>NC_143399.1:154561618-155249118 GCF_052110815.1 Crocodylus siamensis | reverse complement strand
GTAGTTCATAAATACCACCAGATATCAAAAATAAAAAGATAATATTCTAAAACACTGCCATTTTGGCATATGGTTATTCCTAATACTCAGAAAAGAATGTACATATGCCAAAATTCTAATTCTTCAGAAAACTACCATAGTTTCTTGTCCATCTTGATGAATTTCTATTTCATCTTCTGTACTTTCTTTATTCAGTTATTCAGCTAGAATACAAAATCAGGGTACTTTAAGGTCTAGCTATTAACAATAAAGCAGCTGAAATTAATTTTAAAAAGTTAGTGTTAGAACATGTGATGTTCCTGTACTGTAGTACACAGTATTGTTATCCTTTGAGCAAGTCAATTTTTTGCATATGACATTAACTATTAACTAAGCTCTGACAAGTATCTGATTTTGTGTGTGTGTGTGTGTGTGTGTGTGTGTGTGTGTGTTTATACTGAATGTAATCATATGTAGTGGGAAAAGTTGACATAGTGGGAGATGAAGGTTTTAATGATGTGTTCAGGAAGAGTGCATTACTCATGAGTAGCAAATCCTTATTGAACTTCATAGGTCATTCTAGACAAAAAGCCACCTTTATTCCATTCTGCATAATCCTATAGTCTGCTGTACAGCATACTTACAAGAAAAAAATTCAGAGACTAAAAAAAATGCAATGGAGAAAAATTCACCCATAAAGCCAGTTGGTACGGTAACCATGAGTTCAACTCCACACGGCTAAGAGCAATTTTAAACACTTGTGCAAGTGACCTAGGTTCCTTCTTTTGAAGCAGAACATGCTGGAGTGCTAAATTTTGTTATGCTATCTCCAAACTTTCCAAAGTTAGAAATGAATACCTTGAATTCCAGGGGAGAACTGGATATCTTATCTTTCCAATTTTTCAGTCGAGAACTATCTGATCACTGTGTTTTTCTGGATTTTAGATGAGTATCATTTGTGTGGAAAATTATAAACTGGGGGGAGGGGTAGAAAGCAGGAAATAAGAAAAGTGGCAAATAGTAGAAAAGAGTTAGATGTTTGGCATGTTAGAATAAATTCCAGTTAAAATGGATGAGCGGGCAGAGTTCAGGTGTGATAATCAGCGACTCTGATGCATACAATTAAACAACATAAACTATATCACCCTGCATGTTGTATTTTTCAGAATAATTATGTATGTTGATATTAATATATATTCATATTTAGATATATACTACTTTACATGTGCAGTGAAATACTGTACACAATATGCATGTACGCACACAGTATACAGGTGGAACAAAAAGTTTGTCGTTAGTTAAGGGCATAGCGTAAGTCTTGAGCATTATTTATACATGGTTAGCTTTAGTGAATGGAAAATAACTTGGTTATTTCATCCATTTCTATGATGTGTTCTTATTGATAGTACATTTAGATCTCTTTGTATATCACAGAGCAGACTCCAAAAGGGAGGGGTTATAGAGGTGGGTATTGCTCTGAAAATGGTTCACAGTGCTGTCTGTCTGGCTAGTGCTATTAAGAGCAGAGTCATTTACCAAAAGTACAGTTATTAGGTAGGTGTTCTCTGAAAACCAGCAATCTTTCCCCTCCCCCCACCCCCAACACCAGTACATGCAAAAGATGAATGAAATAATAGGCCCACAAACAGAAAATCAACTTGGAGGAAATTTAGGACTAAACATCACACTTTGATCCTTATCTGGATTTTCTTCAGTGTGCAGATATTAAAATAGTATCTGTCTGTGCCTACTTGCTGAAACTTCCTCATTGCCCTCTGTAACCAAGAGCAGCACATAAACATCACTTCAATTCAGTTTACCTCTGGAAAGCAAAACTGCAACATGTCAGGATTTCCTGTGCTGAAACATTCTTCTCCCAAATTATTGTATTTGAGAAAATATTACTCTCAAAACACCAAGCAGTTTAGGGAGAGGAACAGGAGGAAAGGGGAGGCAATGAGACAAGTAACAAACCAATCAATCTGCCCAGAAACTATAGGTATTGTCTTGTTCAAGATGTACCCAACCTTCACTGGGTACTCTGTGCTATGTCTGATGCATTACAGCGATAGACCACTTGCTCTTGTCACTGATGTGACTTGAATTGGGGCAGAGGGTGACCATCCCCCCTCCCTCCCATTTTACTCCCCCAACAACCAAATAATAAGCTGGGAAGAATTTAATTTCCATGACTAAATCTAAAAGTTTCCCTCCCCTGCTTTCAGGTTATATGGTGTGCTGTGTCAGTCTGAAACAAAGGTATATGGTATTATAATGTTCTCTACCTCCGACTGCAATATTGTAAATTATATCTCTACTTTTAATATGGTTTTGGTTTTCAGTAGAGATGCTTTGTATTACTATAAATGAAGTTAATAGCTTTGGGAACACAGCTTCCACATACTGACTGATGCAAACAGGGACTTAGGCCCCCTGTGGCCTTGGGGTGGGGGTGCGGGGGTGCAAATTCTGTGAAACAGGCTTCTAAATTCTGTAGCATTGTTACTTTGTTATGTCCCCATGAAGCATCCTTCATCCTCCCACACCAAAACAGGACCATGGATCATAGTTGGAACCCACTGATAATACAGTTCATTCAGGCAAGGCAATTGGTTTGCCCACTTCCTGGCTGCAGACTTGTGTTTCCTTGACCCCATTGCTGCCTGGTTTACAGCAATGTGTCCTGTTGCTTCCCATGTGTGTAGAAAAGTGAGGAACAAGAGGCAGCTGCAGAGTGCCTCGGCAGGGAAAGCAAAAATAAAATGCTGGGTGCTTGGCTATACCAAAAATAATGAATTCTGAACCAGAATTTTAGGGTACAAATAAAAAATACCAAATTCCCCATTGGCATAATCACACACCCTGAGCATGATGACTTGGGCAGCTTATACCGCTCACAACTTTTTTATCAAGGTCTTTGCACATTCAGAGAGGCATCAGTTCTACTTGGCTCATATGTTTGAGCGTTATCTTTGCAAGCTAGGAAATTAAAAAGATTAAATTGGAAATTTTTGCCATAGAATTGAGTTCCAGATTTTGCCATCCTGAAATTCCCGAATACATGGTGTTCATGAATATAAACAATATAATACATTGGGTTAGGAATTCTTGGTATGCTCTTTTTGAAATCATGCTGCTTATCTGAACAACTAAGCATCACAAGCTCTGATACTTAGAGAACAGAATTGACTTGGTAGCCTTTTGTGGGGGGAAAGTGGGGAGACAGAGATTTAAAAGCTTGTTCTATTGCTGTCATCCTCTGAATATAATATTCTCATTCTAACTGCCTTCATATTTTGTTTTTGCCATTTGGTACATTACCATACTTTAAATATAGGTCTTGTGTATGCTTAGTAGAATTGGAAGCCTGAGGTCTATATAACACTTTCAATCTGCAGACAAAAAGCTCTCTGATATGAACTGGATACAAATTTGCTTTTCAGAAGGAACTGACCATCCAGAGCTGTAAATGTGGGTGAAAGAAGGGGACACCAGTTTGCAGAAAAAAATATGAAAATAGACCCTGACTTTTAAATTAAATTCCTGGTGATTCTTACCTTTGAGAATGCAGAGTCCTTGAAAGATAAAATTGGAAGAGATGTGTACCCTCTCTCTATCATCTTTTAAAAGATCTCAAAGGCCCACCATACATGATTAGGTGTAATCATAAACAAGTCACAATTTGTCTGAGTCCTTCAGCCAGGTCTGTTTCAGAAGCAGTGTCCATAATGGACCTGAAGAAACAGGTTGGATCTCTGCAATACCTGTCATGGCCAGTTTAGTATCAAGATAGTATTGAGGCTGACTTTGGAATGACCGTCCTGGTAGCCAGTCAAGGATGCTAGTATCAGTGGTGTGATATAACCCACTCTTTCAACTCGGGTAGGACTTCTGGCCAACAGGACAGGAGAACAAACAAGTTGTTGCTCCCTTTGGCCTTCTTGCTGCAAAGCTGGCCTAAATTACAAATGTAGGGCAGTTTCCTCAGAGTTAAACATAGACTCATCTTTAACAATATCCAGCAACACTACCTAACCACACACTATAGGAATAGAACAAATTCACAATACCATAGCCAGCTGAAACTGCTGAGGGGAAGACTGTAATACCCAAGCTGGAATATGGCCAGCACACCAAGGCTGATGTACAGTTCATAACCATCCTGCTCATAACAGTTCCCACATCTTCCTTGGAGACTTCCCATTTAAATACTGACTCGGGTTAATGCAGTTTAATTTACAAGATCTGATGAGAATGCAGTGGTAAAACTGCAGCTGAACAATTTCATGTTCAGTATGGATTTTCTGTTCACATCAGAACATGAGTGGAAAATTTTATCCAGTGACCCAATAATTTACATAACATCTCCTTAATACGCAAGATATCCTGGACTTGTCTCTTTCCAAAATTGTGCACAAGATCTTTCCTGTTGCCTGTGATGAAGATTTGTTTTATCCCTTGCATTTAGTATTTTGCAAATGTAATTTATGAGTATGTGCTTTAGCCTTGGCTGGGTTGTAAAGGTATGATTTACTATCACAGACTGTCTAAACTAAAACATATTTAAATTTTGTTCAGATTCATTTACAGGCCCAGATTCCACACCCCATAATTATATGGAGAACTTTCTTGTGCAACGAGTCCCACTGACACCAGTAAATACTATTTATGTCCATGAGCTATGAACCACTGCAGTTTGTGGGATTGTGCTGATATAAAGCATGGTTCTCCGATGTGCTGGTCAGCCCTCGATTCCTATCAGCACAGTTCTCTGATGTGCTGATCAGCCCGCAATTCCTGTTGACCTTAAGTGGGACTTGGGTCCCTCAGTGGGACAAAAATCTGACCAGGATTAGGCTTACTGTTCTTCATATGATTTCTCTCGTTGTGTTTTCTAATTTAAAATTTGTAAGGTGCCCTATGTAATGTTTATCTTACAACTGATGTTCACACATCACCCAATAAAGGCATCACTTTAAGAACAACACCCGCCTTACTCTGGAGGCAGAATTCCTATTAATGCCAGTGAGCAGTGGGTGGGACTTCCACAAGTGGATATGCAGGCTCAATGTGGTTTTGAATTAGTATTTGGCTGGCTGATGATCTTTTTACTAATGACATGCACCTACCCACCTACCTACCTCCTAACACACTGGCATGACTTCTTAGAGCTGGGTCTTTCATACCCTCAAAATACACTAATTACTAGTGCATGCTGTCTTAATATTTTGTGTGAATTTAGTGCCTGTGGAAGATGCCAGGCTGACAGGCAGGGGGGTTTAAGTCCCCACTTTATCTACAGAGAAATGTCTGCTGTTTGGTTTTGAGCAAGCATTATTTGCACATATTAAACTTCAGTGAAATCAGTATCCATCCATGGCAGCTAATGTTTTGAAGAAACAAAGTGCTAGATTCTGCTAGATTCTGCAGTGTGTGTTTGTTTGTTTGCATTTAAGATGAGAAAAGTGCAACTTCATTAAATTAAATTTATTTTATAACAATCAAATGATTTAGATAATAAAAGGGGCAAAGAAAGAAAATGTTGAATTTTAATAGCTATAACCTGTAAGCAGTGCTTTATCCTGCTGCTGCCGTTGTAAGGACCAGTAATTGCAGCAGTCTAGACACAGGAACAGATGCAAAGTAGAGCTTTATTATATCAGACATTTGCCCTACTACGATACAGTCTAATTGCCCAGAAAATATATTTCTACATGAATTATTTTTAATTTGATTTGAACTAGACCAACTGTTGTATTTTACTGAACTTTATCAAGTGATAAAATAGAGCACTAAATTTAAATACAGTTTCTGTTACCAATGCTTTTGAGAAAAAACTAAATTATTGAAACTCAAAACTGTATGCAATTCTTCAACAGAAAAAATATTCATTCTTCTTCCTAATTAAATTGTAGTTATTTTCTTCACCTGAGTAGCTACTAGAGAAAAAAAACAATACTAAGATTGATTTATGATTTAGTATCTGTATTTATTTTGCATGAAAGTTGAGGTATAACTGCAAATTATGTTTTCATGAGTGGCACATGGTGTTCACTTTGGCTATTGAAAATGTCCATCCTTTAAATCACAAATGTGTTTTTTTCCCCCAATGTATCTAGCTTTCTTTGTTGAATCCTACTGCACCATCCTAAATTTGTTCATAACCTATAGCATTCATTGTGTGTATTTATAGAAGAGACTGTGAATCATCAATATCCTGGGGATGGGCAATCTATGAAAAACAAACTTAACTCCCCATTGTCAATAAAAAAAATTCCATTGAAAGGATGTGATTTTTGGTTGTAAAACTTTCTGCCAACATTTTATTAATGTATTTATCTTGTTCTCTTTTTTTATCTTTCTTAGGTTTAAGTTAGGCTTTAGTAAAAGCAGAGAAATCTTTAGGTGGATTTAACACAAAATGATAATAGTAACTAGCTTCGCCCTTTCTCTCTGCCCCCTCCCCCCAAAAAATAGAGCATACTACTGAAATTATTTAAATTGACTGAGCCTTTTAAGCAAGTAAACACATTTTAACTAGTTTTTTTTCCCAATCCTTCCATTCATGCCTACTATAGAAATTAGCCTTCACTCTTCCTTCACTTACACATGGATACACACACTTGCATGGACACAAGAAAAATTTCTTTTCTCCTGTCAGCATTCCTAACCAACAATAGTTAGATTAGTGGAAATGAGGGCCTCCGCAGAGAAAGGACATTCAGCCACAGAAGGCTCCCTGCAGGAACAGCTGGTAGGGGTTAATGGCTGCTGAACCTCACAGCCAGGGCCTATTCTCTATTGTGTGTTCAACTCCTGGGAAGGAGGGAGACTTGTGACAGCTTCTGGGGTGCAGAGGATCAGAGGTATAGCAGTTAGGTCAGAGAGGTAGTGTTCAGGGGAAAAGGCTAGCCTTGAATTGCAATAAAAATGAACTCTGAAGCAGAAACGGCAGAGGCTCGAATCTGTAAAAATGGTACACAAATTGCCACAGAGAAACAGTAAAGGATTATTTAGTAACGTGGCTTATAACCTTTTAATTCATATTGCAGTTGTTAAAAGAACAATCGGATGGAGATGTTGAATGAATTATTCATATCTGGAAGTGGATGAAATCCAAGCCAATGCTATACATGTATAGCAAATGTATGTTATTTATGTTTGTATGCTGCTCCCTTAGCGTTCAGTTTTCTATATTATAATGCGAATGCTGTGGCTACTGTACCTACCGCAAAAGCCAGGAAGCGTGAGTGATCATTTAATAAACAGCATGTTTAAATAGGGAGTGATTAATAAGTATACGTTTCCAAAAAAGTAGGTGTGTTTGCTACACCATCCGCATCAAACAGAAGGCGCCGTTAAGGGAATGACAGGTGATGCAATGAAAGATCAGACCTCTTTCAGTATGGAAGGGTTCCTTCGCTGTCTCACCTCCTGTGTGCCCATGTCTCTCTCTCTCTCTCTCTCTCTCTCTCTCTCTCTCTCACACACACACACACACACACACACACACACACACACACACACACACACACACACACACACACACACACACACACACACACACACACACACCCCTGCACTAAATTTAGAGCAAGATGATCTAATGGGGATGGATAGATCACCTTGAACAACTTCCCAATGGCTGCTCACATTCTGAGATCCTTGCCCTTGCATGGATGCTGCTGTCTCAGTACCATTTAGCATAAGAACATGTGGACTTAGAATTATCCTTTTAAAAGGGACGCTGGTTCCCTTTCACAGTCAACCCCCCCACATTTAAGCCATACCCAAAAGCTTCTTTTTCAGTCTTTTTTTTAATTTAGACTCCTGATCATTGTTCTATGCCACACCTTGCCCATTCTCCACCTTCCACTATAGTAATCTCTCTGGTTTGAAGGGGTATTGCACTACATTCAGTGTCATTGCGTGTTATGAATTATTTTATAGTTCATATTTTTAAAATGTAGCCAAAGCCAAAATGAGCAAGTTTATTGTTAATAAACTTATAGTTTATAGTTACCACTCTCTGCTAAATTTCTCATGTTATAGCACAAGTTATTTTTAAGCTCAGAGAAGGAGCCCCATCTCAGTTGGATCTAGGAAATGTAAAGTGAAATGATTAATTTGTTACTAAAATTCCTTGGTTTTGTTTGTTTAATCTCAAACTTTAAAGATCCTTGAATAGTTTGCCATATGTTTATCTTCTTTATGTGTGTGTTTGCTTTAAAAACAAGAGAGAAAAATGTTCCATTGAGATTTTTACCTGCAGCAGAAGCATAAAAGATATTGTCAATGAGCAGTCCTTTGCAAGCCATACGGTTGCAATGCACTCATTAAAGTTCTTCTGTTTAGATTGTAATGGCTCAATGAAAACGTATGAGCCAATGCCTGAGGTGTGTTTAGAGTACTTAAGATGCATTGGAGTGTGTCATGGCTTACTACATCTTGACATATTATTGAAGCTCCACAGAATGGAGGTTTGACAGGTACTGTTAAAAATAAGTCCCCTGCATACCCTTACCCCTGAATTGATAGGATAGGACAAAATATCATCAGTAACAGGTGTTATCTGATGCAACTGCTTTTCATGTTGATGGATTTTCTCCTACCTGGTAAATCTGTCTAAAAATGTGCATGTTAATTATAATGGTCATAAATGTTTTACATGATCAGTGTTACTTGCAAGTATTAACAAATGAGTATCATACACCACCATTTGAGATTAATAGTTAAGCAATACTCACCATCCTTTTTTGCAGGGAAGAAACTGAGACGAGGTTTAGGTGACAAGCACGCACCTGGTGTTAAAACTAACCTAGCAAGTGCTCTCTCAATAAAGCAACTTAATTGTTTTTTTAAAAATCACTCATCTTACAGATACATGACTATCATTTTGCAAATGAAGACCTTGATCTATGAACACTAATGCACACCAGTATATTAAATATATATTGAAATGTTTTTGGATCAGTCTAAAGTTGTATGTAAAGCTATAATGCATATACATTCTTAAACCAGAGATGGTATTTCTTAGGAGTTTTGTTTGTATTTCTAAGGAGAATATAGATCTGGATTCAAATTTCCATAATGTCTATTGCCTGAATTGTTTGAGAAGAGGAAATGGGCTGAGAGTCTGAAGTGAAGAGAAAAAAATCACACCCTGGCTTAAACTTTTGAATCCTGAGTTTCAAGTAAGAGTGAATTTTTATAGCTGAATTATAAACCACAGAAAACAAAGCTTAATCAACCTAACTGCAGCTTAGTACAGCAGAGTTAGCAGGTGCCGCTGTAATAAGATGCATTTGTATTTCCTATTTCTTTTAATAAAAGAGAAGGTGAGAGTAGGAGAGTTTGTTGACCTCATTGGATCATAAAGATACAAAACAGTATGAAATTAAGAACTCAGAAGAAAATTATTCTTATGACAGACTCTTACATTATGGGCTTGTTGCATTTAATAAATTCCTGATCTCCCTGGGACGTAGCAATTGATTCCAATAGTTTGTTGTCGCCTTTCTTTAAACATAGGTAATTTGGGTTTATGAAACAAATTTAACAGAAGATGCTGTTTACAAAGTTACAATGCTGTTTTTAAAGCTGTGCGTTCAAACATTATGTGTGATATGCTGTACAGGATGTGCTAGTGAAAGGGTTAAGCTTTTCTGACTTTCAGATACAATGAAATTATGACAGGAAGAAAATTGTGCCATTTTAGCATGAAAATGCTTGTACAAATACTGTCGTTCCTTCCTTCTTACTTTCTTTATAATGCCTCAACGATAGCTAAGATGACAGACATTTGACAGGTATCTGTAAGCATACAACCCAGGCAGCTCATTAAAGTTTTTCTTTCTATGCATCAGCTTTCACAAAGGCAAAAACCCATTAGCATTGACTATTTTGCAGATTAGAAGAATTAAGGGCTTCAAACGTTGGCTTATACCAAGCAATGTCATTTGTGAAGTGATGTTTGCTTTATTATTTCCCTTTCTCTCCCTCTGAAACCAGACTGACATGACTTTAGCTCAACGTAGGGCGTAATGTGCAAACCAAAGGACTGGCTCACCGATGAAAAGAAACACATTCCCTTTTATACATGACTGGAATGGCAAAAAGGGGAGACTTTACATGTACTATTTAGGCTCATTAGAGTACTGATTATGATAGTTCTCCGGTGTAATCTTTAATCGACTTTGACACTAGATTTGCCCCGTTACAAATCCTGTCATGCAAATTAAGTCATTTGTGTTGTTTGATATGGAAAGATCTGCTATGAAATGAAAGATTAGTTCACAGATGAGGCACCAGAGACTGCTGCCCTTGTGCACCATGCAACTGATTACAAGGATGAGAGCATCCATTTTTACACTGCTGTTAACATTTAGGAAAGAAGATTAAATTAACGTAGCTTATTTTGTTCTTCCTGCCCACAGTTATTTAAAATATTATTTCATAACCTTTATTTTTATGGTATACAAAACTGGTAAAGCAGGAGAAATGCAATATCACAATTCCAAGTATTAAAACATATTTTTGATAGGATAGCTGTGTCTTTCTTTCCAGCATGCCCTTGAATATGATGCAGGATTTCTTTAATGGTGATCAGCTGGCTGAGATTTTGACATAATGTACAAAACATTTAAAAAACCCAATAAAAACACTACTGTACATTTCATGCTCTTTTTGACATACTATGTATCTGAGATGCTTACATTTTTATTTCATATGTCGTTGTTCAATCTCCATTGATTGGAAATGTCTCCTTCAAAGAATAAGTCTGATATTTTAAGATTTGAAACCATCAAATGACAAATTTCATAGACATTAGGGATGAAAGGAACCTCATAAGATCATGTATTTTTTCATATTTTATAACTATTTCGATAAAATCAGTATTAATGACAAATGACTTTAAGTAACTGTACTAGGCATTTAAGAGCTCTAGAACACAGGTAGCATTGTTTGCATTATTCAGTGACTATGCCTGAACTTTAGAAAGGCCATCATTTCTTGAATACAATAAAATCATTTGTAATAATACACCATACTATGAACTGAAATCAAAATTATCAAGCTGCCTTAGGGACCTGGATCCCCAGTCCCCATTCATTTTAATAGGAACTGAGCATCCAGAACCCTAAGGTGACTTGGATCATCTCCACCATAAATTTTAAGCAGGCAATTCTGAAGAGTACTAAACTGTTGAGTGGTGACCACCCCTCAGAAGTTAGGGCTTACAAGGTCTTCTTTTTTAAATAACCGATAAAACTTACTTGAACCATCTACCATGTTCAAGTGAATAAGCATTTGTTTAGTATTTGTACACATAGCTATAGCAGCACTGGAATCAAAGCCGACCTGATGCCATGAGCATAGGTGGAATTCAGGTGGTGCTCCTAGTCTCTGAGTAGTGCTGCATATTAGAATCTCATTTTAAAAGAAAGTCTAGCATTGAAGAGAACTTAACTGATTACATTTACTCTGGCTCTTTCCTAATCAGTTTCTCCTCTTCTCATTTATAACCCTGATCTTTCATCCTTTTTCTTTTCACACTATGTAAAAATGAAGCACTAGCTTGAAATAAATTTCTATTGTGATACACTGTGCTTTGGCATTCAGCATTTTGGTTATCCATATAGTACTTCATATAGTATGAGGTTTATCTTTGGCTGAATAGTAATAAAATGCCTCTGTTATTTGAGTCTCTCTTAAATGACCGTAATGCAAGTTAGAATGGGCTTTAAAAGACTGAATGAGCATACCCTATTTTTGTAATGTTTTAGTAGGTATTTTTGTCCTCTAAATGGAACATACCCCTATTTTGGTGGACTACGCTCTAGATTTTGAATGTTGTTCTCCGATGGAAACAACAGTTAGCTATTTATGCACCATTGAAGAGAGCTTTAATGAATGAAACAAACACAGATTTTACTCATGGCCCCTGGGGAAGAACCTGTGCGATACATATAAACCCAAGAGTTGACAAGGTATTACAAATTTCCTGCTACTGATTAAATTAGTAGGTAATTTAAATATCCCTTCAATAACATTTGAAGAATGAAATTCATGAAAGTTATTGAAGGCATATTTTTTCACATCATAGCCCATAACGATATACCAATACATAAAAAGCTATATAAATATATGCAATAATAATAATACATTTGAAATACAGTGCTCCATTTAATAAAATAATTTTTGCAATCTTGATATGAGGGAATCCTTACAATCCATAAGCTTTCATTCATCCCAGTTCTGGATTTTGTATCCAGTTAGCAAAGATTTGTATGCTTTACTTTTAGCATGCCATGTTAATCTACATATATGGTGCCTTTTCTTAAAAATACAAGTCATGAACAATATAGTTTAGTTAATGCTTGAATAGTGCTTTTAAAATGAAAGCTACTTGTATATGCTTTTGTTGTTATTATAGAGTTGTTATATATTTGCCTGTATAAAAAGAACTTCAATACAAATTTCATATTGATACAAAACCATGTTTACAGTTCCAAGATGGTTTACTACTTTATAAAAATAGTAATATTGTAGTAGTTCCTTTCCTATTGCTCATCCATGTGTCATCTTCTAGCATCGAACGTTCCTCAAAATTTAAATAAAGGACTCAAATATCTTTTTTTTTCTGGAATCATTTACTGTACCATACTGCTTGAGACTGCCTGAATTATAGTAATGGACTCCATAAAATGTAATAAGAAAAAGAAGGTGTACTTTAATTAGCCCAGTCGCACTATGAATAAACTCTAATATAAATCACTTATATTTATTTGCATGTGAAAGTCATGTATATTACCAATTTGTATTAATTTTATTGAAGTGTCCCAAGGTGTTTTTTTTTAATGAGTCTGGAGCCAGGCCTCATCAATAGAAACCTTGGGGCATTAAAACAGTCAGTTATTGCACAGTGACTAGTACAGCAACTGGATATGCAAACTGATCAGGACAAAAATACCTCACCAAGGTCCTTTTAGAAAAGAGTAAATGAATTAGACTTATTAAACTCCATAACAGTGAATTAAGAAAAATGCTGGAAGCCCCATCATTCAAGCCATTTAAATTCATCTTGGTTAAAGCATTGGAAAATATATTTTATTGGTAATGTGGTAGATTACAGCAATTAGGAGGCCTTTGCCATCTCTATCTTTTATAATCCTATGAGGGGTACCTAGAGAATACAGGCCATATTCCTAAAGGTATTCAGACACATAAGGATTCAGAGAGACACTTAGGGGGATTTTCAAAGTGTCTGAGCAGATTAGGCATCTCACTTGAAATGACTTCAAATCTGGGCATATATAGAGTTCTAAATAAAGTTGTGTTTTGTCATTTTTGTATATTTTGTTTTTGTTTTGTTTGGGGGAAATTCTTTGTGTCCAAGTCACTTGTGATATGTTTTTGTAGGGGACAGAGAGCAATTTCAGATTAAATAACTTACAAAACATTTCAACAAGTACAGCATCAGAACCTGGCTCCCATCTTGCCAGTTCACAGCCACAAAACCAAAGAATCAGGCTAGTGGAGGGCTGTTTTACCATGAGGGAATGCCTAGGTGATATAGGGAACCTTTAGCACTGCCTTCTGGTCTGGAGGAAGTAGCCATGGCTTTGCTGAATCTACAGTTTTTACCTGCCAAAATGGCGTCTAAGAGCCTTGGGGCTGCTTTCTTTTGTGACAAGGGTTCAGACCAGCATAACTTCATTACAGAGCCTTGTGTTTAAAGACATATCCCTGTAGACTTGCACTGAACCTCGAGAATCTGGGCCCTAACGTTACCCTCTCAGAAAAGGCATCTGTGTTGACAACAGTAGGCTGTTGGGATGTATAACTATGCTGTCCATGTATGGCTTTAATGGAGAAGGTAGTGCAGGGAGATTATTACTGCTCTTTCATTGTGTGCTACAGAGAAAAAATTCAAACCTATTGTGCATGGACCATGGCTCAAAAAATATTCCACCCTGCTTCATTTCTGCATAAATGCATTAACATTGATGGACAAGGTTCTTTGGGTAGATGTGATATTATTAAACCAACTGAATAGTTGGAAAAATTGTTCTTTGAAAGCTTTCAGGTACAAATGCTGTTCTTCCAGCATAGGGAGTTTCATTGATGATAACCTAGACAGATGCTTTGTGCACAGGCATGGACTTTTAAAAAATGTTTGTTTGAAAAAATAAGGTATAAGAATCCTGACCCAACGTCCAGCCTGAGTAGCCAAATCAGATAGATTTAAACAGGGGTGGAGGAGGAAGCAAATGGGGTCTGGGGATCTTAGCATCTTCCACTTATCCAACATGGAAGAGCCATTACTATTTGCCTACCCATGCCCTCAAAACACTCAAGCATGTAAGGGGCTCCCCATTTCCAGACTCCCCCGCTTTCTATAGCTGGGCCCGATACATTTCTTCTGTTCTGAAGCCTGCACACCCAGGAATCATGTAGATTGTCATATACACTTCTGTTGTACAAAAAGGACTTAACTTATTGCCACTCAGTACTGAATTTGGTTGTTGGTCTCTGCATGTTAAAACTAGCTAACTTGTATTTCATTTCTTTGATGTAAAATTTCTTTTTATTTCTTTTCTAAAGTGGCTACTGTACTTACACTGTCACTACTAAACCTTCATACATCTCCTGTGTTCCTGGGACTTTCAGGCTTTAGCATTTGAAGCCACTAAAAGTAAATGCTTATTCCGAGGCATATAGTCATCAGAAATTTAAAAAAAAGAACATTGGATTAAAATTGCATCGTTGCCATTTGCTCATGAAAAGATTTCTTATTCTTTGCTCATTCAAAGAATCCTTATTGCTCCAGGGGTGAAACAAGTTATGCTGATTTACAGATCTTTTCAAATTAAAAACATGCATGCTTTATGTATTCATAAGCATGTGGGAATCTGCCAAACATTATTCTTCATCTAGTGATCCTGTGTTGCCATAAATTAGTTAAGGCTCTATTTGGTTGGTTCACCAGGAATCTCACACAGAAAATCAACATTCCTCTACCTATGGACAATCTACTCTGTCCAGACCAGCAAATCAAATTCTCTTGAGATTGCTATTTTGTCCTGTACAAATTAATCCATCCCAGATGTGGATTAACAACAGCACATCCCTTTGAATACAAGCATAAATTCAGGACAGACAGATGGTTGCTTACATTCAGTTGCATCTGTTTTGGAACACTATATGCATTGACAAGTTGGTTTCACTGGGACACAGGTGACAAACAACAAAAGGTTTGAATGGACAGCATCTAAAACACCGCAACTATTATCCTTTCTCTGGGAAGTGCCATCTCCTGTAATGGTCTGAAGCATTAGCTCTATGCATCTGTAATGCCTGAGTAACCTATTATTACTGCTATTTAGCAGATACCAACTTTGAGCTTGGTGATTAACTAGGAGATAAGGAGCATACAATTTGGTTCAGATACAATACAGAGATACAAGAGAGGATTATCCTTTCTATTTAAATTACTTTATTCCTTTCTATTTAGTAACCCTGCTCTTTGCAAGACTATTCATAGTATCTAACAAAGTAAGCTGTAGCCTATGGAAGCTTATACTTTTCTGAACAAGTTAACTTTTTAGATACAGACATGTAGGCACATGTGATTTGTGGCACTGCAAACCTCTTTGCAGTGCAACAAACTGAACAAGTTGCACATTAATCAGTGTTTGGTGCTGCTAATTTGCAGTACCAGGGCAAGATTTGCTACCAGGATTTTCCAATAGCAAAGAAAAAAAAAACCCGGGAAAAAAGCAGCACAAACCACAACAAAGTGGCAAGTTCCAGGACAAATGCAAAGATGGGGGAGCAGGCAACCCAGCACTACCTGTTCTCCTGTCTCCATGTGCTGTGGAGCTCCTGTGCTGAGATACCCTGCACGCCACAGCACAGGGTACCTCAGCACAGGGGATCCAAAGCACAGACATGGAAGAGCAGGCAGCCCCTCCCATCTCCACATTCTGTTCCTCAGCTGCCGGGGGCATATTGGTGCCTCAGTGCAGGGGATGGATAGCCCCTGCTGAGACACCCAGTCCCCAACCAGCTCTTCTCCGCCCCTGTGGTACATGGAGCAGCGGGACAATGTGTCCTGCTGCAAAGCACATGGGCAAAGGGTGTGCACTGGGGCACAAAGTAGTGGCACAAATTTGTGCTGCTACTATTTGTGCTGCTGTGTAGGCACCTGAGCAGAGATATGTGTAGGCATGTCCCTGCTCAGGTGGACCCAGCCTAAGATGGCAACCTGCTCTACCTTGCACTAGATGCAAGTAGTGCATGTTGTATCACATGAGGTGAAGTTAAATAGGAATCTTAAAATGGTCCTTTTGGAAATGCTTCATGGGTTAAGTACCTGTGGAGAAGTGATCTGTAGAAGGAAGGGAAGGCCTTTTTTCTAGTGATTTGTACTTACTTGACAATGAATCAGTGGCAAAATTAAAGAGATCAAATTCAAGGGGATCAGTGGAGAGTAGAGTGATTAATACAGGAAACACTGTATTCCCAATGCCCTTATTAGCGATGCAACCAGTAAGCAAACATCTGTAAAGGGAACTAGAACTGACCGCATCCTAGCAGTAGTAGTACATGGCCACATTAGCTTGTTAGTCACACTACATAGGAATGCCTTGGCGTGAAGGCAAAAAAAGAGGTTGTGTATATGATGATTATAAATATGCTGATTGTGCAGCATTGCTTAGCTCTGTTTCCCCATTCTTTTTTCTTCTGTTCTCTTAATACTTTACAGTAGCATTTTATCTTCTTCACTGACACTGTTATAGGCACTGTACAAACATTAAGTAATAGACAGTCTTTGCCTTAAGTAATGTGTTATCCAAAAGATAGGGCATAGGATGCTTCAAATGCAAAAGGAAAGCATACAGGCAGCAGAAAGATAGGTCATCAAGAAAACATATCAGGAAACAACAAGGTGGAGTTGCTCTTTCCCAGCAGGAGACATATCAGCTCCCCAAATCTGAAGTTCAAAGGGTATGGGAAATCAAAAACCAGTGGTGGCAAGATAAAGCCAAGGAGATTCAGCTCTATGCTGATAAACATGGCATTCATAGTTTCTTTGAGGCAACGAAAGCCATCTATAGTCCAGTTTCTCATGGTCCTGCATTCTTGTGATTGCAGGATGGTTCAACACCCTTCAAAGACAATCAACTATCCAATCTAGATAGAAAGAACACTTTGAAATGCTCCTGAACTGTGTCGACTGTGATGGATGCCCCATTCCAGTCCATTCCCCAACACCCCAAAAAGAGACCCCTGACCAACCTTCCTGTTCTAGAAGAGGTCTGGTGTGCCATCAAGAAAACCAAGAACAACAAGATTACTGGACCAAATGGCATACCTGCTGAAATCTTCAAGGCTGATGGCAAAAAATTGATACTAAGACTCCACAGATTTATTCTTCAAATTTGGAACAACAAGAAGATCCATGGGGACATGAGGAATGCCAACATTGTGATTATCTTCAAGGAAGGAGAAAAGTCTGTGTGTGGGAACTACTGAGGTGTGGTCTTCCTTTCCACAGCAGGGAAAATCCTTGCCTACATCCTCCTGAATCATCTTTTATCTCTTGCTGAGGAAGTCCTGCTGGAATCTCAGTGTGGTTTCAGACCATCCTTCAGGGCCACTTACATGATTGTTGTTGTCTACCAGGTCCAAGAAAAGTGTCATGAACAACTTCAGGACCTGTATATGGCCTTCACTGGCCTCACTGAGGACTTTGACTCTCAGTCTTGAAGCCCTGTTGAAAGTACTGACCAAATTTTGGATGCCTTGAGAAATACATTTTGTTCCTGAGGCTTCTCCACATCCAGAAGACTGTGACCATTTTTTGTAGTGGGTCAGAGATGGATCCATTTGTCATCGAAACCGGGGTCAAGCAAGGCGGCATCATGCACTCAATTCTGGTTTTTGTCTTTTTGACCATCATTCTGGTTATCATTAAGGACTACCTCCCTTCCAAAAACAACATTGAATACCAAAAGGATGGAAAGCTTTTCAATCTGTGACATTTTTGCTCAAAGACCAAAGTATTCAAAACAACCATCCTTGATCTTCAGTACACTGAACACTGATGACTGGACCATCTTTGCATGCTGTCAGTGCAATACAGGATAGGGCTGCAGGCCCAGCAGCCCAGTGCTCTTTGGGCCATGAGGACATGGGTTTACATGGTCCTAGGACTCAGCAAAGCTTACCCAATTCTTATGTGCTACATCTTGGTGTTGGAAATCTCTGTCGGGAGGTAGTTTATTCTGCTGTATGCCATTCCAGGTGTGCCAGATCCAATTCTGCTTTGGGGCTCCTATATCCTGTCCAAACTCCACCCAGTTGTTACTGCATATGTTGCACACTTGGTTCTTAAGGGGCAATCTCTTTCTTTTCTTCATTCCTGCAAGCCCACATTGGTCCCGGGCCTGACTTCAGAATGCAGTGGCTGAGCCAGTCTGCGGATCTTTCTGTTGCAGCTTCATAAACAGAAAAGAAGTAAATGACAGCACAAAATGAAGAAACCAGAACTCCAATAAGTCTCGGCCCCTTGGCCTTTATGATCATGGGCTGTGGCCACCGACCACACAAGTCCTCAAGGTTGCAAGCTGTTCTTCCATGCCTAGCCCTCAAGAATAAAAAAATACCTAAAAAGAAAAATATTTTTGCTCCCCCAGCCTGGGATGCTTTGACATTCAGCAATGAGGCTTGTGCGGCACCTGCTGATTCCCCAGATGCAATGAGCCAACCTGCCTGCCCCCCTCAACTTGATTCCTTGCAAACACCGGAGTCAACCCCACTCCTCTCCACCACCAACATGCCTCCAGCACCAAGCCAATGCTGGCCTTTACTTCAGATGACAGCGGCCCAGCTCCCCATGTTCCACGCTGGCAGAAAACAAAAGTAAAAGCAGTTAGAGAAAAAAAAAGCCTCGTTTGGAGTGTGTTTGCTCCCACAGTCACTTGTTCTCCTGGTTTATCTCCTTGCCAGTGCTCTCTGTGGTTTTCACTGCCTTGGGCTCTGTAGCAACTTCTGGATTATCGGAGCTCCTCCAAGCTGTAAAGGGGGAGCTCCATCAGTTTCCCATTTCCTGGAGCTTCCTCACCGGCATTCCAGTGCTTCTAGGGCTGGCTTCTCATCCGGCATCCAACTTGCTCTTCCTCTGGCCCCAGCAGTGAGCCAGAAATACTTGCACAGCCATGGACGGGGCCAATCTTGATGGAGCAGCTGCTGGTAAAGCAGGGCTTCTGCGGTCCCTAGTTGTTGTTGGCTCCAGTTGGGTCAGTGAGTTTCCTCTCTCACTGGATGGGGGTTAGCGTCTTCACACACACGCTGAGGAAAACCCCCATACTGCACTAGATCTCTTTGCAAAAGTCAGTTGAACTTTGGCCATCAAGATGAAAATTCCCTATAAGCCTACTCCAGGCCATGAGTGTTACCCCACTACTCAAATTATCATTGAGGGAATGTCTTTGGAGGTAGTTGAGTGCTTCCTTTGCATCAGTAGCCACCTCCCGCAGACAGCAAATATTGAAGAGATCCAGCACAAACACCTCCTTCAGGAAATTGCCTAGGTGTATTTTTTAATGATCATGATCTCCAGAAAGACACCAAGCTCCAGGTCTACAACTCAGTCATAATACAAGCAATGACTCTGGAAAATCCTCCGCATCAAATGTGAAGATCATTGTATGGATGCCAAAATTCTTGCTGAAGCCAATGTCAAGAGTATTGAGTCAGCAATCCTCAAGCACCAACTTCACTGAACCAGATATTGTGTGCAGATGCCTGAATCTCAACTCCAAAACAAGCACTCTCCTCCCAGGTTAGTTGTGGCCTGAGATCTCACAATGGCCAGAGGAAACACTACAAGGACACATTGAAGGCATACCTCAAGAAAACAGACACCTTCATTAAGAGCTGGGATGAGCTAGCTGCCAACCAACTCCAATGGCACTCCAACCTCAACTAAGTGGCAGCCCACTTCAGGATAATGCATCTTGCCCTAGAAGCAGAGAAGAGAGAGCAAAGGAATGATTCAGCAGTATTGCGTAGTTGCACAAAAAGTGAATGTAGTTTTGAGCTACATCAAATAGAAAAATTAGGTGGAAGACACAAGAGGCAGAAGAATGGGTACTGCTACAGGAGACCAGCCTGGATAGATAGCAATTCTATCCAGGCTGGTCAGTTGAAACTCTGAAAGAAGTCCTATAAAAAGTGGAAACTTGGCCATTGCACTAAGGAAGAGTTTAAGAGTATCACACAGACATGCAGGGAGAAAATCAGGAAGGCCAAGGCACAATTTGAGATGCAGTTGGCAAGGGACATAAGAGGCAATAAAAGGGATTCTACAGGTATGTCAAAAGTAAGAGGAAGAGCAGAAAATCCATAGGTCCCTTATGGAATGTAGAAGGCTAAAGGCAGAGAAGACTAAAGTATTTAGTGCAGTCCTACTTATGTTTTCACACATAAAGGCAACAACCAGATTATGAGTGCAGTAGGCAGCAAAGATAGGGAAGGAGACAAACAGTCCAGAGTAATGGCAGAACAGGTTAGGGATTACTTAGAGAAACCAGATGTTTTCAATTTGGCAGGGCTGAATAGGATGTACCTGAGGATACTGAAGGAATTAGATGAAGTAATTTCAGAGCCATTGGCTATCACCTTTAACAACTCCTGGAGGTTGGGTGAGGTCCTGGATGACTGGAAAAAGGACAAAAATAGTGACCATCATTAAGAAAAGGAAGAAGGGGGATATGGAGAACTAAGAACTAGTCATTCTGACCTCAATACCCAGAAAGATCGTGGAGCAGGTCCTCAAGAAATTCCTTTAAGAGGAAAACAAAGTGATCAGGAACAGCCAGCATGTATGCAGCAAGTCATGCCTGAGCAACATAATTTCCTTCCATGATAAGGTGACAGACTTTGTGGATGAGGAGTAGTACATATGATATACCTTGACTTTAGCAAGGCTTTTGACACTCTCTCTCTTATGACATTCTCATTAACAAGCTAAGGAAATACAGATTAGATGAAAGTACTGTAAAGTGGATACATAACTGGTTGGATCATTATACTCAGGGGCTGCATCTACATGAGACACTGACTGCACAGTAGCTTGTTACTACTGCACAGTAGTGTCATGTGGCATGATGCATGACATGATGTTACTGCATAGTGGTAATGAGCTACTGCACAGTCAACATCACCAAAAAGCAATTTGGGGACACTACTGCATAGTAACAATGGTTACTGCACAGTCATTTAATGCTTGTATACAAGTGTGTATACAAGTACTAAATGACTGTGCAGTAACAACTGCATAGTCAGCATCTTGTGTAGACATGGCCAATGAGAACTCCTTAGTGGATCGATGTCTAATTGGGAGGAAAATATCAAGTGGCATTCCCCAGGGGCCTGTTCTGGGTCAGTATTCTTTAATATCTTCATTAATGATTTGGAAGATGGGATCAAATGTGTGCTTAACAAAATGGTGTATGGCAACAAATTGGGTGGAAGTGCAGACACTCCAGAGGGTAGGGCTAGGCTCCAGAATGACCTGGATAGACCGGAGAAACAGTCCTTAATCAATCAAGTGTGATTCAACAGGAACAAGTGCAAAGTCCTTCACTTTTGACAGAAAAACCACATGAACAAATACAAACTGGGGAATGACTGGCTTGCCTGCAGTACTGTAGAAAAGGGCCTTCGGGTTACAGTAGATCATAAGCTGAATATGAGTTAACAGGGTGCTCTTTGCAAAAAAAAGCTAAAAGCCTGCTGGGTTATGTTAACAGGAGTGCCAAGTGTCATTTCCAAATCAAAGTGATTTTTCCACTCAGTTAAGTACTGGTGAGGCCTCACCTGGAGTACCGTGTCCAATTTTGGGACCCAGACTTCAGGAAAGGTGTGGATAGTTTGGAAAGAATCCAGTGCAGAGAAACAAAAAGAATCAGAGGACTGGGAGACAAGACTTATGAGGAAAGGCTGAAAGATCTTGGGTTATTTAGTTCGGAGAAAAGACAACTGTGGGAGGTTTGGTAACCACAGTCTTCAAATACCTGAAGGGTGATTATAGAGATGGAGATGGAGATGGGCTTTTCTCTGAGACTGTAGGGGTCAGACATAGGAACAGTGGTCTCAAGGTACAGTAGGAGATATTTAGATTGGAGATTAGGAGGAACCTTCTGTCTAGGAGGGTGGTCAAGAATTGGAACTGGATACTTGGAGAAGCCGTGGAATCTCCATCCTTGGAAACTTTCAAAAACGGGTTAGATGGACATTTGGTTGGAATGGTTTAGTCAGGAATGATCCTGCTTTGAGCAGAGAGTTAGACTAGGTGACCTTATATGGTTCTTTCCAGCCTAATTTTTCTATGATCCTATGGTGCCTCTTTACTTAGCACTGGTTAGGTCCCATGTAGAGTACTGACTACAGTTTTGGTCTCCACACTTAAAAAAGTTACAGAGGGTCCAAACCAGGGGTGGGTAAAATGGCAGATCTGACTGGCAGCCAGATTCCATTTCCCAGCAGCCTGTGCCTGTGTCTGTGCCTATGCTGTTGGGGCTGGTTTCCATGGAGACCCCAGCAGCAGCAGGCCCATGACAATGGTTTCCATGGAGACCAGCCCCAGCAGGGCTAGCAGGGGCTGGGATCTTGCAGTGGTGACAGTGTGCTCTGGAGCTGGGGCAGAGCCATGAACCTGCCTGCATGCCCATGCCTGGGGAAGGTGGGCAGCGGATCTCAGCCTTGCCCTGGCTCTGGACCATGCTGTCACTGTTGCAAGGTCCCAGCCCTGGAGCAGCTCCCAGCCCAGCTGCACACCCTGCCAGCCCTGCTGGGGCCAGTCTCCATGGAAACCCTAGCCCCACACTGGCATGGGCCTGCCACCCCTGGGGTCTCCATGACAACCGGTTGTAACAACACAGCCAGGGGCTGCTAGGAAATGAGCCTGATCCGGCCCATGGCCAGACTTTGCCCATTCCTGGTCCAGAGGCAGGTTGAAGGAAATAGACATGTTCGTCTTGCAGAAAAGGCACTTAAAGAGGTGACATGATAACTTTCTTCAAATAATCTGAAGGGCTGCCATAAAGAAGAGGAAAAGCATTTTTTTCTCTTACTCAGAGCAGAAAGCAAATTAATGACTTGAAGTTGCAGTACAGCAGGTTTAGAGTGGATATAAAGGAAAACTTTTTCACTGTTAGTACAGTGAGGCAGTGGAATAGACTGTCTAGGGAAGTTGTGGAATCTCCATCATTGGAGGTGTTCAAGAAGAGGAAAAGCATTGGTCAGAGATGATCTAGAAGTAAAGTCTATGCACTACTTCAGCAATGTCTATGCACTACTTCAGCAATTTCCCAGGCTTCTGGGCTTCACTGATTGTCACATGGGGCCAGGAAGCATTTTTTCCCCTCCCCTTGTTACATGAGTCAGGGTTTGGGTTTTTTCTGCCTTCTCTGGAAGAATTGGATGTTGGCTGCAGCCAAGGCTGTGGATTTTGATGTGTATGCCAGTGCTTCTGTTGAGATTTAAACTTGGAAGTTTCTGATTAAAGGGTGTTGCCCTTCCACTCAGGGTCAGAATGATCATATTTGGCATCAGGAAAGAACTTGGAAGATTTGTACAGACTGGGACAGTGGGGGGGGGAGTGGAGAAGGATAAGTCTCAGCAGCAAGATATTAGTAACTGTTGCCCTTCAGCCTTACCTGTGTATTATGCCTTGTGGTTGTCAGGGCTGACAGTGTAGTTTTACTAATAGGTTAAAAAAACAGATTTGTATCAGATAGTTTGGATAGGGATACTCCTACCTCTGGCTGGGGGGTTGGATTAGATGACCTCTGAAGGTCCCTTTCAGCCCTACTTATTATGATTCTATATATTAAGGGTTGGATGAATGGATACAACAGATTAACAAAGTAGTCATTAGATTAGAATGGAACCTATAACTAATGCATGTTTTTTGGGGGAGGGGGGGTTATACCAGTGCTATGGGTGATGGAATAAGATAAGAGGGAAGGACAGGAGGATGGTATGTTGCACAAAATTTGAAAAGAAAGAGGGGTGGAAGACAAGACTGAAGGGGAAGAGTGATGGTGAAGACTAGGGAAAACGATGAGTGAGAGCATCCTAATAAACAACCAATCAACAAACAGAAAATATAATCCAGGATCCAAGGAAAGATGATACATGGTAAATATGTAGCCACAGTTACCCTGTCATATATGAAAATTAAACTGGGACAATTTACCCGTGAATTGCCTAATATTACCTTTCCCCTACCACAGAGTGACTACAAACACACAAGCAGTTACTGTATGTCAATAAGTGCCTGCCCTGCTTTAGTTTAGTTTTTTTCTTCATATATTGAGGGTGCAAATAGGAGTATGTGGCACACAGCAGGTTACCTTTTGAGGTCCTGTGCTAGAGGTACAGGGAAGAGGGCAGATTTCAGAGCCTGTGCACCACTTCTGAGAAAACAGAAGTTCTCTTAAGTTATTTTTTTTCCTCAAAAATTCCTGGACTACTGCAAGAAAATAAAACAAACAAAAAAGGAGTTAATTCATTAAAAAGAAAATTATACATGTAGAAACTTAACCAAAAGCAACATTCAGAATCCAGTGTTCTCCCTGCTGATTCCATGAATTCCACAATAAGTAACTTCAATGGGACTCGTATGCTTTAAAATTAAGTACGTCCTTAAGTGTTTTGCTAGACCAAGGCCCTAATTTCTTTGCTTCCTGCCTGTTAGAAGGAAAATGTTAGTCTCCATGGAGAAAGTAAGTTTCAGGTTTGTTGTTGCTATCTTCTATAGAGTGCTTTCAAAATCTATTTTTGATGGGGGTGGTTTTTGCAAATTTTCATATTGAATCAAAATATTTATTTTGTTTTAAGTTATGGCAGTCCAACTGGTGGGCTACAGCTCACATGCAGCTCCTGAGGGGTGAACCTGCATGTCATGTGGGCACCAGTGCAGTGTGGCATGGCACACATGGGTGTGGGTCCTGTGGCCCCTAGCCCCTCAGAAGTTGGAGGAAGAGCCATTTTATAGAGGGACTAGCCAATTGTCCAAAACCATGCAGCAAGTCTGTGTCACTGTGTCCCAGGCTAGTGTCTTGATCGCTTGTCCTACTCCTACTTGCCTCTCAACAGTCCTTTTCCATATTCACTATCAAATTCTTAGTGAAGAACAATAATGATTCCTTTTCCCAGCCTCCAAAACATTTTTGTCTCTTCTGCACACCCTCTCTGATTGTTCAGTTCCTACTGAAAAGGAAATTGGTCAGCATTTCTCAGCTGGATGGGTGCATTTGCCATGTTTTTATGAGATGGAAGGTATAGTGGGTTGTCACTGAATTCTTAATTTTTCCCAGGCAATCTCTCTCCCATGTAGAAAACAACGTCCATACCAAAAGCAGTGCTTAACAACCATACCATCAACAGAGTCCTAGCTCACAGCTACAGACCTTCCTCGAACCCAGAGAAAACACCACATAGCTGAACTCAATTCTACTTCCTTGGCATTGCCCTTTCCCTTTCTCCCCCAGC
The DNA here is from genome assembly GCF_052110815.1 of Crocodylus siamensis. Classification (NCBI taxonomy): domain Eukaryota; kingdom Metazoa; phylum Chordata; order Crocodylia; family Crocodylidae; genus Crocodylus; species Crocodylus siamensis. The sequence continues at coordinate 155,223,567 of NC_143399.1, read as the reverse complement.
TGTGCTCCCTGAGAGCTTTTAACTTCCTCCAGGCCAGAGACTGATTGCTTTAAGCTGCACCTTCCTCCCCAGCAGGCAGCTGACCACTTGTAACCTCCCACGACTGTGCTCCCACAGCTCAGCCACACACCCGATTACAAAGGGTTTACGCCTTTCAGCTACAATCACTCCCCTAGGTACACTAGAAGATTTGGCTGAGGTTTATTCCAGTGGAAGCTGTCCTCCTAGAGCCCAATTTGAGTATGACCCCTATCTTGAAATGTTCTCCAGGACTCTGTTTTGAGGGGGAAATATTTTCCTTGATAAAAGAACTGACTTTATTTTTCCAGCTTAAATTGCAAGCAAGGTAAGTTCCCCATGTTAAACTTCAGATGTTAGCATGGGAGTTGTAGAGTAAATAATGACCAGGTTTTTAATCATAATAATAATATTCTGTGCTCCTAAACATATTTAATTCAGAGATGCTTTTATAAGGCCCTCCATCCATTTCAGACTGCAGGCAAAGAAAAGCCCGCAAAATGAGGAAAAGAGAGGCATACTGGGAAATGCAAGAAGTCCCTTGCAAAACATCTCTCCCTCTTGTTAGTTTGAGATGAGTTAGAGCCTTCACACTAGACTTACTTTAAAAGTGTCTGATATGTTAACTTAATAATGTTGCAGCTGAGACTCAAAACCTTCACTGTGCTCAATCTCCTGGAAGTCCAGATCAGTTTTAATGAAGCTTCAGCATCTGTTTGAGGTAAGAAAAACATATTTATTCATTTTTAAGGTTGTTCATTTTAAACAGAAGTATCTGGGGTTAAGGATGTGATCTTGCATGCACAGAAGCCAGTTGGAATTTAGACAGTGAATTAAAAGTGAGCAGTATTGCCTCCTTAAGTGACTTGCCTGAGGTCATGCAATAAATCATTCAGAGCATAGGGAAAAGGCATCAAATACAATGTACATGTCTGATCATAAGTGATGTTTTCTGTAGCCCCAGTTCCCTGATGCTGTAGGGTACAAAGAGTTTATAATATGAAAACTGAAAAAAACAAACAAATACTTGCATGTGTGAGAGGTGGACACAAATTACTGTCTGGACAGCATCTATGTTCTAGATTAAACTTTCACAAAGCAAAGCCCCACCCCAAGCCAGAGCCATCATAAGCAGAAGCTTAAAATAAAATCCAGGAACATTAGGTTGCCAAATATAAAATATTTAAAAACATCCCATTTATTTCTGCTAAAGATTATTATAATTACAGATTATCAGTGTGGAAGGGTGCCACCAAATTTAGAATAAATACTCAAATGAATAAAACACATAGGGATCTATTCAGCCATTAAAATGTCATTGTAACTCCCCTTAGGGAAGGAGTGCACCTACCGTACACCAAAATGAACTCTGTGTGTGTGTGTGTGTGTGTGTGTGTGTGTGTGTGTGTGTGTGTGTGTGTGTGTGTGTGTGTGTGTGTGGACAAATTCTGACTGATCAAAGAAATGACTTTAAAAACAAATGCCAATTTAGGGTTTGCTCCCAAATCTCAAGAACTGAAGCCAATATGAATCATTCCATTAATCATAAGCAGCTACGCTGAGCCCTAGTAAAGCAAAAGTAACTCTTGTGCAATGATGCTTTATCCAGCTCCTCTTTCTCATAGCAGATTATGCTTATGTTCATGTGTACATTGCTGGGATACAAGGCTTCATGCATGCTTTGTCTGCACCTTAGAACTCACATTTATAGGTGTCTCTTGAAGTATTGATTTGAATAAGAGTTAGAATTAGGAATAGTTCCTTCTTGTTGGGGTCTGAACTGCAAACCAAACTGTAGGCTCAGGTTCTAATCAGGTTCTAAATTGTATCTAAACTCACCATAAAATGGCTACAGTATGAATTAGGGATTCTGGTTTGGCTTTGTCTTTAGTTTATGTGGGGCATGAAAAAAATCAGTATTTTGAATTCAGAACAATGAATGCAGAACAATGTATAATAAAGCAATAGCTATGAAGGACAGCAAAAGTAGTTCATGATGACAAAATATATATAAGTAGTAACTTGGCATGCACATGTACATGCGCGTGTGCACCCCCCATACATAAACAAAACTTCACCTAGCCTAATAGATAGGTAATAGTGGGTGTGTCTACACATGACACTACATTGCTCTAGCAATGTAGGCAAAAACCATAATGCCACAGCTACATTGCTGTAGTGATGTGATCCCTCAGTATACTGTGTTGCTGCCACAATGTAGCAGCTAAAAATAACCCTGTGCAGTACACACAGCACAGTACAGGCTTCCAAAAGGAAGTACTAAATGACAGTGCAGTAACAATGGTGCCATAGAAGCAAGTGTAGATGCTCCCAGCATGGATGAAAGCCTGTCTCTACTGTAACCAGTGAGAATTTTGACTTCAGTGGAGCCAGTTTTTCAGCATGCGCATGTGTGTGGACCACTTCCCACTCCCTTTCCCTGTCAGAGTTACTTGCACACAGGGAGTCATTTTAAAACAGAGCTGGAAAGGTCCCAAAGTCATCTAGTATATATACACACAAGGTTAAGATAGGCCAGAAGCTGAATACATCTACAGTCTAGCAAAAGTAGAACTGCATACCAGTGAGGTGTACCCTATAACAATGTTGATGTTTGTACATTATGCCATGGCAAATTACATTTTCTCCTTTTTCAGGATGTTCCTTGGTAGGTTATCTTATTCTTTGAGCATGGAATATCTTTACTCATTTGTAACCTTGCTTACAAACGTGCAACCTTAACTTTGAAATTTCATGATTTTGAATGATTGTTGGTACATTCTTAACCCTCTTTCAACTCTCTTTACTTGTACGATGCTTTTTAAAAACCTCCCTGCTGTCAACTTTGAAAGTCCCTGATTTGTATGTATTTAAATGCAATTAAATAATTTCAGTCATACTCTGTATTATCATGTTATCAAGACAGCAGCCTCCTATTTGATTGTAAATTGTTATTTTTATTGTACTTAAGACTCTTGCATACATACAATTTACCTTTCTAATGATTAGCTGCACACTCATAATGAGATACATTGATTGGTATATTATTAATATTGCATTGGGTCTTTCCTTAAGTTAGGCTGTATATTTCTTTTCTTAAATGACAGAATGCTCTTTTGGTGTAAGTTGTCCATCATGCCAGTAGACAACTGGATCCCTGAGAAATTCCTTGGAGCAAAAAAGTAGTCAGATGGCATAAAATCAACTTGTCTAACCAGTTCTTATGACAATTGTTCCTCTACAACCTGGTATATGGACAGGAAGTAATAAGTTAACTGCAGGAAAGAGCGTGCTTAGCATATAAAACTGCATAAGTGAAAGCAGCTTCTGTACTGCTACCATGTATGCCAGTGGCCTGAGAAAAAAAGGACCTGGAGAATCAGAAAGGTGGACCTTGCTTCATTACACATGCTGGCTGTAGAAAGAATTTAGGCCATGCTGTTTTGCAACTGTATTTCTGCTTAAGTCAGGAAATGCAGAGCTGCCTAATGGGTCTTTCTTTTTTTAATCTTTCCCAACATACTATTTATGTTTTTAAATATGTTTAATAAAAAAAGAAAATATTATATATAAATATAATGTGTTTATAAAACATAAATAAAATAAAAATGAAAGCCCCTTTCGAGAATTAAGATTTCTGTTAGGTGAATCAAAATATGTTTAAAAAAATGTTAATTTTCTGAGAGGGGTAGGAGTTTGTGTGTATGTGCATGTGTTTTTTATATAGCTGTAACAGAAGGTTCATTTTTGCAGTGTATATATATGGAGTGTGTAGAGAGGATTAATTAGGGTTGGACAGAGAATCTCTCTATAGAAACTTCCTCTTTCACGTTACGATGGTGCATTAAGAATTGCTGCTAAATCTCCAAGGAAACCATTGCTATTTGTGACTCTGCTTAGTGGTAGAAAACTAATTTTTACCTGCTTTCCTAAGACTGACAAGTCATGACAGCTCTCAGATGAAGTCTGTAAATCGATTATTAGTCAACCCATGCTGTATTTTTAGTTACCTTTTCTTGTGTTTTTATATTGAATTACTAAGCTACACTTTGGCATAGAAGTGTAGCAAGAACCAACAATGTATCAAAAAAACAAACCCTTGTCCAAAAAGCTGTAGTTTTATCAGTGGCCATACAAATATAGATTTGTTCATATGTATTCTTTTTAAAAATATGTGTATAATTATATTAATATATGTGCATTGAAGCTGGATCAAACACAGTCATGTATAATCAAGTGCCAAGTTTGAGTAAACAACATTTTAAAGTCAGATACTCACAATAAGATCTTGAAATGGCTGAGGAGAATTTCTATTTCAGGCTTTTTCCAGGCTTTTTTCCCCCCAGAATTATTTTTTAAGGCATATGCATGCTCTCGCAAGTTGCCCACAATATTGCTTGCTTTTACCTTGTTCCACTGTCCTCAGCCTGTCCTGTGCTCCACCTTGCAGGCAGCAAAGCGACACTGACAGAATCTCTGAAGTGGGGCTTCAGAGGCAGGACATCTTGTCCTGTCACACAGAAAGTGGGATAGGATCCTAAGAGGTTGTGAGAGAAGAGATTGGTGGCGAAATTAGGAAGCAAGGTATTATAGGACATTGTGTGTGGAGCCGCTGTGGAATCGCAACATATGAGCCGGGTAGTAGACATTCATTGAACACCATATGGTATTGACAAAAGAAGAGGCAAGTATTTCTACTGGTTTTTTTGCCTTAAAGTCTTTCTTTAGGAACAGCTTAGGTACCTAAATACAGAAGAGGGTTTTAGTCTGTGAATCCCAGTCTCAGATAGCAACCCAAATGTGGGAGAGAGTGAGATTTCAGGCATACTCCTCCCATGTGCTTCCTATTAGTTGGCTTATGTCTCCACTCTTGCTCAGCTTGAATCTTAAAAATCCCATTGTGAGTCACCCCATTCACTGCATAAAGAACATAAGCACCTAAGTCAGGTTTTCACATTATACCCTCACAGTCAGGTACCTAACAGTTGCAGGGGGATGGGGGGTCACAGCATTGCTATGCCCAAATCCTTCTGGCTATGTAGTGGGGATGTTATGTGATGTTCTTTCAAGACTCGTTCTGCTTTTTCAGTTTTCAAGTGGAGAATTCTAAACTATGTTTTCAAGTTTGGTCAGATGGAGGTATCTAGGTCATTATATTCTATTAATTAGTTTGAGATGTAATAATTATTAAAGCTTCACATTTATTTACCTAATTTGCTTCACATTTTTATCAGTGATAGTTTAAATTGTGCGCTCAAGTTTTTTCATGCGGTAAATTTATCTAAATGCATTCTTCAAAGTTCAGCAAATCTCAGTATATATGTGTGAGGCCCCCCTCTACACATGCAGGTAAAGGCACAAGAGGATCTACTGTGCAATTCACACAATCATGTCTCCTGCCATGCCATACATACATGGCAGGAGGCATAATTGTGAGATATTAGATCCAATTGCCTCTTATTTCCTCTGCACTGGCAAGAAGTTGGCTTGTATGGCTGGGACCCCATGCATCCCAGATGAGAGACTGCTAGCCCCAGGGATGCATGAAATTCCCTGTGGATTGCCACAGGGACGATTTCCCTACCCTGGGGGTGTGGGACACCCCAGATGTCAAAGGACTGCTGCAGAGTTACTTCCTCCTCTCCCAGGGGGCATAGAGCAGCAATTCTCCAGCCCTGGGGGCTTCCTGCAGCCATGATCTCCAGGGCCTGCGGATTTTATGCTAGGCCTGGCCCAGTTCAGCTGATGGGGCTCCCAGCTGCAAATTAAAGATCAAAAGCAGCCAGCTACAAAGTTACCACACATTTTTTAGGTCTGACTTTATAGCTGATTGGAGTTTTTTATTCTGTGATGCCTACTTTGCAGGTGTAGCTGGCCTCCAGGTAACTGCATAATTAACCAGTTAATTGTGCAATATCTGTAGTGTAGAGGGGGCCTGAATGTCTAAATCTAGCTGCCTATAAGGTTCTCTCTCTGGTGTAAATAAACAGCAGCTCTGTTGCGGTCATTGATGGTGACAGCATCAGTCTACTGATGGTGAGGAGTGCTTCAACTCCACAAAAATCCACTGAAAGAAGTAACATCAGAATAAGGCCATGATACTTGAAAGGGATCAAAACATGATGAGAAGATTTCCATCCATCCAGTATTTCAGCTGATAATTTTTCTCTATCCTGTTATGTCTCTAACTATAAAACCCACTCCCAGCATTGTATAACTGCCCCACATTTTTCGTATAGCTTTCCAATGGGAACTTCATAGAAAAAAAATGTAAGTTGTTTTGCTAGTAATGGTGTGAGTTTGCTCACTTTATTTGGAAATGGCCAAATACCTGGGGCCCATTTTGAAGCAGTCATGCAAAAAACTCCTTTTAGCACATTCCCCAAGGTGATTTAAAACTGCAGTCTTTGCAATCCCTTGAGAAAAGTGGTCGTTCCTGCTACCTACTCCAAAAGCTCTGTGCTCCACTCCTCTTCTGCACCATCCACAAGAGCTGGCCAGAGTTGGAACAAAGCACATGATGTTCCCTGCAAAAACTGGGCCTGTTTTTGAGCTTTCTGAGGATTCTGGAAGGGATTGTGCCTACCAAAAGCACAAAACCTCTTAGAGCTCTTGCTGGGCTAATATTGCTCCTGCCCTTACCCCAGGGCTATGCCAAAGTTTCATCAAGCCCGGTTCATGATATAGATGACCTTGTAGTACATAAACAGGTAAAACAAATAGATTGAAATGTTGGTCCCATTAAAGGCAATGGGAAACTCTCACTGACCTCTGTGGGTTAGGGTTTCCCTCATATGCAACATTACACAGGCTGAGAAGCAAAGTTAATCAACCCCTTACTGTGCTCCATTCTTCCACAACTAAACAGCTCCCAGTACCCAAGCTGGTTTAAACCTAGCTTGAGTATCTCCACAATACACTACAATCACCTCTGACTGCAGCATAGACATATTCTGTGAAATAATGCTTAACTGCTAACATTTCAGGTTCCATTGACTTCAGTCAGGCCAGGATTTGAATCTCATTGCTTAACTGTATTACGCCAACAGCTAAATTACAAATAAAAATATCCAGTTCTTTCTATGCTTATAATATGGCTCCTTACATTTTATATCATTTTCGAGACCCGCATTGGAGCACAGTTCCAAATTGGTATGGCCTACTGAATTGCTCAATTTCTAACCCAAGTACCTCTTAGTCTCTCCCTCTCTTTGTACAGCTTTTCCTTTTTACCGTGAGATTCCCCAGGTCTCTTCTTCCTGAGTTGAGTCGTTGACTAGGTTATACAATCAACAGTATGATATAGAGTATCAGCCCTGATTTGTAGCTGTAAAAATGCCTTGCTTGTTGTGACTTCACCCATTGTTGTCTTGTAGATCAATTGCTATTGTTCAGTGTTGGAGGAATATTATTTAGAAATATTGCAAGTGCAGCCATATAGATCTTGATGCTTTTGATCATGTGGATACCTCTGCAGATGTCGCTTTTGCCACCTGCCCTGATACTTACTTACCCACTTATCATCACTCTGTTCCTTGAGTTGCCTTGCTGACTCAGTGGATAGATGTGGGTAATGGGTATTTAACTGCTTGCACATCTCCCTCATTGTGATCACTACACCTTAGCACACTGCATTTAAAATCTACTTGTTTTTACTTGTCTGACATACCAAAAAATAAAAAACCACCCAACAACTGCATAAGCATCCAACATATCTTTTTGCCACTATTTTCCCCATATGTTTCATTCAGCTCTAGCCAGCAAGACCACAAACAGCAAGACTGTAAAGTGATTAAACTCATTTTCTTCATTTGCTGTGGCGCCAGCTTGCTAAGTTCTTTATAAAAACTCGCTCAGTCATGCAGCAGGTTGAACTAGAGATTCCAGATGCAGATCATTACTCTCTCATAAATTATCTGAGTCTTACTCTAGTCAGAGTTTGAACCATAAGTTGGCAGGAAGGATTTTTCTTTTTTTTTTCTTGCCCCATTTAGCAGTTCTCCAGCCTATAGGACAAAGAACAATGCACTGATTTTAATTCTTTGTATGCATGCACATATTACAACCTCTTTTTTTAACCTCTTTAATTCATTAAAGAAAAAAACTTATTTTTAAGTTCGGGCCAGACTTGTGAAGGGGTGGAAAGAGATATGTAACGTCTCTATTTTGAATTATTAATAAAATCAATATTTATCTCTTATCATTTTAAGAAGCACTTACTGCACTGATGTTTTAATCAGCAGACTATATGACTATGAAAAGTTCACAGCTGGTGGAGTATATATTAGAAATCAGTAGCTATTAGTGAAATTGTTCATTGAAAAAGTTCTATGAAGAATGCTATGTATTAGTGTATTAAACAAGATTTAAATCCTTTGATACATCTTCCTTAATACTAGCTTGCCAGTCTTTATTATGTGACAGTTTGCAGGTTTGTAAATACTTGTTTTGTGCAATTTCTTGTATAAGAATTATTTGATATAGTTTTCAATAGATTAGATCTGGTATCGCCTTTTCACTGAAAGACAAAACAAGCAGGACAAGAGTGAAGGGCAAAGGTATAAGAGGACTGTTGAGAAGTTCTCTAATAAATCTTCTGGGTTGGAAGAATGCCAGTATTGTAGGATATTTGCAATCTTTACGCTAAGATCAACCTAGTATTAGGTCAATTCAAGTGCTGATCTGTACTTATATTCAGGGAGGTTATAGGGCAAAAAATGGCTGACTCAATCTAACTTAATCCACTTGAGGAAGTGAACTAATTTAGATCAGGAATGGGTTAGCTCAATCTATCCAACACCTGCACATGGTCAGAGCACAGCTCTGGGGCTGGGAAAGCTCCAGGGCTGTTCTCTTCCTGCCCTCCCACCCTGGCCAAGCTATTTTTTAGTCCCCCAACTCTCCCACCCCAAGTTAGACCCAGGGATCCACCAACTTCTTACCCTCACAAACCCAGCAGCCCCCCCAGACTCACCAATCTCATTCCCCCAGCAGACCCACTAACCCACCTTAATCCCACCAGCCCTTCTCCCTGCCCCAACTAGTTTAGATTGGATTCCTGGCATAGCTCCCGGCACAGTGGGACCCAATTTATGATCATGGAACTTAAAGTAAGCTGCACGATTGTAGATTGGGTCTTGCAAATGTGTGCATGTGCTCCTAGGGCACCTAGACACAAGTACCAAGACTGCTCCGATACGCTGTAATTACAGTGCCTCAGAGCAGACTCAATTAACTGAGTCTGCTAGATCATGGTAATTACCATGCTCCAGTAGACTCCAGCATCTCATGTATCCGCATCTCCATGCTTAAAAATGGCAGCAAGGGTGCTTTAACTAAAGTTCACTCGATTAACTTTAGTTAAAGAGCCTGCACCATCATTTTTCAGCACAGGGATGCTGATACATGAGACGCTCCAGGCGCATTAATTAGGGTGGCTCTTGGTGCCACTCTAGGTAAAGCACATGTATAAATGCCCTTGATGATCATATTAGAAGTGGTCTATATCTTTCATTGTCAGCTTTTAAAAAAATTATCACACCCAATTAAGGGCAGTTAAAACTAAATTGGGTATTTTCAAGGACTTCATAGTTGATTGAGGAAAGGACTTTAACGTTCCTCTAGTCCCTCATTTTGGAGTTGCTACCAACCTAATTTACTGCAATGCCCTAGTCATAGACTAGAATAGTAACTGCGGTCCTCTTTACTGCTCATTATGGGAGTGTATCCCTGGACTTCTCATATGGATGGAGGGCAGAACGAGAAAGGGAGAGGTATTGGCAGTGGCCACGATGTAGCAGAGCAACTTGACTTCATTGTAACTCAGGGCCATGTCACACGTTACACTTAGGACATGTTACAGGCACTTAAAAAGTGAATATCTATGCATTCAAGCAGTAAAACATGCTAAGTGGGATTAGGGGTATAGGTTGTAGCCTTGTTGGTCTAAGGACATAGGCAGACAAGGTTCTTTGGGTAAATTTGATTATTAGACCAATTAAAATAGTTGGAAAAATTCTTTCTTGCAAGCTTCAAATACAAACACCCTTTATCAGACCAAGGAAGCATCTGCAGTTGGTCTGTGCACTGCCTGGATGGACTAGAAAAGAAGCCAGAGGCCAGTATGCATGCAAGAAAGCCAGTCAATGAAAACACAAATTGCAGTAGTCAGTGGGTGAGAGACAGGTGGGGAGGGGGAAGGAAGGGGAATATAGACCTGGTGATAACCATATAGCTGGTAAATAGTAGAAAGGTTATCTGGGGTGTCAGATGTTAGGCAGGTTATAAAAGTGTCATAAATCCAATGTCTATGTTTAGTCCATGGTGTTTTGTATCCAGTAGACAGATGAAGGCTTGTCTATGAAAGGTGTTTTGTAAATTCCTTTTGAGGATTAGAACTGAGAGATTGGAGAAAGAGAGTAGTTTTCTTGTAAGAAATGTGCCTCCACAGGTAATTAAGTATTCTTGTCTTTGATAGATTTTTGGTGTGCATTCATTTTGGTACACAGTTGTTGTTTGGCTTACCTGTGTATTTTCTATCATGGCATTTGGTGCACTGGATGAGATGTATTACATTTTTGGAGGTGCAGATTTATGATTCAGGAATGGTGATGGTTCTGTTTGGGTGGTGGAGATATGTTGGCAGGTTTAACATTCCTTGTCATGGTATGGTCTGGATCCAGTTGGTGTGTTTTGGGATATAGAAACCTTGCTTCTGGTGATGAGGTTGGCAAGGTTCAGTTCTTGTTTAAAGGGTAGGATGGCTAGTTCTGGGAAGATCTCTTTAAGATTTGGGTCTTCCTGTAGTATGGGTTGCAGTGGTTTGAGGATTCTCCATATAGGTTCCAGGGAGAGATGATATGTCATAACCAGTGGTGTCCGATTCCTGGGGGTTTTCTTTCTTCACGTGGTATCCAGGTGGCTCTTTCAAAAGTGTGATCTGTCTCTCTGGAGGACTGTCCTTGTTAAGTGAAAGCCTTTTTGTGAGGTGATGATTACAGGTGTTCTCAGTGAAAAATTGGTGGTATTAGAGGGCTTGGCTATATATTACAGCTTTCTTGGTGTGTTTAGCGTTATTACTGGTTCTGTGCATATACGTGTATTGGTCCATGGTCTTGTATATGGTGATCTACTTTTACCATTCTGGATAGAGATCATAGCATCTAAAAAAAGAGATGTCGGTGCTGGAGTATTTAAGAAAGAGTCTGATGGAGGGGTGATGATTGTTGAATTTCTGATGGGAATCAATCAGATTGCAGGATTTCAGTCCAAATGATGAAGAGGTCAACAATATATCTTAAGTACAGCAAGGATTTGATGGTGCAGTCCCTGAGGAATTCTTCTTCCAGGTCGCTTTTAAAAAGGTTGGCATATTGTGGGGCCATTTTTGTGCCCATAGCTGTGCCCATGATTTGGAGGAAGTGTTGCTTATTGAAAGTGAAGTTGTTGTGTGTGAGGATGAAGTGTATAAGTTCAGTAATAACTTAGGTCTGCAGTTAGAGTTGTAATCTTTCTCTTGTAGATATATAAGGCAGGCTTGGATGCCATCCTGGTGTGGGATGTTGGTATATAAGCTGTAACATCCGTGGTGGCTAGAAGGGTGTTTCTGGAAAGGTGGTTTGTGTTTTTAAGTTTTCATAGACAGTCTGTTGTGTCTTGGCCAAAACTTGCTCTTTTTGTGACAAGAGGTTTTAGGGTTGATTCAATGAAATCTGATATTTCCTCAGTTAGGGTTCCATGATTGGATAAGCGGGATTATGACTCCTCCTGGAAGAAGTATCTCCAGATTATACTAAGTAACGTGTTCCATGTAACATGGGACCCCTACCCCAGTTACTAGGAAGGGAGAACAAATTCAGGGCTGCCTTACAGAAACCTGCGGCTCCTGGCAGTCAGGCTATGTGTAACCTGGTTAAATTGAACTGCAGGAATCAACCTGCAGACTGCAGACAGTAGACTTCAGAGCTGCTGATTAGGGCACCAGCATATCCTCGTGGGCAGAGAGCTGTCAAGTGATCAGAAGGGACAGGGTCTGGGTGCATATAAGCTCAGACTTTGGGCTTGGGCAGGCAGTCTATTTTGGGCTACTGGAGTAGAAGAAACTTCAGACAAGACCAGTTGCCAAAAAGGGATTCCAAGCCAGGAAGATACCTGGAAACCTGAGAAGGGAATAGCTACTTAGGAGGGCTTAGCAGCAATGGAAAGACCCAAGATGGGGCTTGAGATTTGAATTGGAACCTTTTTGGTTTACAGTGGTTTGCTGTTGTTGGTATTCACTTCTGGCTGGAGGACCAGGTTGTGGCTCTGGAGGAGGTTTGGAAGCCATGTGGCAGGTTTTGAAACCTGAGAAGCCAAGTCTTAGTTTGTGGCAAGGGGGCTTCTTCCAAATGGCAACCAAAAATATATCTGAGGAGTATGGGCACAACTATGGGGGGAAGTGGAAGCTACAATTATAGCCCCTAGGGTGAAGTTTAGACCAAGTGGGTACATTCAGGGTGTGTGGGACCGCAACTGTGGTGGGCAGAGTAGCCCTGTGGTCTGTCTTAAAAGGGAAATGCCCCTAGAGAAGTGTTCAAGAAGGACTGAGTTTGGGCAGGGGAGAAGTCCCAGGGACTTGGCCAAGAAGGACAGCCCTAAGGGAGAAGTTTCTTCAACCTCTAGAGGCAATTGTATCATTAACACCAAAGACTTGGCAAGCAAGAGGCAGGAGGTGAGGGAGACCAGAGAACATAAGAGTCAGACCACCAAGGGGTATCAGATGCTGGGGTGGACCCAAGCCTGCTATATTCAGCTGTTGTCAGACTGCTGCATAGAGATAATGAATTCAAGAGTCTGGTGCAGTTCTGAGGCTGGGAACAACATCAGCTGACTGTTGGTTCCAGCCCTGACACTGCAGTGGGGCCAATTCAAGATTGCCAGTGACAGAGACCCAGCTCACCCCATGGATCCAGCTGCAGGTGCAAATCCTCTTTCCAGCTCAGCTTCTCATGTCTCCACCAGCGGCAGAGGCCCAGCTCTCCTGGTGTGCTAGGGTCAGGTGCTCCTGGGTTAGGTGGGGCTGGGCACGCAGCAGGGAGGATGTGGGCTCCAGACCTGTGGGTCTTGCACTTCTGTATGAGCAGATATGAGAGCTACAGCACTCACTATCGAGTTCAGTGTCAGGAGGGGGCACAGCTGGCCCAAGCCCTGTCCAGAGTGGGCTAAGAGCATAGTAAGCATTACCATGGGACAGCTCAAGACGTGTTCTAACTTTTAGTACGACTCAGTAAAGCTTACTCCAGCCTACTAAAACGTACTAAGTGTCCTGCCAAGGCCTTAGGCAGACAAGGTTCTTTGGGTAAATATGGTATCTTTTATTAGACTAACTAAACACAATGTGCTCTTCCTGCACCTGAAGAAGGGTGTTTGTACCCGAAAGCTTGCAAAAAAAAATTTCCGACTATTCAGTTGGTCTAATAAAAGATACCACATTTACCGAAAGAACCGTGTCTGCTTATGTCCTTAGACCAGCATAGCTACAACCAACACCCCTGCCGAGGCCCTTTCATACATGCTTATGTGCTTTCTTTACTCCAGAAATCTTTATTTTTCTTTCTTTTAGTACAGACCTTTTGAATTTACTTTCACCAATTAAAGTTGTGAGAAATTGGGTTGGGATTTAAAACCTATGCTATAAAACAGTTATTGAAAAAAAGAAAAAACATTAGTTAATTGTTAGGGCTTTTACCAAAGCAGTTGAATAAAACTAATCACTTTGAACTTGTTTTTTTTTAAGATAATAAAATGAGGTCCTTTGAAGTCAGTGAGTGTTTGAAGTTACAGGTAAGACCAACTGATAATCTTTGTACAGTGAGTGATAGTGATTAGTGTCTGAGAGGGGCCAGGACCTTGTATCTTATACTGAGAAAGTATAAATACAGAGCAAACCAGTTAGTGTCTCATTCTTGAGTGGCAAGAGGACTCAGACGTGAATTTGGCATTAAGCTCAATACCCTCAATAGAAAAAATAATCTGTTAAAATAAATTTGTAGTGCTTGACTTCTAACTTAAAAATAAAACATACACCACTCTACTATGAACTGAAATTCCAGTATAAGTGACAGTGGTAGAAAAGCAGCTACAAATTGCACAGCATGAGCACTGCCCTGTTCACTGAAGAGAGCAAAGAATGGACGACTACATGCTTTCCTTGTGAAATGTGGCATATGCACGCACCTGGTGCCAGCTGTTCCTTATCGTACAAGAACAGAATCTTGAAGCCAAGTTGCTGAACTGAGGGAACAGAGCAAGAAGGAGTTATTCAGGCTGTAGGGACATTGAGAGCGTGCCAGCCTTGATGCTGTCTTGTTTGGAAAGAGGTAGTTAGCTTTATTAGTATTGTGCATCTCTGATTCAGTTAATCTGTCAAGTGCACCTCTACCCTTCCTTCTCCCTGTCTTTATTGTTCGGTTAAGAATGTCAGCTTCATGACAGCTCCATTCCCAGGAGGAATGGAGCAACCTAATAGGGCATGCTTAGTAAAAGAATTGGGATCAACTGATCATTCCTCATGCAGAAATCTCAGCAGGACATGGGTATGCTGCAGAAATATCACATTTGGTCACTAAAAATATGGCTGAGTAAGTGTGTCTGTGGAAACATTTGGTGACTCGTCTACCAAAATAAATGAAGATGGATTTCACAAAACATCTAGACAAATATCTGTTGGGTGCAGAAAGGATGTTGTGATCATGTGGTGCATCTCCATACCAATGACATAGGAAAGTATAGAGGAATGATCCAGGAAATTATATTAATTTTACTGAACGAAATTATTAAAACTAGATACTGGGCCTCTGGCTTAGCTTGTTGAACAGGTGCTGAGGAGCTCTCAGGTTGGACAAAGCCAGGTGTAATAAATGTGAGTAATAGAAAATTTTACCTATGTGCCTGACAGTAAAATGCAATGGACTCATTTATTCTTTTCTATGTTTCTGTATACTTATCTCTCTGTTGGTAAAAACAAGAAGCTCAGAGCGGAGTGTTGTAATACTTGAAGTACAACAGTCTTGTTTAGTCCCTCTGCAATCTGATCTTAGCATAATATGGATATTGGCAGTATTTATTGCTTTCTGTGTTTGTATGGTAACAGGGCCTTCCTTCAGAACTTCCTGGAATTTGAAAAGCCCTAGACTTATTGCTTATAAAATACAAGAGTTTGAATTAAACTTGCTGAAGGCTCCATTCTGCAAATATTGTCATTTATTCATATAGGATATTTATTGAAACATATGTCCAGTACTCAAATGGCTCTGCTTATTAATACAGCTAGGTGAATATTAAAAGGTTTGGATGTTCTGATTCATCTTGAATATTGAATATTGTTTTTCTGCAGCTAGTCTGAAATTCTTTGTCTTCCAAAATTGAGTTGGAAGTACTACAGAAATACAGTCTCTCCTGAGGTGTCTTGTAGCTCTTGCTTTCACAAATGGAAAACAAGTACTAAACAAAATAGGAGGTTCTCATAGTTTTTCAAACTTGAAAAAATATTTGGTATAGTCCAGTTGAAAACAGTCCTCTGAGGTAATCAAGGGCTTTGCGATATAACCGTCATATAGATTAATAGCTGATTTTCAGTGAGGTATCTTGAAACCCTTTTTGGAAGGTAAAGATTGCAATATTTTAAGCTATAATCCTGTGCTAAATAAGTTTGAACCTATTCTATTTATTAGACTGTATTCTCTGACTGTGTGCTTAATTGCTTTTAAAATATTTTTTTATTAAGTCAGAAGGCAGGGCAGGGCATCTATACACATGATGGACCTCTGCTCCAATATATGCTAATTAGCATGCATCAGAGCAGATGTGATTAATCGAGTCTGCTGAAAGTCTGTTGGAGCGTGCTAATTAGTGCACTCCAGCAGCCTCCATGTCACATGTATTCTGTGCCCTCATGTTTCAAAATGAGTGGGGGCACTTTAACTAAAGCTCATTCAATGGTGCCATTTTGAAGAGTAGGACTCTGAATACACATGATGCTATGGGCGCTTTAATTAGAGCAGCTCTCAGAGCTGCTCTAATTAAAATGCTTCCCATCCTACCCCCTCCTGCTCTGGAATACATGTATAGATGCCCTTGGAGACTAATTTTCTTATTACAAGTTAAATATTTTCCTCAAAATTAAAAA
Source organism: Crocodylus siamensis (assembly GCF_052110815.1). NCBI lineage: Eukaryota > Metazoa > Chordata > Crocodylia > Crocodylidae > Crocodylus > Crocodylus siamensis. Next base: position 155,207,384 of record NC_143399.1, on the reverse strand, counting down.
CATATTCAGTAGGAGAAATGTATGGTAATATAAGAAATTATAGCATTAAAAAGGCTAAGATAGAAGTGAAAAAATGACAAAATAAGAATTCCTAATTTACTTAAGAGCCTTGCAAAAATAATGACAAAATATATTTTAAGAATTCAAGAAGAACTGAAGATGTATGTAATCCAAGTAAGCTGGCAAATCTAGAAAATGTGACTCAAGAGTTTCACAAACTTCAAGTACTGTAATGTAGAAAGAGGGATTTGATGGCCGTTGCTGCTTTGTTAGGAGATTCAAATCTCCAGGTTGCCACAGTTGTTGTCCATAGAGAAGTAAGTACTCGTTTATAAAGAAAATCACATGTTTTTTTTATGGCTGACGGAAATCTGAATCCATAAATTGAGGATAGAAGCACTGATGTTTTGACTAAGCCAGCCAAAAGGGGAGCTTCTGCCGTGTCCTGAAGAGGTGAGGTGAGTTTTGTCTCCCAAAATCCAACATTAGTCATGTATTTCTAAGAATGTATTGCTGTCATTTCAGCATAAGATTAGCCATGTATATTGGAAAAAGGCAGACACCTGGGAGACAGTTTCAGTGAATAGAACGTTCTGTAGTTGTTAGAAGTGTTTATTACACTAAATCATTGTTTCTCACTTCATTTCACATAATCACAACTCCTATGGCATTTCTGTCTGTGACCTTCACTATAGATCAGAGGACACAACTGAAACCAAACATATTATTTACATGTGTTTATCCCCTTTTCAATTAAATGACAAGTTTTCTCTCTTCAATTTATCTTTTTCTCCCTTTCCATTCATTTCTTAATTTTTGTCTTTTCAAATTTACAACTCTCAATTCTCTCCAGGAAAATAAGTGTTGTCATTCATAGCCATCACGATCACCTCTTCAGAAATACATTTAGAAGTAATTATGTGTGGGAAATATTTTGGTAACATTATCTTTTTGCAACGGCAATGTTGAATGCATTATTTTTCTTTTTACAGTAATAAAAACAAAAGGCAAGTAGATCAGTCCCTCTTAGGATCTCATAGTAAAAAAACCCAGAAGCATCAGTCAAAAGTGACACACTGTAAGCTTGCTATTTAACATTTGAATGTCCTTATCCCTACTGAAGGACTAATTATGATTTTAATTTTTTACTCCTAATTGAATTTTCCTCTTTCATATATATGTGCTTCTCAAGTTCTTATACTTGTCTCCCTTACCACCTGAAATTATCCTTATCTTTATTTTTCTTACTTCATTTTTCTACACTCTGAAGAGTATCATGCCAAAAGGTTTACTCTAGTGCCAAACATTTCATTTCCCCACTTTTTTATTCTAGATTAAGATCTATACTCTTTGACTGCCTATTTGAAGAGATAGATGCATGCGGTATTTTACAAGCAGCAAGAGAGTCTGTAATTAAAGTCAATCCTGAGGCCTAGACTCATTGCCATAGCAAATGCACTCAAACCAGTCAAGTTATTCTTCACTTCCACTCCGCTATACTATTAAGCCAGATTCTGACCTTGAGCCTGTAGTTTATACAAAGCTTTAAATGCTGGGCTTGTATACATTTAACACCAATGTAACAGTGTTGGGGTCATAGGAAGGTGACTGATGCTATCACATGCTTCCTACTGTAGATGATTAATTATGAAGAGAGGTCTTTGCATGGACTAGAACTAGAAATTTCAGCTGGCTTCCTCAGCAAGTGCTCTGCCACTGAGCTAAAGGAGCATCTCAGATGATTCAAGCCAGGATAGAGTATCTGCTCTACTTATCACACATTTCCTTACACAACATAACTATCCAGACTGATAAAGGCAATGAAATTTCAGCACAATAGAGAGCTGGAAATTTGGATCGCAAATAAACAAATATTGCCATCAATATCCCCAACATTATATAGTTGCTATTAACATTAGGCTTACACACTGTAATTTTATTTCCTAAACTACATAGATAGTGCTTAGATGTATGGATTTATTATCACATTTGGCATATATTATTTATAGCATAAGAAAGGTGAAACATCTTGCAGCATGCATGTAAAGATTAGGATTTATTGTCCAGGAATCCTTGAACAATTTTATCAAAAGCCCATTTCTAGGTGGTGTTTTTCTGCAATAAATCATACAGCAGAAATCTATCGGTGGACACCAGTAGGAGATAAATGAGAGTAGAGGAAAGAGGGTCATCACAGATTTTTTTTCTGTATCATGACCTGTCATTGGCAGAAATCCATTCATTATAGTACACAGATGATTTTTTTTCTTACTGACTAGGTTTACCATTCTGGAGAGTGTCATCTAAAATAAAATGAAAACTTGGAAAAATGTACGCCCTCAGTAACCACGACTACAGAGGTAACTTAAACATTGTGAGATGCGAGGAATAACTCTCGTTTTAACTTTGTGTCTCCTTCATATCTATACATTTAAGATGAGAAACCTTTGTGCAGCTCTTATCCTCTGCTTACATGAACAGAAACAGAACTCAGTATGTCCTAATTAGAGAAAATGGGAGTCCCGGTTCTATGGCATGACCTCCTATTCACTCCAGCTTCACAGGAGGACTGTCTGTAGGTATTCCCTGAGGTTGATCCAATAAAGGGGTGGGGGGAGAAATTGAGGTATCCTGGGGTAGCAAGGAACCTTTTTTCCTTCCTTGAGGAGCATGTGTCAAACACATATCTCTGCTTAAATTACTGTTGAACAAGGCAGTAGAAGAAACTCATGCTCTGAATTGCTGGAGGGGATTTTGTGCTAGGCCATGTCACCTGGCCAGTGTCAGTATTGCTTCTACAGAAGCCATATGGTTGGCAGGACAAAAGAGAAAAACAAGAGCAGCAACAGGAAGAGGACTTATCGTTGTTTGAACCAAGTTTCAGGCTATATATATTTGTACAAAACATCTTTGTGCCAGTCGACTAATACTGAGATTTGCTCACTTAGATTCTGTTATTTGTACATGTAAATGTTAGTGTAGCAAACTGTCACACCAAATTGTTCACAAGGACCAAATTCTCCTTGACTGGGTAACAAGCAGAAAATGGTTAAGGCTTTATATGGTTTCTCATTTCTTTGATTTGCTTACCTTTTCAGTGTGTTCCACAAGTATTTTTTCCCCACAGACTAGATAAGGAAGAAGCACTAAAGCTGATATGTAATGGGTTTGCACTAATAAAATACATGAAATACATGCCCTTGGCTATTCATTTGTGTTAGGTATTGGTTCACCTGCTGCCCATTCAGTGGTGACAAGAGCAGGACTGTGTAAGCCTGATAAGAACTGTTGTGTAAGATTATGTGACCATTGAGAAGGTGTAGCTGTTGAGTAAACCACCAAAATAGGATCTCTCCTTTCTAATGTGTTGACTGTGAGCTGTCCTCTAAAAGGACTGAGGCACGCTCCTTATACAAGACAGGATTCATTGCTAGATTTGTTCATGTGTCATCGCAATGAGTCTCTCTTTCTAATACTTCAGTGTGCAGTGTAGAAATAACTCAGATTGCGGTAATGAGGCTTTTTTATTTCTTTTTTATTTTTAAATTAAAAGGATCATTCTTCAGCGATCTACAGATCACAGGATAAAATAGTTTAAATTATGTTAATGTACTGTAATCCTAAATACAGTAATCCTAAACTTACATAAATGAATACTTTAGAGAGACATGATCATATTAAAAAAATGGAGGAAATCTTTGACCACACGATATGTGAAAGGAATATTGCCACTGATATCAGTGTGTATTTATAGATGGGGGGAGGGGGGTGATGCAGAGCTTTACTTTCAGCATGGTATGCCCCTGCACTGCGTGCAGCACATGCCCAGAAGAGGAACCATGTCAGTTTGACCCAGCTCGCCCAGCATCTGCATAGCTCATGTGCTTCAGCAGGACTGTTTGACACATCTGTCTAATAGCTGATTGAATCGGCTATTAGATAAAAGTGCCAAAAAGCCACACTGAAGTGTGCGAGCTATACAGATACTGGGGAGCCAGATCAAACTGACATGGTCCCCCTCTTCCCCCCTACCCCCTGTCTGTCAGCTCGCAGTATGGTCAGGTTTTTATTCTGTATTTTTGCTTGCAAAGTTTCATTTCTTGCTGCAAAAGCAAATAAGATGATTATGCCAGAAAAATTACAGGTAAAAGCACATTTCTTCATTTTGATTTTGCTTATGTTGAATATTTGCAGAAATGTTGTGTATAAATATTACACTGCTATCCTGTGTCCATTCTGACCCCCCACTGATTTCAGTGGAGCCATTAACAGGACCAAAGTCCCAGCTACATGACTGCACTTGCAGGACTGTGGTGTTAGTTCTTTATCCGGGCCCTAGTGTTTTTTCACATAGGAACTATGGAGAGATCTGTATTTTAAAAAAACAGGTAAATGTAAAAATAAAGGAATGATGATTAGCACTACCACTGCATGTGAATCTGCTTTCATACTTTTACTGGCTTGTTAGCTGACACTGTGCCTTTTAACATACAAATATTTACAAATATAGTCTATAATGGCCACATATAACCTAATCTCATTACCTCTTCATACCAGAAAACTGATTGCAAATGCAAGCACCACAGGTGGCTGTGTAGAAATGTTTATTTTTCTGCTTTTCCATCGTCCATTCTGTGTAATCAGTGTCAAGTTGCACAATAGCAAAACAAGTACAAACTGTCTAAGGTTCTCTCTTGGAAAATTTGCAATTCATATTCTTATAAAACATTTTTATACTTGCCATCTCCTACACAGTTTCTATGACTTGTAAACTATGGGACTGTTAGGCAACTGGTTGTATGAATTTAATTATATTTGCATTGCATCTGACTTCAGAAATAAATCTTCTGAATTCTGCTGTATGCTAACCTGCTTATGAAAATTATATTTCTCAGATCTCGGGTAACTAGTGCACTCTCTGGTTGTTTGGCTTAATCTTGCACTTGTCTTAAAGATCGTATTCATTTGGGTTCCAGCAAATATAAACAAGATAATTTAGACTAATTTCTGCTTGCTGAATTAATAAATATTTCACTCTGTTCGTCCAGTTTTTAATTGGTAAATTCAGCTAAACAACTATCACAACTATTGCACAAAAATATTCTAAACATGAAAGATACCATTTATATAACAAAAAGACGATTAAATTAGAAGAAAATCCCATGGCTTTGCCTCAGAAATGAGGACAAACTGCAATCTTTCCTAGGACTTTTAGCAACTGAGAGTCATATCTTAAATCTACATGTGAACACAAGAAATAATTTACACTGCTGTAATTCAACCTTTTGCGAGAAAGACAGTTTGTATCTTTCTTTTTAGTATTTTTGGTTGAAACCTTTAATTATAACCAATTGAATCTCCTTAAAGATTAGGGGCCCACATAGACAAGTAGTACATACCCACTTATTATCTAGAGCTCAGCCACAGATTACTGCGGGTGAATTCTCTAAGACATTATGCACTTTTACATACTATGAAAAATTAAAATAGATTCACCATAACCTTGCATTTTAATGCAAGGTTATGGTGCCAGTATCTAATAAATATTATGGGCAAGTAATATTACGGGCAAGGTTATCATGCCAGTATCTAATAAATATTACAGGCAAGTTTCCACTTGAAGCAAATCCTTGCAGCATTCCTTACTAATAGAATGGGTTCTGATGCAATCGGATTGGTAGTGTACAGTGGTAGAAGAAGGGTACATTTGGGGGAGTTGAAATGGAATTTATGGATTCCTAACATCTTGGGAACCCAGTGCAGTGAGGTTTCCATATAACTCGTAGCAGATGAGTTTGATACTGGGACATAAATAAGGTCAGAGAGTCAAGCTATTTGAGGAATTTGCCACTGAGTTGCCCCAAACATTGTTCTTTAGAAACTGCTGTGCATGAAAAAAAATTCTATGAGGGGCAGAGAGAACCCATGAGATATCAAATGGATCCCATGATGGTTGCCATGGGCAGAGCTGGCCTTTGAGGTGTGTGGCATGGATGACCGCCCAGGGTGCCATAGTCAGGATTTAGATCTTACTAATTGCTTGCTATTCTTCTCTTGCTGGCATTGAGTCTTTAAGCACATTTCTGCTACCAGTCTGTAAGTATGATCTACTTTTGGAATGTAATGTAATTATATTCTCTCCTATGGCTGAAATCCCACAGCATCCTTTACTAGATAGGTGCAGAGGAATATCACTGTTCCTATACATGTACCACATCCCTGGTGAAACTTCTGAAGACTAGTCTCAACTCTTATCAACATGCTTTATAAATGAGGTGCCAATAACAATACTCACATGCCTGCTCGAAAGCCTTCCCCAACTCTCTGTGTAAAAGGTGCATAGGCACCAGTCAGAGTTACATCCCTATAGCAAGGAAAGAGTGTGGTCCTCGAACTTGACAGTCCTGGCTAGACTAGGAAAAAAGACATGGTTAAAAAAATTGTAGTCCTTGTTAAACTATGTGAACAGTTTAAAATCTGGAAAATCCATCTACCGTTTATTGGGTGCTTGTTTAATACAATAACTATCGTATGTCTTGCATGGGAAATCTCAGCAGAGATAGACCAAGGGCAAAATGGACATAGAATATTGCTCATTCTCCAATTCAACAGGTGTTCTTTGAGTTAAGACTTAAGGCCCATTGACATGGATGTATATGGAACTGTGATGTGCTTGGATAAGCAGGATTTTAGGATCCAGAACACACCAAAATTGCACTGTATTCATGTAAAAAATACAGTGTATCTGGCACAGAATTTGATCATTTATTCTTCCTTAGCATTGCCCCTTCCTGAAGATATCAAGGGAAAACTATTTCTATCAAACATTATTCTCTTTGGTAGGAATATATGAATGACTCCCTCTGGCTTACTTGACCAGTTAGACCATGAAGATCATTAAAAGGGCCATACGTGGGCAGAATTTTTAACAACAAAAAACCAGGAAACCCCACTAATTCATCACATACACAGACATCGCTTCACCGTTTGCCTCACTCTTTGTTACTGTGTATTAAAAAATAAACTGAGCACCAATAAATACTCTGAGTTTATGCTTATGTTTTTCCCATTCTTCAGAGTATTCATACAAAGGAATAACCTTTTGTGTCCTCTGAAGTGGTCAAGCAGCCCTCAAGCCATGGAGAACATAGGATACACAACTTCCTGGGATTTTTATTAATAGTATGGAAACTCCCCTCAAAGCCGTTTATCAACAGTCTAAACCACAAGGATTCATTTACAAGTGACGGGTTCAGAAATTTGCCTCTATGAACCAAAATCTGGGGGATTTAGTTATTTCCCATTTTTCAGTGTCCTCGTATGTCATAGGAAGGATATGAGCAATGAAAACAGAAGAAGGCAGGTTTAGGTTGTAGGCCACAGTTGGAGCATAAGTTAAAGATAAGAATAGTAAGCTTAATTTAGATGCATTTTTCATAGCTATTTTCTCAATAGGAGAGGAAAACCGTAAGTAATTTTGCATGCCAAGTTCCTCATAGCATCCAATAAGCTTTACTCTCCAAGTTACACTCAGAAGAAGTCCCCATGTCTGTGCTTAACCTGGGCTGGAGAATTAACTCAGAGTAATTTAAAGGACAGATTCTAAGGATCTCTCTTTAAATTACCAGGATAAACAACAAAAACACTCTGCATAAGTAAGGGCAGAATAAACCCCATTACAGAACTTGGCAGGGAACCTTCAGGAAAAAAATGCTGATAGGATTATCATTTCACCCACAACCTTTTGAAAGGATTAAATTATAACTCTGATACCAACATAGGTCCTAATTCTACAGTCTGCTGGATAACCAGCAGAAACTAGCTCTCTCTGCAGAAGAACCTTTTGCCCTGCGTACACTACCAATCCTAAAAGGAGCTCGTGGCCGTAATTTACAATTTTTAAAGTAATTTTGTCTAGGTTTTTACTGTCGTGTAAAGGATTGGAATGAATATTCACCTTCCGTATATATTCTGAAACTTCCTACTGATCAGTCCCAGAGAAAAATACTCTGGTGTATCGCGTTTCTAACACTTAAAGATCTAATTGGGATATTGTTCTGTACATGCTGTTAGACACTGTAGTGACAAGAAGAATCTTAGCCAACATTGGCAGTGAGCCAATACATACCTTCTGTGAACAAAGTGCAGGGTAATTAAAGTGTAAGCACTGAAGGAGCACAGCAGAGAGAACACAAAAATAGCCATCGGTAAAAAGCTAGCAAATATATTTCTTAAGAATATCAGAGGATTACTGTTCAATTCACATGCTCCCCAGATGCCTTTCCCTGAAGGAGGTTTTTCTTTTCCCCCATTTTTACGCTTTAGAAGAGGCGTTGGGCTTTTTTTTCATTAATAGAATTTGAGGTAAAAAGGACTAGAGACAAAAAATGTGGAAAGCATACTACAGAGTATAACTTTGGGATAAAATATGAATATTTGGATTAATTGAAGAACAACAATAATAAATGCATACGTTGTTATGTAGACAGATATTTAAGATAGTGAAAACTTATTAATATTTTTTTGCAAAGACTAAGCCTTTAGTTCAATTTGACAGAATGCAGAGCCCTAAGTATTCATGTATTCAGCAAGCTTCAAAACATGTCTGCATGATTAGGTTGACTACTCATGCTATCAGTAACATGGGGGATCTGAGATGAACCTCAAATATCAACATCAGATACCCTGTGAATAATCCATAAGCTGATTTCTGATGTCCATTGGATGCTTGTGACATTGGTCATATATTTATGAATACTAAATATGAATGTATTTAGTTCTAATATCAGGATTGGAACAAGGATGCTAAATTATCAGAAATCATTAGTTAAAATTAAAGGATACTTTTGAATGTGTGGAGGTTATTTTCATTTTCATTTCCTGTTCAAGCTGCCTATTTATATGTGTATATTTCTTCCATGCAGATTTGCTCAAAGCAGGTGTGGCAGAAGTTTTTTTTCTGAGAGCAAAACGTTAGCTTTTAATGGACTTCATGACTGTACAATTCCTGTCCATACCACTAATGTAGATATTTTTCTTCATTTACAGAGATTGTTTGTGATATTATGTTTTAAAGGCATTTTTTCACACTCTTAACTGTTGAGAATATTTTAGCACAATTGCTGTTGTGTAGAGGGTTTACACATTTCTCCCAGCACTAACGGGAATCCTGCATATCAACTCTTGGTGTGTTTGAAGGATGGATTCCTTAGAAAACCTTTCTCCCTTAAAACTAGAACTATGGCATTTTTATGAACACATGCACTTTTCTAAAAGGCAACTTCAGTATCCTTTCTCAAAGTCACAGGGGTTTTTTGTAGCATGTACATTTCAAACAATCACTCTCTCTATTGTCCTTATTTCCTTTAGAAGTTTTGAGTAACAAAATTTTAGTCTGCGGGAAAGAAAGGTTAAATTGCAGGGGCTAGCCTTTTATCATTTTCTTTTTATAGAATAAGCTATGGGAATATTATAATGATACCGCATGTAAGCACCTACATAGCTCTACAAGGTCAAATTGAGAGTTACAATGGACATATTTTATGTATATATGTTCTAGTGCTTGTCCCAGTGAGCTCTAATCCTCGCTAAACTATTTTGCTGTTTTCAATGGCAACACTTTGCATTCCATAGGATTTTTGTGAACTAGGTTTGAATTTAAAATTCAGACTAACACTGTTAGTAAAAAATTAACAAAGTTCTTTGTAGGATCACTTAATGCCATTGTTAGGATTCTTAATGTAGCTACTAGGTGAAAGAACTGCCAGTAAAGCATAAAGAATGAGTTGTTCTCCCTCTGCCACAGCCTCAGCTGATTTACAACCACTTTGTGTTTGATGTTGGACAGGATAATTTCATCAGTCTCCAACCCTTGTGATCATGTCCCAAAATGACTAGTCAGGTGAAGCCCTAGCAGAAGATTGCTTGTCACCTGGAGGAAGTAGCTGTCTGCTATGAGTAGTCTTTACTCATAAATGTAATCATCTGTTAGTTATTCATTGAGCTATACTTCATGGTCTGGATGTAGTGATGAGGATAATATACAAACCCCTCACTAGGAAAATGCTTTGAAACAACAGATGTGTCCATTAAAAACGATTTTTGCAGAGGGACCGAATCTTAAACTGAAGTAACTAGTTTCCAAGTTCAATTCTGAAGGTTACTTAGGAAAATCCATCATAAAGTGATTCAAAGCAGCATATGGCCTGTGGTTAAAATTATGATTTAAAAAAAAGTTTGCCACCAATATTATTGCAGTGATTTCAGATGGCCAGAGCAAAATGCAAATAAATCTTCTGTACATTGTTTGCAAGAATCAGTATGATCAGTAACCACACCAATATAGGACTGATACTCTGGTCTTTATTTGGGTTAAGGTCCAAAATAAAAAAGCACCTTATTAAAGGAGCCCTCCAATGTAATGTAGGTAAAGAACAAGGAGACAGAGGGTGTATACAGATGTTACATTTAGACTCACCTAACTAGGTTGATCTATAAATGCCCATCTGTGCAAATGTTTGGGGGTTTTAAATTGGGCGAAAAATGGTGGACCCAATCTAAGTTAGTTCACCTGAGTAAGTAAACTAACTTGGATTGAGAATGTGCTAACCTGATCCAGTGAACACCTGCATGGGTTCAGAGCTCGGCCTCATGGTTAGAAAAACTCAACCACTTGCCCCAGCCAGGGTCTGTACTCTTCTTCCCCAACCCCCCGGCAATCCCGACTAGCTTATTTTTAACCTCCTGACCCTCCCACCACCAGATGACAGTACCCCTCTCCAAACTCTCTAGCCTCTCAATCCCATCTACCCATCCCCTCACCTCAATTTAGTTATATCAGGTTCCTCATGCAGTGTTTGGTACTGGTTAACTGCTCCTAGTTCACAATCACGCAGCTTAATGTAAGATGCGTGATCATAGACTGGGTGTGGCAAATATTTGTATGCACCCATGGGAACTAACACTGTTCCCATGGGAGGAAAGAGAAAGGAAGGAACAGTGTGGTCACCTGCCTATAGTCCAGATTTTCAAACTTGGTTTAATAAACTCAGGCATATAATCCATAGTTAGACACCTGTTAAAATGACTTAAGGTTATATGCAGAGGGATAATCTATTTTCATTGCTAAAGATGATTTTGTTCTCATTGTTCTTTTCTTGCTTGCCCAACATGATTACCCTTGGCCAAATTTTTTGCTTTTCTTGGAAATTACTTGAACTGCGGCTTATATTTCTTCATTGCCATTTAAAATTTGCTTGAAGAATCCCCAAGGGGGACAGAGGAAGTAGAGCTTGCATATTTATGGCCAGATCTACTCTGGAGTGTTTGAATAGAGGATCTAACGTGCCTATACAGAGAGCTGCTTTAAGCTGTGCTGGGTATTGCTCTGTGCAAAAAGAGCAAGTTCTTGTTCTTGTTTTACTGCAGCTGCTATTCTGTGCCCCCTGTGCTTTTGATCAGCATAATTAAGACTGACAGAAAAGAAAACATTTTCCTCCTCCTCTTAACTCAAAATGTTAAAACACAAAAATTAGTTTGTTAATTGTTTACAAAAATTTGTTCTTAGATTGAATATTTTGTGTTGCTTTGTTCAGCTCAGCCCTATGGCAGTTTTTACCAACCAAAAATAAAGAGTGGGGAGGAACCAAATCCAAGAAAGGTAGCTCATGGTAGACAATGTTGTTGTTTATAGACTCCATCCTGACTAATAGTGGTAATAAAGATGTTTCTTTTAATAATGCTTCCCCTGGCTAATGAAGGAAGGAGGGCCCCATGGTAATTAAAATAGTGGTTTGTGGCATCCAAAGTCACTTGACTCTTAAAAACCCACAGAAATTGTAGTAACTGGTGTCAAGAGAGCTCCTCTTATTTACCCCATATGGCACTGCTTGACACAAATCTTGCTGTTTGCTAAACAATGTTCTGAGAAAGCTGCTTGGTGCAAGTTACCTTATTTACTAATTTTTCTAAAATGAGAACCCCAAGCTCTCAACCTACAAATTGTGCATGAAGCTGGTCTCTTTTTATTACCCCATCTTCCTGTTTCTCCCCATTTGTTTCATATACCTGTTACATCTTGCCTAAAATTGGGATTGTAAGCACTCTTGGTTAGGCACTCTCACATTTATCTCACCAGCCTTTAGGCCATGCAACTATATGTTAACAGTAATAATAATAGGTATTCTCTTGTGAATATACAAGGATTTTCAATGTTTCAAGCCTTCATCCTGCTCTTTCAGCAAATATTTACTGCATGATGAGGCTTTATGCGTCCCAACTGACTCTGTAAAATTATTCCTAATACGCTGCTCTTGACTGGAAGCTGTCCTTTCCACATAAGTCTGTAACAGTTGAAGGGCTAATCTCTCAGGAAAGAATGAGCCAAACAGTTTTTACTCCCTCTGTAGTCAGTCTGAGTAGGAAAGGACGTGTGGTATTTAGCACAAGAATGGAAAATTAGAGGTCCAGGATTATATTCATAACTCTCACTGAGACTTCCTGCATCTCTAAAACATAAACAAATATCAATACCCTCATTTTACACATGGAGAAATAATATCTGGAGAAGTCAAACGGCATCCAAGATCATTCTGTAAGTATCCGAACCAGGCTCAGAAAGAGCGTGGGTTTTAGTTTCTCTTCTCTGAGAAGTCAGTACATTGATGTTTTCCATAACCAAAATAATAATAAAAAAAAACAAGAATAGTAGGTACTTTATATCAATGTGTAGGAGTTTATTGAAATAGTGTTATCAGCTTCTCCAAATACAGAAATGTAGGTTCAGACAGGTTAACTGACTTCTCTGGCAAGTATTATGAAATCCAATGGATTAGTCATCAAACTTACAGGTACAAGACCTGAGAAGGACCAACACTAAAACCAGCACTTAGAAATGTCATTTATCTTTATTGAGTTTCATTCCTCCCATATATGCAAAGATCCTGCAAGGCTTAGCTATTTAATGTAAATGACAAAGAAGTCTCCAGGTGAACAAGAAGCTGGAAGTAGAGACCGGACCGCTTGCTCAGAGTTCTGTGCTTAACCCATGAAAATGGTGGTGCTCAACCTCCAGCCCACAGGCCAGATCTGGCCCATGGAGCCCTGTCATCCAGCCCATGGAGCCCTGTCATCCAGCCCAAGGGTCTTCCCACAGGTCTATTTGGCAGCAGGGGAGCAGTAGCAGTGTTAATTGCTGGTCTCCTCCTGCCAAATTTCTGGACCGATAGGGAGTCCTGCAGGCCAGATGATGCAACTCTGCACACTAGATCATTCTGGTGCACATATGGAGCTGGGCATGCAGGGTCAAAAAAGTATGTGGACAGATTTGGGCCCATGGGGCCAGGCTGGCCATCCGGATCATACCCACAGACCAACCCAGCACTGGATCAGGCCTGCAGACTGGCCCTGCACCATTTATATAGTCTGCAGGGCCAAACAGTTGTGCACCACTGCATTAATCTATCTAATTTTGGGGAATCTACCTCCTTTCTCCCTAAATTTTCCCAGTCTTTCCCAAAAATGAACAAACCAAAATAGAATCTATTCTGCTGCTTGAAACCTGGCAAGTGCAAATTTACATCAGTAAGTAAAGCTTTTGGCATTTGGCACACCTCACTGGAAAAAGTATTTTCCCTCCAAAATTTTTTTGTGAAAGAGTCTAAATTTCTGGAGTGAAAAGCCCAGGGAAGCAAACTTTCAACATCAGTAAATAAATAAATAAAGTCACCAATTTAACCCAAATCATTAAGTTTAAATAAAGGGAGAGCTAAACGGTGGGACAGGAGACTTCTTAAGTTTAAAAGCACTTTTTAAGTAGTAGTATTCATAGGCCAACCCACAGCCTGTTGTTGCTTCAAGGGATTAGGAGTTTTAGTTCAAGTTTTATATATTAATTATAAAGACACTCACTCAAAAGACAAACTGTTGCTTCTCTTCAGATGACTGTTGTTCTTTTTCATGATGATTGCAGCCAGTCAACGCAAGTGGAGCTAAATTACTGCAGTGTATTACTGGTCGTCTCATCTTTATTTGGGAATCTGCTCCCTTTGTGAAGGTGGCATTTTACTACAGCCACTCCACTGGTGACAGGCTGGCAGAGTGACTGTGACAAGCAGCAGATCAGTGGTTAACGTTTTCCAAAAGGTAGTGCTGAACATGTTACATTTCATGATTGTTGCTTGGGCTAAAATTTCTCCCATCTCATTTATGGATTATTTTGTGTTTCTTTTTAAAATTATTTACAATGACAGCCATTCTTTGCCAGTTGGGGTTCTTTCTCCTGTAAAACATCTCGTACTGTCTCTGTGGCTTTTCCTTCGGTTTCTCGGTTCCTCTCTCTTCTTCTCTGTTTCTTTTCTGCTGTATACTCTTCTTTTTCTCACCCCGTGTTTTTCTCATTCTCTTATCCTCTCCCACTGACACCATATACTTAGTGGAACATGCGGGAGCAGCCATTTAACATGATGAACCCATTTGTAATATTATGGTAGCAACGGGGCTTTTGTACTGTTTAGACAATTAATTTATCAGCAAATGAATAAAGTCCCTACTTCAGATCTTGAATAGGCAACCTTTGGCTTTTTCTGGAGTCTGTGATATTGTTCCGAAGCTGGGGCAGAGTAACACTTCTCAAACATTTACACATCTTATCCTGGATGAAACTGATCTGCTTTAAACCAATAACGGTCTATGGTTATTGTTTTGGCTCCTATAGAAAAAAGAATACCGATCAGAAGTACTGATAACAGCCAGTACTAAACCTAAAGGTAGACAAATTGTCACTGCTGTAGAGATTAAAAGGACCAAATCTAAAAACTGATATTTATTTCTGTGTAATATCCTCATGTGTCCTAAAATTTTTAATAGCTCATAAGTCATTTTTAGCATGTGTCTTTAAAACATCCAACGTAATGCAAGCTTTTTATTGCCATACTATCAAACTTATGGGGCAAATTCTGTCTGATCACTGTACCCAAGCAAGGGTATAAATGTTTGTGCAGAGTGACTCTGCTAAGGGCAAGGAAACAATATTTTCCATTGTGAAGGCCTGGAAGAACAATGTGGCCAGCAATGCAGCCTCAGGAGGGCTCCCATATCTACTATCCCAACCTCTCCCACTTTTGCAAAGGTGAAACAAAAGCCAATGGAGTCACAAGTTATGATCCACATGCCCTGCCTTCACTTCTCCCAGGTCCTTCAGCACTCCTATGGCAGTGTTGAAGAACTGGACTCCGCAGCACACTGAAGTGTGTACACTTTGGATGGGATCTCACCTCCTGTCATACCATCTGAAGCAGTCAAACTGCCTGTTGAGGAAACTAAAGTTGAATTTGCCCTAACTTGCTGAAAAATTCTGATCTTATTCAAAACTATGATCAACTTCCATGTTCTTGGGCTTATTACTAAGGCTTAAAAGATTACTTATTAATTTTTAGATTTTTCCAGGCTGAATAGAAGTCTCTGTAGTCAATTTGCTTTGAATTCATTCTGTGAAGATAAAACTGAAAAACACTGTCTGGCTAAAAAAAGGAAAAAATGCCCCTTAGTTTAAAGTAAGATATGTAATCATTGATGTTAGGATATTGAAAGAGCTTGAAACAATAGTGGTATTAATCTTCATAATTTGGCTATTCTGCATATATAGCACCACTTTCTAAACATATTTTTACTATCCTTTACAGATATTTACTTGTGCATTTCAAAAAATGGTTTCATTATGTCTTTGTGTGGTAGATTTGGCCAGCTACACTACAGTCAAATAATCCTGGTGTACTGCATAATAATAATAATAATAATAGTTTTAGTTCCAAAGACTTCCCAATGCCAACCTGTACAAATATGCTTTGGAAACATGTAGAACTCAAAATAATAAATTGATAATGCCATAAAAATGATTTAAGATACACTCCTAAAGTTCAAATAAATAAAACAATTATTTATTTAAAGATAGCACCTTCTTACTCTATGGATCTGCTCTCCACATGTATTCAAATGATTGTATCTACTTTTGCTAGTGTCACAGAGTATTTTACTGGGTTTTTTGCTCTATTAACATTATAGTACAAAAATATAACCTTATTCTTCCCTCACAAAAATATGCCATACTGACCCCTGTGTACATGTCAACATTGAATGAGTGCTGATTTTGATGAGGTTGTTCTTAAGGTTTTGTGTAGTGTTATGGGGGAGATTAATGTGTTAGCTTTAGTGCAATAATACCCTGACTCTTATCCACAGGAGGCAGAAAGAAGTCAGTCTGTCAGTATTAGTGGAAAAATCCTGTGTGGACATGAGGGTATTATCAAAAGCACCTGAGCACTTGGTATTTCCTTGCCTCTTTAGGGTTTGCATGGGTGAGAATGTCACATTTACACAGCTTCAGTTCCTATTAGGACAAGATTTCTTCCCCTTGTTTTCTGTGGCATACAAAAGGATTTTACACAAAGGTGGCATACTTTGAAGGCTGGGGAAGAACAAGTCATTTTAGGAAGAAGAAGCAGCAGAGCTGCTTTTTCTGCCATCGCTGCATTCATGGGCTGCAGTAGCTTTTGCAGCCATTGTTCTTTCCCCAGACACTCAGGGTTTCACAGTAGGTTATGCTTAGTTATCCTGAGCCTGCTTTGCAATCTCCCCTCCCCCCAGATTCCTCTCGTATTAGCATGGATGGCTATTGAGCCCAGAGGAGGAGGAATGCCTCTCCTGTAACTGGCTCTCTGTGGCCCAATATCTCCACTGCTGAGGATGCACTACACAAAAACTGCATTGGTTTTCCTATTGTGTGTCCTGGAAGGGGGAAGGGATTATACTGTAGTTAGCTGAGCTTTTCAGAAAAGACTTAAGGAGCCCTAGGTGGTAACTTCAAAGACACTTTAATCACTGCCCAGAGGAATGGACATTTTGTAGTACAAAATGCATCACATTTCAAAGCTGTAGAGGTCAGAGGTAGCCTCTGGCCAAAGCAGATGAAAAAACTGAGAAGGATGACACCTCTTCACAAGAGACCATTTTAATACTAACAGATATTATGAAGTGGAGCCTACAAGGAGTCAACTGCAGACCATGAGTACAGACTCCACAGTACCTGATCAGTGAGATGTGATCAGTTGCCCACAGACAGATATGGAGAGTTATCACATGCCCATTATGGTTGAGCTTGCTTATAGCCTGTATACTTCTAGTTAATAAATGGATCCCCTAGATGCTAACATCAGTGTATATGGGGGGAAAGATTTGGGCAACAAGCAGTCCCTTTCATGAGAGTTTAGTCCATAAGAGGCATAAGGAGTCCTGTGTGGTGGCTGCATAGGCACTGTTCAATAAGGTTGACAGCCCGACTGTCATGGAGAAACACAGGACATTTGTCACTGTCCAGCATCCCCCAAAAGTATTACATTATATGCTCTATTGCAAGGAAGAACATAAGCCTTTGTGCTTAGCATCTCTTCAGAATAATTACTTGAACGTCACCCGGCTGTTACTGACTTAAGCTGTTGCTCGTCTGTATATGTGGAGTAGTACATAAGAGAATAAGCATAATATGTACAGAAAATGCAAATCCATAAAATACATGGTATTGTAGTATAAAGGTTTTATTGACAAGAGTTTAGGATGGCTTCATTACTCATAAGTAGTGAAATCATGCCTGTCATCCATAATAAAAACTTTGTACCAAGTCCTATCATCAGGAATTCTGTCTATGCCATGTCTTTTACAGAAAATAATTTTTAGATATGTTTTAGAGTTTTAAACATTTTAACTTGTTCTATTTTTGTCTGTTTCTTCCAGTAAAGCCAGGTGCCTGAGTACCAGGAGTCCAAGCACATAGATTTTGAAAGAGACAAAAAGTAGCTAATAAAATTACCTAAAATACCTTTTCCGGATTTCAAAATGTGACTTAAGGTCTTATATTTTTCAGCCTAATTGAATGCTTATGTGTTCCATTCCTAGCTCTCCATAAGCATCCTACTCCTGATAATGAGAAATACTGAAACTACATCCTATTAATCTGGTCAGACACAGATAGGCACATTGACCATACCACAATTCAGACCACAGTAATTTTTAGGGAAAAGCACTAGGAAGAAAAATTCCTTTTTATGTCAGACATGGATGGAAATACTTTTCTGGGAGGTTCAGGGTTTTTTCATGGCATTTGAAGGGGTCAGAGGCTTAGATATAAGTGTATAGGCATTTGACAGTGGGCAGAAAGGGGCAGAAATGCATTATCACATGGTCTTGTAGTATTTCCCATAGATATCCCCAGAGGTGTAACAGCACAGCTAGACACCTGTGGCAGCTGCCACATCCACAGCAGCTTCCAATTTTCCACCCTTCCCCTTTGCCCTGCCCCAGTTATACCTTTGGATAACCCCATGGCAAGTGATTATAAGTGTTAGGCTGTTGGAGTGTTCACCTGTAAAAACACTTTATCATCCTGTCTCATAGTCTCATTTTGAAGATCAACTCTTGGCTTTGGCAGTCCAGTATAAAAATTTCTGTTCACTCATGTCTTTTTTTATGTTAAACCAAATGAAATAAACAGTATAATGTTGAGGCAATGGGAGTGATGCTGTTTAAAGCAAGAAAAAAATCAGCTAATTCCATCACTGTAACATGAAATTATTCTGCAATTGCATGCAACAGCTTTACCACCCGTGTCCATGTGAGAAAATGTGAAAAGAAAAGCACAACACTCATCTGGATCTATGGTAAATGGAGTCAGTGCTTCTGTTGCCCTGGCCTGTGTCATGGCCTTCGCTGTGAGCAATGTCAGAGCCATCACACTTCAGTTACCACCACAGGGTGCTGCAAAGAGAAGAGAAAGAAGCCGTGCTTTGTAGCTACCACCTGCAAATTTCACATTGTTGGCAGGTACTTTGCCGTGGAGTACTAGAACAGGATAATTGCTGGAGATAGAGTTGGCAAGAACAGTATATGGGAGACGCATTCAATTGCACATGAATATGGTAGGTGAACTATAAAAAAAAACAAAAAAAACCTGCCATTAAATCTGAACAGCTGGCAACTCTAGATCTTCCATTTTGTTTGCTGTAGAATGGACAAAGAAGCTTGTAATGTCAGCAGGAAATACTTTTTAGCCTGTTTGTTCAGTAAAGTTACTAGGGGCCCTTTTGTGAGCCGCAGCACAAACTGTTATGGTCATCATAGTGAACCCTAAAAGCAACAAAGACAGCTTTAACCAACTGCATTAAACCTTTGTTTACCAAATAAGTTAAATGGCACCCCTAAATTATGTGCAGCTTAAATGCTACTTGAGTATTTTTTTCTTTAAAAAAGTAAAGTTGTTGATACCAAAGATTCATGCAGTGAATTGCCCTTAGAAAATGTGCCTACCTAAAGATTTTTCTAGTATGGGGGGAGGATGGTGTTTGATGTTGGCACTCGTCAACAGTGTTACTTATTTAACCATCAGAATATCTGAATTCTTAATTAGCATGTATATATTTACAATAAATCCAAGGGAGAGAAAAAATAAAATGGACAAAAGAGGGAAAGGAAATTAATTTTAACTGCTACAAAATACTTCTGTGTTTTATTGCATTGTGCAGTCCAAGATTCAGAGCCTCAGATTATCCTTGTTAACTTTGAATACAAAAAATGTGATGTCTCTCTTAGGGGAAAGTAACTTGCCAGATCCTTTTACTTTCTGATTTACAGAGATCACCTCACCATGGATCTCACCACTCCCATAGGGAAGTGATAAATGGGCAAGATTGTGGTGTTGTCCTTCTCCCTTCTTGGGATTCCCAAAGAGAAGCCTTCATGAATTTAAGAACCACATGAGGAGAACAGATGGAAAAGCAGATGGACCAAAAACAGAAAAAAAGTTGGGTCCACGTCTGGAGGGGAAGCTGTTGGAGGCACGTGGTTCCATGGAGGTTGCCAGGAAAAAGTAACGCATCCCCAAGCTTTTGAGCCAGGCAGATCCCTGGGTCAGGTATAGCCTGTGGGGCTCCACAGTTGCAGCTGTTTACCCTTCTCCCCCATCTTCAGACTGTTCTGATTATTGCTTACAGAAAAGAGGACAATTCAGTCCTATATTGGTGCATCTGCTTTAAATATGGCTTGCACATACATGATCCATGCTAACTTTGTTTATACAATGTTTCTTTTACTTCCTCTTTAAATACTTCAGAATTCTGCAGGCTGGGGGAGTGGTGGCCTAGCTATTCAACTGCTTTGCGACTGCACTGTCTTTTGCATGTTCCAGTGAGGCAGGATTTGTGGCACCTAGCACTTTTTAAACACTGTCTAATTTGAATTCCTGACTTGAGAGCCCTACCACAGAAAAAGCCAATGAGGTTTTTGGGTCTTCCTCTTTTTTGATGCAAGGTACTCAAAGAAAGGAGAATTCTTGTGAGGGTTGCAAAAGTGACAACTTTCCTGATTAACCCACCTTATTATCCAACTTGCCTGATTTTCTAGGCAATAAAATATCTCTTAAACCAGGAGAAATAAAAAACTGAAACAAACAGGAAAAAAAATATTGCACTTTGAAATTCATCCCATTGGCAGCTGTCCCTTTTTCATTTTGGCAGACATTGAGAATTGCTGGCAGAACTGGTGGGGTAAGGCTAAAAGACAAATGGTTCATCGTGAATCCTTTAACTAAGCTGATATTTCAACACAAAGCATGCCAGCATTTTTCTTTGGCGTAAGCTTTATAGAATGTACATGACAACCACATCGGCATTATTAGTATATTGATGTTACCTGGCTTATTATTCATTTCAGTATCAATCATACAAGTAAATTTCATGAAAACAATACAACCTAGAATTTATCTTTTTCTAGTATTTTTGCAAAATGAAATAAAATTAATGTTGGCCTGATTTTAAAACGTCTAATTCTAACAGAAATAAAAATGACTGTTACATTACGTTTTATGTATTAGGACAATTTAAATAGCTGCACTGTGATCACTAATTTTCAATAATCAGGTATATTTTCCATTAAAATCTTGGACTGGGAAGAACAAGTTCACATAACTTATCCCCTATAGCAAACAAATGTTAACCAAAAAACAAAACATTTTTAATGATTTATATAATGCGTTGGGCTTCTTTTACATGTTTTGTCTATTCCCATGAAAGAGAGAAGACTTCCAATTTCAGAACATGGCTTGGGTCTAGACAATCAAAGAGTCTTGACAAAAATGGAACTGCTGACATTCCTTAGAAAGGAGAGAACTGTGGACTAAGTGCATGGAAGTGCATATCAAAACTCTGACTTGAACAGGACCAAGATTCCATTTCAAGCACAAGCAACAGCTCACTAGACCAGTAAACTGGAACCGAAAGAATGGGCATTTAGATACAGAGAAGCAGCTCACGGTTAAAGTGCTAGTAATAAACTTTATCTGGTGACCTTGAAGGCTGAGCAGGTGAAATTTCTACCGTACGTTCCTTTTAGGGAGAAGAGGTTGCAAATGCAAGGAGGAGGTAACGTGAGGATTCATTAGTAATATAGAAAATAATCTGCCATTAAAGTAATGGAAAAAATATCATCCATGGAGAAAATGGATGATATATGAAGTAATGAAGAAAACATAAATGAAGTAATGGAGAAAACAATGGAGGTAACCCAAGAGGGTTTAAGATTTAAAAATTGAATTTTTCAGGGGGGGGTTCTGTTGAAATTTTTCTGGTCACTATAAAATAAACCAAGACACAGAAAATGAAAGCACAATAATGTCCATTTTGCTACTGATTAGAAACTTTATTTATTTTCTCCCAGTGAAGGAAAGGTAAAAATTGTATGAGCAAAATTATAAACTTTAAACTTCTAAGCATTGATTTTGACTTCCCCTTTACCATATGAATTTTTCTTTGCTTGCAGAAATAATACAAAAAAGCAAAGGTAGTTTTCTCTATTAGAAATAAGTTTGACTGTTGTAATAGGATTTATTATCGGAGAGAGACCGTAAATTCCTAAGAAGCCAATGTGGAACCAAGCTATACAGTGAATACATAACAGACAATATATTTTTCAGACCATGCAGGGCACTACATAGGAACACTATAGGATGGATGCAAACAATGTGCTGGGAAAAGTGACTATAAAACAGGGGTGACAGTATGAAGAGAGAATGATGAATGCATTAACAAAGATAAATGTGTTAGATAAAAGATCAATGGGAGAATTCAGTCTAAACAGATCCTGTGCAGTCTAGAAGGTAACAAGCACTATAGTAAGATATGGTTTTGATAGGTGACATGGTGACAACACTGACAGAATATTTGAGTATATGTGAGAGTTATGTTTGTTTTGATAGATATACATTTATACATACTTTTACCATATATATGTCTTCGATAGCCATGTGATAAATTCTTATAACTGTAAAAAACTGCATGTAAAGTAGTTTATACCTCTTCCTGTCTCACTTGTACTATGTTTGCTGCTCCAATTTTAATGGATTTCATAGATTTCATAAACATTAGGGCTGGAAGGGACCTCAGAAGATCATCGAGTCCAGCCCCCTGCCCCAGGGGCAGGAAGTCAGCTGAGGTCATAGGATCCCAGCAAGAAAAACATACAGGTTTCTCTTGAAGGCGTTCAAAGTAGGTGCTTGAACCACCTCCGGCAGCAGGCCATTCCAGACTTTGGAGGCTTGGACAGTAAAGAAGTTCTTCCTTATGTCCAGCCTGAAACAGTCTTGGAGGAGTTTCTAACCATTTGACCTTGTCATCCCTTGGGGCGCTCTGGGGAACAAACATTCCCCCAGGTCCTGGCGAACACCCTTTATAAACTTATAGGTGGCCATCAGATCACCCCTGAGCCTACGCTTTTCCAGGCTGAGAAGTTCCATGGCTCTCAGCCTCTTGTCATAAGGTCTGTTTTCCTGACCTCTGATCATGCACGTGGCTCTTCTCTGGACTCTCTCAAACTTCTCCACATTCTTTTTGAATTGTAAACCCCAAAACTGGATGCAGTACTACAGCTGTGGCCTCACCAAGGCCGAGTACAACAGGAGAATGATGTCCTGGGATTTGTTTAAGAAGCATCTATGGATGCAAGCCAGTGTTTTGCTTGCTTTACTGGCTGCAGCATCACATTGCAGGCTCATGTTCATCTTGTGGTCAATCCTGACGCCAAAGTCCTTCTTGTCTGTTGTGCTAGTCAGCATAGCACTGCCAAGCCTATAAGCATGCTCTGGGTTTTTCCTCCCAAGGTGGAGAACCTTGCATTTTTCATTGTTAAACACCATCAGGTTCTCGCTCTCCCATTTACTGAGCTTGTCAAGGTCAGCCTGGATTACCGCCCTGTCCTCAGATGTGGATGCTTTCCCCCAAAGTTTGTTATCCTCATTGAACTTCACCAGTCCACTACTGACTCCAATGTCCAAATCATTAATGAAGAGGGTGAACAAAATAGGTCTAAGGATAGAGCCTTGAAGGACCCCACTAGTCACAGGGCATCATGACGATTGACTTTGATCAACCACCACCCTCTGTGTCCAACCACGGAGCCAATTCCCCAGCCAGTGGATCATGGTGAACCCAAGACCGCAATTGGCCAGTTTTGCCAAGAGGTGATCACGGGATACCAGATCAAAGTCTTTTTTGAAGTCAAGATATATGACATCAATCTCTTTCCCCTTGTCCAGGTGATAGGTCACCTGGTCGTAAAGGAAATGAGATTGGTCAAGCATGACCTACTTGCAACAAACCCATGCTGGCCATCCCTCAGGGTGTTGCCATCGGCTAGCGTGGTCTCCCTGATGATTTTTTTAAAGACCTTCCCCAGGATAGAGGTCAGGCTGATGGGCCTGTAGTTTGCTGGATCCACTTTCCTCCCTTTCTTGAAGATAGGCATCACATTAGCCTTCCAATCATTGGGCACTTCACCAGAGTGCCAGAATTTCTCAAAGATCCGTGGCAGGGGCTGGGCTATGATGCTCGTCAGCTCCTTGAGTACTCTGGGGTGTAAATTGTCAGGGCCGGCTGACTTGAAGGTGTCCAGCCTCTCAAGCTGTTCCTTCACACAGTCAGCATTAATGGAAGGCAAAGAACCACCCTCACTTAGGCGTCCCATAATGGACAGTGACATCCCCCGGGACTTGTGAAAGACTGACGCAAAGTATCCATTTAGCAAGTTGGCTTTTGGATCATTTAAACAGCTACATATTCCAATACCTGTCACAAAAAATTATCCTTTCCTTCTCAAGCAATCCTGAAATATGGAATTCTCCCCTCCTTCCCTGCCACCTCAGTTTACACTTCTAATCCAGTTTTTTTACCTCTTACAACCTAACAAAACTAAGTTTATTAGTGAAACTAAGAACACCATCTTCATTTTATATGATTATTTGCAGAAATGAAAATTTAAGAACAAAAAATTGGAAAAGATATTCTTCTGCACAAGAAGGAAAAGTTACCTAAGAACATTTAAATCAAGAAATTTTCATTCCAGAAAATTTCTAACAAACAATATACTTCAGGACTGTGGAAAATTTTGGCAGCCATTTTGTTTTGGAGGTATTTTGACCTGTTTTGGCACCCAAAACACCAAATCCAACATGACATGGAAGACTCTGAAACTAAATAAAACCATCTTGGATGTTTCAGAGGCATCCCCCTGGGAATAGTGCAGCACAGCCCTTTTTTTAAAGTGCCACGAGTCTGGGGCCGGGCAGGGGATGCAGTCAGTCAGGGCAGCCATGGGAGCTTCTTCCATGACTCCCCCAACTGGGGCAGAGGCAGGCACAGCCAGAGGAGCCGCGGGAGAACCTGCAGCTGCCCAGTTGTGCTTGCTTCTCCTCATCTGAGCTGAATCTCCGAATCAGGACCAAAATGGCATCAAAACTCCGAAACAAATTCAGCCGAATTGAAATGGAACAGCAACCCAAAACCCCAAAATGAATCACTGTCCTCCAAAACAGCCGAATCCAAAATCGAAACAAAACCTAGCCATTTCACACAGCCCTAGACTTCACTTCTAGATTTTTAATTAAATGGTTCTTCACACAAAAAACTGTTTTCTAAAAGATCATCAGAATGACATGTTTGCCTTAGCCTGTGAAAAGAACCACAGATAAGTACTGAAAACTGTAAAGCAAGATAACTCTCTATTTATCTACACCATCTGGCTATGTAGTCTCTTTTAAATCTCACTCTTTCCATACCCATGTACGTGTATTACAAATCTGCTTTATAGTCAATGTCAATGTGAAGCTGTAGGGAGGAGTTTAACAGTCCTTCCTTTAATCCTGTAATCACTCCTTCCTGCATTATAGCCAACGATAAAAATTATCTCGTAATGACTGTAATAACTGCTGTATGTACATAATTACTATGGCCATTATTACTATGGCCTGTGAAAGACAATGGATAGAAAATTGACTTGAGCAGGCTTTAGATCAGACCCTTTTACTTCAAACTTAACTTGTCTTAGAATATAGCATTCTCGTGCTGACTAATGCCTGCTCAATGAGGTGTCGTTTTTCAAACTTTATTTTACTTAGGATTTTTTATTATATAACCTTTGAACTAAGAGGATTCCTATGTGCTTGTCCCCAGTTTTATGCCATGTAGTCTAACACATTGACACAATTAAGAAAAACGATAGCCCTGATATGTGAGGAGAAGTGTGTTTTGGGGTAAATGTGTACATAGTCTGTGTGTCAAGTTTAGGTGTACAGATAAGTGGGGTTGTTTGTCCACTTAAATCTAAGCTCAAATCTAAGTTTGGCCTTTCACTTATAATTTTTCCAGAAGAAATTCAATAAGTGACAAATAACCACAGGGGTGATCCCTATTGTTGATAGGAAACACACAGTGACCAGGTAGGAATTAAGTACATATCTATGAAATAACTCTAAATTAAAATCCACATTTGTCTACATTCCTGGTACCTTAAGTTCCTTCTGTCCCCAATGGTATGCCAGTTCAGAATGTTAGGTGTTCATTTAAGAAGAGAGAGAGACATAGGCTGGGTAGAATGTTAAAGCTGCAGCCTGTAGGTTAAGAACTAAAGGATACTGTTTCTATATGGAACACAAGGGAAATTTATTGTAATTACTGACCAGCAGAATGAAATCTCCAGACCAGAATATGGGCCATATTCCAAATTGTGCAAAATGCCATAGCAGTTTTCAGGACAACAGGTTATCAGGACTTTCGTATTATGTCCCTCTGACAGACAGAGCCGTAAACGTTATAATAAAAAAAAGTTCTGTGCTATGGCATCTATTCATTAATTCTCACTTAATGGGAAGAATGCTATTTGTTGAATTCTCATTTCATGTTTATTTTTAAACCTGCAGCTCATTCTCTTCACACAAAATACCTTGCTTGAAGTGACTTGTCTGAGAACATTTCCAAGATCCATTCCTATAGAACATTTGTTATATAGGATGGGCTGAGGTAGGCAGTATTGCCCTATTAGGTTCCAGGTGAGGAAAGGACACCTGACAAACACTGCATGTTAGTAAATGAACTGAAGTTTTAGTTAAGAATAACATTAGTTGAGAAGAACAACTTCGCAACAAAAATATTTGTCTCAGAGTTATTTTCTCATTGACCTATGCTGAGCTTCTGGCTTAAGAGCAATATTAAATAGAGTGAGATCCTTTCAAACTCTCATTGCTCTATAAATAACTCCACATAAAATATACAGTATGTATAAACAGCATGATGCAGTTTTATGGGAGGATTTTCTCTGCAATAAAAGTTAAGTCAAAATATCCCAGAAATGGCAAGTATTTTGAAGCACTCGTAAGAATGTAAGTGCCTGTGTGCTGGCAAATTCTTTGTGATCAAGGGTGAACATAAACAATGAATTTCTATGAGGTCAAAGCCATCGCAGCAAGATCTAAGTACAGCTTTGAGTGGTGTTTAGTCAAGAAATGTATGCTTGGCATTTACTAAAAGCCTCAGCTAGGCGAGCAGCAAAAAAACCAAACCATTCCAGGAGTAAAAATACCTACCAGTAACATTTTCTAGAGTTCACCATCTGGGTCCTGTAGCCATCAGCCAGACTTTGTGTGTAGTTGCTGACTTTTCTTCAACATGGAAAATAAAACTGAAAAAAAAAGGATAATACCAGCAGTTGCTGGCAGCTCTAGTAAGTCAGCAGGCAAATAACTTCCAGGCTATAACTGCTTATGGCTACTTCACTGCTCTGCAAAAGTCAAGTTGTCCACCCTGAGAACAGAGCAGCCTACTCTGCACATTTTAAAATAATAGTAGCTATAATGCATATTGTTTGTTGCCATTTTAATACAAAGAGAATATTAGTTTCATATTTAGATTTGGGGTCTGATCTTTCAAATCCTTTTGTATGCAGAATTACCATCAACTTCAGTGTGATTTTAGGCACAGAGGACTTGGCCAAGCTTGTGTGTCAGCAATACCTGCCCTGCTGTAATTACACAAAATTCAAACAGGCTTAAATAACCAGTTCTGGGCATTTGTGAACATGGGGCCAGACTTTCAAATCAGCCCATCTTCATTTTGGCAAGGTTTTCACAAGAGATCTGCAGCCAAAGTGCACCTACAGACGAAACTATATGGAAAATCTGGCTTTTATTATCAGTTCTGAGCCATTGTAAAAATTCTGGACACACCTAACTATACACTGACTAGGAACGTGTAAATAAGATTAGGATTGAGACCTAATTGGGCATGTCTACATGAGACATTCACTGCAGAGTAGGCTAATTAGTTCCTTGGTAAACATTGTTCATCAACATGTGTACCTATTAGGATGGAGTAAATCAATTAACTCCACAGCAGGGTATTACTTGTAAATACAAGTCGTGTCCTGTTGCAGAGTTTTTTACTCTGCAGCAGTGCATGTGTAGATGGTGACATGACTGGCTGGGTCATGTGGATGCTGGGGGCTGCCTGTCAGCTAGCTTCGCACTGAAGCACCCTCATGCTCCAGCCAGCCCCTCCACAGCATGTTGAGCTGTGGGGAGCAGCCCCAGGCTAGCAGGCTGACTCTCTAGTCTGCCTGCCACCCAGCTCAATGTGTTGTTGTCCCAGGTGCACATGTAAATGGTATGCCCAGGAGTAATAAACTCCAGTGTGATAAGCACCAGAGTTAATATGCATGTGTAGACACACCCACTGAGACAGGAACAGAGTAGACAGGAGTTGGGATGAGTTACACAAGCTTTCAAATGCAAGTTGTTCTTCATTAGGTGACCTGGGCATTCAAAAGCTTGTCTAACTCTATCCCAACTACATAGTTGGTCCAATAAAAGATTTCATCCTAAGAAATCCTTGAATCTTAAATAGAAAGTATATAGTTATTAATTACACATAAAATACTGCTTTAATTTTCATGGTGTTGAGCCCTAGAGTCATTCTGAGAGTCAAACTGGCTTTGAAGAGCCTGTCCCCCACCAAATTAATACGAACATAAATGTAGATAATTTTAAAATAAAAATGACCGAACAGCACAAGCAAAGTATACTAAGCAAATTATTAGTTTGTGCATTCATATAAAGAACTACCAATCTTATTAACATTTGAAAGAATTAAAATTAATTCCTTTAAGTCCCTAAGTCTTATAAAGCCACTTACAGGAGGCCAGTTTGTTAAAGGAAAGGATGCCTCACCTAAGTTTGAAGGTAAGTTTTAAAAGAGCACATACCTTGGTTCATCTGAAACAGCCCATTTTCAGATGAATAGATAAATAGATAGATTAATCAATCTATCCATCGATGGTGGGGGGAATCTATATCTATCTATCATCCTAAACCAGATCTAACTGGCATAAAACCACAATAAGCACACTGAGCAACCTGTCATTCTAGAACTTCCTAAAATTATGCTCACTTCTGACATTCTCTTGCTTACTCATTTTCTTTGCCTCTTCTTCTCTTACCCAAACTTTGGTCAAGTGAATGCAAACAAATGTTATCTACCGTATTGCCATTAAGCAGCTTAGGGTTTACTGTAGCCTACAAAGGACAACGTAGAAGAAAAACAACTTGGGGCCAATAATCAGGAATTGGGAAGCTATTCCATATATCTACAGAACCATTGACTTGAGAAGGATCTTGTAGCTGGGACAGGGTCTCAACCTCTGCTACACTCTCTTGGGACCAGCCATGCCGGCTGGGAGCACACCAGTCTGGATCTGGATGACTGGTGTCTCCCTGGTGCATGGGGAATGAAGGTTGGGGGGGAAAGCAGAGCTGCCGGCAGGCCCAGGAGCAAGAGGACACATGCTCCAGGGAACCAGCCCTGAATGGCCCGAGGAACAAAGCAGATAGTTTAAAGGCAGAATGCTGAGGAGAGTTTTTCATTCAGCATCCCCAGCACAAGAAACCTCACTTTAGACTGCTGGAGGGGAAAATCCCAGAGGAAGAAGCCTCTGCAAGATGGACCCACATGAGCCACTGGGTTCAGGACAAGCCATGAGCAAGGAACAACCCCACTCTCCATGAAAGATAAGTAAACATGAACAGGAGGAGGACAGAGTGGGTCATCCCTGCTGAAGCCTCAAGCAGGGACCCAGTAGGGGGGTACAGCCATGGGGAATGATTGGTGGAGACCAGCTGAACAAAAAGAGAGTGAGCGAAAGGAGCTGTTCTTCTGCAAGGCATGGGGACATGGAAGCAAACTGAAGCAGCTGGAACAAAGGGAAGGATCATACACATTCTGCTGGTAAAGAGAAAACTGAGCAGAGACCGAAAGGTAGCAGCAGAGCATGTCCTGGAGAAGGGAAAAGAAATCAGAGTGATTCTCTTTTAATTTTGGTTTATAAAAGAAAAAGAAGGAATTGAGGGCCAAGGATAAGAAGCCCTCTCTTTGATTTAATTCTTCCATGCAGGAGAAGGATACCAGGGTGTGAAAGGGGAATCCCTCCAAAGATTTAATTTACAGTTAAGTGTGAGGCTATCCCCCAGCTTCCAAAAAGTGGCAATTAAAGAGATCAAGGCAAGGAGGCCTGAGAGCGAATGGGAAGAAACATTATGAATGAGCCCTTTGAAGTGATCCTTGGTTGATTTAATCAGCATAGTTACATAGAGGCTGGACCAGCATAGAAGGGAATTGTAGACACTGTGAGTTCAGGACTTGAGGGGCTAGGATATTCTCCACTCATCATTGTCAAGGAATAGTGACGATCAACCTGAGAGGAAAGGGGCAAGGTATAGGGTAGGTGGAGCCCTGCAGAAGATCAGCAACACAGTCAGACTGACCTGCAAGCCGACAAACATCCATCCTCCCAAACATCAATTTCCCATTAAGGTATGGTAGGTACATGGAAGAGGGAGAGAGGTGTAAGTTAGTATAACCCAACATGATTACAGGATGGAAGAACATGGCCTGCTCACAGATCTCAAGAATCATATAGTCCAACCCCCTGCCCACATGCAGGATTTGTCATTCCTGAACCAAGGTAATTCCTAAAACATCTATAAAAAAGGGAATAAAGAGGCATATGCTGAACAGGATATTGAGGCTGGCATAATAAGCAGAATGGAGTGGGGCATATAATAGGAACAGAGACATAGAAAGTAGACCTGAAAGTAAGGAAGGAAAGTTCTGACTTACTCTAGTAGGCAATGAGGAACCAGGGAAAAGGTTCCAACTGGTGCTAATATAGCTACGTAGCAGGCAAAGGCCCCATCTTTTTAGCTTCCTTCTGAATGCAGTTGCATTGGGACAATGTAATATTTTTATCAAAAACTATTTTATTTGTAAAATGACTTAAATACTTCAGATTTTCATGGTGCTTTATTTGTATGTTTATAAATATATATTTTATATAGGATTTTTTTTATAGTTAAACTTGCTGTACCAGCAGTGGTTTAAAAACAGAAAGTATACTGGTGCCCAGGGTTGCTAGAGCATTCCCTCAGCCTCCATAGTCATTGCCTTAGAGGGGCATGAAAAACAGTGTTAGAGTAGGAACTCATTACTAATATTGATGTAACTGGGCATTGTAATTTTATCTTTAATTGGGCCTGAAATTATTCAGAATCAAAAAATGGATTGTACTGATTCAGATTGCTTAGAGTACCTTGGTTAGGTCAATCTAAATGCAATGCTTGTATATCTCCAGAATATGCCTGTTAGAGTTTAAAAATGAATGTACTGTTTTAATGAGAATTAGGATTTTCATCAAAGGTGAAATGCCCCTGACAATCAGAGTTTATCTTAAAGACCTTGGGGGTTTTGGCCACAGCCAAAAACCAACTCCTGCCAATCCCAAGCTTGCCTAAAGGCTAAATCAAAGCCCAGCAACAAATGGTCCACAGGCCAAATCTGACCTGTACCCATTCTGCACTGGCACCAGGCAACTTCCAGCTGTGTCCTTGCTTCCACTGCTTCTCCCCCCAGCTGCAGTATGGGCATAGCTTTCAGCCAGTGAGGAGTTGCATCAAGCAGGGCAGCTAGAAGGTGCATACACACTGTTACCATTTCTTCCCAGCTCCCAACCCCACCTCCCAGCTGGGGTGTAGAAGTGGCAGCAGTATGGATGCAACTTCCAGTTACCCAGCCCCCATACAGCTCTCCACTGTCTGGAAGCTGTACCCATACTGCAGCTGAGGAGCAGGGGTCTGGAAGAAGCCATGGCAGTCTACATGCAGCTCCCAGCTACCTGACCACAGCTCAGGCACAGGACAAGCCCAAACCACTGACAAGCTGTGAAAGCTACCCAGCCCATATCAGACCAGAGCTCTGTTGCTCCAACCCACACCTTGAAGAGGTTGCTAATTGCTGAGAAAAATTATTAGGACTTTTACCTGTGTTCATGGATGGTGGGTAAGGAAGCGCATAAGGAGGTATTCAGTCAGACTCCTTTTGAATTCAAACCAATTACAGTTTATAAATGTTTTCTAAAAAAAAAAAAAAAAATTGAGAAAGAAACATGTAATTTTTCTTCAGTTTTCCTAAGGAAGTGCTGTTCATTATCCTTCAGTCTTTCCAGGAAAGTTCTACCTGAGAGGAAGTTTCCATGGCACTTCAGTTAGGCTGACTGTGTTTTGGGCTAGGGACAGAAGTTACACACAAACTGATTTAAGTGATCAGATTTAAACTCGGAACAGAACAGAAGCTCAGTGCACATAAACTACTTTCAAAATGGCTGAAACCGGTTTAAGATAAACCTGGTTGAATGTAGTATCAGATTTAACTGATTAGGGTCAAACCAGTTTATGAAACTTCTACCCCAAACCCCATCAACCTTAGTGCTTGCTGTGACTGTGGACTACAAATCCCAGAGGCACCTGGAAGCAGAAAGAGGAAGTGATGAACAACCCTGCAGAGTCCTACTGCTGTAATTCTGGACTGCAAATCCCAGAGACCTTCGGGGCAGCAGGAAGAGGAAGTGAACACACAGCCAGAGAGCCCTGCTCTAGTCCCCTTCCCCCTCAACTTCTAGCCTGAGACAGTGCAGGCATGTGGCTGTATTTTCCAAGTCGGAGGTAAATGTCTGTTCACTTCTGTTTCAATTTAATTTGTGCAGTTTAGACTAGCCTGCAAACACTGAATCGATTCAGCCTCAGGCTTTTTTACTGTCTGCATTTAGCTGTGGTAAAGTTTTCAGCTGGTTTAATCTGACTTCAGGATCAACTGGTATGCTGCTTTGGTACATTTTAGATTAGGAATAAGGAAAATACTTAAGAAAAGGGCCATTGGGTTTTTCTTGAGACAGTCGTAACCTTTACATGGAGGTGTAAGGGTAGGCTGAAGAGTTTTTAACGTTGCACTTCTTATATGTGTTAAGAGTTCAGAATGGAAGAGAAGTGGGAAATGTATTTTTGACAAAACCGTAAGAAACAAGAAAAAAATCTCCCTAGTTACCTAATTGGAAAAAAATAGCTCTTCAGGTGAAAGTGACATAAGTGCTCTGTACAGGAAAAGTGAAAAACACAAATACCTTTATTGTTCAAAACCAAATATCATAGCATTTGCCCATCCACCAAGCCTATGTGCCTTGTGCTTGAATAGGGCACATATTGACATCCTGATCAGAGTAATGGGACTTCATAGTATTAGGCCCAATTTTGGTTGTCAGTGGGTAAAGTATTCTCTTCATTGATTTCTGCTGATTTCATGCCAATGTGAAAGGGTCACAGTGAAGTAATAGCGAGTCAGTTTATTTTTAAAAGAACATGTTGTCCACTACGGTTTCCTAGTGAGAGATGTACCTGTGGGGTGGGACTGTGATCAACATATAAGAGTGAGGCTAAGGATTGAGGACAGGCTGCTGTGTTACTGTTATGAGTCAGATCAAATGTATAATTTTTTTCAGATTATTTCATATTTGATTAGGTACTGGAGGTTAAGAAATTTAACTATACAGCTGTGCCTCTTCTTGCTGTTGGATATTCTTCACTACCCAAATAAGATTTACATGTGCAACACTGAACACGTTTTAAGTTTAAGCATTCTAAGAAATGCACCATGACTTTTCCCTTATGTTTTGCTGTGGTGATTTTTCTTTCCTCTTAAGAATAGCTTTTACTCCAGCACAGGGGTCTTGCACAAAGCCCCTGTAAACCAGGGTATATTTCGCCTAACCCTTTAATGCCTGAATATGTCTTGAAACATTTATATAAGCCCTCCCAGAAGGTTGAATTTCATTTTAAAGAAAAAATGAGCTGTCAAAATTTAGAAACTCTGTCTTAAAGCCTTAAGGAGAAAAAAAAGGAAACAAATGACTCTTAGATCATATCTACAATCAAATACACCAGCACTTGAGCCAAACGTATCCCTGGCCACACCATTAGGGATTGGATCCTGACTAACCTAGCTTCTTGATGGGCCATAGGAAAAATACCTTGCAAGTAAAAGGCCAAAAATAAGGCTTTAATATTTTTAAAGGATCATTTAGAATGTAATATATCTTACAGCTAAATAACTTCAGGTGCCTTTATTATATCCACAGAAATGACAGTTAAAAAGAGGGAGAGAGAGTTTGGAGACTGAGTTTCAAAGACAGATTAAGTAAATCAAATATGTATAAACAGATCAAGTCAGTTTGTTGCATTAATGTTCCTGTGCATTTGCTTGTTCTGTACATGCAAATTCCATGCATAACCTACTTTTTAAATTTTTTTTTTAGAGGTGAGTGCTTGCAGTAAAGTTGGTAGGGCTTGGTTACCTCTAAAAATGTTCGTGATGTTTTTTGAAGAAAATCCCTGGTCTAACAATCCCTGCACCACATTTCATATAAGAATATCAATGTTGTTTCTGAAATATAACAGAAAGAATAATCAATCAAATAGCCACCTTAACTTTAAAATTTATTTGAGACGGGGTTTGTTCAATCTTTGTATACAGCACCTAGTGCATGGGGTCTATGACAGGGGTACTACCTGTTCCTACAATGCATATAATAAATAGCAATAACCTTAACCGCCTCGTTATTCAGTCTGACTTTGAATCTCTATCAGATTTTGCCTTAGGAAATATTGGAAATAGGGAAGTTTCAGGTTTTATGTGGGTCAAAAAATGAGGTTGACTAATTTAATTGAATATAATTATCAAATTCACTGGGATGTTAAAAAAAGAATCAAAGTAAAATTTTAGCTAGTCATTTTAATCATTATTTCCAGCTCCTTCCAAAGTGTAACCTGATTTCTCAGTCAGACCTAGAGTCACACGTGGCTCTGCTGGCAATATTTATTTTTACAAAGTTATTCTTGTAAAACTATTTTTATTCTTATAAAACGTTATCCTTATTTTTGTGGTAGTATCGAAGTAACATTGTGGCTATGATGCTTCAAGATGTGTTTGAGAGGCAAGGATTTTTGTGGGGGATATCTTTTATTGGAAGAATTGCAATGGTTGGGATGGTGCCATTTTGTTGTTCTTTTAAAGTTATTTTTAAAGAGACAAGCAAGTCCTATTTATACAGATGATGATAATCTCAGATAATTCCAAATGATATTTAAATAATTCTTTTCATATTGTGTATAAACCTTATACAGCAGCTGTACAACATCACTGTCTGTCTGTTGTATACATAACACATTCGTAACAGATAACACCTGCATCCAGGGAGTTCTCTTACTGATGATTAGTTAGATCCTGATCTGAAGCTAATCATTGGGAAGATCCTTTAAAATAGTCTTTTCTAGTATTAATTTAATTAAATGCAAACGTTTATGTCTCCCCAACAGTCAGAATAATTAAAGACCTATATTTGTCCTTGAATCTTAGAAATGTTCTAATGAGTAGATAAGAACCATTTGTAATTAACATACTAATTGCTTGTATGCAAACGACGTTGTTAAAGTGGTTTGAAAAGTGCTTGAAAACAGTTTGCTTGCCTTCACTCTTAAGCAGGCTAAACATTTCCACTTGCAGTCTTATTTATATTATTAATTTGCTTAGCAAACATTTTTTTAGTAGTTAGTGCAAACAGGAGTGAAAGCCTTGACTGGAGAGCTCTCCTGAAGAGTGCTATTTGCTCTAGCTCAAGCAGATGAGCAGACACAATCAGACTGAAATGTGAGTTTTCCAGGCACATAATAGACCCTTGGCTTATCAAAGCCTCTTATCTGATTGGAAAAAAATCAAAGGTAAACTTCACAGCTCATGGAATTAAAAGACAAATGAGATGTCATAATTATCAAAGTGGCTAATTTAGAAAATTAAGCCATTCACATAGGTGACATAATTGCCTGTCACAATCACTCTTTTTCTCATTAGCCTTCTCTTCAGCACCTACATATAGTGGAACACTCTTTAGCCATGGAAAGCAGCACGTATACTGCAATCTCTTAATGGTATAGCTTCTTAAATTGATGCACAGATGTACTTAAGAAGTTTATTGATTTCATATGTTTTATAATTCTGTTTGGTCATGTTTGAAATTTAGTATGTGGAATTTTGCATATTTTAAGTAGTCTTTTTATAGCAACTCTTTTAAAATTACACTATTTCAAATTAATCAGTTAATTATGATGACAGTCTTTAACATACAGAGTGTTGTCTTTATAATTCTTGAACAGGGTCATGCTTCTATCGTACAGTAAATCTTAAATAAATAAGGATTGCCATGTAGTGATTGGCTGTAAGATTAAATTGTCCTCCTAAATTACAAAAAATATTTCACTATAATTAGAAATGTAGTAGAATGTCTGTTTAATATTTTATGTTTAATTTAACATATATTTAAAATATTTAAATTTAAAAAAATTTAAAATAACATCCTCAGTAATATTTCATAGATGAAAGTAATTTTGAGGAAGTAGCTATATTTCCCTGACAATCATATGGTTTATGAGTCAGCAAGTACAGAAATTATTAAGGACAATTTCTAAGAAAGGAAATGAGTCTGGTTTGCTATGCGCATTTCAAGGCATGACATTGTAAATGGGCAAGGTTAAACATTTTGGATTAAAAACATGACTGTGAGATTGATTAGGGTCCTACAGTCTTGTAAAGTTGGTAGAACATAGCTGACATGACTTATAGTTTGGTGAATTCAGAGAGATTACATTGATGTCATTCATTTGAAGAGATAGTTCATCCTGGATGCATATAGTGAAGCTGTCATCTATACATTTCACAAATATTCATGTGACCAACATGTTTTGATTAGACTAACACTGAGCCATGCCATTGAATAGGTCATGTGTCTGAAGAGTGTTGACATGCTAAAAATCAAAGCTTGTATTTAAAAATAAGGAATAAAAAAAACAAACAAGGCCAAACACCAAAGCCATCAGTCTTAAAGATTTCTGTGAAAGTCCTGTCACAATTCTCAATGTATTTAACATATGCGGTGCTAAAATTCACATTTTACAATCAAACCTAATAAAGTCTTTTAGGTCTCATCTTTTAGATCTCTGACCACATAAAAAGGTGGTGTGTCATCCAGTTCATTGAATAAAGTAGTGCCCCTGCACTTTAGGTATGAATACATGCACAGTTCTGCATCATTATGGTATCAGGACCTCTTTCCCACAGCCCATAGTGTTCACAAGAGCAACGGGATGTGTAAAACTGACCTTGTCAAAATCGTCCCACAGCCTCAAACCTTCCTCGTCTTAAGCCTACTGTAGTAGCCTTCAGAACACTTCACTTTCATATACATGGTATACAGAAGATGCCTGTGTAGCCTAGGGAGTTAGCTAGGAAGGGATGTCCTGGGTTTTGGTCCCAGAGTTTTTGATTCATTTTACACATGCAAGTAACTAGACAAAAGCAGAATTAGCCTGGTAGTAGGAACCAGAACCTGGGATTCACCTCTCCTAGCTCAACTCCACAATTGTTAGACTACAGAGTCTACATGACTGCAGAGTCATGCTCCCTTTTGTACTCTCACTGGTGCAAGGAATCTTACATTTCTTTTGTGCCCTGTGCCCTACAATAGGAGGGGCGAAGAGGGATGAAGGGTAACCACTAAACTAGGTAGCTACAGTACTCTCCTGGGAAGTGAAAGATTTGACTTCTCTGTCTGAGGAGGGCTTAAAACGCAGGTTTCCACTTCTTAGCAGCGTATCGATCATTAGGCTATTACATATAAGCTGGTGTTGCCACTCTCCAACACTTCCTTCCCTGCTAGCAGCCAAGTTTTTGAACAAACGCTGTATTTTTGTGCTGAATCAATTCTCTGTACACAGAGGAGGCCCCTCAGAGGGACTTCAGTACAAGAGTGTCTGTTATCTGGATTCAGATGGACTCAAGTGGATCCAGTGACGGTGCAGTGAGACACGCCTTCTGCTGCCATGGCTACTGTCTCCAGCCAAGCACTACTCTCTTCATAGCCTTTTACTGAACCTGGAGCCCCTAGGGTAGTGGGAGACAATAGGGAACTTAGCAGAGAGCATACTCAGGAAGTGGGGGACCCACCAATTATTGCCACTATCCAATGCATGGCCAAGCCCAGCAGCCTACACAGCCACTCCTTGTAGGTGCTCCTCTGCCCATTGGGTCCCTCAAGGTAAAAGGAGTAAATCTAGGGCTTTTCCCTCCATGCCTGTGTCAGCCAAGGACAGTGATGGTGGGGGGCAAATCCCACTTCTCTACACTTGCTTCCTGCACCCTTTCTAGTGTCTCCCACCAACCTAGGGTCCCCATATAAGCTTTGCCCCCATCCTTCACTGTGGTCTGAGGGGTGGTGTGCCACACTCCTCTTTACTAAATCACAGATCCACCTGTGGACTCAGGTGTAAGTTAAGTGCCTACCTCCTTAGACTAGAGCATTTCTGGGCATGTACAGAAGCAGAACTTAAGGCATTTAGTGGACTTTCAGGTCAAAGAGAGAGGCACCTGATAAGTTTAGGAACTGTCGTTAATCACTAAAAGGAGGTGAGGGGGCAGGGGGAGGGATTGCATCATGATTTTGCACTCTTCATAAACTGCATAAATCCAGTTTCAGGTGCCCAAGTCCTTTTCTTTTCTTTTCTTTTTTTGGATCTGTGCCTCTCTCCCCATTTCTGCAATAAACTCTCCTTAGCTTAGGCAAGGGGCTAGTGGTTCCTCCCTAGCACAAAGCAGCTTCTAATATCTCTTTCTTCATTCTCCTTTTCAGCTGGTAAGTTCCCTCCAACTCCCTTCCCTACAGACAACCTGAGCAAGAAGTCTCCTTTAGCCCGGTCAATCTCTTTTGCATCTCTTTTTCTACCAAGGCAGAATCTTTCCAATCTTTCAACTGTCTTGTAGCTGCCTCCAAATAGAGTGTACTATAAACAATATAGTCCCTGTCAGCAAATGGCTGGCTAAGTGCGCACCAAGGGGGATGCCTACACTTCAGCCCCAGCACTTTTGGGGAGGGATGCTTCTAAGTATGCCTTGTCCATCTCCTTCAGCTTGTACACACCAAACACAGAAATGGGTACGTGAAGCTACTCCAAGGGAATCTCCTTTGGCTGCCGTCCATCATGATGGACACACAGGTTTCAAAAACAGTCACGGGGGATAGCCCTCAGAGCAGCTTCATTACTCCATTTCTAGGTCTGGCACTTACAAGCAGAAGTGCATGTGCTCTGGAACATTACTCCCGAAGTGCACTGAGGATGTGGTTTATATAAACCCTGAAGGTCAGGCTCCTAATATCAATCAGAAAGCATAAATTGTACATAGATTCCCAAAGTGTC
Source organism: Crocodylus siamensis (assembly GCF_052110815.1). Taxonomy (NCBI): domain Eukaryota; kingdom Metazoa; phylum Chordata; order Crocodylia; family Crocodylidae; genus Crocodylus; species Crocodylus siamensis. The sequence continues at coordinate 155,168,344 of NC_143399.1, read as the reverse complement.
ACAGGAGCTAACTAATAGTTAGCATCTGATATTTGTCTAGAAGGTGTTTTCTTATTATAAGTATTTCTAGTAACTGTCAGTTGGAAAGGAAGGGAAATGAGATTGAATGCACAGGGCTTTCTTCTTGTCATTTGATTCGTCTTGTCAACTTCAGTAGGAGGATTAGATTCTGATTTTACTCAGACTGGTGAAAGGGCCTTGTTACATGTTATTTTAGGCAGCTCCTGGAACTCTTAACCCTTGGACTGCCCGCACATTAACACCTGAAACTAGTTTTAAGCACTCTTTAGGCAGTTTAGGGTTATGTCACTCCAGCCTAGGTTTGTCTCTGATGTGTTGCCCAGCTTGCATTACACTAACCTGTAGCCACTCTAGGCTACACATTGGTGTAAACATCCCACCCACCCCTCTAACCTTCCTGCTCACTGCTCCCCCTCCCTTCCTCCACCCACTTACTTGTAGCTGCCTGTGCTGTCTGTCCTGGGGAAACAGGCAGGGAAGGGTTAACCTGCCTGCCAGGGAGCCTCAGGGCAGGGGGGAACCAGGGGAGCTCCAGGGAGCAGGGGGGAAGCCCAGAATGGGAGGAGGGGGATTCTTACTTTTCAGTATTCCAGGACTCTGCTGGCACGAACGTGCGACTGCTCCAAACTCATGCTAGAAGTAACACCAATCAATTTTGGAGCAGCTCACAGTGTAAATATGTAACAAGTCCCTAAATGCAGTGTAACCCTGTGCACTAGCTGGCTTATTGTGATGTGACTGAGACTGGTTCATAATGAGTAAGCTTTCATGAAAGCTTAAGCAAATCTGAGGCAGACAAGGTTCTTCGGGTGACTCTGATATCGTTTATCGTTTGGAGAACAATTTTTAAACAAGCTTTTGGGTTCAAAAACCCTTTGTCAGGTTAAGGAAGTTTCAGCAGTTGGTGTGTGCTCTTCCTGGATGGAATGAAAAGTAAAGAAGCCAGAGGCTGGGCTGTCTACATACAGGATATGCAGTCAGTGAAGATGTAGACTGAGGAGTCAATGGGTGAGAGAGAGGTTGGGGGGGAGGGGAGAGGAGGGGGATGAATAGTGGAGAGGTACCTGGGAAGTCAGATGTCAGGCAGGTTATAATGTGTCATAAATCCAACGTCTATACTTACTCCATGATTTTTAGTATCCAGGAGGTTGATGAAGTGGAGTTCATAGGCTTGTCTCCGAGAAGTGTTTTGTAAATTCCCTTTGAGGATTAGAACTGAGAGATTGGAGAGAGTGGTTTCCTTGTGAGAAATGTGCCCCCGCAGGTAATTGGATATTCCTGTCTTGGATAGATTTCCAGTGTGCATTCATTCTGGTGCGCAGTTGTTCTTTGATCTCTCCTACGTATTTTCCATCAGGGCATTTGGTGTATTGGATGAGATGTATTACATTTCTGGAGATGCAGCTGTAAGATCTGGGAATGCTGCTGGTTCTGTTGTGGGGGGTGGTGGAGATGTGTTGGCAGGTTTTGCATTTCTTGTCATGGCATGGTCTGGATCCATTTGGTGTGTTCTGGGTCTGAAGAAATTTGCTTCTGGTGATGAGTTTGGTGAGGTTCTGTGCTTGTTTGAAAGCTAGGATGGGTGGCTCTTGGGAAGATCTCTTTGAAAATAAGGTCTCTTTCTAGTATGAGTTGCAATCTGATTCATTCAGTCTATAAAGTGTACCTGTATCCTGCCTTCTGCTTGACTTCAGACTAGCATGGTTAGTAAAGAAGCCAGAGGCTGGGCTGGTCTTTTGGCTCATAATGTCAAAGCAAGTGACATGATCTTTACCATAACCTTACATGTAAGCTTTATACGTAGAAGGCAGGGTGGATTTGCATCTTTATAGACCGATTTTAAATCGGAGATATATAGCAAGAGCTTTCATAGGTAGAGGTCTTACTCAATCAGATGCTGTGAAGGGAATTCAGGAAAAAGAGCTGCTAAGCAGCAATTAAAATACAAGGGGTAGGGAAGATGGGGAGGAAGAAGGAGGGAGACCTATTGCGAGGCAAGGTAGGTAGGAGAGAGAAAAGCAAAGCAGTTAGCCCACTGAGAGATACAGGGCTTATAAGGGGATAAAAATCCGTAGTCTCACTTTAGACTGGGTTTTTTAAATATGGTCTATGGATGATTTCTTGTTCTGCAATTTCCCAGTCAAGTATGTTTCTAAAATTGTGTAAGAACAGCCACTCTGAGGTACAGTAAGGTTAAAGGACCTCAGGCTTGTCTATCTTTCTGGCATTGATAACAGATTCATTCTTATACACAGGGATTGCCCAGTCTGTCCTAGCAGACAATAGTGGGGCACTGTAAGTGGGTGATGGCATATATGACATTGGTACAGGTATAGGTAAATGAGCCTCAGATGTTATTATTTGGTCCACTGACAATGTGGTCGGTGTTGATGAAGGGAGACAACAGGTATCTTGGTCTGGAGCAAGGTCTGGTGCCTGGGTAAGAATAGGTGTGAGCTAGTCTGTGTCAAGGGAACAAGTTTGGGCACGAATAGTGCAAGGTGGTAAGTAGACCTTAATCACTGGGTGGAGTGTCTGCTGGCAAGGAAGAGCAAGGGTCCAGCAAAAGAAGGGAAGGGAGCCTACAGATGACAGCACCAGGATCACTCCCAGGCTTGGTGGCAACCTCCCTATATCCTAAAAAGTTACATCAAGGTGTGGCAGGTTAGACAGCAAAAACAGAAGTACACTGAAGTGCCAGACAGTGAGGCAGGATTAAGCTGGCCTCAAGGAGCTGCCACAGCTGCCTTTAGGCCAGTCCTGTCACAGTAACAAACAAAGGGATTCTTGGGGTTGTTTTTGTCTTGGGGTTGATATTGTAGCAGGTCAAAGGGCAGTCTGAGTTTAGCTATGTTAATTTGCATGGCCACAGTTTTAGGATAATATTGTAATTGTAGGAATCCCTATATCTTGGTCAATGGGATCAGAGCAGCTATGGTTGTAACGTAGAGCTTGGCTGTAGACAGTGGATCTAGTAATGTGCTTAGAATGAATGCTGCTAGCATGGAAGTAGCTGTAGTGGCAAGTTGGTTTCCAATAAAATATGGCCATTGCAAACTTTCATGGTGGTGTCCAAGAAATGAATTTGCTGAGAGGGGTATTCCAAAATCAGTTTGAGGGAGGACTGGAAGTTGTTAAAGTCTTGGTGGAATTTCTCTAGAGACTCCTTCCCATGTGTTCATGTGATGAAGATGTCATCCCCTGGTCTACCTAAGGTATAATGATAAGAGGGCAGCTGCAAAGTTGACTTCCAAGTCTGTCATAAATATAGTGGCACACTGGGAAGGGTTATACATTTGCTGATGGCAGTGCCACTTGTCTGTATGCATAGAAAGCCCCCAAATCTGAAATTGTTTTGTGTGAGGACAAAGTGGGAGAGTGTGATAAAAACAGAAGCAGTACCCTCATAGGACATGGAAATAGGAAATAGTAAGCTCTCTGTTTACAAAAGCTTATGCTTCTCTTTAATTTACTTAGTCTATAAAGGCACAAATCTATCCTGCCCTCTGCACGATTCTGCACTAAAACAGCTAACTACCCCTCTCTGCTAATGGATAGCTTTATATATAACCACTGGTCCTTGATCCTGGCATGGCCCTCAGAAATTTTACTGAGTTCAGTGGCACACATGCCATACTTATATGACTACTGAGTTAGCCAGCCAGCTGTGATGGTAGAATGCATTGGCCAGGCCAATGTGCATTTCTGGCAGCAGCACAGGGCATGGACTGAAAATGCAGAGAGGGAATCCCCCATTGGAGCTCTGCCCTCTGCACATGCAGGCATGCATTGGGAAATCCCCTGCAGAGGGATTCTCCTACATATATCACTGTTGCAATGGGTTGTGTGCAAATGAGAAAGTTCCACTTGCAGATATGTGCCCCAAAACTCCAACTTTTCCCACATACTCAGATGCATCTCTGAGCATCTGGGTAAATGGGGAAAGTAAAGAAAGTGCTCTCACAGCTTGAGAGGTCTAATCCTGCCCAGAAGTTCCTGGCATGTATAGGACTAGGCCCCTCAAGCCTGCAGAGCTCCTGCCCCAGGGCCAGATCCAGCCTGCCAGGTGACTTTTTTTTTTCTCCATCTGGCCCACAGGTGTCCACCAATTAATTGTACCCTGCCCAGCCCACGTGCTTCATTCCCAGCCTCCTGCGTGGGATGACCCCAACCAGCATGCACAGCTTCTGGGTGGGTCTGCTGCTGCCAGGGGACCTGCTTGGCTTCTCCAGACCCCAGTGGCTTCTTCTCATGTCCCTGTTGTAGTGCTCGCTCTGGGCAACAGGTAGGGAAGCTGCAGCTGGGCAGGAGCACAGAGCATGGAGCTGGCAAGAGTACAGAGCCTGCAGCCCACACCCAGTCGGGTGGGCAGGGCGTGGGTGTGAGTGCATGTGGGGTTTGTAGGGTGGGAGGGGTGTGGGACCCCTCCATAAACCTCTCCCATGGTGTACAGCTCCTGCTGTAGGTGGCAGCAGCAGCAACAGGCAATGGGCCCTGGTGCTCATGACCAATGCAGGTGCAGCCACTGGGCAGCATGCAGCTCCAGCCAGTTCTGGGAGCTATATGTGGTTGCAAGCAGCGGAGCCAAGCCAGCTTGCTTCTATCACATTGGTCTCACGTGCAGGCCCTGGGACTCGCATACCACCAGAGGTAAGCTCTGTGTGATGGAACCAGCGGCTTGGCCCCACTTCCTGCTGCCATGTGCGGCTCACGGGACTTTGCCAGGAAGCCACTTGTGGCTGAGTCCTGTGAGCTGCACGTGGTGGCAGGGTGGAGGGCCAGGCCACTAGTTCCATTACACAGAGTTTTCTCCCAGTGGTGGGTGAGTCTTGGGAGCTGCACATGGGCTCCACATAACAGAGAGGGGTCAGCCTGGCTCCGCTCCTTGCAACCATATACAGCTCCCAGAACTGGCTGGAGCTGCGCACCACCCAGTGGCTGCATCAGCATGGGCCAGCTGCTGCTGCTGCCAGCAGCAGGGGCTATGTGCCATGTGGGGGGTGGGTATGGGAAGGTCCCCATAGCCCCCACACCCACATACATCCTGCCCAGAACCCTCTTACATATAAACTCGCTCCTTCAAAAACCTCCCACACACCCCTGCCCATATACACTCTCCCACATGCAATAGTAAGACTTTTTTTTGATCTATTATGCAATTACCTCTATATACCCTGCACAAACATACATAAATCAGGACAAATTAAAAAAAATAAAATTAAGATATGTTATGATAGATGTTTGACTTTTAGTATATGATTTGGTTTCTTTCTGGTTCCATGATGGCAACTCCCAAAGGAGGACTTCAGGGGGCAAGGGGAGGGACTTCCAGTGGCAAAGGGCAGGGGTTAAGGGGCAGAACATCCGGCCCTAAGATGGGGATCAGGGGCCGGGACGCCTGTCAAGGGGCTGGGCTACCATTTGCAGCCTTCAGCAGTTCACCAAAACTCACTAAGCGGCTCTCCAGCCAAAATAATTGCCCACCCCTGTTTTAACTGATGGTCTCCTTTGGTCCAGCAGCTCCTATTCGAAACCAATTTCAAACATCTGCCTTTCCTTTTGATTAAAACAGCAAAGCCGAGATGGGGGACACTGGTGTGCAGGCAGCTCAGTGTCTCCATATACACTGCCCAGGCTTTGACACCCTGGAGAGTTCACTCCAGCTTTCCTTTATTTTCAAGCAAGGATTACATTCAGCGAGCTGGTGTCTCACTTTATGTACTTCTATTGTCTTGTGAGACAGAGATGCCTACTAACTGGTATTTAACTTAGTCTGTATCTGCTTTTTTCCCAGACTGGAGGGCCATTTTGTGCCTAACATTTATAGCTATACAGCTGGCCCAATAAAACGTATGAGTCCCCTCCCAAATCTTGCTTCTCATATTAATGACAACTGTGCAAGAGGCAAGCCTCTCAGATGCCTCACATTTCCTTTTAATCTCATCTTATTTATTTGGCAAATACATCAGAAATAACTCCACTGCAAACTCATAAGATTTACACTGGTGTAACAGAGATCAGAATCTGGCTGTTTGTATCATTATCACATTATCATTGGATATTACAGTGCTGGTAAAGACTAGAAGTTTAAACCAGTTGCGTCCTCATTTTAGTAGGCACTGTACAAATACACGATGAATGACAATCTCTTCCCCAAAGAGATTTTGTTCTAAAAGTTTTAAATTTCTTAACGTCTTAAAGGTCTTCGTGAATTCTGACACTTACTCTTCTTGGGGCAAAATTTAGATGGTTTCTGATGGCAACATAAAATTGTTCCACATGAATTAGTGAAATGACTGAACTAGCATCAAAGACATAAAAGACACTATTAAGTTAACAGTTCCAGTGGAGCATTGGTCTGTATTGTACCTTCACTAGTGCTGTGCTTACTTGAACTGACAATGTCTTGAGTGTTCAGAACTAGAAAAGTTCTCGAGTCTGGATGCTTCTTGAGATTGGAATTGTGTCCAGGTTCTGCATCTGAGAGAAGAAGTTAGGGCTCTTTCTGTGAGATGGATCAGGATGACAGCCATTTGCCTGAGTGAGTGAAGGTTGTAGGAGACATTTGAATGTTGCAGAACTGCTGTAGGTGCCCTGAGGACTTGGGATGGGGATCTAACAGTAGCTTGTGTGGGACAGGAGTTATAATATATTTGATTCCCCTCTGATTGTGGCATTTTTCCTTACAGGCATTCATTTTTTAGGAAATATTTTTTTTGGTCCGTCTTAGCCGTTAACGCTTTCCTAATGCATGTGTGCTGTACTCTATTTGCTCTTGATGGATAAAATACAGTAGTTCCTTTGTGGTGGTGACTAACAGATATGTTATAAGCTCCATATCTGTATCTTCTTCCTTTCATATATATATTTTTTTCTTTTGGCAAAGAAGCCTCAAATGTCTTAGTAGCTACCAAATACCATAAAGTGATTTCCAATTCCTGTATGGTATAAATCGGCCATCTACATTGAGACCAAGCATCAATACAACTTCAGAGTTAGCAACTCATATTCCATCAGTAGGTTGCTTAAAAGAACCTAGTACACACACACTGATTTACAGATAATCAGGGTAAGATCTTTTTCATGAACCTCTAAAGAGCTGTCCCACCTAAAGGTATAGTTTAAGAGTACAATGTATAGGTTTGTGGTTAAGGAAGGTTACCATTGGGTTCTGAACTAGTCATTCACAGCATAAAGATATTAGCGTGGCATAAAGTTGATTGTTAATGAATTTGATGCAATTGAGATACTGAGTAGAACTTGAAAAAGTTTTCCTCCTTTGTAGCTTGGTCCAATTTACTGGCAAATAGGTCTGCATTTAGCAATGTGCAGCAACTTGTCCCTCAGTTCTGTGCAAATATGAAGAACATGTCGCGTGTGCACATATTGTATTCCCCGTCTTTTGTTTCTACATTTACTCCTGTTTAATCAGCTTTGTTTTAAGCACATTTGATTAGATTAGATCTGGGATTGGCTTTGTAATAAAAGAAGTCTCTCCAGTGGCCCATTCTGGAAAGCCCCTGAACAGTGATCAAATATATTTATGATGCCCATTAGCTATGTGTTTGATTTTTCTTGACACAAGTAAATAAAGGGTGGAGGGGGAAGCTCCTGACTCTTTAAAGGTTTTTCTGTAGCTGTTATTGCTGGCCTGCAGCCACATATTCTCTTACATGGGGGATCAAAGACATCATCAATGTGAGAGTTAGTCAATACAAAGCAGGCACTACTTAAACATATTGCTCACGACATTCCTTTTTGTTTTTGAAAGGGTCACATGCTGGAGACAGTTGCCTTATTACTTATTACAATATACTGCCATGTTATGTATTCTGTATTTTCTTTTCTAAAGAAAAGAAAAAATAAACCTTAAATATAGAATGTAAAGAAATATATGCATGGAATGCTTTAATTTTCTTTGCCATGGTTACAGGATGCAAGATTTTTTTTATTGCTCCTTCTTAACACCATACTATAGAAAGTTAGAGGCTACAATGAGTTAAGCAGTAGCCTAGAGTGAGTCCTTGTTTAGATGAAAAAGGTAGTTGTCTTGATTCAGGTCTCCTAGCAACTAGAAATTTAGCTCTTTGTTTATTATAAAACACTTTGGTTTTGCAGGAAAACATTTACATTTCTCATATTTAGTTGCTTCCCCCTTTTCCCCCCCACTGATCCACACATCTGTCTTAGTGAATCTGAAAACAAAGCAGAAAAAAGAAGTTGTCTTCAAATATGAGTCACTAAAATATTTCAGATTTTTTGTTATAATTTTTAAGGGACCGGTGTGTCTGATTTTCAATGGTTAGGGCATTTTAATTATGAAAAAAATACTTAGATTGTCAGAAAATTATAATGATCTTGATTTTAATATAACCTCTCAATTTAAATGTTTTTAGCAATATGATAATGGAACATTTTAAGGCAGAAGATATGCAGTATGGACAGTGAAATATGTTATTCTGCAGTGACTGTTTAACATATTAGGACAGTGGTACCTAAATGCCCTGGACACAATTTTATCCTGAAGTTTAATTCTACGTTAAGAGCACGCATTCGCCTTTGCACCTGCCAAAACAGGAAACTGTTTTTAAAACTGGAAAGCCAATCTGTATGTTTGCATATGAATACTGTAAATTTCAGTATCTTCTTACTGTTTTCGAGTGTAAGGAAAGAAGGATAGTATAGCCTGGAAAAGATTAAACCATGGGGGAAAAAAAACAAACACCAAAATGTTGAAGATAGGGTTGCCAACTCTGACTGACACTATTCTGGGAGATTTTTTTTTTTCCACCATGACATAATGTCATTAATTGTACTGTTCGACCCGTTTACAATATCAGGCACCTGGATTGCTTTCAATAGTCATCAAGAGCTCGATGCTGATTCTGGTAGACTCCCAGCCAATCTGGAAGGGTTGGCAATCATAGTTGAAGACCAAAACATAAAAGGTCCATTCCTATGCTTGGTACTAGGCACAAATGAGGCAGGAAGAGAGGTGACTTTATCCCTGAATTCTGAGACTACTTTCGCTCTTAACATGAGTTGAACTGCATTTTTTTTTAATTGGCTCAAATCATAGCTCTATCTTGCCCAGTGTCCTGGGCTGCTCTAACATGCAATTAGCCTCAAGGGTCCATTACAACAGCCAGAGATAGGTAGGAGGTTCTACAACCACCTGCCTTCTCTTCAGTCTCTGGCATGCTTGAAAGTAGTTAAAGATGGTCCTACTATGGCTTCATCACCACATTTTTTTAATTTGGTATATGGGAGTGCATGTGGGTGTTGGGAACACCATTCTGGGCCATGCTGAGAACACATACCTTTTAGGCCTGTGTGAAGCAGCAAGTATTCAATTTGGATTTGGCCAATTTGAGGGACTGGGATTCAATTTGGTGATTCGAATCACTGTTCTGATTCAATTTGGCTGATTTGGATTTGGAGATTCAGCCGCCAAACTGGCTACCGAAGCTTTGGACAGCCCTAATAGATAGGGATATGTTCCCAGGTGGTGACGGAGGGAGGGAGGGAGGCTGGGACTAGGGAAGGAGCGGGGGGCAGGATGCCGTTCCTGGGGCTGCACTGTGCTCCACCTGTCCGCCCCGTGCCTGGGCTCCGCCTGTCCCTATTCACCTCAGCACCCGGGCTGCGCCATGCCATGGTGCAGGCAGCTGGCATCAGCTGCTCCCGGGGCCACTGCAGCAGGGGTTGAGGGGAGTGGCAACAAGCGGAGCTCCAAGCAGCATGGGACATGGTGCAGCTTGTCCGCACTCATCCTAGCCCCCGCTGCAACAGCCCTAGGAGCAACCGGCACCAGCTGCAATGAGAACTGTCAGTGGGTGAAGGGAGGAGGAAGGCAGGGGAGCAGGTCTCATCTCTTGCTGCTCTGCTCCCCATGGGAGGGCTGCAGGCTAAGGGGATGTGTCGGGCTCTTCCTGGGGGCACATGCCCCCATATCTGCGCACAGGATGACAGCAGGCTGCCGCTGCGGGCTGGGGCTGGTGGCGGCACCAGGTGGTTCTTCCTGGTGCTTGGGGCTCGCAGGCCGAGCACTAGGAACAGCCCAGTACACATGATGTTGCTAATTGGCACACTCCAGCAGACTCAGTCGAGTCTGCTGTTCTGAGTTTTAATTAGAATATATCAGAGCAAGTGTCAGACAGATGTATAGGTACTCAGGGCATTAAATTACTGCATTGTTGTACATGGAGTGACAGCGTATGGCTATCTCACATATCTCCAGATCATGGATAGTTGATGTTTCTTTGGTAATGTTTCCTATTCAAATAGGAGTATTTTAGCATCACACGATGGCTAAATCTAGGAACCAGTCCAGTCCAGTCCAGATGCTGAGGCTTAAAATACTGAGCCTGAAAAACTTGGTGTGCCAGAGGGAGTGTATTCAAAGGGACTTGGAGACACAGAACATTGGAACAGAGAGGTAAGATTTTATATCAGAAGGGTCCAACTCAAATATTAAATGAAGAAGAATGTCACACATTGCATCCCAGAAAGAGAGGGAGAGACTCCCTTATTCAGAGGTGAAGCCAGAAACAAGAAAGATTCTGGATGCCTTGAACAGTGGTGTGGGCCAACAGATTCATCCTGTGGAGCTTCTTGTGGGATAAGCCACTTACCTCCACAGGCCAGGTTTTGCCCATGGGACTTGTCATTGCAGCTGCTAGGGAACTGCAGTAATATTAATCCTTGCTGTTTTGGCGTGGCTCCACAACCCAGGGAGTTAATACTTCTCCCTCCCCCACCTTGCCTGCTGCTGAAATTGGGGTTCTTAGTTGTCCATGGTGACAAAGATCAGCAGCAGGGGAAAGTAGGGGTTGATAAGCAGTGATGTTAACTCCCTGGGTTCTGGAGGTGGGCCGAAACAGCAGCTCTGCCAGCCACAGAGATTAACACCGCTGCGCAAGGGTCATCCAGCCTATAGGAAGCCCTATGGTCTGTATCTGGCTCATGAGAAGCCCTGCAGTCTGGATCCAGCCCATGGGGTCCAATGAGTTTGACACTTACTTTAGATAATTCTGACCTAAATTCAAAGTATGTGCAAGACTGGACAGGAAACTGAAGCAGATAAATGTTTATTATTTTGCTGGAATCACTGTATTTCCTATGCTAGTTTAAGGAAATAATTATTGGATCCATACAAAGTGTGTGTGTTCAAATACTCCTAATGAAGTGAATGAGGTTGGAGGGCTGGGAAAGGGTATGCTTAAACTTTGAAGGCATCAGAACTGGTCCCTGGACCCTCAAGCAGCTGGTCTGTGAAGCCACAGTTCAGAGGAAGAATGCCAAGGCGTTTTGCCAAAGAAAGCAGCAATAGTGCTTTCTCACAGCAGTAATGGTGCATTCTCGCACCAAAAGAAGTTTAAGAGTATGCAGCCCCAGTGTGGTTAGGAACCATGATTCTGTCTTAGATTTGTTCTGTTTCCTGAGTTACTAATGTGGAAGGTGAGATCCTGCTTATCGTGCTTCTAGGTTTCATGTGTGTAATTCAGATATCTGCTTTGGTTTGTGGTGTTTCTAAATATTCAAACATTTTAAATAATAAACATAAATAGCTATATTAGGCCATTGTGTAATCTGCTTAAACAAATGTTATAAGTAGAGTTTGCAAGATTGTAGCTAATATTAACTCTTACACTGATTTTGCTGTTCAAAAGCATAGAAATCCAAAACAACAATAGATGGCCAGATAATAAATATTTACGCTTCTTCACTGAAACTTAGATCTTCTGAAAAAGGTCAGGTGTTATCACAGACCTCTATTAATAAGCAATTAAAAATACAGCTATAGCTTTAAAACTCCTTGGGTCAGAAAATGTTATCTGGACAACCAATACTTATGACACTTGAAGATTTGTGGAGTGTTTTTTAGAATAATGTACACTAATCTTTAAAACAAAAGAAAATCGGTTTTATTATTTATAGATGAATTAGCAGTTATTTTGGTCAGATTATATAACATTACAAGGAGTGATTGGATACCACAATTACAAAGATAGTTAAGTTCTCTGTATCTAAATGTACAGTGTTAGAGTTAGATCTTGAAGATGTATTCATTCCAGGCTGCTAGGCAGCTCTTTTTAAATGCTAATCAAATAATCAGTAAGCCTTTTCTGGGTATCCCTCATTCAGAACAAGAATTTTTATTAGTGTACAGCTGCTGGCTACAGGTTATATCAAGGAAAAACATTTTCTAGTGCCAAAACTTACAGATGGCATTTGTGATGGGCATGCATGAATGATGTCAGAGATATGTGGGTTCAGTTTGAAACGGGCTGCAACAGACTAGACATCCAAAGAGGTGCTGTGTCAGATACTATTATTGTTCTTCCTTCTCCAGCTGAAATGCTTTCAATGAGATACTTGCATAGGGTTGTAATGACTGTGGTATAAAATATTATTTGCTCCAGATTTAGTCAGATGTCTACATGAGCACTACTGTGCACTAAGTAATTGCAAATAAATTTGCTACTTGCATTTGCAGATAGAAAATTTATTCGCAATTAGCAAGGTTTACTGTGCAGTAAGCATCAGGCTGGGCTGTAGTCTAATGTACTCAAAACCAGTTATTTGTGTAGCTACTAGTTCCTTCTGTGGCTCAACCCCCTCATACCTTCTGTAGTAAGACTGAGTCCTATTTCAAGAAAGCAGGCATAGTCTCCATCTCATACTGCTCCTAGACTACGTGTTGTACCCCAACTCCTAAGTAATTAACCCAATTGGGAAGCATGATGGCTCTGTCCCCTATCTGGCAAGTATAACTTAAATGTTTTTTATCACACTATAAAAGAGAATACTTGACTGAGTTAGTGAAACCATGCAATATGAAAGGAATTAAAGTTAGCTGGTGAACATCAACACAGCAGCAAATTCAATGCTCAACTTCACACACACAAAAAAAAAAAAAAAAGTCAGAAGTATGTGGCAAATGACTCCAGCCACCTGCTTCCCAGGACCACATTTAAAGCTGTTTGGCTACCACTTCAACCAGTTAACCTGATGGTCTAGGTATTCCAAGCCAATGGCAGAATGCCTCAGCTAAAATAGAGAATGCTATTGGCCAGCCTACACTGCAAGGGTTTTTAATGGTCAAAGACCACCCCAGCTTGAAGTCAGAAGTAGGTTACCAAAAATTGCATCTTAATATGAACAGCCTGTTTAGTCCAAAGTGCTCCTTCTCAATGGGTGTACCTACACATTCATTAGATCAAGGAGCCATTTACTCGTGAGTAGGCATCCACACATGCAAGGAAGTGGGAGCAGATTTGCTGCTAATGGCCCCTGTTGCCACCAAGGGGAGCTTTAGGCTCTTCCTGGGTGCTAGCCCAGAGGTTGGCAGGGAGCACTGGCCAAGGCTGGGATATTGCACCCTGCCTCCAGGGGGCAGCCTGCTGCTGAGGCAGGGACAATGCCTGACTAGATTTGCTCCAGATTTAGTCAGATGTCTACATGAGCACTACTGTGCACTAAGTAATTGCAAATAAATTTGCTACTTGCATTTGCAGATAGAAAATTTATTCGCAATTAGCAAGGTTTACTGTGCAGTAAGCATGTGCACATTTAGACGCACATGCTTACTGTGTAGTAAAGTGTCCGTGTAGATGCACCCAGTGTGTGACAAAAGCTAGCTGTTTCTTGTTGACATAAAAGAAAGAAAAGGTAGTAGAAGTTATTGAGTAGATGATGCAATTTATTTCTGTATAAGTTGCTAGGAGAACTTGGTTAATTATCTGTCCTCAAAATGTAAATTAAATATGCAATATTATGTCTTTGACAAATGGACACAAAAATTATCTTTTGAATAATTTTGTGATCGGATACATTCACATCAGATTGCTCTAATCTGCAATTAAATCATTTATATATGTAATTAAATCATTTGTATATGCAGTTCTCAGACTTATCATCAAAAACATGAGAGATGGCCAATAGCCAAGTTGCTTACAAGAGCAAAATATTGTGTGTTGGAAGGAGAGGTTAGACCTATGCTGATGTAATTGGAACACTGGCAAATGTATCTGGGATGCAAGTTCTCCATTCAGCTGTCTGACAACCATTCAGCCAGTCTGCCATTTCAAGTCTGCATGCCTGAAAACTGTATAACTGATTGAATGTATCAGTTTTACATACAGTTGGTGTATGTAACTCACTTTGTAGTAAGATCTGCTCTATCTCCTCACCAGGACATAGGTTGCATTTAAAGGGGAAGATGCCATGGTGTAAATTCCATAAACAAAGGTCATTAAAAAAAGACGATAAACTGGGTATGACAGAACAAGGGCTGGAACAGGGAGCTTCCAGGTGGCTAATGAGAGTGGTCATTTTGGAAAGCAGCCATTTTGGGAGAGCTCTGTTTCTAAAAGCAAAGCATTTTTGAGATCAGGGAGTTAGGAGTAACATCTCCTGGTGGAGCTCCTGCTCCTGGAATATCTCAGAGGTAAGGGTGAGGCTATGGGGAAGGAGGAGGCCTCATTGGTCCTGGGCATGACCTAAAACTGCACCCTGCCAGATGGGGAGGTCTGGTGGTCCTGCCAGTGGCAGGGCAGGGCCACATAAATACCAGGACTGAGAATGGTGTAAGGTGGGTTGGGGTGCCTAAACCCCAGTCCCCACCTTTGGGTGGGTAACCTGGAGAGCTAAGGGGATCCAGGCATGCTTTGTGAAGCACCTGAGCCTGTAGGGGTGCAAGACCCCAGGCCCTGAGAGTGGCAGGGTGGAGTAGTGGGGCCAGTTGAGCTGAGAGAGGAGCAGCTGAGTCCCAAGCGGGTGTTTAACCCTGGGCCCCAGTAGGAGGGGCGATGTGTTTGCCCAAGGGAGCAGGAGTAAGGAAGGGCCTGGTGAGGGCCAAAGGCTGAGAGAGCCTAGAGTGGGGTGAATCAGTGATCACCGCCCAGATGAGGGTCACAGAGGACTCAGAAGGCTGGGCTAGGCTGGCTGAAGTACGACAGGACAAGCCTAAGCCTAATGGTGAAGTAATTTCATAGATTTCATAGACATTAGGGCTGGAAGGGACCTCAGGAGATCATTGAGTCCAGCCCCCTGCCCAAAGGGCAGGAAGTCAGCTGGGGTCCTAGGATCCCAGCAAGATAAGCATCCAATTTACTCTTGAAGGTGTTCAATGTAGGTGCTTGAACCACCTCCGCTGGCAGACTGTTCCAGACCTTGGGGGCTCGGACAGTAAAGAAATTCTTCCTTATGTCCAGCCTGAAACGGTCTTGCAGGAGTTTGTGACCGTTTGACCTCGTCATCCCTTGGGGCGCTCTGGTGAACAGACGTTCCCCCAGATCCTGGTGGTCACCCCTGATAAACTTACAGGTGGCCATCAGATCACCCCTGAGCCTGCGCTTTTCCAGGCTAAAGAGTCCCATGGCTCTCAGCCTGTCATCGTAAGATCTGTTTTCCTGACCTCTGATCATGCGCCTGGCTCTCCTCTGGACTCTCTCAAGCTTCTCCACATCCTTTTTGAATTGTGGAGCCCAAAACTGGATGCAGTACTCCAGCTGCGGCCTCACCAAGGCCGAGTACAAGGGGAGAATGACGTCCCGGGATTTGCTCGAGAAGCATCTATGGATGCACGCCAGCATTTTGGTCGCTTTACTAGCCACAGCATCGCATTGCAGGCTCATGTTCATCTTGTGGTCAATGATGACCCCCAAGTCTCTTTCTTCTGTAGTGCTAACCAACGTAGCACTGCCGAGCCTATAAGGGTGCTGCAGGTTTTTCCTCCCAAGGTGGAGAACCTTGCATTTTTCGGTGTTAAACACCATGAGGGTCTCGTCTGCCCATTTGCTGAGCTTGTCCAGGTCAGCCTGGATCACCCGCCTATCTTCTGGCGTGGATGCTTTGCCCCAAAGTTTGGTGTCATCAGCGAACTTGGCCAGTCCACTCCTGACTCCAATGTCCACATCGTTAATGAAGATGTTGAACAGTATGGGCCCCAGGACAGAGCCTTGAGGGACCCCACCGGTTACAGGGCACCACGATGAGTGACTGCCATCAATCACAACCCTCCGGGTCCGACCACGAAGCCAATTTCCCAGCCAGCGGATAGTGGTGGAGCCAAGGCCACAACCGGCCAGTCTGGCCAAGAGGTGATCATGGGATACCAGATCAAAAGCTTTTTTGAAGTCAAGATATATGACATCAATCTCTTCTCCCTCGTCCAGGTGATAGGTCACCTGGTCATAGAAGGAAATGAGATTGGTCAAACAAGACCTACCCGCAACAAACCCATGCTGGCTGTCCCTTAGAATGTTAGCCTGGGCCAGTCCCTCAAGGATGGCCTCCTTAATAGACTTTTCTAAGATCTTCCCCAGGATAGAAGTCAGGCTAATGGGCCTGTAGTTAGCCGGATCCACTCTCCTCCCTTTCTTGAAGATCGGCACCACATTGGCCTTCTTCCAGTCTTCGGGCACTACACCAGAGCACCAGGAGTTTTCAAAGATCCGTGCCAGGGGCTGGGCTATGACGCTCGCCAGCTCCTTGAGTACCCTGGGGTGCAGATTGTCAGGGCCAGCTGACTTGAAGGTATCCAGCTTCTCAAGGTGTTCCTTCACGAGGTCAGCATTGATGGAGGGTAGGGGATTCCCCTCACCCAGATTTCCCTGTCCCATAGCAGGCATGGGCATCCCGTGTGACTGATGAAAGACTGATGCAAAGTACCTATTTCATAGGTTGGCTTTTTCCTGGGCGTCAGTTGTCAGTTGCCCCATCTGGTTTAGCAGGGGTCCAACATTGCCCTTGCTTTTCCTCCGGCTCCCCACATATCTGAAAAAGGACTTTTTGTTGTCCTTGATGCCTGAAGCTAGTTGGAGTCCAGTTGCAGACTTGGCTTTCCTGGTTTGCTCCCTGCAGGACCGGACCAGCGCGGAGTAATCCTCCTTGGAGGTGAATCCTGTTGTCCATCCTTTGTAGGCTTTCCTTTTTAGCCACAGTAGGTCCGCTAGGTCTCTGGAGAGCCAGGGGGGCTGCTGTGCCTTCTTGCTGCCTTTCCTCCGTGTTGGAATAGATTTAGCTTGTGCACTGAGGATCGCTTCCTTGAGAAGCAACCACTCTTCTTGAACTCCCATCTCCCTGGGGTCATGGTCCCTGAGGGCCTGACCGACTAGCCTCTTGAGCTTGTCAAAGTTGGCTTTTCTGAAGTCAAGGACTTCTGTGTTGCTGACTGACTTGCCAGCTTTACGGTGGATGGTGAAGGTGATCAGCTCATGGTCGCTGTCACCCAACTTCCCATCAATCACTAGGTCGCCGATTAGGTCGTCCCCCGTAGCCAGTACCAGGTCAAGCAGCGCTTTGCCTCTCCTTGGCCCATAGACTTCTTGAGTCAGGTAGAGGTCATCTATGCACGAGAGAAAGCTTTGCGCCCACTCAGATTTAGCTGAGTGATCTTCCCACGAGATGTCCGGGTAATTGAAGTCACCCATGACAACCAAGGTCCTGGAGCAAGCGGCCTCAGTCAGTTCCCGGGCGAACTCCTGGTCAAGCTCGGGACTTTGAGTGGGAGGTCTGTAGTAGACTCCCACCGTTGTGTCCCCTGTGCTGAATTCCCCACGAATTTTTACCCAGAGGGTCTCTAGCTGTCCATGCCGGTTGCCAACATCAGCTTGCAGGGACATGTAGCTTTCCTTCACATAGAGAGCTACACCCCCGCCCCTTTTGTCAACACGATCCCTCCTGTATAGGGTATAGCCCTCTATACCTGTGGTCCAGTCATGGGTGGAGTCCCACCAGGTCTCCGTTATCCCAGTGACATCATATTTCTTTGCACTGAGCAGGAGGATGAGCTCGTCCTGCTTGTTGCCCAGGCTCCTGGCATTAGTGTACAGGCAGGCAAGTGTGCCCTTGGGGGCTCTTGCCTTGCCCACAGATTGTGCCAGGGCTGGGGCAGGGATGATCTCCCTTAAGTGCCCCCTTCAGTGCCTTGGTCCGCTGGCTTTGCAAAGGCCGTTCAGCGGGCCAGCAGGGGCAGTAGTCCCCCCATCCCCCAGCGGGCTTAGTTTAAAGCCCGGTGGAGCAGGTCAGCCAGCCTGGCTGAGAAGAGCCTCCTCCCCAGGGGAGAGAGGTGGAGGCCATCTCTTCTCAGCAGCTCGCTGCCTCTCTCCAAAGAGCGGGCTGTGGTCATGGTAGCCAAAGCCTTCCCGATAACACCAGTGCCGCAGTCTTTGGTTCACCGCGTGGATCCTCCTCTCCCTCCTCAGCCCATAGCCCGAGACTGGGAGGATCGAGGAAAACACCAGAGCTAATTGCATTTTGTCATGCATTAGTAGGTGCATCACAAACAGGTCCAGGCAGCAGATGCTCCTTCTCTGTGCAGCACTGGTAAGGCCGGAGCTGGAGTACTGCATCCAGTTCTGGGTGCCGCAGTTCAAGAAGGATGTGGGCAACTTTGAGAGGGTTGGTAGGAGGATACTCTTATGGTTAGAGGCCTGCAGGGAAGGCCTTATGAGGAAAGGCTGAAGGACCTGGACCTTTTCAGCCTTCACAAGAGAAGGCTGAGGGGGGATCTTGTGGCAGTATACAAATTCACCGGGGCAGGGGGAAGCAGGGAATAGGAGATACTTTGTTTACCAGAGCACCCATTGGAATAATCGGGTGCAAAGGCCACAAGCTGATAGAGTAGATTTAGGTTGGACATCAGAAAGAACTTCTTCACTGTTGGGGTTGCCAGAATCTGGAATGGGCTTCCAAGGGAGGTGGTGCTCTCCCTACCTCGGGGTCTTCAAGAGGAGACTGGACAAGCACCTGGCTGGGGTCACATGACCCCAGCACGTTTTATCTGCCACTGGCAGGAGGTCGAACTTGAAGATCCTTTGGGGTTCCTTCTGACTCTAGCATCTATGAATCTCTCTGGAGTAGGGAGCATGGCCTGGATAGGCAACGTGTAAGAAGGCCTTGTGAGAAGTGGGTGGAGTGTGAGAGGCCCTTGTTTAGAGAGGGGCAGTAAGAGAGAGGCCCAGATAGGGCAGTATTTGAACAGCCTTATAAGGGGCTTTGTTCGACCAGGCTGTAAGCTGTAGCTGTTTATGTTTACAGCATGACATCAGTGAGACATGCAACATGTGTGCAGGTGGTAGAAATGTGTACTGATTGCCCATTGGTCATTTGGGACACAAGAAGGGCAGCCTCCTGCCTAATTGACATCATAATCATTTACCAACAAGGTGTGGCAGGAGAGCAAGGCAGGCAGTTTGCCCAGAGACAAGGGCAGGAGCATAACAGTATTAGGCCTGGAAGGTGCCTTTGTCACACTAGGCATATGAAATTAAACCTCCAGCTGAGTTCTCACCTGATGTGCTCAAATCTGCAATAGTAGTACTAAAACTTACTTTTATTGCAAAGATTTTTACTAATAGTTCTTGAAAATTTGAATGCTTGTAACTTTAAAGGTTGCATATATATTCTGGGGATGGAACTATTGGGTGAGAAAGATGAAGTTCTTCAAGATTCTGTTACACAAGTAATTTTTATTATGTTTCTGAAGTCCTACTATAGCACTCATCTGGTGTATTTCCTATGAATAAATTATATTAATAGTTAAGTTTCATTTTACCATTTTTGTAAATATTATTTCCTCTTACAAATGTTGTTCTTGTGGTTTATTTAAATGTTTGTATTCTCTTTAAATGAAGTTCCAGTCCCTAAATGAGGAATTTGCGTTTGCAGTAAGTATTTCCAAAATGTACTGCATGAAACTGCATTAAAAGCCAGATCCATCTCTGTATGGAGCAGAATATCTTGCTCTCACGGGTAACATAGGTGCATAGCACTGGAAGGAGCTTTTTAGTCCATTGAGATCAGTCCCTTATGTTCACAGGCAGCCTCTCACTCGCATCAAAGCCACAAAGCATTTCATGGCAATAAAATAAAAAATATCTCCAACATACCATATGTTAAAAGCAGAAGCTTTATTTATAGATTGGAATATACCCTAGAACCATAGGGAATGCTAAACCATGAAAGAAGGACATTAACATTTCCTTTTGCACATGGGTTTTTTAACCATATTTTATACATATGTATGTAAATTTATAATTTTTTTAATATTAGATCAATTTTACTTCATTATATGCTCTCACCCAAATCCAAAAATGCCAAATGTGGGGTAGAAGTTTAATCCATTAAAATGAATTGCAAAATTCCCACTGAATTGGATGGACTGGGATTTTCCCCATATTGTCATTTACCGTATTGCCATTTACCAAATTGCAATACTTACCCAATTCAAACATGAATTACATATATTTTTGTTCTGTGTAAATAACACAAATTACCCGTGATCTTTTACAATAGGATCCCATGGCCAACACGCATACATCTGAAATAACTGGGGATTAGGGCTGTGTTGAACAATAGAGTTGCTGATGAACTTTGAATGATATTCTATTACAGGCGCATGCTTTTTTGGAATTATTGTAGGTGAGTCAAAGAGAGAGGTGATGGAATAGTTGAAGTGTGACGAGTCTTATTGCTGGGGCCATTTTATTCACCTTATTCATTATTTGTGATTATTTAGGCAATTCTCAGTTGAAATGTTTAAAATGTTCATGAACCCTGTATATTATGCTCATTTTAGTATTTGGAGAACAGCAGTACAGCTCAGAAATTCCTGAATGTGATAGCTATCAGAGATCTTAATAAAATAGTTACTGAACTATTAAAAGGTAATATTATTTTATCTCTGCTTTTGGTTAGTAAAGTGGAAGTCACATAAGATCAGGTCATAGAAAGTTACTATGGATTAAGTGATCACAAGTTGAGTTTAAGTCAAATGGAATAAAGTAGATTTCTAACTGTGGTTCTCAGTTCAAAGAGGGCAAATGTTGACAATGGGCCATGTTTATGGGGTTTACCAAAACTAGTTTATGCCAGACTGATATTTTTATTTGATAAGATAACAGATTTCTAGACAACAGAACTGATTGTAGATTTAATTTATCTGGAATTCAGTAAAGTAGTTGAGATGGTGTCAAATAGGAAATTTGCACTTAAACTGGAGAAACGGAATTAGTAAAAAAAATAAAAACCTGTAAGGTGGGTAATTAACTGGCTCAAGAAAGATGGGTTGCGCTGAAGGGGAAAGGAAGTTACCAGTAGAGTTCTTCTAGGATCAGTCCTTAAATAAAGCTGGTTTAATATTTTTCTTTAATGACATTGGCACCAAAAATAGGAATGTACTAATGAAATTTGTTGATGGCATAAAGTTGAAAGGCACTGTCAATAATGAGGGTTGGGATATAAAATAATCTAAAATAATAGATTGCAGATGCAGTTAAATAGTACAAAATACAAGACCATGGATTTAGGCAGGAGTAACAAGAATTTCTATGATATGTTGCTAGTTCAGCGGTTGGAAATGACTAAAAAGGACTTAGGTGTGGTAGCAGACGTACAAGATATTCATGAGGTCCAAGTTAACTATGAACTGCTAATGAGATCCTAGGGATGTATCCAGAATATTCTAACAGAATATGGAAGCATTGATGTGCAAGTACAGGCATTAATATACTGTACAAGCATTAACTCGGGGTTCAAATTCAACCTGTTTCACCTTCAGTGAGAGAAAAGAGTCCAGCCTATTAAAACAGGCAATAGATTTAACAGAACAAGCATGGGATCTGGATAGCTGAAATTATAGTTACCCAGATGATTACCCTGTTCAACCAACAATTTCCCTCATTTGATTGGCTAGTCTGCCCTTGCATAATCAGAAACTATAAGGGGTTTTTCTTGCAGATTCTTTCTGTTAGCAACTCGGGCAAACCTCTGACTTTCAGCTGACACTTCCTTTTTATGGTCCTTAATGATTAGATCCCTTCAGTGATTTTTATATGTATTTGTTTAGCCCATTTACCTATCTCAGGTGACCGTATATGTTACATTTGTTAAATGAACCCAAGTGTAACTGACACAAAAAACACATATATACTTAAGGCTTCAGAAAATAACCCAGGTTAGGCTAAAGTTCAGGCCTGCACAAGGCTTTGGTGAGATACCATCTGGTATACTGTGTACTCTTCTGGGCACTTATGTTCAAGAAAGATTAATTCAAAGTGGAAGAGGTGAAGAGAAGGACTAGCAATTTAATGCAATTTTGCATTAAACAGTCATTGAACAAAATGCATAAACAGCATTGAGAGTAGGGCCCAGAACCTAGGACTCACTCCTTCTCTTCCAGAAATACCTGTCTCATCAGCAGGGATCCTGGTTTTCCGTGATTTAAAAAATCAATTTCTCTGATGAAAAAAATTGCAAATTCTCTGATAAAAATCTCAAAATCTGTGGTTAAAATTAAATGCCCCCCTCATCCCCCACCCACAGTCCTGCTCCCCATCCCTGCTGAAGGGGGCCCCCAGCTGCCAGGGCTATGGGGCCAGGGACCCAGGTCTGCTGCCCCCAACAGAAGGCAGCATCTGCTACAGCAGGAATACAAGCCGGCTCCCTTCCTACTGCTGCCTGCTGCAGGCTTGAGTGGGGCCGGCTCCCAGTGGCAGCATGCACTCCCAGGGGGCAGAGGGGATCCACGCCCCCCAGATCTGCTTGGAGGGTTGGGAGAAGAGCGGGTGTGCACTGCCCCTGTGCACACAGAGGAAGTGTGGCCAGGGCAGCACATAGCTTGCAGCAGCAAGCAGCTTTCATGCATGGCCCCACAGTGCCCGGCAGTGCCAGTTGCACACACTGCACTCTGGAGGGCCTGGGGGAGTGCAGTGTTTGCAACCCAGAGTTTGCAGCTGGCTGGGCACTCCAGCTGTGGCTGGGGGGAGTTGGAGTCCTCACTCCTGGCTGCAGTGTCTGGCTGCCTGCAAACCCCTCCTCCTGGCCAGAGTGCCCAAGCTCGCTGGGGGCTGAGGGAGCAGGGGAGGCTGCCATCCCCACCCCCTTCCTGGTCAGAGTGCCCAGCCACCTGCAAAACTCCCTACTCCCTCATTCCCCAGCCAGTTTGGGCACTCCCCTGCTGGTCGCTTTGGCTGGGAAGGGGGGTTTGCAGCTGGCCAAGAGTGGCAGGGGTTTGCAGCAGGCTGAGTACTCCAGCCAGGAGCAGGCAGGCTGCAAACCCACTCCGGTCCAGAGTGCCTGGCTAGGAGAGTACCCAAGCTGGGTGAGGGCTGAGGGAGCAGGGAGTTTTTCAGCCCGATGGGCACTCCAGTTAGCAGCTAACCAGGAGTGGCAGGGATTTGCAGCCTGCCGAGCACTCCAGCCAAGCACTATGGCCGGGAATGGGGAGGCTGCAAACCCCCTCCCAGCTGGAGTGCCCAGCTGGCTGCAAACCACCAGCTACCTCAGCCCCTAGCTAGCTTCCCCCTGAGTCCTGCCCTACAACCCCCAAGCCCCACTTACCTCCAGCATGAAGAGTGAGCCTGAAGCAGCCTCTGGTAAGTGCAAGTGTTGGGCCCTGCCCTTCCCCCTCTCCCTTCCTCTTCCGGCAGGGTTGAGGGTTTCCCACCCCTTTTGCAAACAGCTCTTGTAGACTGGAACTCAGCCAGCCTGTGGAGCTCTTTGCAAAAGAAGAAATCTGTGTGTTTCTCTTCTAAAAGGGAAAATCCACATTTTCTCTAATAGAAATGGGAAATCTGTGGTTTTCTGTTTTTCCATGGGAAACAGAAAACCCAGATCCCTGCTCATCAGGCTACAGAATTAGTGACTGTACCTTGCATGTTCTCCTTCTGGCCCCATGGGCACCTATACACATGCTCAATGCCTGACACATTCTAATTAAAACACATTGGTGTTAATTAGTGTGTTCCAGAAGCCTCAGCATCACATGTATTCAACATTCCTGAACTTCAAAATGGTGGCGGGGACATTTTAACTAAAGGTCATTCAATGAGCTTTAGTTAAAATGCCCCTGCTGCAATTTGGAATTGTGGCATGCTGACATCACAAGACACTGCAGGTGCTTTTATTAGAGTGGCTCCTGAGAGCCACTCTAATGAAAGTGCCTCTGCCCCCCCCCGCCCCTTAAGCACGTGTAAAGACTTCCCCTGACTCCTACATTTCTTTCTGCTCAATGGCCAGTATCAACAGGATGTATGCAAGAGGCCCTCAACCCTACTCAGCTTATAACCTAGTGGCTGGGTAATTTTCTTGGGAAGATGGAGATGGGAGGTTGAACCTCTTTGGGTTGAGGAGGCACCTGGAACCAAGGTCTTTCACTTCCTAGGCAGTGCTTCAACTACTAAGATACTGGGCACAAGGGCAGAGGGGTCTTCTCTTCTACCACTGAACTGCATGCATGACCTTGACTTCAAACAGTCACTCTGCAGGGTCTTTCATCATCTAAGGAGTCAGAGACTTATGTAGACTTTATGCACTTCCCAGGTGTAACTGGATTGTAGCAGAGATCAAGTGGAGGCAGGTATCTGAGTAACCATTCTAAATGGCTTCTAAGCATGTGTAGTAGCTCAAGTCTAGGTATCGAGCATTTTTTCAGGTCAAAATGGAAGTGAATAAGGAATCTGAATGTTTTTTGCAGCTGTCTGGGATGGAATAGGATTACACAAAAACTAGTCATATGCCACCTGAATATTTAAGAGGCATGGCAAGATATAGGCCTCAGTATCTATTTTTGATGGTAAGACATAAAATTGCGTGTGAAATTAGTTGGTGGTAAGAGAGTTTAATGTAACTTCAAGCCGTTCATAGAATTTTACAGTGGCTATAATGTATTTTGTCTAATAGAGAAAAAAATTGCTATAGTAGTCCATATAGTCTAATAACCTGTCCCAACCAGTGGGCAGTGCCAATCACTCAGAAACAAGTACAAGAAAACTTGAAAAAGGCAGTTACAGTATTTGGTCTTTTAACCATAGGTTGTGAGTTCTTTGTGGCCAAGAACATACAGTTTTATTTGCCTCTAAAGGACTAGGAACAATTTCAACATAATAAAATCATAAATCTAATATAATAAAGGGCTTAGTCTGTCTGTCCGTAATGCTTTTGGTCAACTGAGCATGGGCTGCCGAAAGGACGGGCAGCGATTGGCTGCGCAACCCGGGCAGGGAAGGGACGGATGCAGGTGCGCGCACACACCCAACAGCTGGCAGAGAGTGGGGGAAAGGGCTGGGGAGTGCTGCTGCCCAGTGGAGGAGGTGGGGGTGGAGGTGAGCGCACATGCACCCAATAGATGGCAGGGAGGGCAAGGTGGCAATGACAGAGGGGAATGGGGAGGGGAGGGGAGGTGCAGCAGAGAGGCCAGGGGAAACCCCACTGCTCAGGTGAGGAAGCAGGTGGGAAGAGGGAGCCCCTGCACCAGTGGCTGGAGGAAGAGGTGGCAGTGGTGCAGGGAAGATTTCCATGGCCAGCCCCAAAGGGTGAGTGGGGGGTGGTGGGGAGAATGTCCATGTAAATGTTTTTGTTATTTTAAATTTGTCATTCATGACAGGAAATTGACTGGTTATAATGATAATTTCCAAGTGCTTTACAGACATCATTGAATCCATTTTACAACAGCCTAAAACATAATCATTTACCTCTTTTACAGATTACTAAACTAAAACACAAAGGAATTTAGTGATTTCCAAGCCCGATGATCTAATCACTCCACTGTTCCTTCCCTATCTGTGAAAATTGTACATAAAAAGCAGTTTTTGTCCTTGTGAAACTCCATTCTTGTGATTACCCCCCTCCCCCTCCCCCATTCTTGTTTGATAAAAACAATATCCTGACAAAGCTAAATAATGTAAGATTTGTATCTGCTTGAAGAGCATGATGATACAGGTACACAGACCAAGGGTAGTTTTGTCATACTGTTTATGGAACTGGTCATGGTTTTCACAATGGAGAAAATGCCAAAGTTTTCTCCCTAAATAATAGGCATTGGTCACTGACTTTAGTAGTGTAGAAACCTATTCTGATGGGGGTTAGTCACCAGGAGCACATAGCTCCAGAATCTCCACTGGCTTTCCAATAGCTATCTGAATGCATTTCAAGGTGCTGGTTTTGATCTATTGTGTTGTGGGTTCAGTTCACTGAGTCAGGAGCCACTTTCACAAAGAGATTTCTTTATTCATGCCTTCAGCATCCAGACAGCCTTGAGACTCATTCTTTGGCCCTCTCTCAAACTGCCCATATCTAGCTATGTGTAACAGTGACATCCTGGAGGGAAGCTGACAGCCTAACCCTTAAAGGTATACAATCCTTACATTACTAGGCCCTACATTGTCTGGACCGTATGCAACTAAGGGACTATTAGGCCTGTGCAAGTTGGCAGCGATCCAATCTGGCTTCAGATGTGGCCGCTTCAGATGGCCCCAGTCCGATCCAGAGCTCCGGACTGGGTTTCTGCCTCAATACAGCCGAAGCAGCTTCAGAGCCGCCTCACGATCCAGCCATGTGGTATAATGGGGAATCAATGAAATATCTATAATGTTGTTGTTTTTTGTTCGATTTGGATGAAACTTGCAGGGATGGTATCCTCTGCTAAGAGCATAAAACCTGCCAAGCTTCAAGAAGATTGGTGCAGGGGCTTGGGGGGAACTGTGCCCCAAATTCTTGAAAGCCAAACTCATGTCACGGCTGTGTGTTACAACACGGGGGGGGGGGGGGGTCAAAACTGCAGGGCTGGTAGCTCTTACTGAGGCCACAAAGCCTGCCAAGTTTCAAGGAAATCGGTGCAGGGGTTTGAGGGGAACTGCCCCTCAAGCTGCAGACGAGCAAAGCTCATGCCATGGGTGACACTGTGTGTGCTAAGGTGCAGTGGGGTGACAGCTGCAGGGATGGTTCCTTCCCCTGGCTGGGTGGAAATGCCTCCCCCACAGGACCCCGGCTCCAGGTCCAGACCAAAGAAAAGCCTCTGGAGGCAGGGAGCCCAGAGCTCGGAGCTGGCGCTGACGCCACGGGAGCTGCAGCGCTCTCATCAGGGGTCAGGGGTTGTCCGGGGACAGGGAGAGCAGGGTAGAGAGGCTCAGGGTCGTCTTCAGACTCCACAGAGACTGAAATCAGAGGATCGTAAGGAGGTGGAGTGATAGAGTACAGAACCGGTTTTGGGGCTTTTTTGGCCAATTCAGCCCACAGATACCAATAATCCATCTGTTGAGGTTTTAAAGCTACCAATTCCATTCTAAGGAATGCCAAATGAGACCGATCAAATGAGCCAAATTTCGGCCACCGTTTATCTGGAGCACCTTGTTGAGTTAAGACAGGCCACTCCTGTGTACACAAAATACAAGCGCGCTTCCTGCCGATGCCAGACTGCACTGGCAGATTCCCTTCTCCCCAAACTTGGAAGCGCCTCCCTAAAGGAGATCCCAGTGGGACGTTTGAAGCTGATTGTCCCATCCTCCCAAGACTTAAGCACTCTGGTCTATAAATTCCTGGGAACAGCTACCCCTCATGGCGGGCCACACTTACCCGACGCCCGGACCGAGCCCTCCAAATTAGAGGCATTTTATAGTTTACAGGCAAGATGCGCACGCAGGTGGGAATTTTCCACTGTGAAAGAAAACAAGATATCAGGTCAGTTTGAGAGACCCTTAATTGGTTCAAACTGGTTTTTGGCTACATGCTTGTTTTGAAATGCTAACTAATCCTTGATTGCTTCAGACTTTAAGACGACTAAGGTTTAGTCATTCCAAATTCTTATCAGGCTGTGTTCATGAAATGCTGAGTCTTGCTTTGTAGTTGATTTCTACAGTATTATCTATGATCTTGTTAGAAAATTTCTACAGTAACACCTAGCCGTAACATGAGTTTTGCTTTCAAGAATTTGGGGTGCTGTTCCCCCCAACCTCCTGTATTGATCTTCTTGAAACTTGGCAGGATTCATGCTCTCTGCAGAGTCTACCACTTCCGAAAATTTCATCTAAATTGGACAAAAAACAACAGAGGTATAGATATTTTATTATTTCCCAATTATACCCTATGGCCAGATCTCCGAGGCAGCTCCAAAACTTTTCCAAAGCTCCGAACCGCTTCGGGAAGCTGAGCGAGGCAGCGCTTTGACCCGGATGTGGTGCCTCCCACCCTGAAGCATCCAAAGCCTCTCCGGACCCGAAGCTCTGTCCGAAGCCTCACACAGCCCTAGGGGCTGTCTTCTCCCTTGTGCTCCATCACAATCCCTAAGGTCAGCTGAGAACAGCCTCCTGCTAGTACATCTGTGCACCAAAATACGGTAGGGAAAATACCTTAGAGGTCATTCTCAGTAGGTATTGCTTAGGTTTGTAACTCCCCCCCCCCCCGGAGCCCTGCCATAGTCCACACCTGGATACACTGTAAGACCTTCCTGTTTGGGCAGGGGGTCAGCAAGCAAGGCTAAATTTAGATGTTGCTTAGAGAGTTTTTGTTTCATATTTTATTTTAAAATTCCACTTTTATATGTTTTTCTACCTATACCGTGAACTGTCCTGAGTCTTTGTTGGGAATGGAGGCATAAAATAAACAAACAAAAAAGTAGATATTCCCCATGGAAAGAAAACAAGCCATTTGCTTTAGCTACTTGCAAGGAAACTGCATATATGTTGAGATTATGGATTTGATTTTGTCCAGCTATATGTAAGCACACAATACATATAGCCAAGAACTGTAAGATGAGTCTCTGATTAACACACTATTTAACTCCTTTAAAGCAAAATGGGCTTGCACATGAAGAAAGTCTGAAAAAAATGTTGGCCTTTTGGAGGAGGGCCCATTCACCCTACCTTGGAGTTAAAAGGAGGGTCTTGGATAATAATAAAATTCTGCTAAACGTTTATACATAAAACCTCAACAGTGCAAAATGCACTTTATTTCAGTCTGGCATTCCTCTGACTAATTGGAAACCATTGACATTCCCTGAAAGACTTGCTAAGATTTGCTACTTTTGAATGAACTTGAATCAAATTCTGAAAAAAATTGTGTTTTTTCACTGTTTTGACATGAAACAAAGTGACATTCATTTATTTCAACTAAGAGTTTTCTGTAATTCTGGGCACACTGAAAATCAAAACTCCATGAAGAAAAAAGAACTAAATCATCCAGACCAATCCAGAGGAAGTGTGGACACACATTGGCCAAATATATTCAACCTATTGGTTATGTATGTGGTCTTAGGCACATAAGTGCAATTCTTTTTCACCTACTCAGGTCCCTGAAAAATGGTTACTATAAAAGGTGAGTGGGGCCTCCTTTTCCTTGTCGCTTTTTTGTTAGGATCTTAAAGGTAAGATAGGGGTTGTTACAAAAGTAGATGCATTAATGGATTTTCAAAGAATTCAGTTGAGTAGAAAAGAATCACACCTAGGTACCTAAATCTGCTTACGTGCCTAATAGATGACATAGAATCTGGCCCAAACTTCCATTAAATGAAGGGAAATTTGGGTTAGGTATTGAGACCTTCTGAGGTTCCATTCAGCCCCAACTTTTCTATGAAGCCAGTGAATTTGGATTAGACAGTGGTGCTCATTCTCTGGCCCTCAGACCAAATCAGGCTTATGTGGCCATGTTATTTGGCCTATGGGGCTTCCCATGGTCCAGAAATTTGGCTATGAGGCAGTTGTGGCAGGATTAATTGCACTGGGGTCCAGAGCAGTGACCATTAATGCTGCCACCACTCCCGACACCAATTTTTCAAACTTATGAGGAGATCTGCAGGCTGGATGACACTACCCTACATGCTGGCACATGGGGTCACTCCCACAGCCCAATCCAGAGTGTGGAGTTAGGCAATAGTGCAGGGTCAGACTGTGGCTGGATCTGGTGCATGAGGTCGGGCCATAGCTTGATCTGGTATGTGTGGTCAGGGAAGCATGTGGGGTTGCTTTTCTGTTGGATCTAGTGTGTGGAGTTGCTCCAGGACCAGATCTGGTATGTGGGGTCAGGCCAGTGTGCTGGATTGCACCTGCGCACTGACCCCACTCTGAATCAGGCCCATGAGATCTGTCACACAGACCAGCTACATGTCACTTATCTTCCCTGCACAGCCAGGAGGCTGAGCACCCCTGATATGAGCTAAATAATACTTCATTTTCAAAGTTAGCTATTAATGAATTCTGCAGTTATTACTAAGGTACAGAATTTCTAGGCATGTCCTAAACTGTGCAAGCTGTATACATACTGCAAGTCATTTTATAGTTGTCTAGTGCTGTATACATACTGCAAGTCATTTTATAGTTGTCTAGTGCTGTGTACCATAAGGGTAGTCATTAAGATAAAACCTGAATTAAATAGATTAGATAAAACAGTTCTCACCCTTCAAAAACTGCTATAAATGCATTTACTATATTTTGTGTTATTGTGATGTGTCTGACAGGGCTGTTGTGAAAATCAGTTGTTTTCAGGAATCTATTTTGTAGCCAAGCTGGCTACAATTTTTTTTTGCTACTTTCTGGTTGGTCTAATAAAAGGTATCACCTCTGAACCAAGAGTTGCTTTCAGAACATTTTAAAAGTAAATGCTAAGCATGAATACTGTAATTAGTACAAACACTGAGTGAAAAAGAAAGGAAAGACTGAATTAAATGGCATGTACATAACTTATGTTTGGTTTTGTTGAGTTTACAAACTGGAGTGAAATTTTTCATTTATCAGATTCTTTAAGATTAGGGAACCATGAGGAAATAATTACCACATTATTAATAGGAAGAAACTAAGCAAAAGAGCAGTACATGATAATCTCCATTCATTTTATTAGCATGTCGCTACAATTTGTGCATGGTCATTGTTTCACTGTTAAACAGACTAAACTATGAAGCAGCAAAGTACAATAGTGACCTTAAGATGTACTCAGGATGATAATTTTACAGGGTTTGTTGGTAGGTTGGTTATTTTTAAATAATTCTATATGCATCTTTAATGTCTTGCTGAAAACCTTGATGACAAATACTGACACTAGGGAGTGCTTTAATACTGTCAGATTTTTAATTTCAAAAAGTGAAACATTGCCAAGTTTTGAAGGTCTAAACCAAGGATACTGACATAATTTTCAAAGGCATGGGTAATACCTCAGCACCTCCCTTCAACATAAAACCCAGGGGTTTGACACGAGCAAACCTCTCCATAATCCACTTCATGCATAACAATTTTGTCAGAGATTCTTACTGATCATTTGTGAACCCTCACACTGAATTGTGTGTTGTATATGAAGTTAGGGTGATATATTTTATTGGCAATACTGTTTCACCTGTATTTAGTTCCACTGACATGGAAAACAGTGCAGCCAATTGTCCTTATTACAGTCCCTGTGTATTTCTCCCTAGTGCACTTGCACAGGGGGAAGATGTGAGCATGGAGTGTACTTAACTGCCAGGCTGAATGGCTCTGTAATGTAGCTTCAGCATGGCATAAATTAAGCTGTCATTTTTTTGGCAGCAAGTGCAGAGAGGCGATTTTCCTGTACTGTAACATTTGAAACAACAATTTTCTGGCTCCGGTAGTAACTGACAGTTCTGTGTGATACATGCTCGACGTTTGTGCTTCAGGGGCTGCAGCTGGAAACAGCCTTCAGGGTAAGGTATTGTCTTTATTAGCAAATCAAGCTTGCAGTAGCATAACACTAGCATTTCCTTACTCTTTCTAAGGAGCCTGTCATTCATACCATGAAAAATTGTATTTAAAATTTACTAGGTTTCATCAAGATATTTAACTGTGGTGCTGCTATGCAAAGCACTATTTTTGATAATGACTCATACCTATATTCATTAGGAAGATTACTTACCCAGAGAAAGTTGGTCTCCAGTGTTTTATTGGCATGTGTGTCACGCTGGTGGTTTGAGAGAATGCCAGGTTTGGAAATGGTCTTGGAATCGCTGGCTAGATTCAGGCCAGTAAAGAAGTAGGTGGCAGTATGGGAAGAACAGAACTGATCTTTCCTGATCTGTCCTTAATAATAAATGAGTGGACCATGTATTACCACCTGATTTGAAAAAACACATCTCTTTGTCTGACTAGGTGTAAGGCACAAACAAGGTCATCTCAAAGAAGTTTGAGTGGTATGGGGAGGCTATGCCCTCACCTGTATTGTGTTAAACATCCTTTCATTGAATATGTGGATACAGAAATCCATTGTAAATGTTGATTTCACTATCTTTGAAGTACTGAGGAACAAATTCTGCTCTCAGTTAACATAGGTGAAGTCAGTGAAGCTTCTCCAGGTTTACACTTAGCAGCTGAGAAGAAAATTCTGTTCAGTGTCTCTGCCATTACAAAGTCATCTTCTTACATTGCTAAAAGATTGCTTGAGTGTGCTTCTTTTGCCTTCAGGTATTTTGACACTTGCATATACCTTTATTACCTCCAAGCTGAATTACTGCAATTCCCTTCTAATTGGTCCCCTGGCAACCTCCATTAGCAGATTTCACTACATTCAAAATACTCCTGCCAGTCAGTCATTGTTGCCAGTTCAGAGTGTTCAGGCCATAAAACGCTCGTTCTGAAGTCGTTTCTTTGGTGTCTGAGTTCACTCTCTCATTGATTTTGAGATTTGGCTATTAACTTCAAGACCCTGTTGAATTTGGGCTTCTGATCTGAGAACAGTTGCATTTTTTTCATATTCCCACTTGCACTTTGTTCTCTCTGGATTCCAGACTCAAATTCTCAGCTACCTGAGAGAGGTAAGAGCCCATTTTTGTAAAAATCAATTAAACTGAGCATCCATAGGCTGCTTTGGTATAACCATTCCTGGGGTTTTGTAGAACCACGGAGTTATTTTTTCCCCCTTGGTTGATGAGCTCAGTTTCCAAAACTGGCGCTCCGAAAAACAGTAATGAATTGCCTCATTTTGTTTTTTAAAGTAAAATCTGAATACACCACTGTCTTATAAGGAGTGTCATTGTTCATAGCCTTACCTAGCTCTGTACTGAGTATTAGGAGTGGTTTTATGAATTGGCTCCTGAATGTATTATAGTGGCCCTCAGTCTCACTGATACAGTTAAGGGTTTGTCAATGCTTCCATCACACACTCTGGTTTAAAAAGTTGAATATTCAGCTATAAAAAGCATTTTTGATTAAAGTTTCCCAAATATGAGAGCAGCCTTGAAATGCACTTTTTTTTTTCTAAATCAAAATTTTGACCAGCAATCCTTTTTTTTCCATTTAGCTATCTTTGGGTGTTTAAAATAATCTGTTTTTTTTAATTTATAGTATTGACAATTTATTCATGTGCTTTCTATCCTCTCCTCCACAGCACTCAGGGCTTTCAGAGTTGTGCTAATAATCAATGAACAATATACTTATCATAAAGAAAGAAAGAAACTAAGTTCTGAAAAATGCATAGGGTGAGCATTTAATCATAATGTGGACTAATACCTTCTCTAGATTCATAGAAGTTTGAATTTGTAAGAGGAATTGAATGTTTTTGGAGGAACGAATGTTCTATGTATCATTTTGGTGATTTTTTTTTTTTTTTTAATTGTATGACCAGAACCAGATACAAAGTTAAGCAATGTCCATCCTGAACAAATGATATATTCAGGAGTATCAACATTTCAGAACATTTCTGAAAAATGTGAAGGGTTAGCTCAGCTGATGTTTTAGGTGCTGTGTTTGCTACTGAATCACAAATCTGTTCTTATGTTGGTGGAGTAACCTGAAGGCAGCCATCTGAGTTGCTCACCACTGGGTGCACCTACACGTGCGCTTTACTGCAGTTGACTAATTAGTGCTTCAGTAAAGCATCACTGCTTACATGTGTGCCCATATTAGGGTGCAATAAATTAATTAACTCTAGCATAAGATAATACTGTCTGGGACAAGTACTATCCTATGGCAGAGTAATTTATGTCCCTAAAACACACATGTAAACGGTGACCAGGGCTGGCTGGGGCACAAAGGTGGTACAGTGCTTGAGCTGCTTGCTGGCTTGCCCTGCACTGTAGGATCCCTGTGCTCCAGCCAGCCCTTCTGGTGCTCAGTGCTACCACCCGGGGCCCACAGCTGACCTTCCAGACCCTCTGCCAGCCCGGGGCTCTTCCACCTCAGTTCAACATGCTGCAGTCCTAGGTGCCTGTGTAAATGCTTCACCTGGGAGAGAGAAACTTCATATGAACTGCACCAGTTTATTTCTTTGCCCTAGTTGCACATGCAGATGCACCCACTAAGATCACTACTGATCTAAACTAAACTAGGCCCAGTGAGGTTTATACAGCTTGACTCTCCATTCACTACTTGGAATTTTAATGCTCAGGTGTTCAATAATAAATAATCTAGGCAGTATAGGTCTCTGCTTAAGGCAACATAATGGCTGTTCCTTATTGGACTTCCCTGACTGGAGGCCATCAGTAAATGCATTCCTAGGACCAATCCTGACTAGTGCACTGTAGCCCATCAGAAGTGTCACCCAGGTGGTACAACTGGCCCTCTAGAGCAGTGGTCACCAACCAATCCATCTCAGGGGCAGGGCCAGGTGGGGCAGGGCGGAGGGGCAAAGTGAGGTGGGATGCAGGTGGTACATCCTGGGGTGCCCTTTACTTATAAAAACTGATCTTCACCATAAAAGGTTGGAGACCACTGCTCTAGAGTTTTTATCTGGACAGCTGTGGAGGGCAACATGTGCAATACCTCTATATAAATGTTTATACAGTGGTCGCACTTTATTTTTGCAACTGCTTCTATTGCAGGGCTGTTGCTTCAGTTTTAGGTCTTAATGTTCTCCTTTGTGCCCAAAGGCTAAACTTAATTTAATTTAACTGAAGGTGCCCAATTCTCAGTTAAGAATACCCTTGACGTTAGGGGATTTCTCAGGTAGCCTGAAGCTAATGGAGCCAGCTCCTGCACTAACTGCCCCCAGTACATGTGATATGTCAGAGGTAGAAAGTTCTAGGGAAGAGAGCAGCTCCACTTCATCATTTCCTTGTAGACAAAAGGTGCTATAGCAACCATATCCAGCTTTCACAGGTCAGAACAGGTCTTACAGTGTAAGAATATATACCAAGCTGTATGAATCAGGGAGCCATAATATACCCCTCGATATTCTGGTTTGCTGAAAATATCTTGTTACATGAGAGAATCTCCAGGAATTGGAAATTCATTCTGCTGTGTAGTTGCTGCAAATAGTATTCAGTTGTTTTTTATGACTTACTGGGTGCATCTACTAGGGGTGCACCCATAGAGATTTTTGGGGCTGTTACTGATGGCTGATATTTAAGGAGGCATATCAACTGATACCCATCTGATTTCAGATATAGCTGTCTCCAGATTGTAAGTACGGTGTGGTAGAAGGGGATGGGGGAGGGAAGGGGCATGGGTGGGGGCAGATCAAAGCCCCCCACAGTGAGGGAGCGGGTAGGGACAGGCACTGTCCAGGCAAGGTGGGGGGGCTGGAGCTGCAGCTCATGGTGGGGGAGGCAGCTCCTGCCACTGCTTGCACCCCAGGAGGGCACTGGGGAGCATGTGTGTCCCCCTCCCCCCAATCTGGGCAGGACAGGGTGGAGCAGGCTGCAGCTGGGGCTTCACGGGGCATTTCTCAGCAGGGGCTAGGCTCAGAATGGGTGCCGGCACTGCTGGGAGGATGCTGTATCCACCCCAAATTTTGCTGCCACTCTACTCCCAGTGTTGCCTCCACCAGCCATCTGGCATAGCCCAGGCTCTTCTCGGCACATGGGTGGAGGCAGGTCATTGAGCTGGGGCTGTGCCAGGCGGCTGACAGTGACAACACTGGGAACAGAGTGGATGCAAAATTTGGGGTGGATGCAGCATCCTCCTAGTGCCACTGGTGCCCACTCCAAGCCCAGCCCCCATCGAGAAGAGCCGCGCCTCCCTCACCCTGTGTAAATCCAGTGGGCACACCCTCCTCTGTCCCCCCCCCCGTGCAAGCAGCAGTGGGAGCCGCTCCCCCTCCGCCCTACAATGGGCATCTTCCGCCCATTACACCTCCTCCACCCAGGCCTCACTGAAGAGTTCCCCCTGGGCCTCACAGATGTTATGCAGCATGCAGACTGAAACAGTGACCTGGGGGAGGTTGTCCTCGGTGAACTCAAAGCAGGTGGTAAGGGTGCACCAGCGTCTCTTGAGATGGTTGAAGGTGCTCTTCTCCAGGGTACAGCTCTGACCCAGGCAGCAGCAAGTGGGCCTGGCAGGAGTCTACCTGGCCCGTGTAGGGCCACATAAGCTAGAGCAGGAGTGGGTAGCTAGGGTCCCCAGTAAGGAGGGATGGGAACACCACAACACCCAGCTGCAGGTCTGGCACCCACAGCATGAAGCAGATGGCAGGCAGGGGTGGCAGGCTGGAGTTGCAGAATACACAGGCATCAAGCACACTGCCTGCCAGTGTTCTCTCTAAGGTGTGGCGATCCATGAGCATGCCGCTTCAGTCCATAAGTGTGCTGCTTTTGTCCATTCCCATTAATAGCATAACAAACATATGACCACTTGAATAGTAACTGAGTTATGCTTAAGCGCTTTTATGTATTGTTTGAATAAGCCTGGTGGGGCTCAAGGAATGTCTCAAGGACAGCAGCAAGGTATTGTGTTTATGGGGTATTATACATTCTGGAACAGATTTAAAAGTTAAAATGGTCAGTTGTCACAAACAACTAGAGGGTTAGGGTCTGATTCCCCTCGCACAAAATCAGATACCAGCGTAACCTCAGTAGAGTGATGATACAAATTAATATATGCAAGAGGAAAATCAAATTATTTGTACTTGAGTGTGTATTGATGAAGAAACTCTTATAGGTACTTACATACTAAATTAAATAGCTTTACCCAAACATTGTGCCAAAGAAAAATAAAATAAAGAAAGCATTAATAGAGTTCTGTGTACCCCTAGAAGTCATGTGAACTGCTTACATGCAATGGTTTCCTTATATGGTATTTATAGTCCCATATTTTCTTTTCATTTGTGCCTTTTCAAATCAGCAGTGACTTAACTGAAAAATAGAAACTTACAGTGGTGTAAAACTTGTTTGAGAGGGAAATCACGTGCAGGGCTGGAGCACAGTCTTTGGGGACCCCTTGCAGGATGTAATTCTGGGGCCCCCTGATTCCTACCTGGGGCCAGGGCTGGGGCAGAAGCAGAGCTGGGAACTCCTCCCCCACTCAGCCAGTAACTAAATGAATGTCCCAGCACACCAGAAGGGATGGTGGCTAGAAGTTCTGGCCATAACAAGGTAAAGAAACCAGCCAGAGCAGTTCCCAGGCGCTGGAAGGAGGCACTCTGCCCCAGCCCCACCTTGCCTCAGGGAGGAGCCGCTGCCTGAGGAGTGGGGAGCTTACCTCCAGTAAGTGTCCCATGCCAGCCCCGGTGCCTCCATCATGCTCTGCACCCAGGTCCTCTCTGGGCAGGTGCACAGCATTAAAAGGTTAGCACGCAGCAAGATTTTAAATTGTGCACGGCTGTACACATGCGCAGCTTGGAGGGAACCTCGCTGCCCACCCAGCCAGCACTCGTGCACGGTGGTCAACAATGGCCTGGAGCAGAACAGAGTGAAAGCCCTTCTGGCTATAGCTGAGGCAGTCCCAAAGGAGCAGGCAGGTGACGGGGATGTGGGTCCTGTCTAGGGCCCCTATGCACTGTGGAAATCCCAGGGCACAGAACCCTACCACTACTGCCAGGGGGTCATACACACAGAGCACCATGTGCCCCAGCATGTCCTGGAGGGCACTGCACACCTCCAAGATGGGCTCCCTGACAGTGGCTATAAAGAGATGGCCCACTTAATGGTGGCTGGTAGTCATGGCCAGCTTGAGCAAAGTGAGAGCCATCTGGGGGTCCATGGGGAGGGATGGCCACATGCCAGTTTGCTGCCACTCCAGGTCTGGCCAGAGCTGTTCCATGAGGTCCCCAAAGGTGACCCAGGTCATCTGAAATGCCTCCAGCCACTGCTCATAATCTCAGGTCTGCTGGACAATGTGCAGCCACCAGTTGTTGCTGTTCTGGCAGTCCCAGAGGTAGTGGGGCTGGAGGCCCAGAAGGGCAAGGGCAGCCCTGGCAGTGGTGTCCAGCAGCCCATTTTTGGCGTTTCTTCTAGGGTCCAGCCAGCTGGACAGGGTCCAGGCTGCTGCTGCACAGCAGTGGTGGCCCTAGGACAGCGTGCTGCAGCCAAGCAGGTGGTCACTGTGCAGTGGGGATCCAGGAAGGCTCAGACAGCCATGGGCCAGCCAGCAGTTGGTACACTGGGCCAGCAGGAGCCTGTGGTGCTGGTCGTTGCTGCCAGGGGCAGGGGCTGCAGCAGCTGTGGTGTGGGGAGGCAGAGGTAAAGAGGAAAGAGCTGCCACATGCTGCCCCTGCATGGTGCACACTGCTTTTGGCCAGAGAAGTGGCTGGCCAGGGAGCAGAGAGCAGGGTTTGCTTTTCAAGATGGCTGCTGGCAGCTGCAGCCAGACCCTCAAGTTCCCTCCCAGTGGCAGCAGGGGCCCATTGCGTGGCTGCAAGAAGTGGCACCAGTTTGCTGTTAAGAGCAGCAAATCCGCTGCCATGTCCCTGCGTGTATAGATGCCTGCCCAGGAGCATTTACTTGCAAGTAAGCTGATCTCAGATCAGATGCACGTGTAAACACAACCTCTGTGGCTGAGCAAAATAATGTCTGTCAATGGAAAAACAAACAGACTGTGAATAAACACAAGGTCTCAGACAACTTTTTTCTCCATTTAAATTTGAACCTCTGCCTGAATGGGTGAAAAATCTCAATTCTGTGAAAATAAGAAACATTTGAATAATATAGTGTAATTTGAGGAAGTGAATTAAATTAGTTTTTTCTTGAATGAAGAAAGCTGTTTTTTGCAATTTCCCTTCTCACAGTGGCATTTCTTATGTTGCTGTTATCATCAATACCACCCAGCTAAAAATGGTAAGGCTGGATGTTATAGGTTTTGTAGAGGTTAGAAGGAATTGAGGAGAACATCTTGAACTTGCAGGCAGGTTGTGCCACACCTGCTTCAGATCCTCCTCTTCATTTATTTTCAGACACAAGATTTTTCATTCTTTTGGAATCTATTATGAGTTGTAGTGTCCCTCATGTATCCAAAACACGTGCATGTCGGCTATAAAGACTCCTATCATCCTACTGTTTTCTACAAAAGGAAGAAAGCGTATGTCAAAGATGAAGAGAAAATGAACCCAGAGGAAGAAATTTTTGATCTAAGGTTCTCAGTCAAGAAGGCATCCTTATTAAAAGCACATATTTAACTACTTTCCTGAATAAGGGCCCAAACTGGGATTCTCATTCACATACATTTGTTTCGCACCTCAAATAAGGAAATGTTTAAATAATAATGTCCTCAAGCCCAAATAGCACATATAGTGATAATTAAGAAAACATAGTCTGCAGGGGACTTGGCCAGCTTACTATTCCTGCCATTCTGTCATTTTCTCCCTGCTCATTTCAAGCAGAGGGTAATGTAACAGAAAAATGTATTTCTAGGTGGTTTTTTCTCAGACTTTCAGCTGGATAGAATTAGACAATGGCCTTTCCACATTTAAGGCTCAGAAACTGATTGATCCTATGCAGTTTAAGAACAGTGAGTTTCATGCCATTTTCTACATATTCAGGTTATTCAAATAGACTAGATCTCCCACGTTTAACAAATAAAATATTAGCTGTCCTCAAATTATGTGGGAGAAATGATGCATGTACTTTAAAATAGGGTGTGCAGGACATGATGGATTAAAGATAAATATATGTATATGTATAAAATTAAATTTGTAAATATATAGTTCTAACCACATGAATTCTGTATTCTAACACAATAAATATACCCCCAAAACAAATGTATGTATAGCATAACAAGCTACTATGTATTCCCAGCCATAGATAATGTAGCCTACCATATATATTATATTAAATTATATTTCTGAAACAATGTTTTAACATAACACTATATAGAGCACATTTACCTATGCATTTGATGTGGCAGCAGTTTACCTGCAAGTAAATTGCTTGTGAGTAAACAGTGCCAGGCACACATCTACATGTGCAGGGAAGTGGGAGCAGATTTGCTGCCAATCTGTTTTCATTTCCTGGGGTCCTGCAATGGGCCTCTGCTGCTACCAGGGGGAGCTCCAAGCTCTGGCTGCCAGTGCCAGCAGCTGGCATCCATTTTCAGAAGGGAGCCCCGTTCACTGCTGTCTGGCCAGCCACTTCCCTAGACAGGAGCAGCATGCCCAGCACACAGCAGCACTTTCCTCACTGTCTGTGCCTTCCTGTGCCCTGACTGCTCGAGCTCCTGCCCCTGGTAACCACAACCAGTGCCCTGCACTCCACTAGCTGCCACACTGGCCCTGCTGCCCCACCAAGCCAACCACCACCAAGTACCATGGTAAGTTGGGCTGACAGGCCTAGGGCCAGGCAGCTGCTGGCTGAGCCTCCCATCCCTGCTTGCTCCCCACAGGCAGCCTGCCCTCCCCTCCCATTCCCACGGTGGGACAGACCAGGCTTCTGGCAGCACCTGCTGTTGCAGTTCTGGATTCTACTCCTCCCCCTCTCCTCTGGCAGGCCAGCTGCTCTGCTGCACTAACCCCCAGCCCATGGCACCTGGCCTCAGGGGGAAGGGGTGTGTACAGGACTCCTGGATGATGGGGATGAGGAGATGTCAGCACCCTGGGCCAGCTTCCCCACTCCCCCCCATTTTTCCACTGAGCCCTGAGCTGTTTGTGCAGACCAAGGGGTGCCTGACCCACTATGCCCTGCTGCTGCTGGTGGTCATGATGCCTTGGGTGCATCTGCACACCTGGTACAGGATACTGTGCTGTAACAGTGTGAGGGGAAGCCCAGACTGACCTACAACATCTGCTGCCACCTGGAGAGCTGCCTGTCCCTGTCCCCCACAGCTAAAGCTCAGGGCAAGCTGTTAGGAGCGGGCTACAGGGCAGGTGGAGCTGGCTCTGACAGCCAAAAGCTGCTTGGGGTCTGGCAGGCCTGGCTGGAGCCTGGAGCAGCCTGCAGGCCTGGATAGTGCAGGTCTGGCAGCTCCGCACGAGCGTGGTGCCAGGCAGTGGCATTGGGGTGCAGGCAAGCTAGGGCAGCTGGCTTGTGGTCTGCCCAGGGGGACACAGGGGCTGGGAGTAGCCTCAGGCTCCTTGCTGGTGTGCCCTATGGCTCTGAGTGCCTGCAGACTTTAAAGGCCTAAGACAGGGTTTGCCATAGAGCAGGGGTTCCCAACCTTTTTTTTACTGTGGACTAGCAAACATATTTGAATTTAATTTTTATGGGGGGAGGGGGGCAGTTGTGAGGATCTGATTGGGTTGGGACACCGCAGCCACGGGCACCAGGGGACCCTGCAGAGGAGGAGGCTGTGCAGTCAGTTCTCCGGGGGGACCCAGCTGGGGCTGCCTGGGAAGAAGGGGCTCCACTGCCTGCCTTAGGAGCAAGCAGCAGAGCCACCTCCCTGTCCTCTGCTTCACGTATTTCCCTGCCCACATCCCCACTCTCCCAGCCACAGGTGGGGCTGAGGGGTCCTGCCCAGCCCAGCATAGGCCCCGGTACCTGCTGCACGGGCACAGCCATGGTGGTGGGAGCAGGACGGGGTGCATGGAGCCAGCTACCTCCCTCCTGGGGCTGCCCCACTGCCCAGCTTTAACCCTCCATATGACTGCCAGTGGCCTGGCAGCCAACCCTTCATGGCCTGGTGGTTGGAAACCTCTGCCATAGAGGTAGCCCAGCGCTGGGGCAAGAGATGCACCCAGTCTGGAGCCCTAGGGCTAGCCTCCGGCCAGACCCCTAATAGTAGGGCTGATCTGGGAGCAAACTTGCTCCTGAGTTGCATCTATGTGTGTGTAACTCCATAGTAACTAATCACAAGTACATTTGCTACCTGAATTTGCATTTGCAGGTAGCATATTTGCTTGCAATTAAGTGGTTTTTACTGTGCAGTAAGCATGCGTGCGTGTGGACACACGTGCTTACTGTGTAGTAAGCTATGCTACTGCGCAGTTAAGCATCTCATGTAAACACACCCATATTGTAGCATGCTCTACTTTGCATTGTCTTCAAATCTTAGGAAAAGTATTTCCACAGGTCTTGCTTACACATTCAATTTAATTGATAATTCCATTGTCTTTAACTGGTTTCTCTACATAACCACAGAGGTGGCAAATAAACTGTTTGTAGCTGAATTGCTTAGTGTCGGTTATTCTGATAAACACTGCTGGGTTTTCGTATTACCTTGCTTTGTCAATGTTAATGCAATAGCAAATGATAAAGATGCCCTTTGGCAGGAAACATTGCTAGCCCTTAATAATAAACAATTTCTGCACCTCAAATTGCTGCTATACATGAGCATGTTTAGTCAACCCCTGAAGAGAACCTGTACCTTCTCATTACAGGGCAGCAGTAGTGAAAAAGCAATTCACCAAGCCATAGGGTTGGCAATCACCTATATTTTCTGCTATGAGTAAATAACTTCAATTGATTTAATCATAAAAGAATAACAGGAAAACTACATTGATTTCCAAATCCCTAATGTGAACATCAGAATATATTGACTGAGCTGCATGTAAAAAGGTTGTATCCATTTGTATGAACTGAAGAAATATCAATATTTGATCATTAACAAAAAAATATGACAATTTAGAGTCATCTCAAAATGGACTGAAGTAGCATTATGCAGCACTATGGTTCAATCTAAAGTAGCATAAGTGATAATACTATATAGTATTCATTAGCTTAAAATGAGCAAAATCTATAATTTCTCATGGACAGTTCTCCTATTAATTATAATAGGCCATTCACACAATCCTTTACCACTATAATAATATAGGAGCCCTTAGTTTTTATTAAAGAAATCAAACAGGGCTGTATCAGGCTCATTTGTTATTTTTATAAATGTAGCCACTACTACAAAGTGTTTAGTGCTAGCCAAAGCTTAAGTGCAGAAACAGCAAATTAAGACTAAAGCTATTTTTAAAACTGTCTTAATATTTTACTGACAGAGCTGCTAAAACTACAATGCGTCTGCTGAAAGCAAACCCTAAATGATTTTTTATTTATAGTGAAGAGTTTAGAATCAAAAGTGGTTTAAAACTGTTAAAGAAATTTGTCATCTTTCAAAGAGAAGTCACAAAATAAAGTTTTATTTTATTTCTGTAAGATTGATGTTAATACCATCAGTGCAGCTGCTGTTGAAGAGTTATTTTTAAAAAATCTGAAGCAGGGTACACAAACTTTTTCATAGCATGGCTCTGGCATATAGGTGTCTCATGAAATGCA
The DNA here is from genome assembly GCF_052110815.1 of Crocodylus siamensis. Lineage (NCBI taxonomy): Eukaryota > Metazoa > Chordata > Crocodylia > Crocodylidae > Crocodylus > Crocodylus siamensis. The sequence goes on along the minus strand of NC_143399.1, from coordinate 155,125,260 downwards.
TCTTCTCCCATTTGTAGTCATTTCATATCACTGTCACAACACCACCAATTGCTTACATGGCTTAAGTTATAGCTGGAAAGGATTTTGTGCATCTTTCAATATATTTTAATGAAGTTTAGCAACATCACTCCCTTGTGTGACATAGGCTAGAGAAACTGGTGTGCCTTAACCAGACTAGCCTATTGGACCTTGGGCTTCGTATTTTGTGAACAATTCATCACTGAATGGAATAAGCGCAAATAGTAGTACAGGCAGTCCTTGACTTACAAAGTTTCAAGTTACGATGTTTCACTCTCACAATAAACTGACACCCTGTTTCAACTTTCTGACATCAGTTTCAAATTTACAACACTTGATCTGATGCAATGCCATGCCAGGGAACGAGTTTGCTGCATCGCTTATCTCCCTGGAGAACATCTGTGCAAACTTCCTTGGATAATTTCTTTAAGAAAGCAGACAAGACTCCAGGAAAACTTGCAGCCAAGACTCCTGAGAAGATTCCAGCCAAGAACCCTTCAAAAAGCCCAACCAAGACCCTTTCAAAAAGGCCGGCAAACTCACCTCAAAGAAGTCCTTCCAAATCAATATGACTGCTATTTACAACATAAATACATTAATGTAGCTATATTACTCATCTATAATTGATCGAGTACAAAATTCTGGTGAAACAAATTTAGAGTACAAATTTGGTGAAAATAGGGTATTGGGCCTTGGTTCAGGAACCAATCTCACATTTATAACATTGTTTCTTATAAGAAAATTGGTTCTCAGTTACAACGTTTCGACTTAAGATACAACACAATTGGTTCCTGAAAACAGTAAGTCTGAGCACTGTCTGTATAACTCAGGGAGACAACTGGGGCAGGAGCCTGATGTCAGGAGACCCAGAAATAGCTACCTCCTCCATCAGCACTGGCTCTGCACTATGGCTCATGATTGTCCAAGTGCAGAGCTGTCCTGCTACACCTCTGGGAAGAAACTGAGGTCCTCTTGTCATTTTTTTTGAAAGTATAAATCCAAACATGTATTACAGATAGACTTCTGTCTCTTTTCTGTGTTCAGGAGAATTCAACCACTGCACGAAGGACAGCCTCAGAACTTTTTTTTAGAAGATACTACTTGATCATGGTTTTCATCATAATTCTGATAAAAATCCAGCCACTTTGGATCTAGCTGTATCCTGATACTGTAACTACCAAGTGGCTTCCCTGGTAAAGATTCATCAAGGGAATTTGACCAGAACCGGAGATATCTGGGGCATATTTGAGGCCTAACTGTGCATCACAGAATTCAAGAAAGCTAGTCCAGGATGCACCAAATCATACATTCTCCTTTATAGATCACTTTTTAAAACATGCTTGTGTAGAATCTGCCTCACTGTTTGAGATGCAGTTTGCTAAAAGTGGATGGAGCAGTTCTAAGGGCTGAAATATTATGTTGCTGAAATAATATGGAACCACCCTCTAGTAAAGTTATTAGAGAGCAATGAAGACTGGTAAGAAAAATGGCTGTTCAAGCTGTTTCAGGTGAAAAGAGGTAAGTGTTCTGAAAAAAAATAATTTCAATGTTCTGCTGAATGGACTGTTTATACCTGTAAGTCCTAACTTCACAAGAGGAGCAAATTCAGCTAAGAACCAGATCCAAAGGCAAATAAGATCAATGAAAGTTTCCCATTGGCTTTGACAGTCTTTTGATTGTGCCAAAGGGCATTGCCTATAATGTGTTGCAATATCAAATAGGAATCCTGAAGCCTAAGATGTCTGGTTAGGTAGGACAACTTTGTTGCTAGGCCCTTGGAAGCTATTGCTGTATATGCTTGGTCAAATGAATAGCTACAGAGAATATTATTTATAAACTTGTTTTAATAGTGAATCCTTTTTAAGTTAGCAAGTAGTTCACAGTCGAATCCTGATAATTTTGAAAATTGCTTTGGTTGTTGGCAGGCATATGCTTTGAGTATCTGAAGCATGTGAATGGATGGACCTGGCCTTCCAACTTCCAAACTTCAACTTCTTCCTTCTCCCATCAAGGCCTGTCCCGTGTAATTGAAGGAAATCAAGTAATGGGCATTAAGTCTAAAAGAGTCCACAACAACATCCCACATACCACAATCAGAGAGCACCTCCAAACACCTTATAACAGACCATAAGACTTTTAGTGCCAAAAATCAAAGGTCTCAATGTACAATTTGCAACAGGAGTAGAAGAGGCCAAGGGCATCACCAATGCCTTGAACTCCTTTACATTCCCTACCTCAGCCCATTCATTTAGGTCAGAGTGAGATTAGTTTGAACACGTCTGGGGCACTGACCTCATCCCATCCTATTATTGCTGGTCTGAGTCTGCCACAAAGCCTTGGGGAGAGGATAGGCATCTGTAAGCAAAACAGACCCTTTGTGAGCCTCTTCTGACCAAAACAAAGCCTTGACTTAGCTAGTAACTCAGTTGCTTATGTTGGATGGTGCCCTGCAAGGGCAGCTGTTTGCTGTTGTCCAGACTTTCCCAAAAACAGTGAGGAATGAATGACAAGCACTGAGAAGGACATATCCATGGTTAACTTTCTTTCTGATAAATGTTGTGAGATGGTCACATTATATCATTTCTCCCTTATTGGATGACTAAGTCTTCAAATAGTAAATGACTTATAATGAACTCTCATTCAGTATTTTGGGGTGGATGATTCATGATGAAACTCAGGAAATATCTGGGTTCAAAAACTCGCTCAAATTTTAGGTAGCCAAGAGATTATTTGTGACTTTCCAGACTATAATACACAGCTCATGGCACATGCACAAATTGACACAATTCAAGCAACAATGTTGCTGGTAATGGGAAGAAGAGAAAAATAGTCCATTTCTCTCCTACAACAGCAGAGTATGGACCCCTTTGCCATTCCTTTGCTTGTGGGCAAAACATCAGCTTCCGCCCCTTTTTTTCTGTAAAAATCAGTATGTCTGTGTAATTGTGAGGGAGGAGCCACAGAAACTCATGGACTGATGATAGGTTTTCTTTAACATATTAGGTACAGTACTGTTGGGTTACAAAACTAGGAAAGCCATATTATCAGTCATAGTGATAAAAGACAAATATCTCATATTTGTAACAGTGCTTAACTTAATATTTCATATATAGACATTTAACAGCAATACATAATTAAGTTATTAATTTTGATGACAAAATCATAACTTATAAGCCATGCCAGCTGTGCTAACCTGTCATCTTTAGACATTGAAATTGAAAGGAGCATGTAATTGATTGGAGATACATGTTGCACATGCATTAATAATCATTTTAATATTCCTTTACATTACCATTATGCTTGTTATGGGCATCCATAGTCCAGAAAAAAGTTGGTGCCACCTCTCAGGAGATTGCTTTGAAACCATCCATTTCAACTCTATATTTTAAGCTCACCTCTGAAATTCTTCTCTTGTATCCTCCCAAATACATTACTTAGAATAGGACCAGTGCTGGGCAAATACGCACACATTGTTCATTTGAAAGAATAATATTTGTATGCTGTTTTTCCTGGCCCTGCCTCCTATTCTGGCTGAATGCAAGCCCATACTTATGTCCTATAATTTAATCTGGCTCAAGATTCAGGCCAAAATAAATTTAAAAAACAGAGTTCACAATGGTAGAGGTAAGTTTCCCGTATACATTTCTGTATTAGTCAAGATGCATGGCAAGGACATAGCAAGAGATGCAAGGCATCCATAGTCAAGGAAATAGTAGAAAAGTGAAATAATGGAAAAGTAAATTATACTTGTTATGAAATAATTCTTTGATTCTAAACAGGAATTTAATTGATAGAGGCTCAGAACTGAAGCACGGAAGGGCCTGGTAGACCATCTAGTCAAGTTCCCTGTTAATGTCATGACATTGCCAACAGTTTGTGTTTTAATGCTTTGTCAAGAAAAGAATACATCCCAGATACAAATATTACAAGGCAGGTTGTATTTACTGGGCATGGGACTATATCCGGGATGCAGTAGAGCCAGCAGCTCTGTTTAAAGCCTCCCCACTCAGGAAGATGCAGCATGAAGTCTCAGTCAATATATGCAGCTGAATCATGTGGGTGCATCCAGATGAGTGTGTATTTGCATTTCCCAAGCAACAAATAGCAGTGGCACATAGTTGTGCTGCTGCTACTTGTCCCCGGAGAACACCCCTGCATGCGTGCTCTGGCACATGGCAAATGCCCTGGGTGGTATAGGAGAGGCTGGGGCCAACACCTGGGCTGGCTCCAGCTGCCTTACATGTGGTCCTGGGGACTGCAGCAGCAATGATCTGGTTGCGCAGAGTCAGTCTCACACTGCAGCCACATGCGTCACCCTACCCTTTTCTGGACCCTTTTTTTGAGACGATAGGACTTCCCCCTATCTAATGTTGGCTCCGTGCAGTAAATATGCAGCATGGAGAACCTTTTCAAGCGTGCTGCCTGCATTTTGCAGTGCCTCAAAAGCCTTTGAGATGCCGCAAAGTGCACCTGCATGCTCATCTGGATGCACCCTGTAGGTCTAACATTCTGACCAAAAACTGAAGCTATCTGATCATTGTATGTCGTTGCTTGGATTCATCTCTGCAGCTAATTTCTATGACAAATTATTTTTCTCTTATTGTCTACTCATTCTCAGTTATGAAATGGAGTTTTAAAGTCTTCACTTAAGAGTTATATTCTTTATTCCAGGGCTTAAAAATGTATTTTGGTATGAAAATGTGACATGTGTTGTGCTATCTGTGCAGGATGCTGGATCAGATCTGGCCTGCAGAGCTGTGTCAAATGGCCCATGGTGCTCCCTGCAGATCCAGAAATTTGGCAGAGCATTGACTGGTAGCAGCATTAATTGCCACAGCTCCCAGAGCCACAGCAATTAATGCTGCCAACATTCATCCTACCACCAAATTTCCAGACCTATAGTGCAGAACCACATTACGTAGCCTACGGAGCTGCCCACAGAGCTCAACATTTGGTAGCAGGAGGCACAGAAACTGCCACAGTGGTAGAAGCCAGAGCAACTAATTCTACCACCATCAAATTCCAATCTCTTAGGCCAGATGACAAGGCCCTATGCCACTCATCTGGCCCCTGGGGCTGGATATGTTGGGTACCACTCTACCAAGTAAGTCTTGCATATATACAATAGCTTTTGTCCAAATATTTCCTAAATTACTTAGAAACTTTGATTTTATAAACCTATAGAAATCAATTTCCATAGACTAAAGGGCAGTAGCTCTGAGGTGGAACACTGGCCATTGTTTAACAATGCACAGAAATAGCTCTAGCCATGAAATAAGAGAGAACTCCATATCTACTGCAGGAAAATGCAGGTACTGTAGATACTATCTTATTAGCAAAGATGGGATCCAGGCAGAATATTAGAATTAATGACATACCCCCATGAAAAAATACCTTGGTTTCTTAAATAGCCATAAATAATCAGTACCATCATGTTATAGCTCATTTAAAAGCAAGCTGAATTTAAAGAGCACAATAACCCATAACACTAACATATTAGTTCAGTATCTACACCAAAGATAGTGTGCTACTTACTTAATTATCTACTCTTCTTATTTCTTTCAAACTTCATTGCTGCCATAAGAACTACTTTTTATTGTCTTATCTGCGTGCTACACTATTTGTACAAAACTAGACTCATCTTGTGGTGGGGGGGAGAAATATTTCTTAAGAATTTATTATTTTTCCCTAAATGAAAACTTATTCAGCATACAGCTGTATGCAAACAACACTTCTTCAGTTGTAAGGTTATTTTTTTTCTCTTTAGTTCTGATTTAAATGGCTTCTGCTCCATTGGGTATTAATATGAATCTGTTATTTCAGGTGCTTTAAGGGGCTTATCTATGATGAGTGTTTTGGAAGTGAAGATTGATTGAGCATGTACCAGACATGAATTCAAATTTTTGAAAAACAAACCTACTTATATGAAAATGCCAAATAACTCTCATATATTTAGTTATATAAGGGCAATAAAGAACCCTAAAAGACTGTGACACTAATTTTCATGTTTGCTGCACCGTTTTAGCACCCTCATAAACCTGTAGTCGCTTTAACAGAAATATGATTGGGAAGCAGCATATTTTATTCTCCAATATTAAAATAGAAAAGACCCAACAAATAGAATATAGTGAGCCTGGAGATAGTTTTTTATATTTGATCTTGCTGAAATATCTGATCATTCATACATTTCACATTCTTTTTTTCTGTGATTATTTTCTGATTATTTTGGTGGCTGGTACTTGGTACATTTATTATTGGGACTCCAGTTGTGGTAGCCGTAGAAGCAGATTGCAGACAGGGTATGTTACTGTCTCTAAGCCAGGTCTTTCAACAAACATGTGTTTTACCTTTTTCCAAAGAAGTGCCTGCTTTTGTGTTAATTGGAAGGGATGGAATGGGAAGATTGTCTGACATATTTAAACCTTTTATGTAACTGTAGAATATATATGTGCTATGACAGGTGCTAGAATAAGGGCACAAAGGACTTTCATATGAAAGTTGTTTTAGATATTGTCTTCTACATTGTCATATTGTGCATTTCCACAGCAACGCATGCAGGTGGTGGGTAGATGACCCAACTGAGTTTTTGAAACTTTCATACAATTTCTACCTTTCCTGAAGAATGTATGGTGAAGGAAGGGATTGAGGCACAGCTTTCAACCTCAGATGATTCTATACTTCCAGAGGAAAAGACATTTCCAGCTGCACAGAGGAGTTACCTTTCTGTACTATGAGCAGGCTTCTTTTCACTGGCAGTAAGGAATGCTTAAGAGCCATGCTGATGGTGGGAAGTCCTGCTGCAGTTACTTCTTAATCTCTTTCTTGAGGGATAGGATAGCATTAGAGAAGAACCATTTAAATTCTTCCAACACTGGCATCAGCACTTTCATATGTGTAGCCATGTTGACTACATGGAGGTGTTTACTAGCCATATCAATGAAATAATTATATTTTTGAGTGGCATAGGGAATGGGTACACAGGCAAGTTATCATGGCATAAAAAGCATTAACGTTTACTGCGTATCAGCTACTCCATAGTAATTATGTATGTTTATGCTATTAGCCTGTGGTAACTTACCCCTCTTTCATTTCAGGATAACCAGCACAGATCAGCTTCCACTTACTATGGGTAAGAGTAAGGATATGGGTAGTTTCCACTGAGATATTAAGACAGTAAAGTCACACCTTGCAATACATTGCATCTCCATGAACATAATTACACTAATATATTTTTAGGTGTAGACCAAGCCTTCTGCTATAATCCTGATATTTTAGCTTAATTAGCATACAATTTATATCAACCTAAACCAATGCATCATGATAATTCATATCACACTTGAATGTGGTCTGGGTGTGGAGAAATGGACACATTATTCTGAGTTAAGAGGGGGAGGTACTTACCATGCCTTAGCTGTTCCATGTTTGCCGTCTCCTGTGGTAAGTGTAAGTTCAACAACAGTAATGTAGCAGATATTTCAATGGTAAACTGCTCCCCCTTTAGTTTCGTCTTATCATGAAATAAAGTGGACACGAGAAACGGTATCTGTGTGTCAGTTGTTGCCCAGCAAATCCTTTTTTTCAATTTTTGAACTTGTTCATCTGTCCATACTCTGTTACAGTGATGTTGGCTCACTTTTATTGTTATCACTCAAGATTCAATACAATATTTGCTTGTATTCAATATCTGAAAACTGTACTTTGCTTAGAAAACTGAGACTTGCAGTTCCCCATCAATGCTGCTCTACCAGTGTTAGCAACGCTGGAAGCTGGTTAATAACAGAACTTCTGTCATTGCTACTACTGATGACATAAAGGAGTCAGGCTATTTCTTCCATAGGGGTATTTCACTGGTATCTATGTATTAGTATACTATATCAGTAAAAGACTGCTACTGGGTGCAGTTTATACCAATAAAGCTAAATTTTTATTCACATAATTTATTCCACCAGATTATGTCAGTCTGAAATCACACCTCTTCAGACACATATTGATAAAATTATATCAATACCAGTGTATTATAGTCATGGGTAGATCTGGGATTTTGAAAAGGAGGTCCAGATGGTGCATTATCTCATATAATCCAGCACATTTTTCTCCAGGTAAAAATAATCTAAACATTTTACTAATATGCTAGGGGCCTAGGGCTATATTGTTTAAATTTGAAGCAAAAACAAATTTAATGGCATTGGAATCAATTAAAAGCAGGCTTCAAGGCTGTGAAATAAGAGCTGTATTACCAGCAACAGCTAATAGACAACAGAAGTGCAGAAAACAGGCTAATTGATTAGTAGAGCATCAAGACCATTAAAAAAGAGAGAGGGTCATTAACACCTGTAGAATGAAGAGTTTACAAGGAATCCATAGATTATAATGAGCTATGAAGTCAAGTGATGCTCTCATTACTGCCTGAACAGAAATGCTACTGCCACTTCCAGGCAGCTGGTTTTAAGCTCTGGGTGGAGCAAAAAAAAAAAAAAAAAAAAATCGAAGGAGGGGTGAAACTGCACCAATGGACTTCCTTGGATCCACTCCTGACTGTAGTGTGGACATGAATAAATATTATAGTTATAGTAATATCAGTATAAAGATGCTTATAATGTGATAGATGTCTCATATACAGTGGGAAATAAGCCATGCTGGTATAAGGGACTTTTATACCAATATAACTGAGTCCATGCAATAGGCTTTGTTTTGTAACACCCTCAACCAAAATTGGTAGAATGGTTCAAAAACTGTGTAGGCCAGGCATCAGTGTTTCAGGTATGAACAAGGCTGCAGATAGCAAGACATTAGTAGAAGAATAGGGTGCGTTGAGAAAACAGCATCAAACTTAAAACAGAAAAGGAGAAATAAATGCAAAATGAATGTGTGGCTTTCATAAGTGGTATCAGTCTAAAGAAGCAATTTTCAGGAGACTTGTTATTGCAGACAGTAGGCTATTGAACAGCATCTTTCTTACACAAGCCATTTTAACTACACTTAAGCTAAGTGAAAAACCAAAAAAAAAAAAAAGCTTACAAAGCTGAAAGGGCAGATTTTCACTTCAGCAGTCGTAATCATGAGTAACTGTAAATGTAAGATAATTCGCACAGATAATCATCCTTTGGGGAAAAAAATGCTGGTTTGAGTAAACATGATTTGAAAATGTTTTCCTTCGCTCAGCTTCCCTCCTACATTCAGTCTTCTGTTATAGACAATATAACGTAAGTGCATGGCTTGTCTGGCAGAGTTATTTATTTTAAAATAACTCAGATAAAATATAGGCTCTTTAAAATGTAAGGAGATTGTCTGGATTATTTTTTGTTTACTTGATCAAGCTTCTTTTCCTCCTACTCAGTCTTCCCAAGTTGTAAAAATTCATTCACAGCAGGAAACTTAATGGCTTTACCTGTCTTTAATTTATGCAGCATTTTCAAATTGTGCCATCCTTGCAGGTGTGACCAGGCTTTTGTTGGGGCTTTTTTAAAATTCTGATCTACCTGCTTGAATCTGTCAAGAGCCCATTTGTATGCACACAGCTAATGTGCTAGAAATAAAAGGCACAACCTGTCAAATAAACTCCTGCACCTGTATGAAGCAGTCAAATTGTTCCATCTACCATTATTCTCCGAGATCAAAGGGCCCTCACTGTGAGGGGCTCCAAAGAAATAAAGAAAATGATAGACCTACTTGTCCCTGAGCTAAAAAAAAAAAAAAAAGGGGGGGGGGACTAGCTCAACTACCTGAAGGAGCTTTTGTTTGGCATGGGCACAACATGAACGCATTCTTTCACATTAAGAACCAAGAGGAAGAAATTCATTCACTCCTTTTATGGTGACGTAGCTGTGGCATTCATGTGTTTTTAACCTTGAATAATTTTTGTCTGTAAAGCTCCAAACAAGTTTTATCCTGTCCACAGGTCAGTTTTGTTACAAAGGCCAATTAGTGGTGCTACCTTAGCCTGCAGCAAAAAGCCAAGTAATGGTGGGCAAGCCCCATCGAGAGGTGATGAATAGCCTGTAGAGCTATAATTTGAGAAGTGGGGGGGGGCAGGGAGGCTTAGAGCATTTACCTTACATGGAACTCCATTGTCACTGCAGGCTGTTTGATCTTAAAATAATTTACTTAATGATCTCACCATGGGAGCAATTGGCAGAGCAAGATTAGGTTGTAAGGGCCTAATGGACATGGGAAAACTTAAAATTACTCCAAGAAAGGTATGTACAGAATTGAAATTTTTCTGTGTGGATTCATGATTTAAATAAGAAACAAACTACTATAGCACTGACTCCATGTGTGTTAACGGAGGAAACATCAGCATTTGGTGACTGTTTGAGGCTATTTTAATCCTCACTTTCTTTAATCTTCATGATTTTTCAAAAAACAGGGAAATGATTGTTTCATAAGAGATTAACAGGTTGAATATAAAAGCCTTTAAAACAAGCAATGCAGCCAGTTGTGCAGTCTATTGTTGAAAACACAAGGTTAACATAATATTTCATTTTTGATAAATAGGGGGTTGAAGAGTCTGGGACAGAGGCTTGTGAATGGGCATAGTGTAGTATGACCCCTTTCACTCAGCAAATGTTGCTTTAAAACAGGGATTATTAGATCATTTTATAATCACACAGGAGAACTGTAGCACTTTGTGGAAAATGGAATTCAGGATATACAGTATTCTAGGCATGCATTATTACATTAGTCACCAATACACCCATTAATTATTTGCAAATGGCAGTTGTAGTTTTACCATGGCATTCCATTCATTTGCATCAAGAATACCACAAATACTACAGAAAGGTTAATTAGGCAATAATTGTATAGATTTTAATCTTGATCACTTTATAATAATTTACTGTCTTCACAGGCACATACCTTTATGTAGAACAGAATTAGAATGCATGTCAAAGAGACTGTACATACCACATGGAAACCATGTCTTTGTCTTGCTGCCTTTTGTACACGCATACATAGATGCATACAAAACAGTACAAATGATTTTACTGTGATTGCTATTAAAATAGAGAGTATTACTTAACATACAGAATAAAAAGAAAAATGTACTTGCTTTTTATATATGTGAACAAGTTTTAAACCCAGTTGAAGTATTCACTTGAGCAGCATGAGCAGAATTACAGAGCAAGCCCATATCATAGCTGATATTCGTTAAGATCTCTTATAATGAAAGTTCATCCAATTTTTGTATTTTTTGCAAAATGTTGAAAACAATCTTCTCCAAAATTCCTTGCAAAATGTTTGTGTTTTTTTCTCCCTTTCATCCTCCCTCATCTTGTTCCCTCTTTCCCAGAGACTAGGTAGATAGACATTGGGATGTAACAAAAATCCATAAATAAGCCAAAAATGAAAAGAGCTAATTTTTTTAAGCTAAAACTATTTGAAAGAAACAAGCATTTGCTCTATAAAACTTTATCTTGGAAAAATTTATATAAAATGTATTTTTAATAGAAAACTTCATTAAAAGCTAATACTAGTTCCATGTACAAGCATATTTCTTTACTACAGGCTTAACTAGTGTTTGTACCCATGATTTAGCACAAAGCCCTGCAGTGCCCATTCACAAACGTCTGTTACACAAATTGATGTGCATTTTAAAACCAGGCTTCTTTTCCCACCTAAGAGTGCAAAAGAAAGCCCACATTTCTCTTTAAGGCTTACTCAAACCTACTTACTTGGCAATGTAGATATAGCTGAAGCCTGCTATAATAGTACTCAATACCTTCCCACAGTTCCCTAGGGCTGTATTTTCCAGTCCTTCTATCCATTCTTTTCCCATTTTTCTCGCATGTGCCAGAAGCTGGCTACCAGTTTTTATGCTTCTGGCCCATGTTCAGACCCCTTAACCTACCTCTCCTGCTCATGTCAACAGCACAAGAAAATATATATCACCTGAGTGATTCTATGTCCAATATAGGCCGCTCTAGTGGCAGAGTATCTACAGCATGACCAACGCTGGTGGGAGCATGGCTGAACGCAACAGAGGAAGCTCTTTGTAGAGCTGTTTATCTTGATAGATAGCCTACACTAATTCAAAGACTAGCACCTGCACCAGCCAGAACAGTTCATTGGCCTTTGCTGGATCTCTGTCTTGGCACCAACTAAAAGAGACAGAACAGAGGAGTGTGAGGGATTGGAAGGGTTTTACTTTTTTGACTGGCAAGAAAGCTTCTTCACAGAGGTCAGGGACAAGTTCTACAGTATGTTATGACGCAGTTTCTGCAGCAACTCTAGATAGTGAGATGCTAAGAACTGCAAAATCCCTATAACCATAGAAAGTTTATCACCCGCTACCAGATTACTGCAGCAGCAGGGTAGATGTGCTTGTAGGTTTATGAGGCTGCCATCCCTTAAAGATAGACTTGTTTGCGCTAATGTAGATGTCCAGAATGGGGTAAACATCACTCTGGAGGCATACCCAAATTAACAAAGGGATAAATATGCCACACATTCTTTGTGCATTGAAAACACTGTGTTACATACCTAATGTAACCCGATACTTGATAGTGAAGAAACTCCCACATCAGACCCAGTACACTGTGTACCTGCCACTTTAAGGGCCTGGAGCTGGCAGCCTCCAGGTGCCTAATGAGGGCAGCCATTTTAGGCTCAGGGCTGCCTAGATAAACAAGGCTGTTTGGCTGCTGGAGGACAGGCAACAACATTGCCTGGTGTGAGGGTTGTTGAGTTTCATCTGGAGGTAAAGGAGGAGCTGTAGGGGATGGTAGGAGGCTCCTGGTCCTGGGTACAACTGGAAATCACACCCTGCTGGGAGTGGGCGGCCTGGTGGAGCTCCCAGTGGTGTGGGAGCCCCCAGGAAATGCCAGGCCAGTGATCACCCTGGTGAAAGGCGGGTCAAGGCACCTTAACCCCTAGCCCTCATCTTTGGGTGGGTCATGCACACCGGGGGTAGTTGTAAGGGTGCAAGCCCTGAGGAGGAGAGTTGGAGGCCAGGTGGCCAAGGCCACCTTAGCCCTGCTGGGGTTCGAGACCCTGAGGAGGAGAGTTGGGGCCAGGCATGGCTATGGCTACCTGAGCCCACCTGTGGAGGGAGGCTCTGAGACCCCAAGTAAAGGGGGTGTTACAAGCAATGTGGAGCCCCCAGTGTGAGGGGGGCAGCGTGTGGAGCCCTGTGAAGGGAGAGGGGGGCTCAGCCAGAGAGAGAGAGCTGAGGCCTGACCCCACTAAGTCTTCCAATGTGGGGAAGCAGAGTTTGGGTTGAATATAACACCAGTAATAGTACCACAACCTGCTACCCAGGGTGGGGAGTGAGAGTCTCCTGTGAGACTCTGAGGCCCCAGCTGTGGTGTGAGGTAACCCCAGCTCCCCATGTCTGTGGAGGGGGACCCTGGGATAAGAGTATGGGTCATACATCAAGGCCTGCCAGAGTTTCTCTTGACTGGTGCAGGTGGGGACCAGGACCAGGAGGGTCAGAAGGGCAAGGAGGCCCACCGAGAGGGAACCCCAAGAGCCTGGGGTCCCAACTACCCTGGAGGTGGGCTAGGGCTAGCGTGAGCCGAAGGTCCCGGTGAGATCAGACCCAAAGAGGAACCGGTGGCAGGGAGATATATGGCCTGGTATGATGGCAGCAGAGTCTGCCTGAAGGGAGGAACCCAGGTGGGGGTCCTACAGCAGGATTCTGGGGCCCATCATGGGGGACTGGTGCATATGAGAACAGCATGAGATCATCTGCGAGGTTTGGGCTGCAGGGTAGGGGAGGAATGGAGCCGCAGATAGTGACCTCTAGCAGTGGCGCAGAAAATGAGTAGCTTCCTGCCTAATTACATCTATTAATTAATCAACTAAGACCAAGGCATGGTGGGTAAGAAGGCATGTGGTTTGCCCAAGAACAGGTGGGCGAGCCACGCGGAGATCGGCCCTGGTAGGCCCCCTGTTACAGGGTGCATAGTGCCCCATTCCTCTGTCTGCCTGAAGAAAGTGGCAAGGATATCCCCATCCCAATTCAGTTTGTAGCACATTTGTAGTTTCTAGGCCCATTTGCATCCAACTTATCATTATGAAATCCCTAAGCTATTCAAGTTCTGTGCAAGAGGTGGGGAACTACAGTGCAGAGCAGTTACAGCAGAACTGGGGGTAGGGGAGAAGGCAGGGGATGACAGAGATAAATGTGAGCCTTAAGATTATTTTGCACCTTTCTACATTGCTCCCCTTGTAATAGGAGACCCCTCCCACTATTACATATAAAGGTGTCATGTACTTTTAAGGATGCAAGCGCAGAATGGGAGCCACACCACCTTCTGAGAGAATATAAGAGGGCTTACCTAAGGGGTTAGTCAGTTGAAGACTCATAACAACTTAAACCACAAGATGTGGCAGGCAAGAACACTGACCACCAGGCAATTGGAAAAGTAGGCTATGCTAATCTTAGCGAGGGGGCAATAACATACCCCAAGGCCACAGCCTGAGTGTTGTTACCCTCCCCCAACCATACCTTGCAACCAATTCAATCATAGCAGAAAGACTGGCCCCCTAATTGCAAAGTTAGGGTAAAAACTAATAACAGCTCAGAGATTTTATTAATTCATGGTATAAAAGATACTGATCCCTTCAAAGATGATATTTTCAGGTCTATTGTTTTTAACAAGTCCAATTTCTCACTTTCTGTAAGAATCCATTGGGGATTCTAACAATGAGGGCATTTATTTTTCTCTTCCACTGAAGAATCTTGAACATGTTATTCCTCTGTCTAGAAATTCACACACTTGCACTGTATAAATAAAGGTCTGAAGGATTGCAATATAAATTGTTTTTGTGTAAACACAAGCACCAACAGATGTGAGCAGGATACAAGTGAGGCCAAATTTATCCATGCATAAATTGAGAAACTCCCCTTGAAGCATATGGGAATTGCACAAGTTTGTTTGTTGCCAAGCTTTGTGTAGATACACATGACATGTTATACAAATTATATATGGTATTTATCTTCATATATGTAAATATTTTGCATATTGCTATTAATTTTGCCTTAAAATTGTATAATGCTTCTGTTAATGAGCGGCAACTGCTAGACAGCCCTGATGAACGAAAGCTTATGATTTAATACAGGGGACAGTGTGGCATGCTTCCCAAAGACTGCTCAGCTAGTATGCCTCAGGTGGAAAAGGGCACAAGTTGCATAGTTCATACAGTTCCTGGTCTCTCTTCAGTTTTCCAAATAATACAAAAGCACTGTGATGAGTTTGTGATGGAGTAACTAGAGAAGAGACCACACCAAACTCATCATATAGGGAACACCAAACATCTCTCAGCTGGGGAAAACTTTTAATCCTTGATGAAATGGCCTCAGGGTCAAACAGGAGGCCTACTAATGACAAACTTCATTAACTATGAGGCATTCAGACCCTCAGTAACTTCAAACTTAAAAAGAAGTTGTGTGTGTATACATACACAATTTCTTTTTAAGTCTTCCTTTTATTTATACAGTGTGCGTGTGTGCGTGTACACACACACATGCGCATACACACATTTTATATACGTATTTCATAAAATATAAAGTATGATTGAAAACTTTTCTATAGGAATAGATTGCAGAGTCAAAATACCAGGCTTAAAGTTGCTCATGCAACTTTAATATCAGAGTAACTGCATTATGATGCAGTTTTTAATTCCATCAGCACGTTATTTTTTCCCATGTGGGTTATCAGCAGGATGTAATCAAAGCCTTTGGATCCACAGAAACAGTCTCTAAAAGGGCATCCTGTCTGGGACAGTCCCAAGCTGGACACAACAGACCTAAGATGCTTATATGTTCAAAGACTGAAGTACAGTGCTGGGAATGGTTATGTGTAGATTTTATTCCTGGCTCTGAGAGCAGTGTGGTTACACACAGTAAAGTCAACATGCTCATTTGGCACCATCATTCTGAAAGGTCTCTTTGCAAAGTCAATGAAGTTTGGCTGTTTCATGTTGTAGCTTGATTAGAAATGTCATTGTGATATGAAAACCAAACATAGATAGGTAGACCTATAGCCCCATTAAAAGAAATGGAAGTTAGTATAAGAGACATTAATAAGGGGAAAAAAGGCTTAAGCCTACACTTAAGCTTACTCTTCTTCCCTTCATACCTTCTCAAAACTTTATTACATGTGTGGGGCCCTGCACCTTTCAGCATTGCTGCTGTAGTGCTTCAGAATTGTGTGTAACTGTATACTGTTTAGACTTGGGTGTTGCTACAGAAGAAAGTTCCAGGGGATGCATAAAATAGGCAGTATTGGGTCTGGCATTATTAGACTAATGGAGACTTCTACAGCTACTTGTATTGGTGGCATCAAGAAGAACCTACACTGGAAATCCTGCTGGAAAGTGGTGTTTCAGTGTCTCTTTGATTCTAATGATGGTAGCAGGATGAGGGTCCCATAAACCATCTAGGGAGTCATCACAATACATACTGAAAGGGTTGGACAGGGACGGTAACCTTAAGGAGGAACTAAAAATATAGGTAAGCATTTGACTAATCTCAAAGTTCTGAATTTACCAAGAAATCTCCACCACTATTTGAATCCTTTCCTTTAACCCATATACAAATACATGTGTAACGTGTACATATAATGTGGAAGCAAAAGGCTATTATGTATAGCATAGTACAGGTATCAACATTCTCAGGACTTCATGGTAACCACAAAATGGAAGATAAAGAATTTGTGGTGTTGTCCAGATCTAAATTGTGTGTGTATTGTTGTTCAGCTGTTGTTTTCCTGAATTTCTTTCTTCATTCCTTCATTCTGTGAGATTGCCCTTATTTATTTGTGATGTAACTTTCAATTAAGAAAAAATCTAGCCATATAAATGTTTGGAAAATAAAAGCAACAGCTAAAATGAGAACTTCCTTGTAAAGCAGTGGTTTTCAACTTTTTTTCATTTGTGGACCCCTAAAAAAAAATTAGAATGGAGGTGTGGATCCCTTTGGAAATTTAGAATGGAGGTGCAGGCCCCTTTGAATCATAAGTGTGGGTATTCACATATTTTTGATCATTGTCATCTTTCGTGGACCCCTTAAACATAGTCTGCAGACCCCCAGGGGTCTGCAGACCACAGTTTGAAAACCACTTGTATAGAGAATAGGCTGGAAAAAAATCTGTCTTTAGTCTCTGCTAAAGCTCCATTTGGCACGGAAAGCAAATTCAAAGAATTAAACAAGGCATCAGAGAATTAGGCAATATTCTTTGGACAATGTGCACTTTTACCAGTCTTAATGAACTGGCTGTCCTCTAGTGCTAGGTTCAGAGCTAAATCCAAGTCCTTTCTACTATGTTGTGGATATAGGTGTCAAGTACTACTTAACCACAACACAAAGACTAGCACACCTCCCAGTTCACTGAGAACAGAGCAGACAATATACATTCAATCAAACCAGAGGAAAGGAGAGAAGAAAGGGGGGGAAAGATGAAAAAGAATGAGGTCAAGGTCAAGCTACCTCCCCACCCTATGTCCCTCCCCACAGTTCATTGATTACCTAGGTCAAACTTATTCCCACTGTCCTAGAAGCTGTCATCTTCTCCAGGAGACACAAAATCCACCCGTGTATTTCTGATGTCCAAAATAATTCAATTTATATACAGAATCAAGTGTTCACTTCATAGGCTGCTCTCTCAGGCATGTAGATGTGCCAGCCCTTGACAGTTGGTTCATTTCCATCCCTCCTTTGATACAAGTAATCTCTTAGCACTCAGAATTTTCACAAGACTCAGCTTTCATAGAGTGGTTGACCTCCACAGAAACAAAGTAACTGTGAATAAAGGCCAATTGTGAAAAGGCTTTAGACACTTTAGAATTTGGTTTGTAACTTTTAATGTAAAGGTTAACTTTTAGTATAAGAAGTTACCAAGGAACAACCAAATCATCTTATTCATAAAATACTTTTTTTGTCTCTTTCCTTGCATGAAGATCTGTCTGAATTACAGAAGCATTATGAAAAACACGTCTACTTTGTTCTCTGGAGTGTTTTTAAATCTGACACTTAGACATACTTCCCACTTGATGCTTCCCAGCTGTTGACCTGCTGGGAATGAGTTATTTTGGGTTTCGTTTCTCTTCAGATCTCTTTCATATAGTATTATCCAGTGTTTCTAATGATATTTTTGATTAACTTATAACTGAGAAATTAATGAAGAAAGTGCTCGCTGATTTGAGTATCTGTATTAAGTATGCCAAAGAACCTACTAGAAAAAAAAATTCTGACTATTGTATTTTTAGGTACCTGTCTTTGCAATCCATCTGTGGCTAAGTGAAATATATTTTGTACATTACAGTTTCATTTCCACTTCTCAGTTTTTGCTTATCCCACATATTCCATCCCACTAGAATGTTGTTTTCCTCTGATCTAATCTTTCCATAACCACATATGAGAATCATTTTTACATAATATATATTAAAACTGTTTAATTTTAACATTTATTTCCATCAAAGGTAAGTGCTAGTGGTGTATGTACCCTCTTGTGGAGAAATAGCATTTTACAGTATTTTTGATATACACAAGCAAACTTGTTTGGTTTTGTAGATCATTTTGAGACTAAAAAAGCAAGCCAGGTTAGGCCAGAATTTTAAAACAAGGCTGCCTGATATACCCCTTTAGGCAGGTATAAACATCCTTAGATGTCTATCTGTAGGCACACAAATTTGACATTTTAGTTCATATGCAAGTTACAGTGGGTGTGTCTACATGTGCCCCATGGCACCACTGTTACTGCACCATGCTGGTGGTGCACAGTTATTTTTAGCTGCTGTACTGCCATAGTGACACACTGTAGAGGGAGCAGTGCTATGGCAATGTAGCTGCAGCGTCACAGTTTGTGCACAGCCTGCTGACATTACATAGCATCTCGTGTAGATGCACCTTGTAAGTTAAGCAGTATAAACTTCCCTTTGAATGTGATATTGTGTTAGTTGACAACATAAAATAATTTCAAGAGAAAGTTTGAAGTAAAACAAGAAAACAGAAAGGGAGCATCAAAATGAATGTTACTTAACTGTACATTTTGACTTTTAATTACCTGCTTTGTCAGCCTTAATCTTGCAATTAATGTTATTTTTTTATAACATTTCCTTATGGTGGAGAAAGGAGATTGTTTATTGTTTTCTTTGATTTATTTTGGAGCTTGTAAATTCAATTATCTGGAACTACCCATCTGTCCTTGGTTGAGACCACTTAAGTACACATTAAAATACCGAGCTCTGTTTAATAATTCTTGTATTAAAAACTAGAGAAATAGGTGTGAAATACTGATCACCTGGTTAAATACCACTTAGCAATCTGCCATTAGCTAAATGTGTTCCCATTAAGGAGTATTTATGTTATCTTGATTAAACTACAGTCATTTCCAATAAATGACTAAAACTAAGTTAGTCCCAATAAAGCATTCATCATAACTTTGCATGTATATTTTAGAGTATATTACAGTATTTTTTACATTCCAGCTCCTTTTATTGTAAACGACTCTGGAAATTAAAGTCATGCAACCACATGAAATGGCAGTGGGTGGTGGACAGCAGCCAATTGACTCAAAGACACTGCAAAATAATGTATTTTTTAAAAAAAAATTGTGCAGTAACATGTTAAAAAATCATAACACCATTTGATAAAGAAGCTTAAGTGTATATGTACTTTGGAGCAGGGTACTGAAATCCAGCAAGGACATCCTGGTGTCCCTGCTTCTTTTATTGAGCTCATGAAAATTTGACCTAATTTGGCTACGTGATGAGATTATTGAGACTTAGAGTTTGACAGCTATATTTTCCAAAGACGCTGTACCTATTCCATCATAGTTCCATCCATTCTCAGATCCTGCATACTGACCTCATTGTGCATTTGTCTTCTGTACAAGAGTGACCCAGCTTGCTCCAGCAAAAGTCAAATAAAGACTTTCTCTGTAAGTGCTGCTCCCAGGTTCCAACAGTCATTGGAACAAAGCAAGGAGTCTTCTCTTCTGCTCTGCATGAGGTCACTGCTGACGAGCAGAAAAAAGAAATAATGTGATCAGTATGTAGAGGAGTAAGAGACGGGTCTGCCAGACTGACAATGGAGGAGAAAGGGGCAAGCAGGCAGAGGGGAGACTTGGATAATGAGCCAAAAGATATGTTTGGGAAGTAGGATGAAAAGTCCACCTGTGTATGAGGAATGAGGAGTTCAATGTGTAGAAAGGAAGTCAAATGAAGAGGTTAGGTTGAGTATTTGGAGAGAGGGCCTGGAAAATGAGGAATACAAGCCTGAAGGGATCATACATGTTAAATGGATAGAAAGGTGTCACCACAACAACACATTCCCCTCTGAAGCATGAAGTAGATACTGAGATTCCTCAGTCGCAGTGATAGCCAATAGCTGTGAAATTCTCTGACAAATCATGCCTCTGGTTCTCTTCCACCTGAAGGATGACAGCTTACTGTTGCTATCAACTCCTGTCAAGAGAGTAGCAGTGATCAGTGCAATATGTTGGCTGAACCACAGGCCTAGAGCTAGTTAGAATGGTAGGAAGGGGATAACTTTGGAAACTCCCTCAAACACATCAAATGTCTAAATTACCAAGTACAGCATCATCTGATACCATTGCAAAACTACAAGATGAGAACTGAAAAATAAAACATGTTGCTTTATGCAGAGCAGTTGGTATCAAACACAGTTGGACAATATTTAATTAGGTCCACGTTATATGTAACAAAAGACATTATATAACTAGGAAGACTGAATTGCCTAAAAGGATTAAGTAATAAAAAAACTAATTTGTGTATACCACTCTATGTTCTCTAAGAGTACATACAAGTATTACATTTAGATAGCCCTAACCAAGGATATACTGGTGGATATACAGGTCAGGATATACTAGTGCCATCTTTTATCACAGGTTTTATAAAGAAAAAAAATTAATGTTTGTGATGCACTCCAATTTTACAGTGATGAGGGCAGTAAAAAAAAAACAACAACTGTGAGGCGATTAATCATTTTGTATCACAGCAGGGCTTGAATGGTGAATAGTTAAGAAGAAAGAAAAAAAAAGCCCTAAGGTAACATAATGAAGAAGATAAAATGCAACCCTAAAATAGCTATTAAGAAATATTGTCCATCCTTTGCATGAAATGAAGCTGGGGATCAGTATGTTATTCTGTAATTACTATTGCAGAATGCTCTGGCACCCAGAGACAGAGGTAAATCTGGCATGTCCCAAATTCTAGTGGTTAACTTTGGGCACATCTATACATGCAAATGCTGCTGGATGGGTTTACTCCAGAGTAAATTACTCTGTAGAAAACCGACCCTGGGCAGGCATCTGCACATGCGCCCATTAATGAGCAAATTTGCTTCTCCAGGCAGGAGTCTGCTCCTGGCCTCTCTGGCCCTGTACCAGCCCCCTGCAGCAGCTAGGGGATGCTAGCCCGGGGGATGGCAGGGTGCACAGGGCCAGGAGACAGCTGTCTGTGGCAGGGGCTGGAAGGTTGGTCCCTGTACCTGAGAGCTGCTGCCAGGGTTGGCTCCAATTTTGGAGCCCAGGCAGGGCCAATGTCCCCCCTGTCCCAGTAGCAGGGAGCTTTTGGCCCCATCTCCCCAATCAGGGGTAGGGGGCTTGGAAACAGCATCAGGGGAGAGGCAGGTCCCAGCCCCCTGCCCCAACCCACTGGTGGGACAGCTAGCTGAGTGTTCACTGCTAGCTGCACCTCCACTGGATTGGGGCTAGGACCTGCCTTCCCCCACAGCTCTTTACAAGCCCTGTGCCTTTATTGTTCAAGACCCAGACGGTTCCTGGCCAGCCCCAGGCTGCATGGGGAATTCTGCATGTGCTGCATGGAGTTAGCTGGACTAACTTTATTGGTACAGTCCCCAGCCAGCTCCAGGCTGCACATACAGATTTCCCCACACAGCCTGGGACTGGGCAGAAACTGTCCTGGTCTGGGGCAGGTTCCAGCCAGCTCCAGGTTGGGCTGGGAATTTTTCCTGTGCAGGGAGCAACTTGCCCCCACTCCATGATTGCAGCGTGGGGACTGGGAGCTCCCTACTGCCAGGGCAGGGGGACATTGTCCTTGTCTAGGCTTCAGTGGCATAGCCCACCCCAGCAGCAGGCAACAGCTGAGGACAGGAAGCAGTCTCCTGCCCTCTCCTGCCTAGCTGTACAGTTTGCTCCTGATTAGCTGTCTACACCTGCCTTCCTGTACAGTAATTACTTGGCAGTTAACTTTCTACTTGCATTTGCTGGTAGCAAATTACTGCACAGTAAGGGTCTGCATGTGTAGACTGTGACACTTACCATGCAGTAATTTGCTCTACTGCTCAGTAAAGCACCTTGTGTAGCTGCGCCCTCTGTGACCTTAAAGTTGTCACCTTGAATGCAAATATTTGTTAAAGAACAATGTATATTTTGTGTGGAAGTATATGTATGTAGGTGTGCATAGTAGTGCATAGGTACAACTTCAATACAGATAAGTGTCATGGTAATAAAAAAACAAAAGATTGTTGATAAACCCTGTTCTTGTCTCTGACGTTTTTAGGAAATGGTAAGTTTAGAGGTGTTTTATTTTCTGTTCTGCATTGAATCTCCTGTCATGTAAATACATAAGAGTTCTATTGTTGTCATTTACGCCCCGCATGCTTCTGCTTTTAGCCTGATTAAACAAAAGAGACACATACCAGAGCTCTGTTGTTTGAATAATGCAACATCAATATTTTATGTCTTGGGCTGCATTTCAATTTGTTCTCAGCAAGTCGAACACTTGAAAGCTGCCATTGCTGGAAAGCAGTGCCAGTTAAGTTACGTTTTCCTCTTTACCAAAAGAGATCAATGCCACAAAAATGCATGTTTTTAAATAGGTGCTATCCTGTGCTGCAACAGTTTACCCACTGATTGTACCTGATAATAATTTCTTGCAGTATAAATAGATGTGTCATTTGAGGTGGACTTGATTGTCCCAGGGTTTGACCTGGATCAAAACAAGCATAGCTCAGTCATTTATACACATCACCCTTCCAACTTGGCTCTTCTGCCAGTAGGAGGTGAGTGAGAGCACACAGCCTCACCAGTTTGTTCCGAGAATGACCCATAATAACTGTACAAATGTCCACAGCCATGTCCTAGGAAACAGCATTGGTACTTTTTATCCTGCATATTTTAGAGCAGGGGTAGGCAACGTTTTTTGGCCAGATTGCCGAAAAAACCATAATGTCTAACTTGTAAGGTGCCAGAGTGCCAGCACACCACAAAAACAAAACGGGGTCAGAGGGGGTACATGGCAGGGTGCACTGCATCTTAAATACTATTGAGAATCATTAATGTTGCTTTTTAAAATTTTTTAATTTTTTACAGTAAATAGAGAGCTGGTGTCAGACAGGGATTGGGGGCTGCCCCAGGGCTCTGCTACTTGGGCCACAGTGGGGGGCCCAGCAGCACCGGAGGTGGGGCCCAGCTGGCCTGCACAGCTCCGCAGGGATGGGGTGCAGCCACCCTGCCCACAAAGGGACACTGCATGGCTGGGGCAGGATGCCGGGCTCAGGGGGCTCCAGCTTGGTCTCTGTGTGTGCTGGGTATATTGCGAGTGGGAGCTGCAGCCACAGGCTGTTCCCTGGGCTCTGGGAACAGCTGCCACAGCTGGTGCTCAGTGCTGAGCCAGCCGGGAGCCTGCAGCACAGTGGCTCTGTGCAGTGCCTGCCCCAGCCCTGGCCCCTTGAGGGGAGCTGCAAGTGGGCAAGGCTGGGACCCGGGCAGGCTGAGGCAGCCACGGTGGCTGTTCCCAGGCTCCGGGGGCTCCAGCAGCCAGGCCCCTGGGGATGGCTCTGCCCTGCCTGCACTGTGTCCAGTATGCAGGGAGGCCGATTCCAATGAGGGAAGTTCCCTGAGCCCATCGTCCTGCTCCAGCCAGGCATAGCATCCCCACGTACGCAGGATGGCTGCGGCCCATCCCTGAGGAGCTGTGCGGGCCGGGCCGGGCCAGGCCCCACCACGGGTACCACTGGGCACCCTTGCCTGCTTGCCCAGAACAGCTTGAGCCCGCAGAGCCCCAGGGCAACCCCCACTCCCCACAAAGTCCTGGCCTCCCTAAGGGCCTGACTGGGCTGGCTTGCCCACAGCGGCTCCTCCAATGCCACCCAGAACCTGTCCCGACCGCCCAGCCCCAGCACTCAGCACATTAGTGCTGCCCCAGATGGGACAGGGCATCTGCTTGTCTGGGCAGCTCCCTCCAGGGGCCAGCCAGGCTGGAGGGTGCAGTCTGAGAGCAAGGGGCAGGGGCAGTAAAGCACAGACAGCCGCCCTGCCTGGCTCTGCCCTGATGCCTGCTGCGGTGCTGGGACTTCTGGCTACACAGGAGAGCCTGGAGCAACAACTTTAAAAAAAAAAAACCCTAAAAAAAAACAATTTATTTACATGCCTCCTGGTGTGCCAGGAAAAATGTCTCCACATGCCACTAATGGCACGTGTGCCAGGGGTTGCCGACCCCCTTTTTAGAGGGACATAAAGTGAGACTTGTAAATCTGTAGGGTCTGAAGACAAAACAGTATCTTGTGGAACCAATGTGACATCTATTTACAGTCCATATGTTCCTTTCCCAGAGCTGCCTTAGCCCTCCACTTAACTAGGCTGACCAAACAGAAATCCTGGAAATCCAGGACATCATCTGGGAAATCCAGGACATCGGCCTCTGCCTCCAACCTCATGCACTCACAGGTCAGCAGGGGCACTAATGTACTAAGCACTAATACTACAAGGTGCTCTGCACCGCTCTGACTCCCAGCCAAACTACATCCCGCACCCCTATGTTTCTGGGACACCCAGTATAATTCTTAATAGCCAGCCTCTGAAATCTGGGACTGTCCTGGCTAAACCAGGATGTATGGTCACTCTACACTTAACTATGTGCTGTTGCTCATCCCTGCTTTCTTATACTTGTTTTACCTGCCATAAGTTTGAGGACAAGCAGCTAAGATTATATCATTGCATTGGAGCAGGGCACGTCCTTTGGCACTATTCATACTTCCGTCATAATCATCCTCAGTGCCTCCAGAAAGGAAGTCTTTAGGATGATGAGCTGTTCTGATGCACTGTAGCTGGTGCACCATTTAGAAGGCAGGCTAGTGGCATGATACAGCCTAATGGCAAGAAAAACTTCAGGGCCATTATAACTGCATTATTGTGTTACTGTATTCTGATTGACTCTCTTGGTAGGGGACCAGTCTTGCCAACTTTGAGCAATCCCAGCAGGCGTGTTTCTGACAAAAGAGTGGCAACTATATTCATATGTAAAAGTTCATTCCTGGTGAAATAAAACAGAAAAATGAGACTATGTTGTCAAGGCACTGAACATCCAGAAGTCAACAGATCTGACCCTGAGTGCTTCTGTAGGAAGCTAGAGGCATGTTTCTCACATATTTATGACTCCTCTTAAAAGCTAATACCCTTTTTTATTAAAAAATATAAAAATTAATAAGAACTACTCTATACAGTAATTATCAAGACAATGCAGCAGCACCATGATTTGCTATTACATATTTGTGACCATTTTTGTAGACTGCTGAAGTTATTTGTATAAAAGTGATTTGTGATTCCTGTAGTCCTTACATACAGGTTATGGGGAAAAATATCATAGGATTACTCTAGTGCTGATTAGATTACTTGTTTTATGAACTTTAAAAAATAAGCACTTGAAATTTTAAATAAAATTGCATTGGCTAAAGTCAGACTAAGTCTAACTGTGTACCATTTAGCCTCTTTCATTTATGTATTTATTTAAAATGTACGCTGCCCTATACAGAGAAGACTCAGGAAGGCTTACAATGAAACCTACAAGATCTGAAACAAAAGCAAACTCCCAAAGTGACACCTCAAAACCTTTAAAAAAAGCACATATACAATTAAAAGCTCAGGTTGTTTTGAGTTGATCTTTACTACTTGGTACACTGTATTTAGCATGGTAGCATTTCCACTGAGTGCACTTGTACCCTTGTGATGAAATAGCCAATAATTTGTAACTGAATAAGATCACCGGTATTTGTGTGGCATGCAGGCACACTGGTAATAATTTTGATTTTTTTCCTTCAAATACACATAAGCAAACTCCCACTGACATCCAGAGGAATCACTTTTGCAAGAATTCAAGGGCAGAATATAACCCAAATGTTAATTTTAGCTTTTGAATACAAAGAAGCCTCCCATAAAACATATGCTTCTAACAGATTTAACATACATATTTTAGTTTAACACAAGATGAATCAGTAATGTATAGTTTTAAAAATCACATACTAACTTTTTAGGAATAGTGTGAGAATGTTGTACAAATCCATGACATGCCCTGTATTAGTGTTTTGAAAACAACAAACAATTCTTTGTTTATGGTGTATGTGTAAATTTACCTATACTTAGTTGTCAAGTCTGTCTATCTAGTATACTGCTTGTTTGACAAATATTTCTATCTACTAAGGAATATATTTGCTTTTTATTAGCTTAATTGACAAAATCTTTTGCACTATGGATATAGAAAACCTTGAAGGCAAATGCCCAATCTTTTGAAACTTAGAATAAAAGATGTTTAAATACTCAATTTATTAAAGTGTTTTAACAGTGCTCACATTACTCAGATAATTGAATTGCTTGAGAACAAGGTTAGCGCTCTACATAAAACCTGCTTTTTAAGACACTACAGGAAGGGTCAAAGACCAGGAAATGCTCTCACTGTAATTCTCATTTTTAGCCAAACTGGCTATGGCAACCACACTAAGAATGCAAGTTTGAATTTCATTATGTTCCAGAAACCTTTAACTTTGCATCATAATGACTCATGCTATAACAGAAGCGAATTGCAAATATTTTTGATGTGGCATACTTTAATTTATCATTTAATAAAATAGTGTTTTAACTTAAGTAGTTACTTTCAAATATGCAAAGAAAAATGTTCATTTGATAGCTATTAAATGCATCCCTTTCTGTTTTACCTGCAAAATGCTCTGTGTTTGGTGACAGGTTAAATGTATACTATACACAGGGAGCCAACATTTGACTTTGTAATACCACAGCAGCCTTAGCAATTTTAGCAGCATTCTTATTATTTTAAGCCGTCTCCATTGTCTTCTAAACACCATAATTAGAAGCTGAAAACTTGCAGCAACCAAACTCAAAAAGGGCTCATTATGAACAAATATTCCACTATTGCTCAACAAGTGACCCTATGTAGCCCAACATGATAAAGCACTTTTCCTCAATTATGGCTCCATAGGTCCAAAATTGCAATCTCTGTTCAGGCAAAACATCCTTAATTACAATGGGAGTTTTGATCAAGTGAGGACTGCAGCACTTGGGAATACAAGGGTAGTTTATAGGATCATAGGAAAATAGGTTTGGAAAGGACTTCATGCAGTTATCTCTTACAGTCCCCTGCTCAAGGGAGGATCATCCCAGACTAAACCATTCCAGGCAAGTGTCTGCCTAACCTGTTCCAATGCTTAACTAGTTTCTTACAGTAAGAAAATCTTTCCTAATCTCCAACATGAATTTCCTGTGCTGTGGTTTGAGGCCATTGCTTCTAGTCCTGTCCTTATAGCTACAGAGAAGAGTCCTATTTCCATTCTCTTTGTAATTGCCCTTCAGATATTTGAATGTTGTTATCAAATCCTCCCTTGGTCTGCTCTGCTCTTCTCCAGACTAAGTAATTCTAGCTTGCCCTGCCTTTCTTCATGAATCACATTTTCCAGGTATCATACCATTTTTCACACTCTACTGAACTCTTTCTAATTTGTCCACATCTTTCTTGTAATGTTAGGCCCAAAACTGGACACGGTACTCCAGGAGAGGCATTACCAGTGCCAAATAGAGCAAGAATCACTTTCTTTGATCTACAAGCAAATTCTTGCTATTGCAACCTAGTATGCTGTTGTCTTTCTTACTACAAGAGCACGCTTTTGGCTCATATACAGCTTCTGGTCTACTGTACACTTCAGGTCCTTCTGTACAGTACTGCAGCTTAGCCTAACCTACAGCACAGACAGAAGTGACATTTTTTGCATGATCTGGTGCTCTGCAATCATAATTTAGCACACATGCATAGCTCCAGAGTGCTTCTGAAGTGACTGATCATGTGAAAAATTAACCTTTGTCTAATCAGGTAACAGATTTAGGCACTCTGCTTTAGAGTGCCTTAGGGAGCTTGTGTTCCCTTAAGAGTTAATTTTGCATGCAGGGCAGGGCTGTCAGGGGAGAGGAGTGAAGGGAGCAGCTGCTGCTGGGCTGCTATATCCAGCCAGAGCTGGAGGGGTGAGGCATGAAATGGAGCCCCTTACCCTACCCTGACTAGGGTATTGTGGGGAGCCATTTCTCCCCCAGCTTTCCCAACCCTCAGCTCCAGTAAGGTCTGTTTCATAGTTTCATAGTTTCTAGGGTCGGAAGGGACCTGAGTAGATCATCTAGTCCGACCCCCTGTCATGGCAGGAAATAATACTGGGGTCAAGAGCAGCAGCAGTTTCCAGGCAAGCCCAGCCTGAGCTGCAGCAGGGAGGAGGGTTGAAATGGGAGCCCCCTCACCTGGGGCCCCAGTACCCCAGCTAGGGTAGCTGGCGGGGCCAGAAGGCAAAGGTCTCTATTCCACACTCTGCCTCAAACTCAGGCCAGGCATAGCAGCCCCATAGCTGCTGCTGCTCCCTTCACTCCCTCTCCACTGACAGCCCTGGAGCTGGGAGAGAAGGGGCAGAGCTGGGGGGGGGCACTTCTGCAGTCTTCTCTGAGACTGCTGGAGTGCCTTCACCTGCTGGCCAAGAGGGCGGGTGCAGGCGGGCTCAATTTCTTCCCCTGTACCTTCCCTCCCTCCCCCAACCCAACAGGTGAACATCTGTTGGAGCAGGGGGCGCACTTTTTTTTTTTTTTTTTTTTTTAAAGTGCCACAAATTAGAGCAGGGCCCTGAACATCTGTCAGTGCCCCTAGCTACAGTCATTCCCCAGTCTGTATGTGTGGACTGTATGTTTTCAGGATTGGGGATGTACCCATTTTTCAATACAAGCAACAGTTGAGTATTTCTTCAGGTAGCATTGTCTTGCAGTTTGAGAAGTAATGCTTGGAAAAGAAATAAACTGAACAAGGAAAGGTGAAATGATAGTCAGTCTGAATGTACTGTGGAGCAAAACAGAGACTTTCTGGAATCTGAGTCAGGGACTGACACTGAACTTCCAAGGCACATTCTTATTAGCAATGCTAATGTTACATTATCATATGCAGGCTTTTATTTCATAGAGTCCTAATCACATATGCCTTTTCAGAATGTACTGCCACAAAGACATGAAAAGCCTATCTTTTCCCAAATGGCTGCCAAGCTACACTATAGCAGTGACTTAAACCTCAGGATTGAAATTTGTTCTCTGCCCTTTCTATTCTTGCCATGCTTGTCAGTGATCCTATATGAGTGGGACAATCCCAGGCTTTTGGTTTATTTTTTCATACAGTCCCAATCAGTCCCCACTATCTCAGCCATGCCAAGTAAAAATGAAGGCATCAGAATTTTTCAGCCAGAAACTTTTAAAACAAGCAATATTGCACCTGGGGGGAGTTCTTAGTGGGGAATAGTATATAGCAGAGCTGTGCAAAGCTTTGGGTGCTGATTCGATTCAGAGGAGATTCGGCCCACTTCGGTGGCCAAATTTACAAATCTGAATCAAATCAGGGGACCAGTTAAAACGTCCAAAATGATTTGAAGCTCTCCAAATTGATTTGGATGAGATTCAGAGAGCTTTGGCAATTCGGGCATTCCCCACTGGCTGCAGCAGGGAGCTGGACCCGGACTCCATGCTGGTAAATAGGAGTGATTGGAGGAGGGGGGAGAGGACCATGGGTGGATCCCTGCCAGGCCCCATCTCCTGCCTGCTGCCTCAGCCCCCCCTGAGGGCCCCCTAACCCCACTCTCCCAGCCTCTCCCCCATGGCTGCCCTGCGTGCCGTAGCTCCCAGTTGTTTTAAAACAAGCCCCCACTCACCAGGTGCTGCCAGGCAGGGGGGCAATCCCCTCTGCCCCCCACTGCCCTGTGTCATGTGGGGGGCTCTGTCACAAGCCCCCCCCCACCTGCTCTCCCAGCCCCCACCCATGGCTGCTGAATCTGCCTCAGCTCCTGGCTCTTAAAAAAAAACAACAAAAAAACTCCAGACTCACTGGCTGCTGCAGCAGTCTCAGGGCTCCTGGGGGCTCATGGAAGAGCCCTCCCTATGCAGCGCGGGGCAGTGGGGAGTAGCAGGGAGGGCTCTTCCCCCGCCCCCGTGCCAGGCAGGAGCTGGTGAGTTGGCAGGGTTTTATTGTTGGGTTTTTTTTAAAGGGCTGGGAGCTGGGGCAGGTGGGGCAGCCATGGAGAGGGGCTGGGAGAGTGGGCAGGGGTTGGGGGTCTCATGGCAGAGCCCCACTACATGGCATGGGGCAGCAGGGATCACGTCCCACTGGGCAAGAGCTGGTGAGTGGGGGGGAGCTTTTTTTTTTAAAAAAGCCAAAAGCTGAGGCTGGGTGGGGTTGGGAGAATGGGTGGGGGATGGGGCCTGTGAGATTCAGAGATTCAGCTGATTCAGCAGAATTGATTCCTGACGGTGATTCAAATCACCAAACTGAATCACTGTCCTGGCTGAATCCAGAGTGAATACTAGCCACAACAGGCCTAGTATGTAGGCAGCAGTGAGCACGTTAGGTTGGGAGGGCAGAAGATAAGGGGTAAAAACATTCAAACATAAACTAAATGTTAAAACATTAAAATATATGTTTCTACCATCTCAACTCTTGGCAATACACTTGTAATCTTTCAGAGAGTAATGTCATCATTTGTAACTTGGAACTTGTTTTAGATATTGCAGTGTGCATTAGCTCCCTCTCTGCTTAGATATTACCAAAATTCTGATTAGCGTAGTGCATAGCACATGCAAAGTATTAGAATATAAAAATAATAATAATTTCTTTTTTCCCTTCTACAATTAAAAGAAGTAACTTGATTCATTATGGGTTTTTTATGTTTGTGTGCTTGAGAGAGTTTAAGGTTTTGTAAGTACTTCACTAAAGCTGCGGAAAGTGAAAGTAGCAAGTTTTGTATTTGATTCTGGAAGGGTACATACCAACATTACATTTAGACCAGTCAAAGTGAACATTGATTGCTTTTAACCCATAACCATACAAAATTTCAGTGCACATAGACCAGTCTAAAAATGTAACAAACAATCCAAGATAGACCTGGTGCAAGGTACACACAATTGAGATCAATTTAGGTTAGGGCAATGTGTAAAACTTCTGTACAGTTCCCCTATCAATTCAAGTTAGATCACTGTCCTCCGGCATCTCAACATGCTTTGCAGCTTCTCCTACCCCTGTCTCACAGGGAGGCTTATTAGCACTCAGCCTGAACTCAGATGCTCCAGGTAAGCACCAAGTAGGCTCTACCTGTGGGCTGTCCCAGCACCCACCCCAGCCCCACCTCCTTGCCACCTGTCAGCTACAGGCAGGCAGCCAGCAGAGGGAAGTGAGGTGTCTGTGTCCCCCACACAGGCCCTGGGACCAGGGCCTTCTGTGTCATGAAGCACCCCACTATGTACCCATACTAAGCCTGGAAAAACCCCACACTCAGGCTCAGAGTCCAGAGCCAGGCACCCTGTGACCTGGAACTCAGCATAACTTGGCCACCCGCACGAAGCAGGAGACAGGGCAGGTGGCTTGTCTCTGGTGGGTTAGAGTAGTGTGGCAGCAGAACATCATGACTGGATCGGCACAGGGGCAACCCTGTGACCTCTGTCATGTGCACTTCGGGTGCAGCAAGCATTTTTTGGCTTTCAGCTATATGGTCCCAGAATACTAGGGCCAAGAGGAGTGGGGGGTGGGGTGGTACTGAACATCCTAGCTGGGGCAAGCAGACAAACACCCCTAGAAACTTCAGGAGCAGGTAGAGGATGGCCGCTGGTTTGGTGTTGTAGTAGAGTACATTGGAAATTTCCAGGCTAGGGTGTGGGGCATTGCCCACATCATGGGGGCATTTGCTGAAAGCCCCTAGAAAGTTCAAGGTCATGAGGGTTGCCTGGCCAGGGGATCCCCGGTCACTCTGGAGAATGGGCCACACCAAGCTGAAGTGAGAGGGAGAGCCAGAGTCTGGGACCCACACTATTTCTTCCTTCCATCCATCCATCCTCCTTATAGCTGGGCTTTTACGTACACATGGACACTGATGAGCTCTAACCCACCCATGGACACTGAGAGCCCATTAGCACTGCAGGAGACCATGGTAGAACCTAACCCATCCTCTTCTAGTACCCAACCCCAGCCACACAACTGGAGCCGTAGGAAGATGAGGGATTACATTGCCATTTGGGGCAAGCAGGGGACCAAGAACCATGTCTGCAAAGGACACTGGATTGGGTGATGCACTTGAAAATATGTTTACCAGATGCAAGCATGGGGCCGTGACAGGGACTGGGTGTAGTGCTAGGCAAAAACTAAATGGGAGGGAGGGAGCAGGCAGACTGTCCCCTGAGCCAGCAGGGTGAGGATATAGTGTCATGATGGTGCCTCACCAGCCCAAAGTCTTATGTGCAAGCTGATTTACAGAAGGGAGTCACTGGACCCAAACTGCTGATCTTTTTCTAGCCCCCAGCCCCTGGGAGACCAGTGCCTGCTACAGGTCATCCCTATGGTCACAGCCCTCTCCCAGTCCATCATGGCTGAGAACACCAGAAGGTGGGGGCTCAGTGCACAGATGGAGAGGTGTGGTGGGCTGTTGAATTGCCCCACCCTGACTGTCAAAGCCCAGGGCTCCAAGCTATTTCAGAAGTTTGTGTCTTTCAGCACTAGGTAGACCATTCACCCCATCTCTTCCCCTCCCTCCCTTCCTGGGGCATAGCTAAGGTACCAAGCATTGCAACCACCGGACTTAGACAGTTAGCAGCTTCATTCACACCTCCCTGCCCTCTCTCTCATGCCCCTGCTCAGCTAGATGAGCATTGATGTTAAAACAACCCTCCTTCCTCTCCCCCCATACATTCACGGAAAGGCACTAAAAGAGTTTATTGAACTCAGCAGGCAACATGTAAAAAATAAGTACAAGTGACAGCACCCTGTCCCAGTGGCAGCACCACAGGTTTGGGTAGCAGAGAGGACAACAAAGTTAGGGACACATAGCTGTCTTTGAGAACCCGTGGCATTGCAGTGCAGCAGGAATGAGAAAAATCCCCCCTTCCCAAACAATCCTTCCCTTTCCAAGAAAGGCAAAAATATGATATCAGGAGTCAGGCACAGGAGCTATTATCTCAGCCGATCTGGTCCTGCTGCCAGGGTGCTTCCTGAATTATGCATCAGGAGAGGCTTGTAAGCAGCACTCTGGCTTCCCCTGATCTGATCCAATAACTGGGGAAAGTCCATGGGAGTGAAGTAACTCTGAGTCTCATATCACAGGCAGTCACTGTGCTGACCCATCAACCCCTCACCTCTCCCTCCTGCAGCCACTGTTTGTAGTGTGGGCCCAGAACTAGCTATAGATGGTCTGGAGGTGGTGCCAGAATACCCCAGCATCCATGGCATCTTAGTTCTCCTTGTTCTTATTAGCCACTTGATAGTTGGTAGCCAATTCCAGTGTCCTTGTCAGCCACTTGCAGGATGTGGTAGCTGGCCTCACATGGGACAGCTGGCTGCTGGCTCAGGGGTAGAAACATGGGCGACTGGTGCCTCCTGAGTCTGGGGGGGCACCAGATTGCTGATGGGGCAGGGGGCCCCCCAGCAGCTGATCGCCAAGCCAAGCCAGTGGCAAAAGCAGAAGTGTACTTCCGGTTTCATGGCTGGCACTTCCAGGGGGTACATGGCCGATCTGAGGGGGTGTGCGTGCACCCGCGTGCACCCCCCAGTGCATCGCCAATGAGTAGAAAGCTGTGTCTTATGTTAACCAGCTGCCACATAATGTCCAGATGGCCACTTGTGATGTTCTACAGCTTCCTCTGAGAGTCATAGTCATTGTTGACAAGCAGTACATTGCAGCTCCTGGGTCTGCATGCTTCGGTGCAGGCAGTGGAGCAACATGACTGGGTATGGGCAGGTTGGAACATCGAGGCACTTTCAGTTTACAAGGGTGGGTACTTGCTCTTCTGGAAGCCTCTGCATAGGGCATGGCAGATGGTCTGTGGTGAGGTAGTATGGAGTTGGGGGTGTGGTAGCCCATGTCTGGCTGCCAGTCAGGGGTGGCCCAGGTGCTCACTTGGCTGTATTTGGCAGTCTCCAGCACCCTGGGGAACCCACAGGGCAAGCTGGGAGGTGGGTCGCAGTGCCCCCTGCTTGTGGGCCTCTGCCAGTGCAGGCTGCCTGAGCAACCACCCGTCCCGTAAATAACATATATGCTGTTAACTGCCAGTCCAAACTAGATTGCTTAGAGAAAACCTCTTAATTTAGATTGATTCCTTCCTTGAATTTTTGAACATGGCAAAGAGGTGGATTCTGCAGTTGCTTGAGAGGACTATGCTGCAGTGTCATATTCTACAGAAGCCTCATCCTAAAGATTGAAAGTTTCCTTGCTGTAAAGGAGTGTAGCAGATCATGATTGCTTCTCTTTCCATGATCTGCAGGATCAAACCCTTAGGTTCTAAAAATAGTTTTCAATGTAAATGACTGGAGCAGAGGAGAAGGACACATTGAAAGGAGAACTGCAGCATCAGGCCTTTCAATTTTAAGAATGACATTTAAAATAATTGTACAGAGGCACAGGAGAGGAACATGCTGGCTCTCTGTACACCTGAAGGAGGGATGGTAGCACAAAACAAGCTTTTCTTTAACCACAACGGCAATCTTCTAACAGCAGCACCCACTCAAAAGCACAGAACTCAGAGGCTGATAATCATCTTTCAGTTCAGGTTATTGCATGCAATTTTTCACATTCATTCAGTTTTCTTCATACAGCTCTTAGTAAAGTAACTCCCTTAACAATAAAAGCTTTTATGGCAGCCCATTACATGGAAGAACTAACCACTCCTAGTTTTTTTTATTGGCTTCTTGGAATATTTATAGCAGTCTTTGTTCTCCTTGCAAGCTTATGCATCTGGGTGTGTATGGCCATTTTTGGCAATTGGGTATGACTGATAAGTACGTATATTTTTACATCTGTGGGGTTTTAAAGTTTTATATTTGTTTTCCTCTATATATTGTTTATTATTGGCACCAAAACCAGCATTTTCCCTGTTCTTCATTGTCTAGTACTTGAATATTCACTGCTGGAGAATTTTCATTCCAAGATGCTTGACATAAAACTTTATGTGCTACCACGATACTGCTTCCTGATAAACTGGTTATACTGTACACAGAAAGGTGGATAGCTATTCAGCTCAGTAGTGCAAGCAAAGAATCCCCTTGGTCTAAATGAACAGATTAAATTTCTACTTTATGGGTTTTATAGAAAAACTTCACATTAGCACAATAAACTGACATTCTTGCACACTTCAGCTCAGTATCCACTGAAGCTACTTATATTTATTTAGTAACTAAGGGTCAGATTCTAGTCCATCTCTTAGGGATCAAGGTAGACTTAGGTGCCTAAATATGAATGTATTCCTCCCTGCTTAAGCTCCTGAAAAATTGTTAATACAAAAAAGGGGTGGGTGCTTTTTTATGACTCAGTCTTAAGGGTAGGATCCATTTACATAAACAAATAGATTTTAGGACTTGAATTGGACAGAATGAATCACATTTAGCCCCATAGATCAATGTAGAAATCTAATAGAACCCAGGTGGAATAAAATGTGTCCTCTGGTATTTACATTTATATAGTAAAAATAAATGATTCCCAAACTTTTAAAAAACTGTCCATAGAAGAGAGAGAGAGAGAAAGAGAGAGAGAGAGAGAGACCTAAACCAAGACTCTAGCTCTAAGTACCCTAAGCTTTGATTTCCTTCCTTCTTGTGTCCTTGTTGCGACAAGGTGTTTAGCAGAATTTACAGATTTGTTGGAATGTGACACTGTGAGTGCTTCTGCTATGGCTTACCTTTGATTTTATAACTAATGTCTTAATCTAGGACTCTCCTGTTCTTGTATAACCAGCATCTGCAAAACTTCTATTGAAGTCACTGGGAGTTCTGAATACCCAAAGAACGCAATGTGTTTTAAGTTAAATTTTCAGTATAATTATAGTAAAAAAAATCCACGTCGTCCAACTGTGCATGCTATTAAAAAAGGGAATGTTTTGCTTTGAATATGGTGTTGGAGTAATGGTGCAAATGTGATAGTACAGGAAAAACAAGGAGGCAAGGTCAGTGATATCTTTTGTTGGAGAGGGTTAGCTGTATAGTTGGGAGAGACAAGCTTGTGGGTACTACTGTGTTCTTCCTCTGAGGCTTGATGAAGGGTACCATGAGCTTATTTTTCATTTACACTTCAGAAAATGAAGCCCACATGGAGCTGTAGGATTGGAACTTTTGCTTTTAAAAATGACATTTAAAATGACTGAACAGAAACACAAGAAAAACAAAACAAAGTGACTCTATATGGAGACTATGGTTAGTAATATAAAATAAGCTTTTCTTTCTTAACCACAACAACAATCTTCTAATTTTGGTGTAAATGTTACGACAGCATAAATAAGGGGTACTAGTAATTATTATAATATTTATGACTGTTGTTAGTTCATTCCTAAATTTATTATATAAAACCTTTTTGAATAAGCAATAAATTATTGGAATTATTCCATTCTTTTTAATCAATGAGACCATTAAGAAAGTTACAAAATTGTTAAAAATCTATACCAGTTATTGACATGCTACTAGGTTTCCTCCATGTATTAAACAAAGGAAGGCTGCAATACTATGTAAATTTTACATGCATCTTTAATACATGTATATTCCCCAAAGGCTCTACTGTTAGTAAAAATGGTGCCAAGAAAGCTGATTCTTAGACTGATAGAATCACAGGGTTGGAAGAGACTTCAAGTTATCTGGTGTAACCCATTGCACAAAAGCTGGCAGTCACTCATTTTTAACTTGTCCTGATAATATCGACTAGCTTTGTCTACACATGTTTTTTGTTCTATATTGTTTATAGTCAAATTATTCTATATTGCTCATGAGTGAAGCCGTTTACAGATGTAGTTTTACATGCATACAACCCTTACTTAAGAAGCCAGCTCACCCCAAAGAAGACAACTTTTATCAGCGTACATTAGCATGGGGAGATCCAGGAACAGTGAAGAGTGCTGCAGGGGTGGCTATACCCCCACTCCTGGCTTCCCCCCCACATAGAAGGTGGGCAGACAGTGCTGAAGCAGCAGCAGTCAGGCACTTTTTTCAGGGGGCTGACTCCAGTAAAAATGTCTTCCTTTCTGTCCTCAGCAGCACATCCCATCTCCTCCCCTCCCATTCCTTTCCACTCCTGCCTGCCACTGTCACTGGCTGCCTCAGGGGCAGGGGAGCCCCACAGCCACTCTTGCTCCACTCCAGCTAGCCTGCACAGGGAGCTGAGCTCAGCCAGAGACAGTGTAGGTAGTGGTGGAAGGGTTCCCCTCTCCCTGAGCCTGCTCCTGGGCTGGCAGGGAACACGCAGGGGTCTAGCAGAGAGAAGGAACCCGCTTGCCCCCACCACTGCCCTTGGCTAAGCTTGGCTTCTCATGCATTTTGATGGGAGTGGAACAAGAGTGGCTGTGGCAAGACAGCTTCTCCATCCCTGGGGTACCCAGAGACAATGGGACAGTAGCAGCAGCAGGCAGGTAAGGGGGTGAATGGGAGGAGGGAGGAGGGGATATGTCACTTTGCACAATGAGGAAGGTGGTCTAAAGTGTGGGGGGGGACTGCACCACTGCCTTTCCTCCTTGGATCCACCCCTGTACATTAGTCTTCTTCCTATATAATAATAGCTACAGTAAAACCTCAATACTTTGCAGTGTTTAGATTCTTTTCTCCCTTGCAAAGATGGCAGTTTGTAAACTAGCCAAGGGAATATCCAGCCACAGCAAGCAGCAGCAGAGGACTGCTGAGGTGCTCCAGTTGCTAGCTGCAGTTTTAATTTCAATGGGCTTCTTCTATTAGCTGCATCAGACTGCTGATGAGATCTAACTAACTGGGGAAGTGACACCCTTTGAAGTAAAAGCTGAAGCAAACAGTTAAGTAGGTCATCTTTAATTCAGTAACCCACTGCAAACAAAAGTGGGTTACAAACCATCCAGATATGAATGACCTAGGTTCTACCATACACACATTATATGCACCTGTTTACTGCTGTGGCTGCATCCACATTAGGAGATGTTATACCCCTGGAGTTGAGGTTATAAGATAATGTTAACATAGACTGCACAGAGGGCTGGGCTCATCTGGAGACAGTGGAAGAAGTGGTGGGAGGCTTCCCCTGTTCTCAAGCTGGCACAAAACACATAGGGGTTACAAACCATCATGCTTAATCTCCATCTTCTTCTGCAGATGTGCTCTTCTGTGAATTCTCAGAGTCTAACTTGTCCCTAGTTCTCCTTATTACTGGAGAACCACAAGGAAAACACAGAGTTGATGAAACATAATAAAGGACTTTCTCAACAAAATGGTAATGAAAACTCCTTTTCCATTAACTACTGTATATAACCTGTGAAATAGAATAGATTGTCTACATGATCATAGAAAAGAAGGTCCATAAAGGACCTCAGGAGGTCATCTAGTCCACGCTCATCTCAAGGTATGATCATTTCTGTCTAAACCATTCCAGGCATACGTGCATTTAACCTGCTTCTGATAATTTCTGGGGATGGAAATTTAACAGTCTCTCTATGTAATCTATCACAATGCTTAACAACTCTCATAGGGAGAAAGTTCTTGATATCCAACATAATTTTCTCTTGCTGAAATTCAAGACCATTACTCCTTGTCCTGCCCCCTGCAATCACAGAAGAGAGTCTATCACCATCCTATTTATAACCACCCTTCATGGACTTTAAGATTTTTATCAAATCCTTTTGTCAGTCTTCAGATCTTCAAACTAAGTCACTCCAGTTCTTTCAACCTTTCCTCATAAGTCATGTTTCCTAGACTTCTAATAATTTTTATTGCTTTCCACTGGACTCTTTCTAATTTGTCTAGATCTTTTTTATGATTGTGGTGCCCACAACTGGACACAGCTGTCTAGTCAAGGCCTCATAAGCACTGAATAGCATGGAAGAATCACTTCTCTTGACTTGCAAGTGTTGCTTCTAGTACTAATCTAATATTCTGTTGGCTTTCTATTCTTTCTTTTCTTTTTTGCAACAAAAGCACATTGTTGGTTTGTATTCATGTTGCAGCCTAACAACATCTTAAGGTCCCTTTCTGCAGGACATAAATGTAGCCAGCCATTCACCACTGTGTATGTGTGTGTGTTCTTGTTCCTATACACAGGATTTTGTGCTTATCTGTGTTGTATTTCATTCTAGACCATTTTTCCAGTTTACCAGGGTGTCCGCAACTCTGCTGAGTTTGGTATCATTTACAAGTTTGCTAAATATACACTCAATGCCATCCTCCAAATCATTTATGAAAATATTAAAAATATACTGGACCCACAACAAACACACGGATGTAAAAACAGCTTCTTCGTATTTCATAGACATTAGGGCTGGAAGGGACCTCGGGAGATCATGGAGTCCAGCCCCCTGCCCAAAGGGCAGGAAGTCAGCTGGGGTCATAGGATCCCAGCAAGATAAGCATCCAATTTACTCTTGAAGGTGTTCAATGTAGGTGCTCGAACCACCTCCGCTGGCAGACTGTTCCAGACCTTGGGGGCTTGGACAGTAAAGAAATTCTTCCTTATGTCCAGCCTGAAACGGTCTTGCAGGAGTTTGTGACCGTTTGACCTAGTCATCCCTTGGGGCGTTCTGGTGAACAAATGTTCCCCCAGATCCTGGTGGTCACCCTTGATAAATTTATAGGTGGCCATCAGATCACCCCTGAGCCTGCGCTTTTCCAGGCTAAAGAGTCCCATGGCTTTCAGCCTGTCATCGTAAGATCTGTTTTCCTGACCTCTGATCATGCGCCTGGCTCTCCTCTGGACTCTCTCAAGCTTCTCCACATCCTTTTTGAATTGCGGAGCCCAAAACTGGACGCAGTACTCCAGCTGCGGCCTCACCGAGGCCGAGTACAAGGGGAGAATGACGTCCCGGGATTTGCTCGAGAAGCATCTATGGATGCAAGCCAGCATTTTGGTCGCTTTACTAGCCACAGCATCGCATTGCAGGCTCATGTTCATCTTGTGGTCAATGATGACCCCCAAGTCTCTTTCTTCTGTAGTGCTAACCAACGTAGCACTGCCGAGCCTATAAGGGTGCTGCAGGTTTTTCCTCCCAAGGTGGAGAACCTTGCATTTTTCAGTGTTAAACACCATGAGGTTCTCGTCTGCCCATTTGCTGAGCTTGTCCAGGTCAGCCTGGATCACCCGCCTGTCCTCTGGCGTGGATGCTTTGCCCCAAAGTTTGGTGTCATTGGCGAACTTGGCCAGTCCACTCCTGACTCCAATGTCCACATCGTTAATGAAGATGTTGAACAGGATGGGTCCCAGGACAGAGCCTTGAGGGACCCCACTGGTCACAGGGCACCACAATGAGTGACTGCCATCAGTCACAACCCTCTGGGTCCGACCACGAAGCCAATTTCCCAGCCAGTGGATCGTGGTGGAGCCAAGGCCACAACTGGCCAGTTTGGCCAAGAGGTGATCATGGGATACCAGATCAAAAGCTTTTTTGAAGTCAAGATATATGACATCAACCTCTTCTCCCTTGTCCAGGTGATAGGTCACCTGGTCATAGAAGGAAATGAGATTGGTCAAACAAGACCTACCCGCAACAAACCCGTGCTGGCTATCCCTTAGAATGTTAGCCTGGGCCAGTCCATCAAGGATGGCCTCCTTAATAAACTTTTCTAGGATCTTCCCCAGGATAGAAGTCAGGCTAATGGGCCTGTAGTTAGCCGGATCCACTCTCCTCCCTTTTTTGAAGATCGGCACCACATTGGCCTTCTTCCAGTCTTCGGGCACTAAACCAGAGTGCCAGGAGTTTTCAAAGATCCGTGCCAGGGGCTGGGCTATGACGCTCGCCAGCTCCTTGAGTACCCTGGGCTGCAGATTGTCAGGGCCGGCTGACTTGAAGGTATCCAGCTTCTCAAGGTGTTCCTTCATGAGGTCAGCATTTATGGAGGGTAGGGGATCCCCCTCACCCAGATTTCCCTGTCCCATAGCAGGCATGGGCATCCCATGTGACTGATGAAAGACTGACGCAAAGTACCTATTTAATAGGTTGGCTTTTTCCTGGGCGTCAGTTGTCAGTTGCCCCATCTGGTTTAGCAGGGGTCCAACATTGCCCTTGCTTTTCCTCTGGCTCCCCACATATCTGAAAAAGGACTTTTTGTTGTCCTTGATGCCTGAAGCTAGTTGGAGTTCAGTTGCAGACTTGGCTTTCCTGGTTTGCTCCCTGCAGGACCGGACCAGCGCGGAGTAATCCTCCTTGGAGGTGAATCCCATCCTCCATCCTTTGTAGGCTTTCCTTTTTAGCCACAGGAGGTCTGCTAGGTCCCTAGAGAGCCAGGAGGGCTGCTGTGCCTTCTTGCTGCCTTTCCTCCGTGTTGGGATAGCTTTAGCTTGTGCATTGAGGATCGCTTCCTTGAGAAGCAACCACTCTTCTTGAACTCCCATCTCCCTGGGGTCATGGTCCCTGAGGGCCTGACTGACTAGCCTCTTGAGCTTGTCAAAGTCGGCTTTTCTGAAGTCAAGGACTTCTGTGTTGCTGACTGACTTGCCAGCTTTATGGCGGATGGTGAAGGTGATCAGCTCATGGTCGCTGTCACCCAGCTTCCCATCGATCACTAGGTCGCCGATTAGGTCGTCCCCCATAGCCAGTACCAGGTCGAGCAGCGCTTTGCCTCTCGTTGGCCCATAGACTTCTTGAGTCAGGTAGAGGTCATCCACGCACGAGAGAAAGCTTTGCGACCGCTCGGATTTTGCTAAGTGATCTTTCCAGGAGATGTCTGGGTAATTGAAGTCACCCATGACAACCAAGGTCCTGGAGCAAGCGGCCTCAGTCAGTTCCCGGGCGAACTCCTGGTCAAGCTCAGGACTTTGAGTGGGAGGTCTGTAGTAGACTCCCACCGTTGTGTCCCGTGCCGTATTCCCCACGAATTTTTACCCAGAGGGTCTCTAGCTGTCCATGCCGGTCGCCAACATCAGCTTGCAGGGACATGTAGCTTTCCTTCACATAGAGAGCTACACCCCCGCCCCTTTTGTCAACACGATCCCTCCTGTGCAGGGTATAGCCCTGTATACCCGTGGTCCAGTCATGGGTGGAGTCCCACCAGGTCTCCGTTATCCCAGTGACATTGTATTTCTTTGCACTGAGCAGGAGGACGAGCTCGTCCTGCTTGTTGCCCAGGCTCCTGGCATTAGTGTACAGGCAGGCAAGTGTGCCCTTGGGGGCTCTTGCCTTGCCCACAGATTGTGCCAGGGCTGGGGCAGGGGTGGGCTCCCTTAAGTGCCTTGGTCCGCTGGCTTTGCAAGGGTCGCTCTGCAGGCCAGCAGTGGCAGTAGTCCCCCTATCCCCCAGCGGGCTTAGTTTAAAGCCCGGTGGAGCAGGTCAGCCAGCCTGGCTGAGAAGAGCCTCCTCCCCAGGGGAGAGAGGTGGAGGCCATCTCTTCCCAGCAGCTCGCTGCCTCTCTTGCCAAAGAGCGGGCTGTGGTCATGGAAGCCAAAGCCTTCCCAATGACACCAGCGCCGCAGTCTTTGGTTGACTGCGTGGATCCTCCTCTCCCTCCTCAGCCCATAGCCCGAGACTGGGAGGATGGACGAAAACACCACCTGAGCTCCCAGACCCCTAAGCCCCACTCCCAACTCCCTGTAGCATCTCATGACCTGGCTGGGGGTGCTCCGAGCCGTGTCATTGGTGCCCATGTGAATAAGGAGCAGGATAACTTTCTTGAAGTAAAAGAGCAAGTAGTACTTAATCTTCAGTTGTGAGCAATATTGCATTGTGCTCCTTTAGCCGGATATGCTGCCACGACCCTTGTGTTTGTTATGTCAAAGCCTCAATCCTTATTTTCAAAGTCATTTTAGGGTTAGTACCCAGCTACATTGATAATTAAAAAATTGGTTTGTGACTTCTAAGACATCTGAATTCTTCTGGACAATTCACTCCAAAACACAAAGAATGTGGCATGTCGAAATGAAAGATAAAGCGTTCTAACTTTGAGTTAGTGGATGGCTCATCTGTTTAGAGCAGTGGGGCCCAACTCATCCAACCCAGCAGGGCTCCCTCACAAGTCCAGACATTTAGTGATGGAGCAGACAGCAACAAGGGTAATCACTGTGGCTCTGGGCCACCCTAAATTTAGATCATTCCTACCATACCCAAACTGGGGAATAAGAATAAAAAAAAGGATAAAAATGGTGTATGTGAAGCAGATTTTCATGTAAACAGAATAGATACATAAAGGGTACATCTACATCAGACTGAACTGTATAGGGAGTATCACCATAAAAAACATACCTTGCCCACTTGCTTCTACTCTATATGAATTGCATGCTAGAAAAATATCATGCCACTGATTTTTTGTGTGTGCTCAAGCACAAACAGGGCCACCAGCACTTGAATGGCAGCTACAAGACATTTTTTAACATGTACTTCATGGGAAACAGGAACAAGTGGTTGGTACTTTTTTCACTTTGGTGCTTTCTAGCACTGCCTGACATGCCTGAAGAGCTGACAACTTCAGAGAGTTATCTAAAAATAATGAAATGTAGTTCTAGTACATCCAGAATGCTTTTATATGTAGGACATTATTAAAATCCCAAAAGGAATTAATTTATTACACTAGAAGGTAACACCAGGATTGGCACAGACTTGAGCTGGCTCCCTGAAGAGGCAAAAGGCAATCATCCCCCATACCTTCTTTCCAAATTAGTATGCAAATTAAATGCCAGATATTTTTATGGCCCAATATAAGCCTCTGCTTATGTGTGCAACCAGACAATTCTCCTTATGAGAGAACTTTCCTCAAAATTAAGGAGGGTTCACATAGTTTGAATAAAGCCTAAAAGCAAAGGAGGCTTAAAATTACCCTATAAATATTATTTGTATGTATTTACAAGGTTATTCTTAATAAATCTATGAAAACAATAGTAAAATGCTATTTTTCCCCTTCAGACATTTTTAATTTTCAGACTGCCAAAGTCATTTCTGGATTGAGCTGGAACACAGAGACATGCTTAAATGAAGCATAATTGGGCTAGTTTGAATTTATTTCCTTGAGAGTTGCAAGAAAGAAAAAAGTCAAAGAATACATTAGAAGTCAATGCTACAA
The DNA here is from genome assembly GCF_052110815.1 of Crocodylus siamensis. NCBI lineage: Eukaryota > Metazoa > Chordata > Crocodylia > Crocodylidae > Crocodylus > Crocodylus siamensis. The sequence continues at coordinate 155,081,007 of NC_143399.1, read as the reverse complement.
AGAAAGCAGAGAATGCATTACCCTTCAAACATTTAAAATACAAAGTATAAATATTATTTGTTTTCTCATAAATAGCAATCATATATAGGAAACAGGAATGAGCTGTAAAAATAAATAAATAAATAAAAGTCTATTCATTTTAAATCCTAGGAACTTTAGTGTTATGGAACACTGTTGGACTGCTTCAGATTTGTAAGCTCTTTATCCTGGCTGAAAGGTGAAATTAGCAGCTTTCTCAAAACCCTAGGAAGCTATTGTGTCAATGCTACACTCTGGAGGACCACTGTTTAATTCCAGTGCCACTGGTTTAGATGAGCACTGCAATCAGGAGTATTAAAAGTGAGTTTTTCAACTGGGAAGCATGAAGCAATAGAGCTGTTTACAGACAAAGGAAAAGAATGAGGTTTTGGAGATGTCTTTAGTAATATGACAATATCAAGCATGCCAAATGATGCATCTGAATTCAGCAGCATTAAAGAAACCAGCTCAGGAAAGAGATGGGGATGGGGCGGAAGGAAATCTGAATAAAGAAAGTAGTAATAGGTATTTCAAGGTAAGAGGGTAGACAACTGACTGAAATAATATAACAACGGATAACAGTCATCTCTTAAAAACAGTTCAAAAGTGTATAGCTTCCTCCCCTTACTATAATATCCCATTGCTTTTTATTCTATTGCTTCTATAGCCTTTAACTTTTTTCAAAGATAGGCTATATGGTATTATTTTACTTTGAGCAGCAATGCTTTATTTACACTGCCTATAATGTGGATGCCAAACTGTCAAATTCTGCTGTACATTTTTTTCATTTTTTTTTTGGAAGTTGTTGGCAGAACCTCTTGAGATGATGAACATTGTGTTATAGTGTAGAGGGAAATTTTTGATCTCATTTACAATGATACAAATGATAAATCTAAAGTAACTCCATTGATCTATAACTGTTATGTTGTGTTTGTTCTGCATAAATTTGATTTTTAGCTCATGCAGGACATTTGCACCTATTGTGGTAAACCAGTTGATCAGTCAAAATAGCATTAAAATAATTATGTTTTTCCTAGCATATGAAAGCACCCAAAGCATCATAACGCACAATATCATTACCAGAAATGATGAGAAATAAAATAGCTTTCCTATTACACGATACGGTTTATGAGAATATCCCTAGACGATTCATTAGTTTTAAACTGACATGAAAATCAATTAATTTTAATAGGGAATAACAGATTATGTGTTTAATAATTCATCTAATTTCATCAGGCAAAGCGAATTAGACAATGCAATGTAAAGCTAATAACAGTTGTGACCACATAATTTGACTGTTTGTCAAGAGCATAGCTTAGTGAAATGATTGAGAATTGAATAGGGAGAAAAACATTAATTGTATGTAAACTGAGTGACAGTCTCTTGTAACCCTAAAAGCCTGTGCATTCAGTGTAATTATTTCTATTAAATCTTTCTTTAAAAATTGTCCTACTATTTTATTAATTATGTATTCATATTAAGTGGACTACGCAGTAAATAACATAAAATAACTTTCCTATGCTTTCATTTCAGAGGTAATATTCAAATGCTCGACATTTTATAGAGTGCATGAAACTATGCAAAAAATGTTTCATTGGCTGCATTAATTAAACAATAATGACCCCTAGATCAGGCATTTTCTGACTGCAGGAGCTGAGGACCTGAAGCAGAGCAGGGGGTCCTTAACCCAGTTGGTCATTAACATTTAGGAAATACCTGACCTGGAGGGCACTGCTGCTGCTAATCTAAACCATGTTAATTGTTATGTTCTCCCATCGTAGAGAGTAAGAATTTACTTGCACTCTGAATGTTTTTCATTTCAGATTAGCAACCAAATAGAAAAGAACAAAAATAACATCTCGCGACAAAGCACACTGTGCATCTCCTCTGGAGAATCTGGCGCCACCTCTCCCTACCAAAATGGTAGCCACAGACAGAAGACTACCAAAAATGCAACAGTGCAGTGCAGAAAACAAGATCTTAACCGTTCCTGTCTGCATCTCGTAGACCGCATGATAACATAGTAGCTTCAAGAAAATGTAAAGGGATTACTATGGTATATGTGGAAGATATATACATTGAAATACATGTTGCCATGGATACTGGGCTCTGTTTAGAGCACCAGTCTTTTCTTAGCACATAAAGGACACTAATAGCCAATAGGAAAACAGAGCTTCAAGCTCGGTGTTAGTGATGTAATTAGTAACTGCATCTAAACAGATGATATGAAAGGCTCAAAGTGCTTCCTAGAACAGTAGGAACTAAATAGTAGTCAGAATGGTTCTCAGATGGTTTTCACTGTTAACATTTTGTGGAAAGAATCTAATTAGAACACAAAGCTTATGGTGTGACCCTTCTTCATGAAAACTCTTCTTTTCTCAGTCCTTTCAATGCATGGTTGCTCTGTCTCCAAATGTTTATCTTCTCCTTTCTTAGGCTAAAATTACCATCACGGAGTGGGGCCTAGGAGCGGCCGTGATCCCACTAGTGCCCCTTGCCGTGCCAATTAGGCGATCCAGCACCCTCTTTCTCACCCGCCACGTCTTGTTGGTATATAGTTGTATATAGGAGGCTGCCTTTGGCCCACTTGGACACGGTGCTATAATTGTCCGGGCTTCTACTCTCTATGGAGTGACCTGGTGCACCCCCTAGCCTTATGGGCAATGCATGCCTCCTACCTCCCCTTTTAGCATGCCCCAAGCCTCGCAGCTCTTCTGGACATTATCAGGTCCTTTTCCTTTCTGCGCCCTGCCTGGCACCCCTGGGCTTGTCACGCAGCCGGCGCCCCTCTATCCGTTAGCCCCCTCGGGCTTACTGACAGTACTCTTCCCAGTTGGGCTCAGGCGGCCTGAGCCTTACCTGGCCCCTTTGACCCTTCTGGGTCCCCACCACTGTGGAGCCCCTCTGGGACCCTTTCCAGTCCGCACCCCTACTGGGGTTTCTACCAGTAATATGTGCCCGCTCCTGGGGCTTCTCTCAGTACACATGCCCGCTCCTAGGGCTTCTCTCATACAGACTGCGTCCTATCGGGCCAGTCTCTTCGTGCTTAAGCACTCCTAACCCTCAACAGCCTTCTCAATAAGCTTATTCCCCTTTCGGGGCTTCTCAAGTCCTTCTCACGGCTGGGGCTCAGGTGGCCGTAGCTGTGTCTGGCCCCCTAGACCACCGTCAGGGTCTTTCACCCTACTTGGGCTTCTCCGCTTATCACCCCACAGGGCTGGGGTCAACACCCCTCAACACTGCGCCACACCGGCACGAACAGCTATGCCTACCTGGCACCGCTCACTGTACCCCACAGGGCACCAGGAACCCCCAGATTACTGGGGAGCTCCTGTGAGGCCTCCTCACACCCCTACAGCCTCACCCGGTCCTCCGGTACATAGCAATAACAAACAAGAAATGTAAAGCTGTGAGCCAACTGGCTATAACCAAAAATAAGCCTCCTGGCTAGAACTTAAGTGCCGTGCCCTTATGGCCACTGTGTCCCACCTTTAAGCTTCCCAGTCAGGGTTCTCTCCCCCTTTCCATGATGCAGCCGCCTGGGTGATCAGGCTGCACCGCTCACCTTTGCTCTGCTCTGCTTGGCTCTACTGCAGAGCTCTTGCATCTCTAGTTGTCAGCAGGGAACTACTAGCTAGGCTTCGGCCTGGGCTGTTTATAAAGGTCCAGCCCTGCCCCCTTCTGGTCACCTGAACAGCACGGTTGCCCCAGCAACCATCACCTGAGCTTCCCTTGTGATTGGCAGCTGCCCTTATTCCTGCCTAGGAACAGGGCACCTCAGTGCCCCTGTGAAAATTACCTACAGACTGTTGCTTGCACTGGGAGAAGAGAAGGTAGAGATGGAGTTAGCTCTGTCTCTGGGAGGAGGTACACTATAACAAATCTTCTTCTTTTGCAGTTCTAAGGTCAAGTGTTGATGGGTCTCCTCAAATATTCCCTACACTTCACTTACTGTCTCTGATTTTTGCCCACTCCCTTTCCACCCAAGTTTGCTCTTTCTCCAACCTTTTATCATTTCCCTTCTTAGGCTAACATTTATCTACAGCCTGTTGCTTGTACTGGGAGAAGGGGAGGAAGAGATGGAGTTAACTCTCTCTGGGAAGAAGTAGACAATTGTAAATCTTCTGGTTGATTTTGTCTCAAAGGAAAGGGGAGAGGAAGGAAAAGTGATCTGCAAAATTGAGAAGAGGAAGGAGTCATTAACATGTCATTCCTCTGTGCCTGCAATCTCATGGCTATTTTTTATTTTGTATTAACTCCCCTCCGCTAGTTTTGGGCAAAGAAGATCAGCAGTGGGAAAAGAGGTTAAAGCAAACATGATCACCTATAGACTGGGGAAAGTGAAGAAGATTGCCAAACAAGATAGTAATCTTGGAATGGGTGAAAAGGAGATCCTTGTAGCCAGGGGAACATAACAGAACTTCACACTTCTAGACAGGCCATTCTGGCAGAGGAGGGAGAGAATATTCCTGGAACACTTCTTTAGATGCCTACGTTAAATATGTTCTCAATGGAACTGATTTCTTCCATGTTACTATAGAAATAATACACATAAGCATGGTAACTGAGGACTAGAGGAGCTTAGAAAAACTACAGCTGGAGTATTTTTCAATATTTTCAGAATAAAAAGTGTTAATTTTCTATTTTTAAACAAGTATTTGGTTTTGAGTATTTATGTTTGTATAATATATCATAACATAATCTAAAATTTAAAATAGATTATTAAAAATGAAGTATATTAGGTAACTCAACCCATTTTTTCTAGAATTTTATTTTATGGAGAATTTCAAAATTCTGGGTTTGGTTCCTAGCTGGAACCAACCTAAATGTAAAAATCTTGCACTCTCTTATGGTTTGCCTCAATCTTGAAGCAAGTTGAGGTAGAATATAGGTGAAGATCAATAACATGCAATTTTTCCTATGGTTATTTTGTCAGATCACACTGGAGTAGAAGCCTAGTCAGATTCATGCTTTCAGTTAAACAAGTCTCCTCCATAAGGATATTAAGGATATGTGAAGACATTACGCTTAGATCAACCTAAGAGATTCAATCAATGTAAGTGCCAAAGTGTACATACATTTGGGGAGTTTAAATTGGGCTGGCCATTTTTTGCCCAGTCTAACTTAGTTTACCTAAGGCAGCACGCTACATAGGCTAGGCTAACCTGTTCCAATTTAACTGCATGTCTGTGCGAAGCATAGCCTGTCACAGACCAGCTGGGCACTGTGAGTGTATCAATTCTATCATCAGCCAACTGGGCGCTGCAAGTGTATTAGCCACTGCACTGTTTGGTTCAGTTTCGGATTGAGGAGACAAAGTTGGGAGTGAAGCAAAGGCAAATTTTTTATAGCTTATACACACAACAGTTAACAGAAAGATAAATGCAATAAGCAGATAATGCAGTATTAAAGAGCTAATAGTAAATAATAACAACAGATAGATGGATCAATTCTGTCGCGAACCAACTGGGCACTGCGAGGGTATCAGACACTGGGCTGTTCAAAACAACAGATCGACGGACATGGGTTGGAAACTTATTGATAGTTCCTTGATGCCAGGTGTGCACCAAGTGAGTCCAGCGAAGTCAGGCGTCCCCGATCAATGCTGTCGGAGGGATTACCGAGGGAGGTCCCTTGATCAGGATCCAATCCTCACTCACACTGGGAGCCTGGAGTCTGGGGCTGGAACAGCAATGACTATTCTGTTCCCTCCTTCCTGCTGGTCACCTGATGCACGCGCTTTTTTATACCTAGACTTATGCTAATCTGTTGGCTTTAGAGCCACTCACAATCTTGCCCTGTTAGCATAGCTGTTACCCTATGCGATTGAAAGGTGTTAAAAATTATCATAAAAGGTTACTACCTAGACTCGGGTTTATCCAATAAGCAAATTACAATGCAGCACCTTTAGGTTTGAAATTGACATTACTCTGCCTAAGCCCAACCCTTTTAGGTTTCTCTGAATATGCTTTTGAGGATGTGCTTTCCTGGAATATGTTGGGTGTGCCAGGTGGTTGGATCCAGTTTTTATTGTTGAGGCTGAACCCTGAGCAAAAACTGTTAGGTCAGCTAATCATACAGCTACAGCTTTGCCTTTGGGGCCCAGTCAGTTCCACGATTAATACAAACAGTTAGTTTTATCATTTTGGTTAAACTTATGACAGACAAGTTACATATGCAGGTTATGAACTTACAAGCTGTATATTAGCTAATATTACCTGTTTGGCAAAATACCAAAAGCCTCCAAGAAGCACATATTTATTGCTTATTAATCCCCCAGGTTCTGGCCGTCACAGCAGCCCTGGGTACAGGAAAGCCCAGCCTCTCATCCCAGCCCTGGGGCTGCCCTTTCTCTACCTCTCTCCTCTCCCCATTCACCCTGACTCAGTTATCTTTAGCATGGATGGACAGCCCCCACCATGACCCACCAGACCTCTCCCCCACCGAGCTGTGCCGCCTCCTCTGCAAACTTGCTACTCCCCTCCTCCCCAGACCTGCTAGCTCCCTGACCCTGCCCACCTCTACACCCACCCTAACTTACTTAGATCTTGTTCCTGGCATGGCTGCCCGCACCAGTGAATGTGCACACAAGTGGGGACCCTGTATATGGTCACACTCACAGCTTAAAGTAAACCACTTGAGCATGGATTACGTCCCATGGACATGTGCATGTACCCTCAGTGACCACTGCCAGGAACTTTTTGCTCTGGTCTGTTATGAATAATCATCGTCTTAGGACACTGACACTAACATTTGGTTTCATTTAGATTCTAACACCATCTCCACTGGTGATATTTTGAGTGCGTACATTTTAGCAGAGCGTGATTAATGCAGATGGTTCATAGTTTGCATCTATATGGATTTGGGGAAATTTCTATCCAAAGTAAATCTTGACCCAAAATCAGAACAGATTTCCGTTTAAAAAAAAATGTTCTGTAAGCTGCATTCCCCTACATGTGTAGGGCCTGTCTGTCAGTCACATTGGACACTAGTTTGGAGATAATGCAGATTGGCTAACTGCATGCGAGGACATAAACAGCTTTGTAATCAAGGATCTGGAGTTTATGGTTTTTTTACTTTTATTCTCCGTATGGTGTGATTAATGCAACAAGAACTATTTAAAGAGGAAGGTGTTCCCTTTCAGCCTAGTAATATCACAAGAAAATAAGGATAATTTGGATGTATAAATACTTTACATTTTAGTAAACCATAAACCTGAAATAAAGCATAGCCATTGGAAAGGCAAAATCTGACCATTAATGTCATGACTTAATCTCTTGAAGCATATATCCACTTATCTTAATCTTTCTAGAAACTGGTACTGAAAGAGAGATAAGAAAGCTGGCTAAAAAATTTTAATTTGTTGTTTTTAATACTGGCATTTAAATGAATCCCTTGTTATTTATTTGCAACTAATTTGAGGTTATATCTGTAGCTATGAATTCAATTAAGTTTAGAAGAATTACATTAGATCAGTTTCAATAGATTTCTATTGATTCTCCTAGTTAATAAAGAGTTAAAGAATGAAGTGAGTTTTTAAAAAATATAAGTGGTTTAAAGGTGCTAGAAAGGGAAAGCATAGTACTAAGTGGTCATGTGGCTAGTGCCATTCATCTTGGTAGTGACTATCTGTCAAAAGTGGCAAGAGCCCCTGTTAACAGCCCTGACCTGTGCTGTAATGAAGGGAGAGTGCACAGCAAAGTGTCCATTATCTGGCAGTTGGGAGCAGTAAATTGGTGCAGTTTGCCTCAATCTTGCAGCAAGTTGAGATGTAAGATAGGTGGGGATCAGCAAGAGGCAATTTTATCCTATGATCATTTTTGTCAGATCGCATCAGAGCAGGAACTTAGTCAGATTCATGCTTTCAATTAAACAAGTCCCCTCACCAAGTGACCATTGGCAGAAATATTTTCTCTATTCACCCTTTATGAATAATCATGTGAACACACTTTCAAATATTTGGACAAGAAGCAGTGATGGAGAGTAAGGTAAACAGCATGGTTCAATGATAGTCATGTACAATCAAATAAATCCTGCACCCACTCTGCAGGGCCTACCACCATGCTGTAAAAACAAGTCTCCTACATTACCCATATACTACACTACTGTCCTTACATATATGCTAATGAGGAAAATGCATTTCCAAGTGTTTACATTTTTAGCAAGTGAAAGTCCAAATATATCTGTGATTATTAGATATTTTCTAAATATTAACCACAAATATTCATGCAATGATCAGCTCTTGATTTCAGATGCCTCTTTAACCTGAGACACAGCTCAGCAAATTGAACTAGGAAATTAAGGAGAAATGTACTTGGCTGCTTCTTCTTCCACCAGAGGCCTAACTCCTCAAACAACCTCCCTCCCAAGTAGGGGTAAGTTTTCCTAGATAACCTCCATCTGTTAGCTCACTAATTCCATGCGCCCCCCTATTGTCTCTCTTTGCCACCTCCCCTCATAAAATTTACCTGCCTTGCTCTTACATTTTTCAACCACATGACCTGACCTGCCACCAGTGCATGTGTTTGGGGAACAGCATGCTGGGGCACGTGAAGAGTTCTTCCTGTTGTGACTATCACCATTACCTATGTTCCACTCTATCGCATTTCCATTATAGGAAAGTCCTTTAGAACTGAATAGGAAATGACATTCCTATGGATGTTTTAAACCAATCCATGGACTTCCAATGTAAATATCTATTAAATGTTCTATGTAAATTTTACAACATGGCGATTCTGTTGTGAGAACACAAATTTCTACCACGTGCTGTTATTATGGGGAGCTGGTAGTGCAAACCCATATTTAAGTTGTCTAGCAATTTCCATTAGAAAAGATTTCTGTGACCTTTTTTCAAGAAGCTTTTCCACTGCTCTTGTTTGCAGCAGGTTTTTCAGGTCTTCAAAATTCAGCAAGGGAAAAGCCCCCAGGCTAACAAAGTGCTCCTTTTTTTTTTTTTTAATCCTATGAAATTTGATTCAGTGTTTGCTGAGATAAAAATTATTGAAAAGCATCATTTCCTGTCTGTTATTTGCATTCCTAAGGACAATTTTGGTAGTGTGCCAAGCCCCTCTCCCTCCCCCAACCATGAACACTGCTATGGCTGAGCCCAGGCTGCTGGAGGCACTTGGGCCCTGACACAGCAGCTCTAAGTGAGGTGAAGAATGCTGGGCTAAAATCTGCTGACAGCAGCCTAAACTCAGAGCATAGCCCAAGGTGTTCATCTGAGGATACTGCACAGAGCAGGTCATTCAACCATCTCTGGGGGCAGGACAGAGACAGAAAGAGCAGATTGACTCAGCTTCTTCTCATCCATCCCAGATGCATATCTCACCCCCTCAGCTTTCTTCTGTTACCTACTAATATAGTAGGGCCAGCAGCATGGTTGTTTCTTTGCCTAGGTTAAGAATTCAAGTGCTGACGATAATGCATGAGGGGCAGTTATTTCAGTCCTACATAATGGAATCTTATAGCTTTTCCTTTAAACAAACATCCTGGGAAATTGTGTGAGTGCACACACACATGTATGCACAGACTTGGTTAAAAGACTGTTATCTAGTATGCAAGATCAGCTAGGAAATTTAGGGAAAAAACAGAGTTACTAGAATAACTAAAGTTGTCCTTGTAACTTTAATTGGATCCTCTTGTATGCTTATGGCATGATCAAGTCATTATATGTGAGCGGCAAGGATTTTTTTAATGTGATATCTTTTATTGGACCAGCTATGTAGTTGGAATAAAGTTAGACAAGCTTTAGAATGCAAGATGTTGCTATTCAGAGACCTAAGGAAGAATGTCTTGCAATCAAAAGTTTGCCTAACTTTATTGTAACTACAGAGTTGGTCCAATAAAAGAAATCACACTAAGAAAACATTGCATAATTCCCAAAACATCATCGCTACACTATCACTCTTATTCATTATTATAAGATCATAGACTGTTTTTTCTACAGGATTCCTACTTTATTCACAGCACAAGGTGGACACACAGGAGGGAGGATTTACCTCGTGTGCAACCTTGGCACTTGCCCTTTCAAACACTTGATTTAGCAATTTGATGAATGTTATTTCAGCACAGTTGTACAATACTGTTATATTCCTGGTCAGGGCCCTACTTTCTAATATGCAAGATTCCTGCCTTTTCTGTTAGCAAACTTACAGCACCAAATGAAGAGAAGAGAAGCCTTAGCTTGTCACTCTTCGCTTTGCCATGGACATGTTTCAGAAATAGGAGGGACTTAAGAACATTGTTTCCAAAACTAGAATTGAGGAGAAGAAGGGCATCTCAGCATTTTGGAGCATTAACAATTATATCATGATTGTCAAAGCTCATGGAAGAGCCATCCAATGGCAAAGCTCATGGAACAGCTTTGCCATTGAATCCTAGCCTGACTTAAGAATAACAAAGCAGGGCAACCGGGAGGCCTTTATAGTAACTGGGCACATCTATACATGAAATTAATGCAACACAATAAACTCCAGTGCAGTTCACACCAGAGTTTATTGCTCCCAGGCACTGCATTTACATCTGTGCCCAGGACCACAGCATATTGCATAGTGTTAGAGAAGCCTTAGCTGGCAAGGAGCCCAGGCAGTAAGACTGCCAGCCCAGGGCTGCTTTGACCTGGCTCAATGTGTGGCAGAGGGGTTGGCTGGGGTATGAGGATGCTCCAGTGCATGGCTAGCCAGCAGGCAGCCTTCACACTGTAGTACCCTCATGCCCCAGACAGCCCCATCAGCATCTACACTTGCATTGTGGCGCACTAAATAACACCACCACAGGAGAGTACTTGTGTTTACAAGTACTATCCTATGGTCTCATTCATTAATTTACTGCAGCCTAATAGGGTTGCATGTGTAGCTGCTGAGACTTTACTGCAGAGCTGAGTTCTCTGATATGTTCTTTTATCTTCTGTAGTTTTCACTGGAATATGTGTTTGGTCACCTCTGTGCTTAACTTCTTTTACTACATGAAAAGTATAAGCACCATTGCAAGAAGAGCCCTGGAAATATTTAGGTTCAAAGGAATAGGCAGAGGAAGGGATTTCAATATTGCCTCCTCACAAAATGTCTAAAAGTCACAATATTTTAAAGAGTGGCATGTTCTGGCTGCTTTTTCAGACTATTCTCTACTGCCATCTGTTCTAGTAACATTTTTGTTTCTTTTCTTTGATGGAAGCTTAAATTCAGTTATAATCAAATGACACCTGGAGTTTGTGCTTTCAGAAAAAGTAATAAATATTGTGAGGCACATAATTAAATTATGAATGGTCAGCGTTGTAGTTCTGTCTGTAACACTAAATATCTTAGGTGCTGATGACATCACATATCCACAGAATCTTTCAAACAGACTTAAAATAAAAAACTTTACCTTTTCATTTGAGTTTTACACCGAGGCCGTTTGCAAATAATCATAGAAATTTGTGTATAAACCTCAAGTGGTATATTCCCCACCCATTTTTATTTTTACTTTTTTACGTAGTGAAGTCATTAATCTAAAACTATGACATCACAGTCACCCCACTGAAATAGACTCTGATGCTTACATATGGGGTTAAAGGTGACTTCACTGTAGGATCTAACTGCTATAGGAGTTGAGTTGTGAGGAAAAAGCACTTACTCAGAAACAAACATCTGAAACCACTTCAAAGGGAACAGACAAAATGACAAGAAAAATTGCTCAACTGCTTTTCATAGAAAATGCCCTTGTTTTTTTAAGTGTTTTCCAGTGTAGAAGTCTCTCTTAAACCTCTTTATTATTTGAAAGAGGTTTATTGATTTAACTTCTTTTATTTTTTTACAGCAGTGCTTTACAAAGTGGATAAAATGCAAACAATGTGCCATAAAAGGCTATCCTCCTTTTGAACTGAGGCCAAAATCCACCAGCATTTTGTATGTTATTGTAAATAATTCACTCCTCTTTCACTAGCCAACCAGCATTTTCAATTTCACTACTTTCTGAACCACTGTTTGCTCTTCTGCTGGGGAGTGTCTTGTGCCAGAGAAGAATCTTGATTGGCTGATGAGAATTGGAAAAAAAGCTGCATTCTTCTTGGTGGAGTACTCCATCCCAATAAATCCAATAGGAGCACTCTTATCACTACAAGAAAAATATAAACAGAAAAACCGAGAGTACATCCTGATAAGGTATCGGTGCACAAGTTACCAGAATAAAAATAGCTCCTACTTGCATAGTTCCTATTATATGAGCATCTCAAAACCTTTACCAACACCAATGAAAGTTAGCATAGCAGTACTCCTGAGGATAGGCATTATCTCCAATTTCTGGATAAGGAGACTCTGTGTGTATGACTCACTTTTTCAGAATCATTTGCTGTCTATCATTCAAGCCAGTTCATTGCTAGCATTTCCAAGCAGGGATACCTACCTGTTGATTTAGGCATTTAACTTCAGGCACTTACTTAAAAGTTGTAGTCAGGAATTTGTGTGCAGAGGACATTATCAGGTATATCCTACCAATTCGTGTGCGCTGTATCTTTTTGTGCCATAAAAGATGACAAGTCATAATGTACATAGTGGCCAGTACAGTCACAGTGAAGCTTTAAATTCTGGGAAGCATTCATCTTCCCTTGGAATGCAAGGAAGTGGTATATAGTGTCATAGACCTGTGCCATACATAGACTCATTCCCTTTCAGGAGGCTCTTCAGACCAGAGCTGCTTTTCACACCTGGGTAGATCTGAGAATTGGACTCCTGTTTTCACAGCCTACACCAGTTCCCCCGTTTCCTTTTGCCTGCTCATATATCTCATATTGACAAGTGACCTGTTTCCAGTAGACCAGTCAGAAACAAATGTACTAAGAAGAAAAATTCTCCAGAGAGAAGGGGTTAATATTTGGGCCCCATCCTATGTTTTTGGTATTGTTCATCAGCTGCTGATTCACCCAACTTTTATTAATAGGCCTAAATAACACTCCCTGCAGTTCCTAGCAAGTAAAAGTAGGCGGACTGGAGTTTAGCATAAGGAGAAAAATATATATTTTGGTAATAGACCTATAGAGCATAAATTATTAAATCACACCACTTATTTAGCAGATAAAAATTCATATTTGGCAGGCTGGACATCATGTGTCCCCACTAGTATACATTCAGTTCATCACAAAAAAAAACCCTGAAGAAGGAAGATGCTATTTTCACTCTTATTTTGGATGTGAACCAAAAAGAATGATAATTGTATTCACTGAGCTGATTCATAAGTACAACTTTAATTTTCTGACATTTTTTGTTTGCCTCAATGTTGTGTAAATCAGCTCAAGACTGAATTAAACAGGTGGCATACCACCTGTATAAAATGATTATTTGTGCTTATACAATAATTTATGTGAAAATACTAGGGAACCCTGATAACATCACAGCTGTTACTATCATAGTACACAGAATTGTGCAATATATCTTTAATCATTTAAAATAAAAAAACCTATACACAAGTCTATATTACTGATCTACCTCCAGGGATATGTGCCAATGCTCCTACTGGGACTTGTGTTAGGAAGGCGGTCAGGCTGGTTTAAACTGTTTTGCCTTCCTCTCTAGTGTGGGGTGTAGCCCTCTTTCTTGGATCTCAAGCAACTTTTAACAACCTTCGCAACAGAGGGACATTGGGCACCATTGTCCCCCTGCAGGCTGTTATGTCTTACAGTTGTGTCAGAGTCAACTGTGTAGTTTTACCTCTGGTAGGGAGTTGGACTACATAATCTCGGAAAGTTTCTTCCAGCACTACTTTTCTATGATTCTATAGTTTGAAACAAAGTGTCTACTGTGAAAAAATTAATATCCTGGATGTTGCTTTCACTTTTTGGATAGTATATTTGTCCAAATTTTGTTTATTTGAACTAGAAACTCTTTGGTTCTCAGTGTTATAAAGGAAATGAACTCTTGACATAAATACTTCAGATTTTTGGCAGGAAAAAATTCTTCAGAGGAGTTAGCAATTCAAGAAATGAACCAAACATGCTGTCTGAATTCAGGGTTGTTTTACTTTTTGTCTTTACACACAAACGTAAATGGAAGTGTTGTGATAAAAGTTAGAATTTATAGATGCTCCCTAACAGGAAGTTGAGAATTGAGAGATGGTACTTTTGTGACAGAGAAGCTACTTATTCAGGCTAAGGACAGAAATTACGTATAAACCGGCATAAGTGATCAGAAACAGGTTCAAATCTGTAACACAGCTGAAGTTCAGTGCACATAAACCGCTTTCAAAATGGCCAACACCAGTTTAAGATAAACCTGGATGGATGTAGTATCAGACTTAGCTGATTTAGGTTAAATTGGTTTATTGAACTTCTGTCCCAGATCCCCTCTAGATTTAAGTTAACTCACTGTCCCTCAGCTTCTCAAGTTGCTTTGCCACCTCCACACAAATACCCCCTCGCAGAATGGGCAGACTAGCCTTGGCCTAAGTTTGGCTAGTCCAGCTGAGCAGAGAGGTGTGCTCTAGCACCCCCCAGCTTCTGGCCTGAGCCACTGCAAACATGTGGCTGCATTTCTGGAATCAACAGTGAATGTCTATTCACTTGCTTATTGGTTCAATCTCCACAGCTTGAACTAAAGTGCAAAGACTGAATCGATTCAGCCTCAGGCTTTCTGACTGTCTGTACTTAGCCCCAGTGAAAGAGTGGTTTGCAGATGCTACATATTGCTTCACAAATTACAGTGTGTGAATTCTTCTCATTCATTGTATACCAGTATTTACTGAACCCCTTGATCACTACAGTATGTTTGGGAAAATCAAAGAAACACATTATGACTGCAGAACTGGTATAAATCAGAAATTGGACTCTTGGAGTCAGTTCAATTACCCTGGTAAAAGACTGACACAGAACCAGAATCAAACTTAAAAGGCCCATATAGCCCTGTGGGCAAAGCACTACAGTTGTATGAATCAATGGGAATTCTGATTTGGTAGCATTTACACTAATGTAGACAGGCGTAAAAGACTACCAGTTATATGACAGTGGATAAATAGCATTATTATTGATTTAATGCTGTGCATTTGTGTGAAATGCTACCAAACTGGTATTTTTAACTCACACAATGGGAGCATTTGAGGCTCACTTTGCACATGTGTAGATGACCATATGAGATGCAGGGAAGGGTCAAGTAAATAATGTACAATCTGAAGTACTGCACTGTTTTGCTGCCGTGTCAACCTTTTGCTTTTTCTTCCAAAAGAAAATAAAAATTGCCCTCAACTTAGATATGGGGAGGGGAAGGGGGTCACCCCATAACTAGCTCCCTTAGGGCTGCTGCGACTTCCGGCCTTGCAGTATGTTTATGCGTTCAATAAAAATACAAAATCAGAATTTTTTTCAGTGCAGATTTTATTTTAGCATTTTTAGTTCACTTAATCCTTTGGAGCTTTCCTTTGTTGTTGATAATTCTATGGGATTTTGTTAGAGCAATAGTCACCCAAGGTCTTTATCCTTAGTTATTGGCTTCTATTTTCTAAAAATGAACCTGAAAATGTGGTGTCAACTTATATGCCGAATCAATTTACAATCAGATTAATATGGTAATTTTATCAATAATTTTCAGGCTGTTGCTTGCTTAATATATATTTTTAAATATCCCAGGTTTATGATTGTTTTTATTTCACTGTTTATAAATATTTTTATACACAGAGCCTAGTAATAAATACATATTTTCTGAACTGAACTAAGGAAACTATGCTGGAAGATGAAGGATTTTGCATTTTTTTTAAATATTTTTATAAAGCCTAAAGTGCCTTGTTCTCATATTTGCATTTTTAGTTATCTTTAGGTAAAGCTGAGAGAGCATAGAGGTCAAATTATAAGCAGCATGGGGAAACCACTTTACAGAAGGTGCACAGTTCCTTTGTGTTCAAGTCTGTAAGGAGCCTTCTCAGTTAACAGTGGAGCCATATATAATTTTCTCAATTCATGAACTGCACATTAGAACATCATCAGCTATTGTAAATGTGTAACCAAAAACAAATGATTATATATCTTTGGACTCATCATATGTGCATATTACACTCCTGTACTGGAAACCTGGATTTAGTATTTGCCCTTTTTTTTCTATCTACTTAGCATTAGCATTATAAATTAATATATTTACCATGGCTTGTGGAATAGATTTGACTGCATGCAAGCAAATCAACACCTGAAAAGGTACCTATTTTTTTTTTTTTTGCATATTGTATAGGCATAAATGCATTGGGTTCTTGGTGGCTCTTTCATGACAGTGAACATGGATTATATTTCCTACCATGCTCATAAAGACTTGTGAATCAAACCATAATTTAGGAAATACAGAAAAGCCATAAAATAATACCAACAACAATGATAATTATGGTTGTGATTAAGATAATTATGTATTTTCTTATTCCTTTTCACAATTAAAAATAAAGATTTGGAAAAGATGTCTTTATGTGAATACGAATAAGGAATATCCTTGTATGATACTTGCAAGCACACATGGAAATTGTTTTAAGGCTTAAAAGGGAATTAGAAAATCATTAGGAATTGGACACCCAGCTGTTCTTCATGGCTTTGCAACCTGCCCCTTTGGCTTAAATCTACGTTATAATTATATACATGGGACTTGATTCTCCCCCACTACTGGACCAGTGTAAATTATGAATAACTCCATTGAAATAACTTCACAAAACTAGACATATAAAATACATAAGGCTCTTGGTTATGAACTTAAAGCATATCTTGAATGGTTTACATTACTGAGAAGTTAATATATTAATATTTTGCTAAAATATCAGTTCTGCTACAGGATTTTTGTCTTAAGACAAACTTAAAAGGTGTTTATACATGTGCTCCAGAAGGCATGGGGGGCACTTTAGTTAGTGCAGCTCTGAAAGCCGCACTAATTAAAAGTTCCTGGAACGTCACATGCATCAGTGTCCCTGAGCTGCAAAGTGGCAGATGGGTGCTTTGAACTAAAGTTCATTGAATGAGCTTTAGCTTAATGCTCCCTGCTGCCATTTTTTAACTCAGGGACACTGATGCACGTAATGCTGGAAGCTGCTGGAGCACGTTAATTTTCACGCTCCAGCAGACTTAATTAATCAAGTCTGCTGTGACACGCTGGAATTACACTGCATTGGAGGAGGCTCTGTGCATGTGTATAGGAGCCCCAAAACCACAAAATAAATCTTTTTGTGTAGCTGAAATGAAACTCAGAGCACTTATTATATTTAGTTTGAGTAACAGTTCAATTCATTACTCTTTACTTATACAGTCTAAAATGCATTTCACTGAACTGATAATTATCATTCCTTTACCTTACTTTAAACAAGCATTAACACTTTTTAATTACAGGACTATATTACACTTGTAACCTGCCTTTCACATTCTTCCTTCACCAGTTCCTATCTTGTTTTCCTGAGGGAAAATGTGAGGTTATGCTGTGGAAGACAGCACGTTATGATGAGTGTAATCCTATTATCATAATGAAAATAATAATATTACAAAGGAATAAATGACTAATGCTACATGAAACCCATGGAAAATTAAAGTTCTGTTTGGGACTCCCAAAAGATCCAATACTGGTCCCACGGACGTTTTGATAGTGTTTTAGAAAGACAAAAACTTCTTCATATCTGAGTTTAATAGAACAAGCAAAAGTATAGAGGACAAAAAGTATTCTGGATTTAAAGTTGGCATTAGAATAGGACAGATGGCTGTTTTGATGGGAAAAATCTGGAGTTATAGTAGTTCTTTATATTTTCCATTTAAAAATAATCTTTTTTGGATGCACAGGAAACTACTGTATATAAAAGATTTTACAGTTTTGTTTTGGTATAAAATGTCCCAAATCAGAAAAAAAACCCTGCATTTTGATGCCTTTGTTTCAAATACCTGCCTTTGTTTCAAACAAGCTGCTTTTTTCAAGAGTTTGACAGCCTTGTCAAACTTTGTACCAAGAAAGATTTCTTAAAATAAACCTCGACTTTTAGTCTCTTTAGATTTACAAGGCAATTGTAAACCTCACAATGGCATCAGAGTGAATTTAACTCCACTGTAGAGACCCTTAACTCCTGTGTAGGCCCTTAACATAGAACTTAAGTGGTACAAAGGGCCCAGTAAAAGTCCTTACAGTAGGCTGCATTTCAGCCCTTGTAAGTATGCAATCAATCTGTTCCCTTGCTTTTTTTCAAGTGCTTCTTTCTTCCTTTTATCTCAGAGTGTCTATATGAACTACTCTTCCTGTACAGTCAGAGTTGCTCTTATCTAGTATTTTAACAGGACTTTTTTCCCCCAGAATAGGAAATAATCACATGCCCGCTAAGAATTTTCAGTCCATCTTTGATTAAAAACCTCTTGGTAGTCTACAGATGGACTGATACAGTGCGACTAGATAAAGAAGCATTCAACCATTTCCTTTTGAAGTCCCACCTTAACCTTCAATAATTTTAAAAGTAGTTATTAAGTCTCCAAAAATCACGTCTTGGGATTTTATATTAAATAATGGTGTTTGCTTGCATAGAGGCTTTTATTAAACAGTCTGTTTTCAACACACCTTTGTTTTATGACAAAACATTTTACCCCACAAGTTATGAAGAAAGACATGATAAGTTACTAAAGATCATTCTTTGTCAATAAACAGAATGGTATACAATTGTTCTCTATGTTTTTACTCTTTTTTTTTCAAAGTCAGAATGTAAAGGGCCAGGTTCTCATCTATGTACCATACACTGGCCAGGTAACTTACTTCTGTTTGGTGGTCCTTTATGCTATCAGAAGAGTGTAAGTGTAGCAGAACACCTTTGCTGCCACTTTAAGAGGCTTAAGCAGGCTGTGGAGCAGCCGGCAGGTATGCCTGCAGCCTAACAAGGTGGTCATATGACTGCAAGAGGGATCATGGATTAGAGGATTGGGCTGGGTAGCCCCAGGCCCTCAGAGATGAGCTGGCAGTTGCAACTGGGGCGCTGAAGAGTGAACATCTCCCAGCTGGAGCTGCTGCTGCTCCCAGAACACCTGGAGGTTAAGGGTAGGAACTGTGGGGATGGAGGAGGTTCCTGGTCTTGGGGATTGACCTAAAACTACATACTGCTAGGTGTGAGGTTGTCGTGAGGCTGCCTGTGGCATGGTGGTCCCCAGGAAATGCTATACCAATGCTTCCCTAGTGAAAGGTGAGTCTGTGGTGCCATGTAGCCTCAGCCCCCACAACCTGGTGGGTTACCCCATAGAGGGGACAGCCAAGGGGTCCAGCCATGTCATCAGGCCTAAGACCCAAGGGGCATAAGGCGGAGTGCCCAAGTGAGGGGATGGAGTAGTGGCCCCAGTGATGGAGGAGTGTGAGAAAGCAGTAGGCCACATAAAGTAGGGGCCACATGGGCAGGCCTGAAGCACTGTGCATAGGCCAGCCTAAGTAGAGTGATTGAGTTGTTTGGAAGGGCCTGAGAAGGTGGACCCATAGCGGAGAGTGAGGGCGAGCAGCTCAATAACCTAACTGGAGTAACCTTGACTGGTCAATGCTGGGCCTCGGACAAGAACGGTCAAAGGGCCAGAGCCAGGGGCCTCAAGTTCCGACCTGTGTGTCCAAAGGTCCTGAAGGGGGCAACTGCCACGAGGAGAAAGGGTTAAGGGAGCCTTGCAGCCCAGAATGAAGGTGGGGAGTAGACCACCTGATGAGAAGTGATCCAGATGGGGTCTGAATGTCAGGTGGGCACAGGGTGAAGGACATCGTGGGGCCAGAGCAACCTAGTGATGCCATCTGCGAGGCATGGGTCATGGTATAGGGGTGATATGGAGCTATGTATTATGCTCTTGGCATCGAGCAGTAAATGAGGAGCCTCCCACCTTATAAACAACTACTTATTATGTTACAACAAAGTCATGGCAGGAGAGACAGGTGGGTGGACTGCCGTAGGCAGGTGGGCAGGCCAACATATGGACTGACCATGAGACGGTCCCCAGTCACAGTAAATATAAATGAGAATTTGACCCCAAGCTTATTAAAGTAGGCATGGAACTACTTATTTTATCCTTTTACTTTTTCAGTTTCAACACCATTTGAATAATCTAAGATGTAAAGTACCTATATAGACCCCCTCTACACATGCAGGTAATGGTGCAATGGGATCTAATGTGTGATGCACAGAATCATGCCTTCTGCCCTGCCACACAAGCAAGACAGAAGGTATGATTGTGGGATCATGCATTAGATCCCATAGTGCCTTATTGTCAGTGCAGGAGGAGCCTGGTCCCCAGCTCCCTCTGCACTGGCAAAAAGTAAGCTCCAGTGGCTGTGAGTTCCCTCTCCTGATGGTATATCCAGCTATGGTCCTCAGTACCTTGATCTTCACCAGTGCTGTGATCTTCCACCCCTGAGGCTGGAAGATCACAGCAGCACCCACGGCTGCCAGCATCCAGAGACCCAAACTCTGGGTCCCAGCAGCCACAAGGTGTTGCCAGGTGCTGCTGGGGCCAAGAGCCCTACAGCTTGCCAGGACTTTTGGTCCCAGCTGTACCCATGCTGACAGGACTCTTGGCCCCTGCTGCACCCGACACTGCTGCTGCTCGGTCAAGGCACTGCCTACACATGGAAATTAAAGTGGGATAGAAACCTTTCATAAAGTCATTGCACATTTTTGAGCAATTACCTTGTTGGTGGGTCCTACCTTTTCAGGTCTCATTATTAATTTACACGTGTAGTCAGTCTAAATTTATTGCACAATTAAACTGGTAATTGTATAAAAGATATTATGTGTCGAGAGAGCTATAGTTCCATATCTGTTACTATAGCCCTCTTAATATACGCAGCTACTGTTTTGTGTCTCCGCTTCTCTGTATTCACCCTGTATTCACAGTAGAACAAACAGCATGACAATCAGTAATGAGTGTTTCAAATGCCCAATCATTACATTGGAACCACTTCCAATACTATTAAAATTCTATCCTAACCCACATTTGATTTGGGGAGTCAGTACTTCTTAACAGGATAAATGGAAGAATCCATTGAAAAATACATAACATGTATTTTCTGTCTCCAGCTGAGCCTGCATAGTCAGTTGGCCTCTGGACCCTTGGATTTTATATCTATCCCATCACTTTCCAAGCTATAATTCACTCCTTGTCTTTCAGCACTGTGCTAACATGAAGAGGCTTTTTTACAGTACAGAATCCTTTGACCACTGCAAACAAGTGCATTTGATCACCCATCACTGTTCTGCTTTGTTTCCTGCAGTGACGCTAAGACTATTTTGTCCACTGTTTGAATTGATTGAATCAAAATTTGATTGAATGAATTAATATTCATTATTAATATTAATATGTTGATGCTGTTTTAAAGCAGCAATTCCCCTGCAAGATTTGTTTTGATAAAGCAGTCATAAAAATACAAGTTTAAACCACTCCACCCACTCGGTATTCAGACTTTAGGTTATCTCTACAGATCTTATGTATACTTTAAGAAGTAAAAGTAAAAGAAAATGACTTACTGTTCTCCATAGGGTATTGGACTATACCCTGTTTCTCCAACACAATGATTCAAGCATAAGCTCCTCTCACACTAGACTCCTCAAAATGTTGGATTTCCTTAGGCGTTTGTTTTCTTAGGAACCTAGACTGAAAAACGGGGTTTTTTGAGATACGTTGTTTCTGCTCCAGACAAAAGCAGAGAAGTATTACTAGTTCTATTATGGCATCTTCAAATTCATTCCCACAGCGTGGATGTTGTCCTGTTTGGAAAATAGATTACATTAATGTTCAAATGACGTAGAAAATGATGACATTACTTGGATCTCTTTCTAAGTATTTTTTATCAATGAGAGTGGCTCATTCTCTGCCCCCACCCCCGTGCAGTTTGCTATGTAAAAGGGCAGCCAAGGGTTCTCTCTAACAAAGGAAATCTTGGCTAGCAGAAAGTGTGTGTTGTTGATCCTACATTAGTCATCTCCCTGTCCTCTTAAGGTTTTTTTGCTGGGCTCTGGATAGTCATTAGGACCTTTTCTGAACCCAATTCAGTGCAGTGGGAAGATACATTAGAGCCAGCTTCCTCCACTCCCTATCCTCACCTGTGCTAATTATAAAGCCTACCTTCACCTGCCATTACCTATGAGGACATGGAGGTCTTCTCTATAATAGTAATACATTTGTAATCTGTAAAAATTCTGGTAAGTGACTGGTGTTTATTTCTTGGTCCCAGTCAAGACCGTGTACTCCTTCAGTATGACAATCATTGATACTTGCTGATTGTTCTGCCTGTGGTGACATCTTCCCCTTTAAAATATTCCTACTGCAAATAACTAATCCTTTTTAAAAAAAAAAACCCACAACAAGTGTTGATCAGTGTAACAGGATAAATAGAAAGGTTCCAAGATCTCGCAGATTTATTGCCAGTTTGATTCTTGTTTTGTCCAAAAGTGCAAGGTCCTTGAGTCTGGTGGAAGGATGTTGATTTTCATTTTTAAAAGCCCTTAAGCTTCTAGCCTTTATGGTTGCAGAGCAAAGATAGAAAACATGAAGTAAGCACACCCAAAAGGTTGAAAAACCAGAAGGAAAATTCAAATGCTCCCCAAATTATTTTTTAAAACCTGTTCCTTTTTTAGGAGGATTCATGATGGGGTCCTAATCACAATTTTGGAAGTTTATGGTTAGCAACATTGAAATAGAGATATCTAGAATAAAAGACAAACTAGAAAACTTCAGCCCCCTGGCAGTTAGAAAGGTCAATGTGCCTTTCATTGGCTATTTGGCTATTTCCCATTTATTACTGTTTCTCAATCTCATTAGCTTTCTTATCATATAATCATTTCAGCTTTTTCTGCAGTTACTTGGTAGATACAGCACCTGACACCTATGTCAGTTGCCCCTATTGCTGTTCATTGTGAGTGAGTAAGCTTTTTTCTGTCAGTAAATGAATTCTGTTTGAACAGTGAGGATATCTTCAAGAAAAAGAGAGCTAATGTCATCTCTGGCTTTGTTCAGATGTCTTCTGTACCTCCTGTAGGGGATGGTATGCTGTAGCAGAGATTAGAAGTTAACAACCTCTTCCAGCCACTTAATGTTTGTAATGTAATATTGCCTCCTGTTTGCATTGTGGTATTCTCATCAAGATATTTGCTATTTTCTGATTGCCTGGTATCGACATACTTCAGGTTTAATTGTCTTTCATTCAAGAAGCACCTTAGATGTTAGCACTGAAGTTTCTGTTTTCTCCCTGTAAGTGTCTGACCTGGTGAACTTAATGAAACATTGTGAATTGTATTTTAATGAATGACAAAAATGAAACCCTTGAATCCCTATTTATATCTTTATCAGGTTCCTTCCTCCTTTTTTCCCTCCTAATCATTTTTGTGTGCATAATAAGGACTTGACATGGTGTGATATGAATGGATAAATTAAAGAGCAGTAGCTACAAGTTGCATCTTGGCATTGGCCTGATAGCTTTACTGTTTCTTATTCTTCCTCCCCTCCTTTCCCCACTCCAACCCAAACCAGGCTACAGGACCAGGATGGTCCTATGGATCTGGCCTGGTATGTCGTGCTTTGTTTGCAAAAAAACAGTTTTGTGAATATCAAGTACCTCAGCTCCTCTTTAGCTTTTAGTCACCCACAAAAGCCTCATATACTCCTTTACCATAAACATTAGACTTTAATTAATATCACTTAACTGTACCACTATTGCCACAGAGAGGTACTTATGAGGAAAATGCTTGATGTTGATATTACTCACTTGTGGGAACATACCTGAAATCCTTCCAGCTCTCTGACACAAAGGCTGACAGAAAATGAAGAGGACACTCAGTGAAGAAACAATATCACTAAGGTTTCTTCTAATGTGGTGTTTGTTTTATCAGACTTCAAAGCCTTCCTTTTTTTAAATTCCTAATTCCTTAATTAATTCCTTAATTTCAGTCCTTAACTCTTTAAATGAGGCCTGGATATGGGGCAAGTTTGCGTTTAATAATTTAGTTTTACAAATTGAACATACCAGGAAGGGAATCTGTATAAAATAAATAGAATAAATAAATATCAGCCTGAATACAGTGCAGTAGAGTTTTTAGAATTTTTTTGTTTATCCTCTACTATGCGGAGTCATCATTGATATGGACAGACTTAAGGCAGCATTATCTCTCTTAACTTCTTTTTATAGAAGCCTTAAAGCATATTGAGGCACAAAGCTTGAGCTGCCCCTTTGCTTCCTCTCTACAAATACCCTTGGTTGTATCGAGTCTGGTATTTGGCTAGCTCCACTCAAGCCAGTTCCTGCCCACAAATAATGAGAACCCCAGTCATGCAGCTCTAACACAGAAAAGGTATAAGGTGTTCCTGGGAAGATGCGATCCTGCTTCACATCCCACACTTGTGCTTTTTTATCTAATATTCTGTGTTGTATTCTCTGTCATGTGCGCTGAACATAGGGGTTGCAGGAATCAGGAGGGTATGACCACCTGGTCCTTGCCAGTGGGCTTCCTGTTGGTCTCCAGCAAAGGTCATCTGAAAGAATATCCAATAGTTTAAGCAGCCAGCTCTTCTACCACTTCTACCCATGTTACAGATAGAATATCAGAGGCTGGAGTAAGATGAACCAAACTACTTACTGACGCATCACAGGATGGAGCTGAGCTGGAATCTGCTTTGTTCTCATTCTCAAAGACCCTGCAGCATGCTATCAGGGGGGAACAATGTTGGGATACATTTTCAGAAGTTCTCAGGCCTACTTTACTTTGCTTTTCTATGAGTAAAAATGGCCAGTTTGTAAGCACATTTCTGTGTTAAAGAAAAGAACTGTGAATGCAAATTCTGTGCTTGAACTTGTGATGACCCGATATGCAGCAGCATAAAAAGTATAAGCATTTAAATTTGAACACACAATTCTGCTTTAAGTTAAAAATATGTGCATGTAATGAAAAGGAGGCTGCCTTTTAATGGCAACCCAGGTCATAAACTAGGAGTCCTTAGTTATAAACGGATGAGAATTTTTCTATTTCTGGGAAAGGAGGAAAACTGATAAACATGCTAGAATCATTTACTGTAACTTAAATGGAAAAGTTGGTGCCTTATTCTTTTCTATTTCAGAATCATACATCTCTCTAGAATTGCTCTTTTTAAGGGTAATGTCAACGTTATTTCTGACAAAATAGGGCATTTTTACAAAACAAAATGAATTTTTTTTTATATTACCACTGAAATCATTGTATACTATATAATTAATGTTAGGATCACTTTAGTGCTATCTTCTTTAAAGATTGATTTTGAAAAAAACTTCTTACCTAAAAAAATAGGGTTTTTTTAAGTGTAATGATCTTCCTTTGTTTGGTTGGGTTTATTTTATTTTTAGATGGTGTATGAGGAAGTTATTTGCTAAATCAAGAATTATGGTACAGTACCAAGAACATACAGTATACACTTTCTAGGAAGTGCAGCGGGAACAAATATTAACCTAGTTATAAACCAGGTTATGGGAGATGACAGTAATTTGCACGTTAGAGTTCACTGATTACTCAGGATGACGGTCCATATAGAAGGAGTTAAAGATGACCTCACATCCAAATAATTATTAGAGGTGCAGTGTGGCTGAAGCACTTTCCTTGGCCTAATGTCCCAACCCCCATGTATGGACCGTTGGGAACCACATGCCTACTGAGAATTAGAAGAGCACAGCCTGTTTCTGTCCCTGCCTACAGTGATAGGGACATCAGAGGGGACTAATGAAGAAGCTTACTCTGCTGATTTCATGCTTGCTCGGAGCTCCCCTGTGTCAGGGAACTCTTAGTTGGCTTGATAATGCCATGACACAGAAGGCAGCTTATATTAGCCAGATTTCAAGAGAATCTGATAGCTACTCAAGAGCTAATCAAATGAGGGTAGTGTTTCCTAGTAGACAGAACAATGGTTTGGGATTTATGGGCATTTTTACATGTGGTCTGGGAGGGGGGTGGGGGAGTGCTTTAATTAGAGTGGCTCCAAGAGCTGCTTTAATTAAAGAGTCGCCACGTCTCCTATATCAGTGTCCCCACATTTAAAAATGGCAGCGGGGGCACTTGAACTAAAGCTTGTTCAATGATCTTAGTTCATGCATCTCCACCTCCATTTTTAAGCATGGGGATGTGGATACACAAGACACGCTCCAGCAGACTCGATTAATTGAGTTTGCTCCGAGGCGCTGGAATTCTATACTTGAAGACAATTACCACTCCATAGCCATAGCCAGGAGGAGACATTATGGGGACATCTGGACGAGCACACATGTGGAGTCTGAAGCGCCTCAACGCACATGCAACCATTCGCAATGCTACAAATTTGACACTGGGAGATCCTGGTATATATATATAAAAAAAAAAAAAACACTGCGAAAAAGAGCAGTGTGGTGCATGCAGCAGCAGTGTGCAGTGCCAGAAACAGAACCTGGCCATCCAGAACCAGCTCTGGCTGCCAGCCAGGGTCAATGTGGCCAGATTGCTGCTGCTACCCTGGGGGTTCCCAGCCTCCCCAACCCTACATGCACATGCCAGAGTGTACATGCAGAGGTATGCCCTGGGGCACAAAGCATGCACCTTATTAGGTTGGGCACCCAGTGCATTGTCTGCCTTTAATAGTAGAGAAAACTGGACAATAGCAGAGGCATCTGAAAGATGCCATTTGTCAGAGGTGCTCTAGGTGCCTCTGAGAGGCAAGAAATTTCAGAGGATTTTGTGACTCAGTGGCAATTAGGATAATGCTGGTAGAGGGGCAGAAAAGCTGAATTCTTAAAACACTGGTAGGACTTCCACAAGGGCTAGGGTGTAGCCAGATGAAAGCATAAGAAACTTTACTTGCCCTTTTATTCTATTTCCAACCTTATGGCCAGTTTTTCTTGTATAATTCTTTTCTCCTAAATAATAGATCACTTGGTTGTTTTGTCACCTACCTGGTTGTATTTGGAAAAAGTGATCTCCGGGTGAGTGCTGTTCCAGGCTAGCCCTTGCTACAGAAAGGGGACCTAACATTTCTTTCACAATCTGAAGGAAAGGCCACCTGGAGCTGGCAGGGATTCCCCTGCTACAGCTGTGAAGTCTGTTATAAAAAGCAAATGGAGATGAGGTTTGTGAGAATAAGGAGTTATTCCACGGAAACCTTGGTCTGATCCTTAAAACAAGTAGAGGTACAGCCGGGAGCAACTCGTGACTTTAGGGGCACCCCCATGCACAGGTTTATGACAGTCTTCTGGCCAAAAGAACATTTTGGTTGCAGAATAAAATTTCCAACCAAATGTTCTACCAGTAAAATTTAGGAGAAAGCCCCATATCTCAAAACACAAAGAGTTAACACAATGTAATTTTCTTAATAAAACTAAAGGCAGTGCATCATTTTTTTATAAGCTGTGGCAGGCTGTGTGACACCATGTAATTTTTGAGATATTTTATACTTTTCAAGGAAAACAGCAACAATACCGAGTGTCTTTTTAAGACTGGTTTTTGCTGCCAAAAACATCCATTTGCTTTGTCACGATTACAGCAGTAAATCTTACAGTGAAGGCATTTAATGATGGCTACAAAGATTCTTTTATTTTACCTGCAAAGAGACACTTCAGAAGTTTTCGGAGCATGCCCGTCTGCATCTCAAGGAAATCAAAGAACACAGTGTAAGGCTTATTTACCAAGTACCTGTTATGAGAATAGACCCAATAAACCAGCTAAGGTTCCAGATAAATTCTGAATTGCCATATTAATTAAACTAACTCCAAACCTTTTCAGTAGTGCATTTAATTACATGCAGAAGCAAACTGGTATCTACAGGTAGGTATGCATAGGTAAAGGGATACAAAATGAAACTTCAGCCCACAATTTTAGTGCTAGTGGGACACAAGCCTGTTGAAAGGGAAGAACATCAGGTCAAGATGCTGAAATCCTGCTTCCTTCTGGCTAGCAAATTCCAGAATCCTACTGTATGGTGCAGGAGACATATTTCCCTGCACCCTGAAGAGATCTGGGGCTTCCTGGAGGTCTGGTCTCTCTTGGTGCTCTACCCAGGGAAGTGTGGACCTGTACCAAGGTCATGGTTCAATAAAAGCCATAATGATTAAAGAGAAATACTGGATAAAACCAAAAGGTGGTTTTCAACATCCAACTTCTCTCTCAGGATTACCTCCTTACTGGGATGGCAATGACGGACTGGGTCTTTGCAACTTAGCTCAGAAAAGCTATGAGTAACAGCTTATTTTTAGAAAGTCAGGTTTTCAGGGTGATCTAGTTATTTGGATTACATAATAAAGCTTCCCTTGAGCCAGAAGAGAATTAGGAATTGTATATAGGTTGTGGATTTATGTGGAAGAAAAAGGAGAGAGTAATACTTAACTTGAGATTTGAGTAGCTCCAAGGAAGAATTCTGCTTCGCCTCCTCAGTTCTGTGCATGGCAAAGCAGCATTGTGTTCGGAACTGAATTCTTTTAACTGTAATTATTCAGAGTATGACAGGGGAAGTTCAAAAACCTTAGAATGTAAGACCATTCTTCCTAGTCCTCTCAGGATTCACAAACACATCTGCACACACAGCTATAACCCACCATCAATTACTGAATAAAGCATAAGCAAAGGGGCCTACTATGCAGATTTGCTTAAAAAGTCTGAAAAGAGTGGAATTACAAGCCAACAATCTACTGCAGGGAGCAGAGCAGCAGTCACCTTCCCCTGGTCTAGATTACACACTTCAACCTCTATGTTTTCCCCAGGCAGTGGTTTATGGCTGCTGGGTGTGCATTATTACATTGGACTCAGTAGTCATGCTTCTTCTCCTACTGTGAATCTGTTGTATCCAGGACTAGCTCTGTCATGTGCAGAGACTGTCTCTGCATACGCTCTCTACACTCAACCAACCACCCCTTTAGAAGACAAATGCAGCCACCTATGAGCAGATCCAGGATTCTGCAAAGGAGGTGACCCAGAGGCAACCCGAGTAGGGTGCAGGGCCTGGGGCAAATTAGCCTGTGCGGGGCCCCACTCCCAGATATGAGGAAACTGACAGCGCATTCAGCAGTGGGGGTGCTGAGTGGCCGGACGTGAAGTTGGCGGCAGCACAGAGTCACTGCAGCTGCTCTGCCCAGTTCTGCAGGGGCTCTCAAAGCATGGGCCTGAGGTGGTCATCCTGATTTGTGGCCCCCTAGAGATGGCTCTGGGCACATAATCCCTGAGGCCTAAGGCAAGGCATGGCTGGAGGCCCCTGGGTAGGCAGGGGGCACTGTGGAACCAGGCAGTGAGGAGGCTCACAAAGGACACTGCTGTTGCTGTCCCTGGCTGATCTGGTGGGAGACAGAAGCCAAAGATATTATTGCCCCACTCGAGATGGTGGCTGTGGGGAGCAGCTGTATGGGGAGCTGCTGGGCTTGGCTGGAGACAGTGGTGGTGGTCCACAGGTTCCTCATTCCACCACCACTGTCCCCAGCTTAACCTGGCTCCCTGCATAGCTGCTCCCTGCCTCACAGAGCAGGAGCAGGTCAGGAGTGGCCCTGGGGCTCCCCCCTGTGCCTGTGCTAGTCAGGGACAGCAGCAGTGGCATTGAAGTTTCTCCTTCCAGTGCCTGCTCCCAGCCAGTTAGAATACACCTATAGAGGAGGAGTGGGCAAGGAGCAAGTGCTGGAAGGAAGAATCTGTCTGCTGCTGCTGCTTTTCCCTGCTGAACCTGGCACCCTGTGCAGCTGGAACCTGTAGCTGGAGCAGCTCTGAGGTTCTCCCTATGTCTGGAGGACAGTGGGAACAGCAGCAGCAGGGTGAATTCTTACAATGGCACCCCCCCAGGATCCTCCCCTTCAGCCACCCTGCTGTGTTGTGTCCCTACTTTTGTACAGACTGTTGTGGGAGAATTTCATGCTCTGCTTTCTTTTCAGTCTTCCAGTTCATCAAATATGCTGAGCTATTTTTCCGTAGAAGCTACTTATTTTTCTTCCTTCTATCCTTCCAGACATAAACCTGTTTTCTGGCTCTGTGTAATTGATTTAAATGCTTGTTTTTCTGGAGCATTGTATAGTTTAATATAATCCTCTGCTACTGCATATGCTAGTTATTGTTATTGCTACATTGTCCTTAACTACATTTTTTAAAAACTGTTTTCTTATTGATGGGTATTACAAGCCATTCTTTCACAGCTATAAAGGAGATAGTCAATTGTAATAGAAGTATAATATAAGATATCCATTTCATCTTTGTGAAAAACAAGATAAAAGAACACATCACAATCTACATTCAGTCTTTGAAATGATAGAATATATGAATTGAACATTCATGGAATATAATTCATTGAACCATAAGATTGCTAATGTAAAGGCCACTCAATCTTAAATACCACATTTGTCAAGATACTGTTAAAGGGATACTGTGCAGTAGTCAAGGCCAGCACGAGGCACTTGTGCCCAGACTTTCAAAGATTTAAGCACTTAAAGAGGCAGATACAGGTCTAGTGGGAATTTCAAAGCTGCCTAAGTAGGTTAAGTATCCAGTTCCCAATTATCTTAAAAAGTAATTAGGCGCCTAATTCACTTATGTACTTTTGTGAGTCCCAGGAGGTGCCTATCTGCAACTTTGTGCACCTAAATACCTTAGTAAATCCTGCTTTGTGTCTGCCACTCTTCAAGAGCTGGATAGGAGAGGCAAGACCAATAGTGACAGAAGACCTGCAGACCCCTGAGCCCATTTACCTAGAAGATACTAAGAGGAGTAAGGATGTAATGAGAAGAGTTTGAGATCATGCAGAAGGGAAAGGAGGGAAATAAGCAGCAAGCTTGTGAATCTGAGGTAATTTGGGTTAGTGTCAGGGCTTGAGTGTGTCACTAAGCCTGAAACTAGAAATGGGGCAAATTTTACTTGGCTTTAACTCTCATTGTAGACATTTCACAGAACGCTAATAGCCAATCCACTAAAAGCTCAAAGCTCTTTCCTTCCATGGTTGCTAAGCTGCCTCTTGTAAGCATCTGTTAATTTACTTCATCATTTGCGTGCACCCACTGAGGGTTCATGGAAAGTGTGAAACATTTTTTAAGTTGTCGTCACTGAACAGGGCAGTAGATGCATAGTTACAGATTTTTTTTATATGGTTTTGTCCCAAACTCTTTGCTGAGGTAGCAAGGGATGGGGATGTAATTAATCATTTGTCAAAACAGTAGTATTGTGAATAGTTGTGAGGGGAAATTAGATTGAAATCTTATGGCTTCATCCTGCAAAATGCTGAGCTCTCGGTGTACACCTGGACTATTGAATTAAATTAAAATTGTGTAATGTTATCATAGCTAAGCCTAAGTTTCACTTGACAATATTGAGCATATCAGCATTGAGCTATAGTAAGCATCACACCATGTTTAACACAGTATTAGTTAAGACCTGTTCCAATAAAAAGTTATTTCCTACTATAGGTAGGCCCTGAGTTTAGCTACTTAATACTCATTAACATGAAATCTTTGGCCAGAAACGTATTTTGTTTTTGTTCCATCTAATAGGTAAGGTTGTTTCAGACCAAGCTAAAATGCAATATCTCAAAACTATTTCCACGGGTTCTTATTTTCAGACTAATTCAATAGTCAGTCCCATATAGGGTTGGGAGGACTTGCATTTCATTTTTTGTTTTTCCATTACCTTTCTGTTGTTCAAGTAACCATCTTCCTAGGACAGAATGATTCCTGTTGGTTCTTTTTTTCACTTTGGCCAGAGTTGAGTAGCCATTTCTATGTTAGGAATCCATTTTGCACATAACTTGAGTGCATTAGTTTAATGAAATGTTCTGCATTTCACAATGGTATAAAGGTACTGTGATGATTTACTTGCCATGTTTAATACCCCCATTTATTGAACAAGCAAGTAAATTATTGTTGAAAAGCTATTAGGAATGTATCTTCAGAAATTCTTGACATCTGTTTCTTGTATGGATGCTTTTTCAGTGTGAAGAGATAAAATTCATGTATTTATTGTATCAATTGAAACTGTACCCTTGTTGGATAGTTGCTCATACACATGATCTACATGATCTACGCACGGGTAAATTCCACTTAGAAATGGAAGTGACTGTGACAGTATTGTTCATCACAAGCATTCAAAAATCACAAATCAGGCTTCTTTAAAAACTCTGACATTAGCTTAAAATGTAGGATCTTAGGAAACTATAAGTTTGGACATATTTCTATTTGCCTTGTGAGTTTTGAACCCTTGTGGTTGGGCTGTCACATTTTCATTCTTTTCTTTTTCCCCAGCCATGAGGTCTAGGAACATGGTTGATATAATCTCCTGATTCCAGGAGCTGGGACTTTACAAGTGCATCAGAGAGTCCCACTAACAATAAAACTGCATATGACAATATTGCTATAAACATAGTAGGTCCATACTAGGAACTCTAACTACTGCTTATTAACAAAGTCAGTAGGAATGCTAGCCTAGGGATGTGTCTACACGAGATGCTTAATGCGCAGCAGACTAATTCTACAGCGCATTAATATGTCATGGCAAAAACCATGCTAATTACAGCTTATTGGAACAGACTTGATTAATCGAGTCTGCTGGAACATGGTAATTACTGTACTCCAGAAGACTGCAGCGTCATGTGTATCAGCATCCCTGCACTGAAAAATGGTGGCAGGGGTGCTTTAACTAAAGCTCATAGATTTCATAGATTTCATAGACATTAGGGCTAGAAGGGACCTCAGAAGATCATCGAGTCCAGCTCATTTGACAAGCTTTAGTTAAAGCACCCCCACCACCATTTTTCAGTGCAGTGATGCTGATACACATAATATTCCAGGCAATATTCCCAAAGCACATGTATAAATGCCCTTGTATTAGAAGTATGAAATTAATGCACCGTAGCAATGGTACATTAATGCATGTGTAGATGCATCCAGTGAAAGGGCTTTCTGTGGGAGTGAGTTTATCAGCAAAATGTTTGGTGATACAGGTTAGAATAATCCTGGACTCTTGTTTGGGATCACTTTCTACTTGAGGTGTTAGATATTTTTTGCTTTGCTTATAATCTTATTATAATGGCAGGCCACAATCCAAGAATCTGTTCTGAAGTCTTAAAGGTCTTACCTGTTCTGGTGAAATTTGGGACCTTACATTAGTGCTAGATTATTATAGATATTTGGACTTCCACCATGACAATCAGGCACTCCAGAAAATCCTATAAAGGCTTTAGATACATCATTATGAAGAAGGTATTATGAAGATCTTTCTGGATATGAGGGTGATAAAACACAGCAATCGGTTACTTAGAGAAGCTACAGAATCTCCATGCTTGGTAGTTTTTAAGAGCAGGTTAGAGAAAGAATGGTTTTAGACAGGGATGATCCTACCTTGTGCAGGGGTTTGGACTAGAGATGACCTCACAAGGCTTTTTCCAGCTGTATCTTGATGTGATTTTCTAAGGTAGCATATCTGCTGATTTAAAAAGCAGAACATTAAAATAAATTCATTTTAAACTAGAACCGTGCTTAGTTATGTATTTTATTCATGTCGGTGAAAAACCTGTTCTTTGTTTTTAAATCAGAATAAATGCAAGAAAGTTAAAATGAAACATGCTGTATTTGCTTGAACCCAATCCACATGGGGAAAAAGAAAGCCTTAATTTAGATTTGAGTACTGGCCCAGGGCAAGGAGACTAGGGCCAAAGCCAGAGTTGAGCTGCTACATCCCCTGCTCCAGTGTGGCAGGACAGGAGCTCACAGAAATGGGAGCATGGGGAGGGGGACCCCCACTGTGGGGAGTTGCCTGCAGGAGACTGGCAGCATGTGGCTTGGGGACAACGTGGGACAGACTACAAAGCCTGCCCCCCCACCCTTTCCCTCAGCTCTGGCTCTGGACCCTCTGGCCTAGACCTGCTGCTGCTACTGCTTCTTCCTGGCCCACGAGAGCCAGGCCCAAACCACTGCCACTGACTGCCATAGAGCTGGAGCAGAGCTGGCACAGAAGGTAAGGAGCAGAGGGGAAGCCAGTAGGGGAACAGGAGGTTGAGCAGCATGTGGCAGTGGGGGCAAGAACCCAAGAGGCACAGGGGATCAGGCACAAGCACAGGGGACAAGAAGCAGAGGGCCATATGGTGAGGACTAGGCAGCTGTGGGAAGCAGGGGAGCAGGCATGGGTGAGCATCTGGGGCTGCAGGCGGCAAAGGGGGTGGGGAGCAAGTGGCACGGGGAACAAGAGGCCAGCATAGGCATGGGGAGCAAGAAGTGGGAGGGGCAGGGGGGCACTGGACAAGGGTCTGGCCCCTTGCCCCCCGTGATTGCTTTCCCTACCAAACCAATGAGAGGGACAAATTTAAGATGATTCTCCAGCAATTAGATTCTATACATGGAAAATTATAACAAATTCATAATTTTCCATGTATAGAATCTAATTATTGGGGGGTTGTCTATACATTCAGAGCCATCTTGGATTTGAGTAAATATGGTAATATCCAACATGGCCCTGCTGTATCTAAGTGCCTAAGATGTCTGATCAAATAATACTTCTAAACAATTTGTGGAATCATGTTTCCTCCTATATCATCTCTGTTAATGTTAATGGAAGGAGTAGGTGCTCTTGAGATAGAAAATAGATTTGTATATGGACTGCAATTTGTAATGCAATGGATTAAAATGTAGGTTTAGTCTAACCTTAAATTTTATGGGTGAAATCCCTGGCCCTGATGAAGTCAATGAGAGTTTTGCTATTGACTTCAATGAGTTTTGCTATTGACTTCAGTGGAGTCAGGGGTTCACCCTATGACTTGACTGTAAGTGAAACCACTATTATTTTAGGATTTTTATTATAGCCATTTCTTTTATTGTAAGTAAAAAGGAGTCCAGACAAATTCCTTCACACTGGCATATTGGACTCTTTCAGGAATGTGTGTCATATGGTTTAAATATTTTTAAGACCTAAATTAGATTAAATCATATGCCATGATTTTCAGTTAACAGATTTTCATTTTAAAATTAAGGCATTTCTGTACCACTATTCATTCAATATATTATGCCAATATTTTGCATCAGTAAAGTTTGCTTATAAATATGGATGTAAATGCATGGTTATCATTATATCATCACCCATAGTACTAGAAATTGAGTAACAAGGGATTTTCAAAAAAGAGTGTGAAATTAATTTGCAGATACCTTGTCAGTCCATTTTCTGCCTAAAATCAGTTTTTCAAACTAAATTATAAATTCCTAAAGAAATGGGGCTGATGGAAACACTGAAAATATTCATCTCTGTCCACGCTTTGCAAAGCTGCTGTAAAAATGAAAATGTAGCCATAGTTTTCAAATGTATAGCATTCCTATTTTTTTAAAAGGTTACTTTTTATATCAAAAATCCTTTTGATCCTTTTTTCTGGTACACAGTTACAAGAGTGACATTTGACATATTCTAAAGATTGGTTTTGGCTCTTATATATTAGAATGTAGATGAAGTAATCTTTTGAAGCAAATAGTTGTATCTGAAATTTGTGGCTTTTTTAGATTTGTCAAGTTATATTCAAGATACCAACTTTGCTTTTATGCACTAGAAATACAATCTATATTTACATTGTATGTTTCTAAAAGTAGAATGAAACACATCTATCTAAATCAGATCCAATACATGGCTTATACTAATCTTCGTAATGACATATGGATATATATGTATTATGATTTACTTGTAATCCTGTATTTGCATAATTTACTCCACCATAAATACCCATATGGGGACAGCATGTGTGGATGTGTATATAGATATACACCAGATACACACATATACTACCACATTTTTAACATACATAATATTTAGAAAGATTCTGAGCTGTTAAAAGAGTCTATTTCATGAGACCAATCACACATTCTTGTTTTGCTAAGAACATTAGGTGGTACATTAATTACTGTTGAATTGTGGTGGCATTCCAGTATAAGTTCTTCTAACATTCACAAGAATACAAAGTTCATTATGATGAGTGGTATTACAATGAATAACAAATGATTTAACAATGCTGGAACAATTCATTTTAAGCCTTACCAAGGGTTACAGTAAAACCTATATGACTAAACATTGTGTGATTAAAAATAGAGTGCTAAGATTCTCAGTGAGAAGAAAGCAAAATTTAGTCTCTTCAGCACAAACTCAAAAGTAGACTAAAGTAAAATGTATGTTAGCTTTTCAAGTTTTAACTTTGAACAAATGAACTGCATACTATTTTATAAACTTTTAAAAATAATCTCAGCATTTTAATTAGCAGGGTCCAGATAGGAAAAAATTATAAATAAACTAGCCTACAATGACAACTCATGATAATGTTCTGTAGGTCTCTCATTATTGCAGTTTGTGTATCCTGGCCAAGTGTTCAGACAATTCACATATAAGAAAACTGAGAAATAGCTAGCATAGGAGTTTCTTTTTGCCTGCTGCCTGAGTTATACCATTATGTAACAGGCATTCTATATTTACTTAAAAAGAAACTATTTGAAATATAATAAGTTAACGGCATCTGCATAAGTTATTGCTGCTTAACCTACTAAAGATAGCCTGCATTGCACTTGTAATATTTATGCCTTTAAAAGTAATGTATTGCAACAATTCATATCTATTATAGATTTAGTAAGACATGAAGGCATAAATGGATTTAATCAGACATGTAATTATTTTTATGCCTACAACTCAAAAATATGCATAAATAAATTTATGGTTATTTGGTAATCAGTGGGAATAGTGTTTATAAATGTTGGAGCAGCTGTTGGCAAATGTGTGTGCAAAAGCAAGGAAAATAGTTTTTAATATCTACTAGTCAGGTTATTAATGAAAGACTTATTGTTCCTTATTAGGTCCAGGTTCTGATCCTATGTATATGACAGTAAATTCATAGCAGCCTCACAGAAGTCCATCCAGTTATCTGAGTGTAAATTTGGTTTTTAATCTTTGCATAGTTGCTCATCATTCTTCATATCATCTGCAATTATAAACTCACAAAATAGATATGCAGTAATTCCTTGTGGCATTGAGAGAAGATTTTATCAAATGAAGACTTACTATGCATTTCTCTGTCGGCTCTTTCAGGTTTATTCTGTAGTTGGATTTACTTATATTGGCTGTGATTCAGCAGTGTGCTTACTCCTGTTTTTAAAACCAATCACATCCTTAAAATGTGTTGCCAAACAGGGACAACATAAGGACTTAACATATTTGAGTTGTGTGCTTAAATGCTTTGCTATATTAAGGTCATTATGCAGCATTGCTTTCATAGTCTCATTTACTTTTATTTGTGATATCACTTTATATTGCATAGAATGCATTCATTTAAAACAATGTATTTAAATCTACATAAGGCACTATCATGTATGTTAAATCTGTGATCTATCTAAATTCCTTATGTCTGACTCTGTACTGAGATATGCCATTTGCAAAGTTTTTCAGTGGAACATGAAGATTAATCCTCTGAATACATGTATATGATTATTTTACATGATTCTATGTAGTAAGTTGCATTTCAGTTTATCCTAGACATGTGAGCCAGAAACATCTAATTTGCTCCAACTGCTTTTTTAAATTTTTTTTTATGCTTTAGATTTAAAATTAGGAATTTTGATTTGAGAAGAACTGATACAAATAGAAACTGAAATGATCTTAAAATCAGTAGCAAAGTGATGCTAGGAAACCAATTTATTAGTTATTATCTGAAGGCAACTTTTGTTATAAAATATTTTGCACTTTCTTAAATCATATACTAAGCCATTGTATTACACTGAACCATCTGAATGTACGCCATTTTGTGTTCTAATGTTAAACAAACATAAAACTTATCTTTGAGTGTATGTACTTGTAATTCAAAGTACATTTTTACTTTTGCATGTAATTTCCAAAGTGAAAGTATAACTACCAACTAATAAGGTATATGCCACAGATTTAGTGTCCAGTATCTGGCTGTCTCAAATGATGCTCAAGTTCTTCATTTGTGTATTTTATGTTATTGTAGAGATCACTAATATTTCCAATAAATAATAGATTGACCAGTACTGAGGGCTTCTGCATGTTGTTAGAGCATGCTTTCCTAGAACTTTACTTTATCCAGCACTACACTGAGCCCTTTAAAACTGCTGTGAAGTTCCTTTGGAAACCACAGAGTGCCCTCTGTTGATCAAAAATGCTGTATATATGTTTCTTCATATATGTAGCAAAGCTTTCAGACAGAAAACCTTACAATCTCATATTTCCTTACCAATGATAAAAAAAAACAAATCTTGCAAAAGTACATGTATTTCTTAAAAACAAAAAAGGTACTATGTTTGGTTGTGGGGTGCATAAAATAAAGGAGGTTGAACACAGTGGCTCGGCATCTTGCATTTATACAAACTCACACATAGTACTGACTGGATATGTATGTATCTGGAGATAACTTTTCAAATATGTATGTGCATGTATATCCACGTACACATAAATACATACATTTCCATTAAAATAATATAAAATAATATTTTTGAAAAAATATGGATAATAATCCTAAATGCTGCAAAACCCAATAAGTAACAAAAACTGTTTTGTGCAAGATGATTACTTAGTCCTCAGGCTCAGGGAAAAGCAAAACAGCTGAGTGCAGCTTTTAGTTCTCATGTTGTCTCTGCTGACAGAGAAAAATTGATGGCCTAGTTTTCTGGTATCTTGTTCAAACTAAGTTTCTGCAAGTCCTGATAGAACAGTAAATTTGATTGCAATTTTTGAGCAGTAATTCATGAAAGGAAGAGCATGTCTCATAGGGTTTGGTTTGGTTTTTTTTTTTAAAGCCTTTGTCCTTTTTGTCTCTCTTTAGTTTATGGGATGTGTAAAAAGCATTGTTACATTTTTAAATGTGGTTTGTGATATCTACATTGAAAATGATTAATTCACATAAAACATTTCCTGTAAAATAAACATTTTTCCTCTAAATTATTGTTGTACTTTTAATAGCAGAATCATCATCTATTCTGAAAGGAGATAACAAAATAGGCTGCCTCAGATTGTATAAGAAAGTTGAGCAGAAAGTCCAATTTACCTTGCATCTTTAAAATTGCATAGATAATGATCTGTTTCTAGAAGTAATTGTTCAATTATAATTTGTGGCAAATAAGACTCACTTTCAAGAGAGACTTCTAAACCACAAAATAATGGGTGAATAGCAGAAATCATGTGTATTTTGATTTCTTTGTACTGTGTTATGACCTAAATATAGTAAGTATTATAGAACTCTGATTAGAAACAAGTACTGTGCTGAACATTCAAAAATATAATTTTTAGCATAAAAATGCTAGAAATTCTCCAAATAGCTATAAAAGCACTGGCAAATATAAATAATTGAATGACATTCTAACATTTTATTTTGTAATTTGAATGTATAATGCTAAGTCATCAGTTTAAAATTGAAAAGAGAGAAAACAGAAACTCAGCCATTTAAGGACATTACTCTACTTACTTTATGTTTACTCTCCAAATTGCATTTTTTCCTAATGCTATAATTAAAACATGTATTCATGCATCTGAGATGTTATTACATTGCAAATATGGTAATACAAAATCTTTTTATGTACATTCATCATGCCATTTTTGCATACCATCTTGCTTTTGTCAGGTCCCTAGATTACAGCATTTTCAGTTGTGAATCTAAATATTTTGTATATGATTTTCTTAGGGAAACAAGAAAAGGTTCAGTAACTGGTAAAAAGCAAGAGAGAGAAGCCTTTTAAAAATGACTAAAAAATATAAATATTGATTGCTCTTTTTTCTTTGAGACATGTTTATTCACAATTCTATATTGCCTTAAGCTCACATTGACAAATATTATAATACTTTTAAACATTTAAATTTAAATTAAGTAAAGATTTTAATAGTTTATAGATCAAAATAATTAACTGTATTAGTACTACTTCCAGTATGACATCTCAAGCAAATGGAAAATAACATATACTATTAACTGACAGAAAGGAAAATATGTACATAGTTGTATGTGTTTAAAATCAGTCTTCTTTTGTGTTTACAGAAATAATTCATATTCGTTCCCCTATGAAAATGAAACACTAAACAGAAATCACTATCTATTTAGATGATTCTAGCTGCTGCAAAAATATTCCCATGACAACTACTATTTTTCATAGTAGTCTTGATATTCCTGAGTTTTAAATTTAACACAAACTAGCCACAAGAGGGCACTCTTTTTGTTGTTATAACTTATTTTAGATGGTATCTTTTTGTGTTTTCGGTTTCTGTTGATTTGCAAACAATCTTTTTTTTAGTAAATTCCATTTTTTGTTGTTTCAAGATAAATAAAATGTGTTCTGTCATTGAAGAAACTAAAACTGCTGATATTGTAAGATTGAAAAAAAACAAGTGACTAAACATCAACAATTTTTTTCTGCTTACAAACGTTGCCTTTTTTGTTGTTGTACTGTTTGATGTGTTCAGAAACATTGCATGTCATTCTGCCCCTGCACACGATCCATTTCAATATACCAGGTGATCAGATGTATTTCTGGCGAAAAGTGTGTGCTGTAGCATCCTGAAGTGATTGGTGGACTTGAATCATATTGAGGCAGAAAGGAGCATGAGTTGAGGGGTTGCTTCAGGTTCATATGCTACATAACTATCCTCCAAATGGATGTGATCTTTTGGTGTATTTAAATACAGCACATAAAGTTTTGCAGGCCCAGTGATCGTCAAGAGCATGTATTGTTCCAGATATGTATTTATGACTGCTTAATCTTAAATTGATGTTACCTTTATTGATTAAATTAATCGTACAGTTAAAATTTTTTTAAAAAGAATCTCTTTGGAAGGAGACTATTCAGGAAATGCACTTGTGAACTTGGGCCACACCCAGACTGTGACTAGTAGCACTGTCTTTCACAAGTGCCCTGACATGTTTTTGCTGAAGGCTACTGTGAAGTTCAGAGCACAAGAATCATGCAGTACTGCAGCCCTCCTCCCCAGAGTCTCCCTGTAGTGGGAAGCCCTGTGCCCAGAGTTATTCATGTGGAAGCCACAGGGATAAGTTGAGTATGGTGCCTTTTTCTATGTTAAATATAACATTTTGAATGAGGATGGCTCTAAAGCTTTCAGATACAAAGCTAAAATATGTGGCTAGTCACTGTGAAGTTGACCAGGGAGCCTCCCTTCCATGTATACCCTTCTCCCACATACCTCCATAGGCATTGGACACATTTGCAGTCTTTGGTCATACTGCAAAATACTATGCTACATGGAAAAAGGGCCAGATTCTGTAGCCCAAACTGACCACCAGCCCGTTGATGATAGTGAGGTGGAAGTAAGCTTATTTAGTGAAGCTTATTTGGTGAAAGGTACACTCCCTTAAGGACATGCCTTCCTTTGCATATTAGGCAGACACAATGCACATTATGCGATTTTTGGCAGGTGTTTACATGTGTAGGGACTTGGGACTAAAGTTAGTCTCAAGTCCAGGGTGGGCAATTATTTTGGGCAGAGGGCCATTAACTGAGTTTTGGCAAGCCATCGAGGGCCACATGACAGGCAGCCCAGGGCAGATTAATATTAATTTTGTAAATCTTTTAGGGGCCCCACAGGCCAGACAGAATGGCCTGGTGGGCTGCATCCGGCCCTTGGGCCACATTTTGTCCACCCCTGCTCAAGTTCATGCAGCCCTGTGGCCACCGGGGGGAGCTCTAGCTTCTGGCCAGCACTTAGCAGCCATGTTGAAGCCAGAGCCAGCTGCCAGCACCTGGCAGCCATCTGGGAAACTTGGATCCCTGGCCAGCCCCTTCTCTGCCCAGGAGCCTCAGGGGCAGCATGTGGCAGCTCTCTCCTTGTTCACCCTGCCTCCCTGCACCAGGGCTGCTCCTGCCTCTACCCCTGCCAGTGATGCCCAGTGCTCCAGCCCAGCCCCTGCCAATAATGACCAGCGCCCTGTGCTCCTGCAGGTCATGGTGCTGGCCCTGCTGGCTGCAGCAGCCCTCCTCCCCCCACCCCACCCAGGTCCTAGGACAGCCACGCACCCACCACTCCCCACTTGAGCCTGCCTGCCCCATTGCCCACACATCTTTACCCCCTGCTCTCCCTAGCACACTCTCAGTACATGTATATGTGTGAAAAAAAAAAAAGCTATTACCCTCACAACACCTATCCCCATGCCTCCCCACTCAACCAACAAAGCCTCTCCACCACCCTCCCCACCCACCAACAATAAAAACCTGTTTACAGTGGGAAACTATTTACAATATTTTGGGTCTTCAAGCCCATAGTGGGGGGTCATGGAGGGAGGGGCTAGGGGGCAGGGCCCCAGGGAAGGTGCTCAGCATCCCAGCCCCTGGATTTTCCCTGGGGCTGGGCTCAGGCCAGCCCCTTAGTGGCAGGGCAGACCTGGCACTAAAGTTAGTGCTGGGTAAAGTCTACATGTAAGTTAATGCACATTAACTAATCATACCTAAATTTGATTTGTAGGTATCAAGTTTAGGTGTGGTTAGACTACATTAATGTGCATTTAGGGCATGTATGTGTAGATGTGTGCCCATAATGCACATTAACTTAGGCTAATGTGCATTAACGTACCTCATGTAGACATGCCCATTGCATATTTGTCCATACTGTGATGCAACATCCCTGACCATAGACATTGTAGCAATTATTTAAATATGCTGTTTGGAGGAGAGTTTGCTTGTAACTTTTAGAATCAAAATCCTTTTAGTTAATGTTAGGAAATGAAACCATATCAATGGTAAATAGATGAGACTACATTATGTTAGATAAAATTATATAAAAAATTCTTTTCTGTTTCCTTTCCTTCCATTCCACTTATAATCACTCTCCACCTAGCAAGTCAGCCACTATGGGAGATGACATTAGTCCATTAGCCTTGGAGATGGAATCCCCTCATCCTCTGACTGTCTGCAGCTGGATGTTGGCTTGAATTTCAGCTGGCAAGGATTTCTTCAGCCTGCTGCTTTGTTCCAGTCTGATATCTGTTTTCCTCTTATTATAAAGCCAAGCCTTCTTTGAGTTATGCACAAAAGAGAAGTAACCTGTCTGGGTAGATTTGAATACAAGTAGTTCTAGAAAAAGGAGAATCAGTAAAGGCAGCCTTGGGAGAAAGTGGAGGGTGGTTTTTCAAATGTTCAGTCTTGAGTCTTAGACTTAGTCTCTTTTTACCCACTTTTCTGTGCCAGTTGTCTGGATAATTGTTGTCTGGGTATTCTTAAAAGGCAGAAATACATACATACATATGTATATATATATGTATGTACTTTAGTGTGTGTGTGTGTATATATATATACTCACACTAAAATTTTAAGGTTTTTACTAAAGCCTTACTGTTTTTCTTAATGCAGAACTAATCACCCACAGTGATCAGAGACCGATAAGCACTAATCAGCTCCTTATAGTGTTTTCTGTGTACAGAACACTACTAAACAACATTGCAATGTTATCAGGAGAGGCCAGGTTGCCTTTCGCCAAAGTATTGGCTATCACTGCTGTTGGAGGAATATACTAAAATAGATGAACTAATCATGTTATCAGGTGCATAAATCCTCTCATCCTATTTGAAACTAGGAGCAAGGAGTTACAAATGCTAGTGGCTTCGATAAATGTAAGCACAAATATCATCTTAATACTGAATCCTTCCCAGAAAAATGATTTAAGTCCCAAACAAAAAGACTTCCCAATTAGCCAGTCAGGTTGGTATCCATGAAAAATGTAAATTATGGATGGGTGA
The DNA here is from genome assembly GCF_052110815.1 of Crocodylus siamensis. NCBI lineage: Eukaryota > Metazoa > Chordata > Crocodylia > Crocodylidae > Crocodylus > Crocodylus siamensis. The sequence goes on along the minus strand of NC_143399.1, from coordinate 155,037,383 downwards.
TGAGATCTTATGTATGTAGCTGTTGTGCAGCCCCAGATTTTTTAGCTGGAACATTAGTAATAAATAATGCCTCTGAGTGTTCATGCTGGGAAATTGCTTTCTGTTGTGAATACATCTCTTCATTATCTGCAGGTGCTGCAGTCAGAACACAGGCACTGTTAATCATTCCCAAAATGGGGAAATTGGAAAGAACAGAAAAACCTTTCTTGGTTTACTGATTCTCTAGTTAAAAATCTCAGCAATTCTAGGCAATATTATATGCCCAAAATTTTAGTAAGTCATGTGGATACAGAGAAGGATGGAGTAGCAAGGTGGGTAATATGTGGTTGCAGAGTCCCTTTTGGACTCATATGAAAGGTTGTTCCCAGTTGACCTAGCTGTAATGGGTACCTCGTCACCTGAGCTGAGGAACCACCGGTGCTCCACAGATGTAATACTAGCCCCATCACTCCCTTGGCCCCTACTGGCTATAAAACTAGGTAAACTTTACATATGCTAGACAAATAGGTCACTAGGCTTGGAATAACTTTTGGCCTAGGTACAGAAGGGATACATCTTAGATCAAAATGATAAGTACCTCTACTTCCTTTTTTAAGAGTCCTGTATATAATGCAGAAAGAATGTATAGTAGTTTCTGTAGGACAAGCAAGAAAAGATTTTTACCTTGTCTTTTGTTCCTTTTGCTCAGAGAGTGGGCTTAAAAAGTCAAGATGGCTTTTCTGTAGAGGTACAACCCTGTTCAGTCATCCATCCCAATTTAATGGTGCCACAGTACTAGCAGTATCTGTAAAGAAAGTATAGGACAAGCAGCAGTGACACTTGTTTTATCAGACTGTTCTTTCTGTGTGCCTTGGCAAAAATCTGCCTGAAAGCATTTCTCAGGGTCAGAAGGTAAATTTTCCTTCCATGCTCATTGGCATTTTGATCTCATGATAAAACCTAACAGGGGGCTCTGTTAGTGCTTCTGGTATTTGCATTTTGTGGTCAGTAGTCTACTGCTTCTCTACTTTTCCCTTTTTTAGACCTGTTGATTTCACATCCAGTAGAAGTCAGAGTAAACCCAGCTCTTAGTTCAGGCATTATTTAGTTGGTGAATTAAAGTATATGAACTTGTGTCTTAACATACTGAGAAAAATGTGTATTCTACATAGGTATTATGTTTCTCTGTCTTTAGTTGTCTAATTCTTTCACTTGATTGCCTCCGTCAGATTCAATATGTAATCTCACTTCATTGTCTAACCCTCAGATTCTCATGTTGGGTCTACTCTCTAAAAGTCTTTTAAATAGAGGATATTGCATTACCATAATAATGCATGCTATTCAGAGCTTGACAAACTAAATTTGATAGGTTTTATGAGGGGCAATGCTGTTCATGAAAACATTGCCCAGTGGCAACCTGAATGTTTCCATCTCTATTTAGCAGTTTTGTAGAGACAACTTGATGCACCTAGTTTGCTTGAGTAAATCCTATTTTATATTTTTAACAGAGTGCCCTCAGTCTGTCAGATACAGTCTGCCACAACATTCTTGCAAGCAAGCTAAAGAAGTGCAGGTTGGATGAATGGACTGTAAGGTAGATAGAATATGGGCTGTATCATTGGAATCGAAAGGTAGTAATCAGTGGCTTGATGTCCAGTAGGCAGCTGGTATCAAGTGGAGTGTCCCAGGAGTGAGTCCTGGGGCTGGTTTTGTTCAATATAGATTTCATAGATTTCAAGGATATTAGGGCTGGAAGGGACCTCGTGAGATTAACAGGTCCAGCCCCCTGCCAAAGGGGCAGAAGTCAGTTAGGGTCAGATGACTCCAACAAGATAAACATCCAAGCGTTTCTTAAAGGTATCCACAATAGGTGCTTACACCACTTCTGGGGGTAGTCTATTCCAGACTCTGGAGACTTGGACAGTAAAGAAGTTTTTCTTATGTTCAGTCTAAAACAGCCTTTCAGCAGCTTGTGACCATTAGACCGTGTCTTCCCTTGGGGTGCCCTGGTGAATAGGTGTTCTCCCAGTTTCTGATGCACATCCCTTATATACTTACAGGCTGCCACCAAGTCACCCCTGAGCCTTCGCTTCTCCAAACTGAAGAGTCCCTTGCCTCTCAGCCTCTCCTCACAAAGCCTGTTCTCTTGACCTCTAATCATGCATGTGTCTCCTCTGGACTCTCTCAAGTTTCTCCACATCCTTTCTAAAGTGCAGAGCCCAGAATTGGATGCAGTACTCCAGCTGCAGCCTCATCAAGGCCAAGTAAAGCAGGAGGGTGACTTCTGGGTCTTGCTTGAGATGCATCAGTAGGTGCAAGCCAGAGTTTTATTTGCTTTGCCAGGTGTGGCATCGCATTGGTGGCTCATGTTCATCTTGTCAAGTCTCTTTTGGTCATGGTGCTAGTGAGTGTAGCATTGCCAAGCCTATAAGTATGATGTGTTTTTTCTCCTGAGAGCACCTTGCATTTCTCTGTGTTGAATGTCATCAGGTTTTGATCTACCCACCATGCAAGCCTGTCCAGGTCAGCCTGAATTGCCACCCTGTCCTCTAGCATGACTGCACGTCCCCATAATTTGGTGTCATCTGTGAATTTAGCAAGTCCGCTTCTGACACCATAATCCAGATTATGTATGAATATATTAAAGAATAATAGTCTGAGTACTGAGCCCTGGGGGATGCCCCTGGTCACCATGTGCCATGTTAACTTCGTTCCATCAACTACCACTCTCTGGGTCTAGCCAGTTCACTAGCCATTGGACCATAAGACTGTTAAAGCTGCAGTTCCCCAGTTTTGCTATGAGGACATCATGGGAGACCAAGTCAAAGGCTTTGTTGAGATCCAGGTATATGACACCAACCTCTTCTCCAACAGTCTGAAAGATGGGATGAAGTGCACCTTCGGAAAGTTTGTGGATGATACCAAGCTGGGGGGAGTAGTAGATATGCTGGAAGCTAGGATTCAGAGAGACCTAGACAAATTAAAGGACTGAACCAAAAGAAATCTCATGAAGTTCAATAAGGACAAGTGCAATGTCCTGCACTTAGGACAGAACAGTCCTATGCACTGATACAGACTGGGGTTAGACTAGCTAAACAGCAGATCTGCACAAAAGGACCTGATGGTTACAGTGGACAATAAGCTCAGTATGAGCTGACCGTATGCCCTTGTTGCGAAGAAGACGAACAGCGTACTGGGATGCATTAGTAGGAGTGTTGCCAACAGAAAAAGGGAAGTGATTATTACCCTCTATTTGGGACTGTTGAAGCTGCATCTGGAGTACAATGTCCAGTTTTTGGTCCCCTGCTACAGAAAGGATGTAGACAAATTGGAGAGAGTCCAGCAAAGGGCAGCAAAAATGGTTTGAGGACTAGGAAACATGCCTTATGAGGAGAAGCTGATGGAACTGGGCTCATTTAGTCTAAAGCAGAGATGCTCAACCTCCAGCCTGCAGGCCAAATGCAGCCCACAGAGCCATAGGTGTCTGGCCTGTGGGGCTCCCCATTGATTGGGAAATTTGGCGGCAGAGGTGAAGTGGCTATAAATGCAGCCACCATCCCTCAAGGGTTTAACAAATTCCCAAACCTCGAGCCCTACACAGCAGGTTGGGGCCAGGTTATGCTGCCCTTCCCTCCCCTGCAGGGCCAAACCCCTTCCCCCCTGCAGGGCCAGGTTGGGACTGGTCCATGCCCCCTCTTCCATGGGGCTGAGTTGGTGCTGGGCCACTCTCCTTTGCCTCCTGTGAGGCTGGGCTATGCTGCCTCACCCTGTGGGGTCAAGTTGGGTCTGGTTCATGCCCCTTTCCCCCATGGGGCTGGGCCATGCCCCCTCCCTCTTCCCCATGGGGCCAGGTTGGAGTCCTGTACCCTTCACATGGCTGAATGGGGCCTACCATGACTGTCCCATGCCAGATAAGGACCATCAGCCAGATTTGGCCTGCATATAGCCTGAGCACTACACATCTGGCCCACCTGCCAACAGGCTGAGCACCACTGGTCTAGAGAAGAGAAGACTGAAGGGCAATTTAATAACAGCCTTCAACTATCTACTACCTAAAGTGTGATTACAAAGAGGATGGAGCTAAAATGTTCTCAGTGGTGGCAGAGAACAGGACAAAGAGCAGTGATCTCAAGTTGCAGCCAGAGAAGTTTAGGTTAGATATTAGGAAAATCTTTCTCATCAGAAGGGTGGTAATGTACTGGAATGGCCAAGAGAGGCTGTAGAAACTCTTAATCCTTAGAGGTTTTCAGGACCCAGGTAGACAAACTTCACCTGGGGTGACAGGGTTGGGGATGGACTTCCTGAGGTCCCTCCTAACCCTAATTTTCTATGATTCTATGAAGATTTTAGAAACTTTGTTCTGTAAAATCGAAGTGATAATATGTATCTCCCATAAAGTATTTCTGAGATAATTCATTAATATTTCTAAAGTGTTTTATGGTCTTTGGCTGGCATGAGAGAAACTTGAAGTATTACCTATGAAAGTCTTTTTGTTTTCCTTTTAATTTTTTCTACAATTATAACTCTTATTAAACAGAAATATTTAACATTTTATATTTAAAATAATGAAAAATGAGTGAATATTTTGTAATTAAAATTGCTTTCCAGTTGCAAAATTCACCAGCCTTCAGTCCACATACATACAAGAAAATCATTTGACAGATCTGTGACAGCTATACAATGAAAAATTATTTCATCTGTCTTCTGTGTGGCTATTGTTCTTTATTTAAAGCCCTTCTATCAACTTCACGCAATAGCATTTCTCATGTCTATGTATATTGTAATAGAGAAAACAAACCAAAGTGTCTGCATTCATACAACCCCAAGCTGTGATCTTGTCAACTATCCTACTAAGCAGGATTGGACTGGTTCAGTAGCTGGATTGAATATCTCAATTGTAACACCGTTCACTGCAGGATATGACATTTTTTGATATAGTATGGCACTTTTACCTTTTAGCAAGTGCTAGACTAATATTCCCAAAGCATAGTGCCATCCAGTACAATTAGAGTAGTACTAAAAGAGCTGTGTTTTGGCAGAACTCTACAATTGAAATACTATAATCATTTTTGGTCCTTTAAAAATCCAATGACATTTTTTACAAGAATAGGCATATTCGCCTGGATGTCCTGGCCAAATTCCATCTTGGTTAATTATATTCTGCCTATCTCCATTACCATTCTTCTTTCAAGTGAATATAGTAATATGAGGTCTTACTCAATTTCCAAGCATGTTTTCAGGCATCTATGTGCTGTTCTAGTGGGGTAAAATGAATGTAATGTAAATAAGAATCCAGTTGTCTGTCTTAAACCATGGTGAAATGTTGCTGAATCTCATTAAATGGTTATTGTAGCCTTTTTCAAGGACAGCTACACTTCAGCAGTTGACAAAAGCATTCAAATATATATACTGTGGAAGCATCAGTCATGAACTCCAAAATTAAAGATGCACTATGACTGGCACTTATAGCAGTACTGTTTTGCAATTATAAGTTGGATTTTGCACTGTTGGGGTATTGTCTATGCCATTTTTGCAAAGAATCGAAGACTATCAACAAGAAACAAGCCCATCCACTTGCTTCCACTCCATTGTTGAAAAAGTTGTGTAATTTCTTTTTGGTGCGTGTTCTGGGATGCTCTCAGGATTGAGAGTGGGGCTGGTTGTGCTCAGCATCATTCTAATAGCAAAAAAAATTACATGTTTCCAGCAAGCAGTATGTATAGACAAGTAAGTGGGTAGGAGCTGTTTCTTAGCAGCAGTCTCCAGATCATTGCGGAGGTGGTATAGACAGAGACAAAATTTTACAACCGGAGACACTAATTTTCTATTTTGTTTACAATAATGGCAACTCCAATGCCTTGAGGAGAGAAGAGCTGAAAAATAACTTTTTAAAAATTTGCTCTGTTTGGCTCTTTCTCTGTAATTTAAGGTAAAAGATTTTCATGTCTAAACCCCCATATGCAGATAAGAACATCACAGGGAAATACTATGGTGATATACAATGAGGGCAGAGAGTAAATGCTGGTAATTGGGTACAAATATTCTAGAGATGAAATTATTCCTAGAACAAGCTTTGTAAACCCAGGGAATTCAGAGTTAAGATTAAAATTGAACTAAACATAAAAGTAACTAAGTATCCAGACAGACTTGTCTCATCCTATTGTGATGCTGAGTGTTCATTGACCTTGTTTAAATGAAGCCAATTTTTAAAAGCATGTCTCTGTTCTTTCCACCCTTCATAATATCACTACTGTGCAATGTTAAAATTATGTGGCTGCCTCAACTGTGTGTTTCTATGTTTCAGTGCATTTAGATTTCTTTCAAATTTAACCTTAACTCTCAATGTTATGCATTTGGAATAATTGTTTTAGGGGATAACTACAGTAGTATTTTTTGTAGAGATTTTACCTTTAATCACAGATTTGTATGCTCAACTTTAAGTCCACATTAACCAAATCTTTCTTAAAAATAAAACTTGGTATAATCAGTTCATCAACTGATTCCAGTTGAAAGTTGGTGCAGTTGTGATTGAAAGTCAGTGTTTAAATGCAGTGGCGATACATAGGAGATGCACAGGGATGCATATGCACCCCCTGAGAGTGTTGGTGCACCCCCTGACCGGCTGCACTCCTCACTTTGGTGATGGGGCAGATGGAAGCACCAGTGGCCCCGCTGTGAGCACTGGCCAGTCAGTGGGAGCATGCCACGGCTGCTTCCGGTGAGTTTTGCCAGGGTGGGGACCTCCCACAGTCAGCGAAATTGGCTGCGGGAGGACCTCCCACCCTCCCTGATTGGGAGACGAGACTGGCACTAACTAAGGTGGCACCAGTCTCCCATGTATAAATGCAAGACCATTATCAACAGAAGCAGGCTGACAAAAAATATGATCATACAGGTCTGGTTTTACTAACTGTCTTTTTTTAATAGAAGACTTGGATTTTTTTCTGAGTTAATGCCTCCTATCAAAAGCATGTGGTAGCTCACATCTAAGTGTACAAAGTTTCTACGAGCACAGACAAAAATTACAATTTTCACCTGATCTGGCCACAGAAATCAATTGAAAGCTGTCACCAAACACAAATGTACAGCTGCAGACCACTTAAAAATGGCCAATGAAGATATTTCAAAACATAGCATTTTCTGTAACTTGCGTCTGCACTGTCTCCCAGCCTGTCACTTTTTTCAGAACGGGAGGGGCAAAAGGAAGTGGAGGGAATTTGGTCTGGAGTTTTTTTCAGCCCCCATTGGAGGGTATGGTGGGTGAATTAAAGCTCCCTTCCCAAGATGGGGGGCTCCAATTCACCTACCCCACCCTCCAGTGCTGGCTGGGGAACCCCTAAGACAGGCTCCCTCTGCTCCCTTCTCACCCCCCCCCCCATTCTGAAAACAGCCAGGACTGGCAGGAAGCTGGCAAGGAGGAGGGAACTGCTAGGGGAAACTGGCTGCAGGCTCACACTCTGCAGCTCGATTTCCCACCCCCCCGGAACAGCACTGAACTTCTGTTTGGTCTGGGGCATCAGTGTAACTCAGAACACTTCCTGCAAAGTGTCCCCAGGGACAAGTAGTAGTGGCACAAGGTGTGCCACTGCTTCTCATCCCCAAAGAAACAAATGTCCACGCTCATGTGAGCATAGCCTCTGCCTTTATCTGGTGAATTATCCTTACATACCTAAAAATGCCAACATTGTGTGACACCCTGTGGCACTCTTGAAATGGCACCCTTGTTAAGAATCATTCATTTAGAAGAAGGAATAGAAATCATTCTACACTTTCTTTTACCCCATTTGAAATTTTAAAAAACAGCCATTGCAAGTCATCAGATTTTTATACTTCACATCAAAATAAAACAATCTTAAAGACTAAATATATCCTAAAGTTAGTACCAGTTCCAACAATCTTCCAAAGCCATGTTAGATAGATTTCTGTTTTTGGCAGGAAGAGAGGGACTTCAAGATTTATAGAAGTTGTTTTTGTGTTTTCTGAAATGTAATCGGCTTTTGTTTAGTGCTTTTATAATGGTGTGGGGTTTTTTTTACTTTTGTGATTCTATACCTATGAGGGAACATTCTGCTCTTGAAGGTATTTTCACAATGGGGCTCCCATACGCTACACATGAGCTGCATTTATAGGAACACAGATACCATTTGTCTCTACTTATGTCAGGGCAGCAATATGGGGTCAGAAGATAGACTCAGAAGTGGAGATGTTCAAACAAAGTCTTTCAAGCTTTTCTGCATTCCTTAAATAATCCTATAGAACCTTGTTTCCATATTATTAGGTTGCAGAGATTCTTTATGAACTTTGAAGAAGACATAAAATTTAAAAAATTGCACTATTATTGTCAAGTGTTGAAAGGTTTAAGTGCTCCAGGCCTCATATCAATGTCATCACAAACCAGGATTAATGTATACACATTTTTCAAGTATTTACAATACTGCCAATTTTATGAAGTATTGTGTTCTTCATTATTTTTCTTTAGGCATGTGTTAGATAAGTGCACTGTGATATTGTAAATAAAATGTTGTTAAAGAGTTTACTTTTTTCTCTTCTGTTCCACAACTTTCCACTTTCTTCTAATCTGTTTAAATTCCATATTCCTGCTGTTTCTGCGAGGGCTGATCTCTCCTGTAATGCTGAGAGAGCACTTCAGAAAACCCCTGTCTCTTCCCAGGAGGAGAAATCGTTTGGTTTCTTAAGTGCCTTTTCAGACGAACTGTAGCTAGATGGCCAGCAATATAATGTATTAAAAATAGAAAAATCAAGATGAAAAGTAAAATAGGAGTGAGATAAAGAGTTGTCTGTATATCAGGAGAGAAAAAGAAAGAAGTCATAAAACAGAAGGGAGTATAGATGGAAAAATGAGCAAGTACTGAAGGGAAACTTGGGGAGAAATAATGACAAAGACCTGATTCTCTGCTGCTGTGCATATATGCAGTCATTCACACCACTGCAAGGTCAGTCTGAATCATTTTGATTCGGTAGTGTTTCACACCCACCCTGAATAGTTGCAAGCAGCTGCAGAGCTATAGAGAGGCCACAGATTGTTGTGAGAGAAGTAGGGGATGAAAAGAATGGCAACAGGTAAGGGACCATACTCACTAAACGAGTATGGTCACATCCCTGAGAACTTCTCCCACTACAGATTTTGCAGACACTTAAAATCTGCTTAGCAGACGCTATCGACTGGCACTTGGAAAAGACAAGATGTAGCACAGAAGCTTTCATTGCAGTTGCGATGTGTAATATCTCTTTTCCTGTTCATTTCTTCCACAGTGGACAGGAGAACTGCAGTATCCTTAGCCAACAATATTGTGTCCGTGTAGAAGGCAATGGTGCTGTATTCGTGGACCAACAGTTGTCAAAAAGGATTCACAAGAATTTCCAGTCCTCTTGCTTCTCCATGCTATAGCCACAAAGTTGCCCTATGGAAAAAAATATAAGAAAATTCTCCAACATGCCACAAATTGTCTAATTCACTCAATTTTAGAATGAACATAATGTCCTGCACTACAGAGGAAAGCAAAAAAACCATGGTCCTTCCTAGTATGACCTAGGGAAAAAAAATCCTTCCTTCTCCCAGATCTGGTGATCATTTCAAGCTTGAGCACCTAAGCAAGACCTTTCAGCCAGGTACCTGTGAAGTTTCCTAGTACTGGTAGGAATTCCAACACTCTTTAGCCAGCGATTCACCACCAGGATGCCTTGAAATCCTTCCAAGACTGCCATAGGGTGCCACTCAATGTTAGCACTGTTTGGCATACAAATATGAGTCACAAAGTAAACCCAGACATTTCAAATAATAATCCATATGTTAAAAACATTCTAACCTGCTGTGGTCCGTCTAAGTTCTTTCTCATGGAAAAATTGATCTATTATTTTTCTGTAGACAAAAAAGTGAAAATTAAGAGCTAGTATTTTTGAGTGTTGTCTTGAGTTTATCCAGGGGTGCCTCAAGTCTGAAAAGGTTAAGAACCACTGCCTTCACCTACTACACCTCTAGCTGTGGGCAATGTCCAGTGCCTCAGAAGAAGGCAATGAGTAAAACTTTCACAGGGAAAAAAATCTTTCTGGTCCCAAAAGGCAACCTGCAGAAGTCCTGAAGCATGGAATTAACAGACACTTCCTATACATAGAGCTAGTTTCCTTTCAGCCTAATCATGGGCTTACATAGAACTTTTAATCCAAGGTCTTTTTTTAAAAAGCATCTCATATATTTATTGCAGTCTTCTAGCATACCATTCAGATTGATATATAGAGGCACATCTTGGATTTCTTACAGCTGAATTACTAAGCACAAACTAGGTAAGCCATACCATTAAAAATAAATTTACTATGGGAACTGCACATTAAAAGTTAAATAATGGCTCGATTTTTATGCTGAAACTGAAATATTTGCTTTTCTGCCAACTAGTCCAAAACAGTCTTTGAATGATTACATTTCGTCTGCTTTCAAAATGTTGTTTTTTTTCACTGAAGGTCAGAGTCATTTGCAAAAAATGTACAAAATAAGTAGTATTATTTTACATGCTGTGATCTACAGTGTCACAAGTGTCACCTTCTCACGTTACAGCTGGACAGGTACATTCCTACTCTGGCAGAAGAATGCAATTATGTCATTGATTCCCCCCCCCCCCGTAATAATCATAAAAACTGGTATCATATATACGCATAAATGTATGAGAGAGCTACATACAGGTCATCCAAATTGGCAGCCAGTATGATTTTGATCTCAACCCATGCCACTAGATATTTTGTTTAGCCCACATTTAATAGGAAAACATGTTTTAGAAATGTGTTAAAAAATTAAAAGAAATTGTAATGTGGTACTTCATATCCTCCCTCCTGGGAAAGAAAACACTCTACATTGCTAACAGAAGTTCAATCGTACAAACCTTGAAAGTAGAATAAATGTATTGTAATACAATACAGAAACTTCTAGTAATGACCTAATACAGCTATTCTATTTATACTAATTCTCATATTAAGGTCTTAAAGTTACAAGGCTACAAGTACATTTCTTACAACTATGAAAAGAAGGAATTTCAAACTGCCCAGGGCTATAGAAAGTTTATTTCTGAAAGTCTTCAAACCTTAAATGATTCAAGACTGAATAATATCTGCTTTGACCTCAGTACAGCATCATTTTGAAAGGATATTCTACCTTTTTGAGGTAAAGGAGGACACATTCTGCAGCAGAGGTTCTAGAAGGAACATTAAAAGTTGCACTTCACTTTTACCTAAACACTAGCCAATTGCCAATCAAGAATAACAGCGGTGGCGGGGAGAGGGGGAGAGGGCTGAAATGGAGTGCCTAATGCTCCATGCTGCTGTTGTTCTGCCTCTTGCAGGTGTAACTGTTTTATTTTTTTTTCTTCTGTATAACTGCCGCACGGCACTCTCACGTTTATGTAACCTTGAAGTCTTAACTAGTAAGCTAAATGAGCGCTTTGTATTTTTCTCTGTTGGCATTAAGCTACACATGTGCATTTTGTAGATTTTCATTTCTGATCTAGAAGTGTTATTTTTGCAGAAATGAAACTTATGTAGAAAGTCTGCCTAGCAATTACTATGTAAAAGAAACTATCCTATCCCTGTATGCTCAGCTTATATCATAGTTAGTGTCACAGAGGCAGTCCAACCAACATCTATAAAGAGGCAAAGAAACAGAAAACAACAGAGACAACGACCAGAAAACTCTATAGGCCCGATCGCCCTATAGACCGGTTCTCAGCCTCTCCATCTGGGCGTACCCCAGCGAAGACAAAGGCCTCGAAAATCCGACAACTGATAACGATTCACCGTGTTACAGTTTTGTACTGTATATCCCATTCATGAGCTGTTGACCAGTTCTGGGACTTAAAGAGCCGGCAGCCGCACCTAGCTTTGGACTAGGTCCACTGTTGGAACGCAAGGGCTGGCTCTGGAACCCCGTGAACCAACAGACCCCCTTTGTATCCAGCATACTGTAACTGAAGAAACATCGGAGACTCCACTCCTCGACTGCCTCTCATCGTAGCTTAGATAACATATCTACACTCGCTATACTTGTATTTACTGCAGCTTCGTTCCAACCGGCCTCCCCTCTTATTCATAAGAGGGTGAGGCCAGGTGAGTGAATAAAATCTTTTTGTTTTACTCTATATCTACTCTGTAATAACTTCTACTACTAACAACCCATATCAATGAGCTGTTGACCAGTTCTGGGACTTAAAGAGCCGGCAGCCGCACCTAGCTTTGGACTAGCTCCACTGTTGGAACGCAAGGGCTGGCTCTGGAACCTCGTGAACCAACGGACACCCTATAAATTAAGAAACATTAACAACTTACTCTAAGTCGTCTACTTGTGCCAACTCGGCGAACCTCGAGGGCGGCTATAAAGCTACCTCCAATCCCGCCCCACAAGCCGTGCGCTCGCACAGCTCCGCAAAGCCCGCGGCTCCCCTAAGCGGTGCCGGAACCGCTAGCCCGGCATTCCGCCACAGCAGGGGGTTGGGTGGGGGAGCTGAAGCCAGCGCTGGTGGCCTCGGCTCCCCCAACCCCTGTCCGGTCCCCAGCTCCACTTGCAGGGAGCAGGGTCAGGGAGCCAAGTCCAGCAGAGCTCTGTCTGGTCCTTGGCATGGCTTCAGAATCATGGTGGTGCTCCCCCACGCTTGGAGCACTCTGATTGGCTGTTTCTGTCAACCAATCAGAGTGTGAATAACGTGTTACAGACAGACATAGGCTTTTATAACATTAGAAATGGGTTAGAGATATCAGACCAGGCATTCGGTAACAAGTTTTCTAATATTCATTTGTTTAATCAGAAATCCCAGAGGAATGAGCATTACACATCTACGCTCAGACAAATGAAACTGAAAAAAAAGAGTTAATCAACTCTTAAACTCATTGTAGCTTTCTGTGCCTTTCACCCTGAGTGTTGCTTGTCTGGGTCTCCTTTGAACCTCACCATTGCCTTCTGGGTTACATGGCCAGGCTACTGGGAGCGGCCTTGGGTCAGCTTCCCAGGGGTCTTTCCTGCCATGTCTTTGATGGGAATTGGTTCTTTTAGCAGGAGGAAGATGTTTGATCCCGTCACCCCTGGTACTCTCCCACGGTCATCCTTGTGATTATTGTTTCTTGGGGCTCCACCTCCTCTACACCCCCCTAATGCCAACCATGATGTTATCCATCAGGGCCAGTGTTCTGGCTCTCACTGATGCTCGGTTCCTTAAAGGCTGTGGCTGTGGGATACAGATGGTATTGGCACCAAGCATCCACTGCCACCCTTCAGCGTTCCCCGGTTCACGGGATGTCGGCTTCTGCCCGGGCTTTGGGTCCCCTTGACGGGTTGCCCCCTCCCTGGGTTCGGTACGTGTTGCCCAGCATCTGTGTCCGGATTTTGACTCCATTGTTCGCTAGCGTCCCAATCACTGCTGCTGCTGGCCTCTGCCCACGCCGGCCTGGTAGGTGACTCGCTGGGCCCTAGCTGGCCTGCCTTGTCTCCCCTGGTTTCCTCTCTGGAATGCCACCACATCTCCTTTGCCGCCAGCCCCTCAGTCCTCTTTGACCTTGCTGAGCCAGGTGGGAATGCCTCTTCCTGTTCCCCCTGCTTCCTTCTTTCCAGGCCTTTTATCCCAGGGCTGGGTGGCCTTTTGGCCAATTGCCCCTTGTACACTTTTACAAAGCACGCCCAAACAGATGTGGGAGCCATTCATGGCTTCTCCTGGCTCTACTGCGGGTTTTCCTTTTGATTTTGAACCACATTGGCAGGAGCCACCACGGTTTCACTTTTGCCACCAGCAGCTGCCAGCACAGCATCCTGCTGTCTTTCTCCTGCTTCAGGTAAGTTTTCTCCACAGTCATTAAAATCTATTTGTTTTAGGATCAGTTGAGATTCTGAACTTGAATTTTCACAGTCTTTCTTTTTATATGAATTTGTGTATCTGTTTCTAACAAAGAGATGTGAAGTAACCAAACTTACTCAGCTTTTAGAAGGAGAACAAAAATATTATTTTTTCTTAATCTTGTTCAACTTAATCACTCTACAGAAAAGTACAACAGAGTTTCCTTAGTGAAATCAAATGGAATCCCTCTGTCTATATTCAGAAATTTCACTCTTGCTTATGAATAAAAATAGTTTACATTAATTCTGGAGAGTCTATTATTTGATTCTATTGTAGTAGTAGGGTATAAATTGACCAAAATGATCTCTAGATTTTGTTGTTAGAGTTGTTATAGACAACTTATTGCCACAAGTGAGCCCAGTGTGTTTCAGGTAGAAGTGGTCTACCTATGTCAGAAAAGTCATATTGCCAGTCTGGCAAATAATGCGTGTAGCCACCATATTGGTATCCAGAATGGCTGCCATACATTCACATTTTGTCAATATTACAGCCCCCACTAAAATTAAAAATATTAATTCTAATGATGAAACCAACATTGTATGAACCAAGATCAATCATAAAATTTCCATTGCCCTTGCCATATTGGATTCCAAGATGGCTGACATATTAGCATGTATATATCAACTTGATGTAATTAAAAAACCTAATAAACAATACTCTAATACTAAAATCTCACAAATTCTGTTACTACAAATTTCAAAACAGGCCTACAGTACTGAAAACATAACTCAGCTACCCTAATTATTCAAGTTATAGTTAATAAAACAATACCATCTTTTTATTTCAGAATGCAGTTATTTATAGATGTGCAGATATTAATAATGGATAACTCAGTGGCAATGAAACACACAAACATATGTTCCACTTGAGGCAATAGGAAAATAATAGTCTAATCCAAGGGTGGGAAATTATATCAGCTGGAAGGTCAATTAATGAGGTTTAGGGACTTATTGAGGGCCACATCCATTTCTCTTTCTCTCTCACTTCTCTTTTCTCTCTCTCTGCCTCTTCTCATCTCTTTTCTTCTCTCTGTCTGTTTCCTCTTCTTTCTTTCTCTCTCTTGTCTGTTCTCTGTCTCAGTCTCTGTCTCTGTCTCCCTCCCTCTCCCTCCAGAACTTGGCCAAAGCTGTAGTTCACCAGGGCCCCGATGCTCACCTGTGAACCCAGGGAGGAGCTGCTGCAGCACCAGGTGGGCAGCAGCATCTCTCTCTCTGCCTCTCTTCCCTTCCCTCCCTCTGTTCCCTACTTCCAGAACCCAGTCAATGCTGTAGGTAGCTAGGAGCCCTGTATCACAACTGACATTTACACCTGCCTGGTATGGCAGAAGCTCCTCCCTGGGTTCACAACTGAGTATTGGGGCTCCTGGTGAACTACAGCTTCAGCCAGGTTCTGGAAGATGGGGAAGGGAGGGAGGGAGGGAGGGAAGAAAGGAGAGAGAAAGAGAGAGAGAGAGAGAGAGTGAGAAGAGAAGAGACAGAGAAAGACACAGCTGCTTATCCAGCATGGCAGCAGCTCCTGCTTGGGTCCATGGTTCATGCCACTGGTTGGGGCTCCATGTGGGAGCTTCCACTGTGCCAGGTAGGTGGTGGGTCAGCTGTGGACATCACTGGCAGATTCTGAATCTTCCTGCAGCAACCACAGCTGACAATGACACCTGCTCACTGTGGTGGAAGCCCCACCCAGGTCCATAGCAGATGCCTGATGCTGCTAGGCACAAGCAGTCCTGCTGACCTGCCCACCCACCTGGCACCAGGTAGTGGCCAGAGCCGCTGGCTGCCTGCAGGCCAGATCCAGTGTGTTGGCAGCCATCCACCTATGGGCTGGATTGAATTTGTCGGTGGGCCGGATCTGGCTTGCAGCCCATCCTGGGCTAATCCAATGGTAATGTAATGGTAATGCAATGGTATATATAACATCAATACAATGGGTTATCACAGTTTTTCAGATCTCTTCATCACTTGAATCTGTTTTTTAGTCCATTTCTTAATCCCTCTAGTTATTGTACAAATTGCAACATGCTGTCTCAGAGCACTTGCAGCCAGGAGCACGTGGCACATTAACCTGCTTGCATGAGCATGCTGGTTCCCAGCAGTCCATCTTGTAATTGCAACTTGTAATCCAAAGGTATTCTGCTAGTAATGATTCAAGTGCGTTTATGATAGGAACATAATCATCATGTTCAGTTTGCCAACCACACCGGCCAGGTGATGGCAGCGTTGAATTCAGTTCAAGCGCATTTTGCTAAATGATACCTTGATCATTAGCTCTACATATATAGGCAGAAGTTTACCCAGAACTTTTTCCTTGATGGAATAATTTCACACTAACATCCAGAAGGGTCATCAAAGATGTTGACAGCTGATACAGCAACACAACAAACTTTTACAAATCCTTATCAATGTCATGCCTACTTCTTAGACCTGACAATAGCTGTGGATGTTGAATGAACACTTTCCAGGTAGTGTTCATAGTGACCACTGAACTGTATGGTTGTGTTACAACCAGTGACACTGTGGAATACAATTAGAGATGCACAGAGTGGCTCAGGCAGTTCTGACACAATATCATGAACTGGAATGAATCTTACTATGTTGCTTCTCTTCATTCAAATGTTAGGAGCAAGATTATGCCAAAGAAAAAAGACCAGTACATCTGTGTCTAGTAGGAGAATACTAGAGAGGAGTGTCCTTGACCAACTGCATGTTTGCTGTGTAAAAGTATTCTTGTGTCTGCCTTGTGCTACAAATGCAGTTGAGAGTCACATGAGCCGGAGTACTCCACTTTTCCATCAGCAAAACCACCAACAGTGAGCACTCATTCACTTTGGAAATATTGGTGTGATTCCTTAAGAAGCTCTTCACTTAGAAAATGACCTAGGTTTTCTTTGTTTGCTGCTAGGAATATGAAACTACTCCATGATGCCAGTAACTCAAGAGGCATGCTGTTAATGATTCTCTGGATCAGCCTAGTAATTGTAAACCTTAAGATTTTTGTGTCTGCCTTTATGGATGGTGATAGTTATTGATCAAAGACAACATTGATGTAACTTTACATGTTGGAATAGTTGGCAAACACTTGTTGCACAAAGGAATAATTCATGTCTCAAAACGTTTGTACAGTTTTCTTTCCTATTCTCTGTATGAGAGCCATGCTGGTCAATAGTAACAGCTGATTTCTGAAAAGTAGCATCTGGCAGAACAGTTATTACTTTATCGCCAATCAAGATCCATGATAAGGCTGCTTTTTCAGCCATACTGTGTGATTTATCAGGTTTAAAAGTGACAGAGGGTATCCAGACCATTCATGATGTAGGAGAGAGTGCCATCAAATGTTCTACCTACTGCAACTGCTGAGAATAGGCTTTGCTAGATCTTTGCATTCTGCATCTGTTTCATTTTGCTGTAGTTCCATAGTTGACTTTACATCCTTGAAGATTTTCAATTTTGATTTGGGTATGTTTGTATAGAAGAGTTCAGTTACATCTGCAGTAAGACATTTCTGGATAATGTTCTCAATTTCTCTTCCTTTGTCACATACATTTAGAAGGTCTAATACAATATTTTCCAGCACAGCATGTCTCATAGAAATATATTACAGTTCATTGTTGGAAATCTTAAACAAATGGAACCTTTTAAATTGCTGTTGTAGCAACTTAACATCATTGTAATCTCATTTCAGTTATGTCTTTTGTCTTCCATTATGATTGAAAAATGTTGTTTTGACCCCAAACATTTGATTTACCATCTCAGTTAGGTGACTTCTTTCATTGTAGTTCAGCTCCCATCATTGTCTAGCTGATTCACTGCATGTTATGTTTACTATGCATTGGCAATTTTGCAGACCTTTTTAACATGCTCTATTACCTGGTCAGTTAAAATGTTTACAAAAGGGAGATTAGTTGTCTACCCCAAATCCTCCTTCCATAGGAGCAAAATTCACTAAATTCTTCAAACATTAAAGATATACTGGACCCCATCTCCTGTAATTGATGATCATGTACACCTATCAGCAGAAGCATTTATTCAAAGGCATATGCCAGTTTCTTTTATATTCAGTCCTGTGAACCACAAGAGAATATTGACTACTTCCAAATAGTTCATCGAGTACTTGAATGTACCTTGATGGAAGTGTTCTTCCACAAATTCTTGAAGTAGTGTGACAGTCATTGGCAGATGCACTGATAGTTATTTCACTGCATTCCTACCTGCTTTGCAGTCATTTCTGAATGCAACAGCTGTGCTACTAGAAAGTTGGTCAACAACATCATAATCTAATCCTTTACTTGAACCAGACAAGCACACAGTGAATTCATTTATCAAATTAATTTTATTGCTTTAAATGTTATCTTGTGTGCTCTGATAGTACAGTTGTACAATTTTCCTTTCTTTATGTTGGTGGAAGTATTTTCTGAAATTAATCCTTAGTTTCCCTTTTATGAGTGTGACAAGGCACTAAAGTTCATGGTCCTTTTAAGAAGGCAAGCAACCTGAGAGGCAGCTTGCACAACTGCAAGGGGGCTGGGCTTGAGGCATATAAGCCCAGAGCCTGAGCCAGTCAGGCAGTCCAGCCCTGGAAGCCATGAAGGTACAAGGTCCTGGCAGCAGAGCAGCAGGGCTCCTGAACAGATGGTAAAACAGGGTAAGAACCTCTGCTGGCCTGGTAACAGGGGAAGTTGCCTGGACAGGGAGAGGTTTGTTGATGCATGAATGTGGTTTTTGTTCTATATTAAACCCACATGGATTGGGGTGCCTGTCAGAGGGTGGAGGTGCTTTTTATTTAAGTTGCACTGATGGTTTAGCCTTGGGCCCTGATGAGGACAGGCTTAAGGCATCCTCATGGAACTCAGCAGCTCAGAGAGGAGCTGTCTTAGAAGAAGCCAAGACTCCAGGAGCTCAGAAGGGGGGGACTGCCTGGGGAGATACTACAAGTCCAGAGCTCAGAGAATGCCATAGCCAGAGACTGCCAGAGCTGGTGAGCCTGGCAATCCCAAATGGCCCAAGAGCAGGGCCAGGGCCCAGGAGGGACCAAAGATACAAGAGGGGCCACTACCAGACACTGATAGGGGCGGGGGTCCAGAAGCCAGGCCTAGAACAGTGGGCCTTGGCTAAAGGATCAGCCAGAGTACAGGGATGGAAGTCAGGAAGGTAGAAACCCCAACAAGGGAAATAAGGCCTGAGGTGGCCTGGAGATTTAGGGACACATGTCCCACCTGATTGGTTATTTAAACCACCCGTGAGGCATGGGGAGGGAAGGTTCAGAGTCATGCAAGTAACTCTTATGGCTTAAGGGCATAACTGAGGCCAGTAGGATTCAGGAGGGACCTGCTCTTGGCTGGAAGTGACAAGAGCTCACTCTAAGACAGGGGTGGGCAAAATACAGCCCGTGGGCCAGATGCAGCCTGCAAGGCCATTCTATGCAGCCCGTGGGCCCCCTAAAAAATGTAGAAAATTAATATTTCTCTGCCCTTGGTTCCTGTCAAAAATGACAGGAACCAGGGGAAGTAGGACCCAGTGGAAGCCTAGTGGGCTCCAACAATAGAGGGACCCACCCAGCCAGCACTGGTGCAGCCCAGTCTGTCTCGACAGACCCCTGCCAGCCTGTGCCCTGCTTTGGGCCCCACCAGTGCTGGCCCTGGGACATTGGTCCCAAGACACTGGGACGTTGGTCCCAAGATGGTGACCAGGGGGCAGGGCACCTATCAAGGGGCAGGGCTACCCATGCGGCCCTTGACAGCTTGCCAAAACTGGGTAAGCAGCCCTCCACCGGAAATAATTGCCCACTCCTGCTCTAAGACCTGTGGACAGCCTCCCTTCCATAAATATCTTATAAGAACATGGCATGGCAGATGAGGAACAAAGGGAGGGTACCTTAGAGTCAGAGCCAGGCAGGAGCCATATGGCCACCAGGAGTCTTGACAGCTACCCCTGAGGCCACAGTCCAATTACAGTTAGTTTTACTGGTAGCAACTATGGCAGATATGTGCTCAGTCAGCACATCCTTAGATCCATCGAAGACATGACCACTCAAACCAGGGTTGCCCAATTTTCACTGATTCCCTGCTAGCCCTGAATTAGGAGAGGTACTTACAGTTGCCTTGTACTCTTGGCACACTTTCTACATACGTATAAAGTGATCATTTAGTTTCACCTCTTCCACAACACCCAGTAATTTCTTCCTGTTACCTGTCCTGCTGACTATGTGGGATGAAACCAATGTAAATACTGAGCAAATCTGCTCCATATATATTATTACAAGGAAGAGCAAAGCAAATGGAGAACTCAGTTTGAAAAGACATACCATCCTTATAAAAAATGGTACAGTATATGAAAGAACTTTCATAAATATACACACACACGCACACAACGGCAATGTATATATATGTAGTATGTCCATTCAGAGCACTGAGCATTTCAGGTCTGCTGATTTATTATAGTATTTGGAAGTAGTTTTCCAGTAATGGATCATAGCTGCTAATGATAATTTTAAAGTACAAAAACATGACTTCTTTCTTTTATTTGGTCTGTGAGATACTGCACAGTAGATATGATCTACTGCACAGGTTGTGAAATATAATGATTGATCAATGCTGTTGTATATGCTATAAAAAGATGTTATAAAGGTAGAGTTATTTAACAGCTTACTTCCTAGCTTTCCAGCTGTGTTGACAAGTTGTATTTTTTATATATATATATATATATATATATATATATATATATTCTTTTTATAAACACTAATTACTCCATTTTCTATTCCTTGAGCAATTAATCACATTAAGTAAATGCAAAAAAAGCTCTACAAAAGAGTTTATGTCAACAATTACAATTTATGCTGGATGTCACACTTAAGAATGCTGTCTTGTGTTTTCTTCTAAATGTAAAAAAATATTTATTTGATGGAAAGTGTAAACGGTTTTTGTTGACACAGGATTTATGACCCAGATACCTTGTTCTGGACTGATCTAAACCCTCAGACCAGCCACAACTTCTTCATTCAATAACAGGCAAATTTTATTGATACACAGTGATAGCAGATAAAAATAATGTAGACAAGGCAAATAAAATACCCCCCGCCCTTTCAGTTCTATATCTAACAGTCCTAGGGTTCACAGAAGAAAAGTACATCTGGCCAATATGCGAACTTCACCTTGTGGTCCTTTTTTGAATGTCAGGTATCAGCAGCCTGGAGGTCAAGTGCCAAGGCCCATTCTCCCACCTCCAGTGAAGTGGATGAGATGGGCTGGTAGTGTGCCCTCTGTCCATGGTAGCCTCAGGTTTTCCCCTCAGGGATCCTTTGCTGCTCTGAAATCCCACCGTTTGTATCCTTTTCCTCCTCTGATGACTCTTCATTCCCAGG
This sequence comes from Crocodylus siamensis, assembly GCF_052110815.1. NCBI lineage: Eukaryota > Metazoa > Chordata > Crocodylia > Crocodylidae > Crocodylus > Crocodylus siamensis. The sequence goes on along the minus strand of NC_143399.1, from coordinate 155,016,168 downwards.
CATTATTGATTGTTCTTTCTGTGGTTGTCATACCGTCCACATTTTGTCCTGTCAACATATTCCTTTGTTCCAGGAAACCCATCACATGGGTTTGAGCATGCCTTCTAATTTGATCCATCCAGAAAGTTAGAAATCCCAAGGGCTCTGCAGCTGATCAGTGTGACCTAGCCAATGCAGCAAGCCTATCTCATGTTATGTAATGCTCTTTGGATGTTTTTAACCTCCCAGGATGTGTATGCCCCCTTGATTCAGACACAGTGGGCCTTGAAGGAAACTTTGTCACAAACCAGCCATTTGAAACCAATTAACCCTTGCCAGTGCCCTGGACCGTTGTTCTAATGCGATACCTACTTTACCTACAAGCCAATTCCTGAAAGCAAATTTCTAGATATATTTTTCTAGCTATCAGTTTTTGCATAATGCTTAACAATAAGTAGGTGATCACTGGCCTGGTAGGTCTGAACTTGTAACAGGGAATCTGTGGCATGACATTTAAGTTTGGTAGACTCTCTCTTCAATATTTTGCATGGGGTCAAGTGAAATCTGTAAGTGTGCTTTCTGGCACCCTGTGAATAAAATGTTGATTCCAGCTTTGCTTTATCTACCCCCTGGCCACATGCTCAAGAGAAGACCTATGAGTGTGGCTGCTGGGGAAATGGGGGAGGAGGGTGCCTTTGGGAAGGTTGGGCTTTGCATTTTAGGTTCATGGTGTAGGGGAGGTTAGCTCTTATGGCTTAAGGGCAGAATTGGGGCCAGCAGAATTCAGGAGGGACCTGCTGTTGGCTGGAAGTGACAAGGGCTCACTCTAAGACCTGTGGACAGCCTCTCTTCCTTAAATATCTTATAAGAACAAGGCATGGCAGGTGAGGAATAAAGGGAGGGCACCTTAGAGTCAGAGCCAAGCAGGAGCCATATGGCCACCAGACAGCTGCCCCTGGGGGCCATGACTTAAATAGAGGAGTGCCCAGTGTGAAATCATTATTCTACATATTTTGCTACGAACCCTTGATAAAATTATCTTGTGCCTCATACTTCTTTTTTACTGCTAAGTTCAGCAACTTCCTTGGATCTTTATACGTCCAAAGCTAGAAAAGGTTTTCAGATATATCAAGCCATGCTCATACTGTTGGTGCAGCTAAATTTGCACCTGTTTGTTTGAAGATTTGCCTGAAGTTGAAGGATAAAAAAAGAGCTGATGGATGACAAGATTTTTCCTTCTGAAGTGATTTTTTTGTTGTTGAGATCTCTAACATGAATTTTGAATGAGACCTTTGATAGTAGGCCACTTTGCAGTGTCCCACATTATTAATATAAAAAGTACTTGGCATTGTGAAAAATGTAATAAATACATGTAATGAATTAAATCAATGTTCTAAATCCAGCCTTAACTTGTAAATCCCCATAGGAACCCACACAGTTTCAATCTCATAAACTTTCTACTTCCTTAACCTGAGAAGGGGTGTATGTGAAACAAGATTGAAGTTGTCAGCTGGGGTTGGGTAGGGGTTGTGGAAAAAAGACAGGAGAGAAGATGCAAGTTGTAGGAAGTCATATTAATCTGGAGCTCTGTCTCCAAATATACCTAAAATGCAAATAATAACACTTAAGATCAAAAGGTTAAACATCATCAAGTTACACTGTATCAAGAACAAGACCCTCACCACTATGTACAGGGGCTGTGCAAAGGACAGTTAGAGTAGGCACATAAAATATGATTTTTAAAAGGAAATAATAGTTTGCCTTTGGGAAAACTAATATGAGACATAACTGGGCAGATGAGAGTTTCAGAGTCTTCCACCATGGTTTCTTCTTTGATTGCCTTGATAGGATTTTTACTGAGTGAGTCGTCTTCTTGTGGTTTATAGTTTGTAGTAGTTTATGAGATTTTTATCTAGTCAGTTCTGACCTACTCTGTTTTATGTCCTCATCTGTCAGTCATCTAGAAAATAGCTCACCTCACTTACTGAGATGTCAAGGAAACCTTCCTCACCAGATATTAATTCTCCTGACTGCCATATTTGTGGCTAAAAGAGTCACAATGAGTCACTACAGTGTCTGGTCCTAAATGAAAAAAAAAGACTTCTTGTTACTCATAAATTCTCTGCCTCCTAAACTGTAGGGGCAGACAATATATGTACACATGCAAAATTATCCAATAGAAATTCCAGCAGATTTTCTTCCTTCTCCCTTATGCCTTGTTACGATGTCTCCAGCTAAGTCTCTTTGATATAGCATCTGTTCATAAGCCAATCTTTTAACAAGCTTTTTTTCACTGGAACATCTTGTTTACTCAAAACCTATTTAATAGTGATAGGAACTGTGCCATATACCTCCTAAAATGTTTATATTTATGTAAGAACTAAAAGCACAATGAGCACTAAGGAATCTTCTATTAAATAAATTTATTTTCTCTTCATTTCCAGTTTTTTTGCAGCTGAAAGAATAGACTTTTCCAAGAGTCTTGAATCAGTTGTTAGTGTTGGAGGTTATTTCTGTACAGGACCATGGAGAGTGCTTTCAGCAGCCCAGAGAAGAAGGTATTGCTTATGGTTGGTGGAATATAGTTCAACAGAAAAAGCACTTGCAAAGGGAAAAAATGTGTAAGCTGAAGATAAAGCTGAAATATTTGTCAGTGACTTAAGGTAATATCTCTTCAAAGAATGCTGACATTCCAAGCTGCACCTTACCATTCCTTGCCTGACAGATGGAAATACTTGGTGAAGGAGATTTTGATAAGGAGTCTAAGTTATCTGGCCTATTGGCATGGATATCTTAAAAGGACTTCTCAGATGTTTCTATTGTGTGGACTACATGTTAGCACAGTAATGGTGTCTCAGCCTGCTTTTCCTTCCATTCAGAATTGCAAAGAGGTACTTTTCCTCCTATTCACCAATGTGTGGGATCACCTTTATTTCTCATTCATGATCATGTAATAACTCTGTAGCAAATTCTAACATGGAGAAGTAATATTGGGAAAGTATGTATCCATTTATCATTATGTGCCCACCGCACTTTAAACACCCGTTCCTGTGCCAACCTAGCGTGAGCGCCTGACGGTGGGCACCAAAGGGACTCACATGATCCCTGGGTGGGGCTTCAGTCACCCCTGAGGAGGCCCCTAAACTTGCCTGCCATGACTCTGATTGTAACTTCAGTGGGGGTTTCCTCCTCTGTTGGTCCCTCAGGGTTGGTCACTCTTCCCAACGAATGTTCATGAGGCTCCACCTCCCCTACGTCCCTTCCTTACACCAACCTCCGGCAGACCGCCAGATCTTCAGGCGTCCATCCCTCCAGTATAGATGACTCCTGATCTTGATGACCTCCTCAGGATTATTTTCTCAGGTTTGTTTCTGTGATGAACCATGGGCCTACTGGTTGCGCCCATTCTGCCTTTCTTCCCCCTTGTTGGCAACCGCTTATCAAGCATCAGGGTCCCTCTAATGATGTGATGCAGTCTGGATTCTCTTTGAGGTGACCCTGACCACAGCGACACACAAGGGAACCAAAGGAAAAGAAAACCAAAAGACCCGCCCCGACAGAAGACAACAACCAACTTCCAAGAGAAGTGGTGCTGGCTCCTACCCTGGGGGTCTTTAAGAGGAGGCTAGATATACACCTTGCTGACTCTTTCCTGCCATAGCTGGGGGCCGGACTTGATCTGCTCAGGTCGCTTCTGACCCTAGAAACTATGAAACTATGAAAACAAATACTATAGAGTTAATATGCACTACAACCAAAACAAAGGGGATCTAAAACAAGGGACAAGAAGGTGGCCAAGAAAAAGGGACACAGAGAGAGTATGCCATTGTCTCCCTCTTTCTGCCTTGGGGTCATGACCCAATGGCATCCCCTCGATGCTGCTCCACTCTAACCCTCCATGGATCTATCTTCTGCCTTTCCCTGGGTCAGACTATCTCCACAGTCTGGTACCTGTAACCTACTGGAGTGTGAAGTCTCCATCGTTCCCGGATCTGCTGTGACTCCATCTTCAGTGATGCTGTTCCCTGGATGCCAACATGGATTGTCCCTGGTGTGGGGTTCTTCTTCCACCCTCCAGGGTGCCTGGCCCAATACATAACTTGCTTCTCTGTCCAGACACCACTTGTTAACAGCACAGACAGCTTCCGCAACCTCTACTGCTGCTGTCTGATCCAGGCATCTGCTCCAAACCCAACACTGTCTACAGCCGGCTTGGAGAGCCTCAGCAGCCTCTGCCACTGCTCTCTGCTTAGTATCTACAAGCCGGGGTGGCTTGCTGCAATCCTGGAGAGTCTCTGTAGCCTCCACTGCTACTCTCCACTTCTGGAATCCATCTTCCTACTGCTGCTGTTTGCCACCATTATGGAGAGCCTTCGCCATCTTCCCCACTCTCTCTTCTTTGCCTTTGTCAGCCTCTTTTATCCTTGACAGTGGGTGATTGCCTCTGACGTCACCCGCCAGTCCCAGCTGTATATAGGTGCAGCTTGTGAACCACACAGGCTCTGTCTTTTGTTCCCTCGCCATCTGCTTGCCTGTATACGGTAAGTGATTCCTTTTTTGATCCTTTCCTTTTATATGTGTAACTCCTGTCCTGGGGTTCCTTGAGGGAGGGGTCTCTACCCCCCCCATTGGTAGTGCCCCTGAGATACATCATCACTATAGTAAGTATAGCCAGCCAGCTCTTCGTTGGTGTGAAAATCTCTCTCTTAAATCTTGATGTGTATAGCTGCCAATGAAGATGAACTCTGGAATAAACTGTATACTTTGGAGCATTTATCCCAAACACTTTTCCTGAACATGGTTATTTTGGTGAATAGATATGAAGGCCTATCTTTTTCAAATGACTCAGTATGGTCTTAAAAACTGTAGGATTAGGTGTATTACAGGACTCTAAATACAAGTAAATTTTAGTTTATGCTTCAGAGGTGTACAATCAGTCTTAAACAACACTAAAAGATAATACAGTTGAGTCACTCAGCTTGTAACTCCAGTAGCATAATGTGTGCTGTTGGAAATAGGATTATCTCCTGTTTTTCATAGGGTGGTGGTAGAAGGATAAACTGTACAGAATCTATAGTACACCGATTTTCTTTTTAGTACTAAACTAAAAAAAAAAACCATACATAGTCAAACATTTCTATACTCAGTGGGACCTGATGCTTAAAATAATGTAAGTTTTAGTAGAAGTTGATCTGAGTGACAAAAACATTAGGAAAAAGTTAAAGTTTAAGAACCAATATCATCTTATTTTTTCAAAAAGTTTGAAAACTTTTTTCAAAAAGTTGAAGTTGAAGAATCAACATCACCTTTTTAAAAAAATCTTCATCTTTACTTCTTCATCTTTTAATCTTCATCTTTAATCTTCTCTGATTGGTCCTTCAAACCTTCAAAAAACTTCTAGCTCAGCAGAAAAACAGGAATTTGAAATATCAAACAGAAGTTAGGATGGCAGAGGGCAAAATATGGTTTTCAAACAGGAAGTTGGACTCCACCTTAGGACCATAGGAAAGCAGGGGTGAGAGGGAATTGGTCATTAAAGAGAAACCAATATGTATCCATAACTATAGTCTTTTAAAATATTGTCCAGGTTAATGATTCAATAGGCGCTTTGATTTTGTTAATACTTTTGGATTTTTTTTTCTGAACTCTCATACAAAAAATAATTTTGTTTATAATCAATTCTATCAAAAGAGATCAATTGCCAATCTTCAAAAAAGAAAATCTTTGTGTGTGATATACATAGGCACACACGTGTGCTTATGTATAAACCATGCTTGTCAAAACAGTATACAGCATGAAAGGGTTTAGTTACAAATTATTATTACTTGGGGAGTGGCGCAGGATATTAAGCCTTGAAACTGGATTCTAGGAGCAGCTGCAGAAAAGATATTTTTTTAAAAAAAAAGCTGGAAAACAACAGATTTGAATGAGTTCCAAAAAATACCTGAAATTCCAGATCCTTTTCTCAGGTCTTCAGCAAAAAGCTCTTTGTAATTGTTGTCATTATAGAAATGCTATACAGCTTGGGCAAATCAAACACTTTCCATTCAAGACTGTCTCAGAGGAAGGGAACTAAGTAAAAGATTAGATGGAATCTGATTTTTAGACCAGAAATTCATTCTTAACAGGATTCCTTTTAATAGCAAATGCTATTTAATATTATTGATGTGGGCGTTACAGTACCCAAAAGCATGTCACCTCCTCGAAGAGCTCTATAATTCCTTTCGTAAGATGACTATAAAGAAGTCTGCTCCCTCTTTGATAACTGACCCAGAGGGCATTTGCTGAATTCAAAGAGATGGAAAAGATATAAATTTTATCCCATAAAGGCAGAGTCTACATAGAATGGAGAGAGAGCACAAAGTTATCTTCCTGTTTTCCCTAAACAGAAAATGGCTTTAATATGTATATACAAGCATAATCTTTATTTTTCTAGATTATTGACTCAGGTTATTTAGGTGCATTTTATACTGTGTGTGTGAGCAACAGTAATGGATCAACACTTTCTGTTACATGAGGCCAACACTAAAAAGGTTCCCCCTGAGCTAGCTCCACCAAAGAGCAAGAAACAAAGCCCCCTGTGAGCTGTGAAGGATGCTGGCATTGAATTTAGCAAATAGGAAAAACTGAAAATAAATATATCTTTGTATGGGACTAAACTTCCATGTGGACCACTTCAAAACACAAGACTAAATCCAATAAAAATGAAAATGAAGGGACTCTTTTAAAATTCTCCTGTGTATCTATTTTTTTCTCTCTTGAAGACTTAAACCCCCTTCCTGTCTCCAGAACCCCCCCCCCCCACTAAAAATACATTTTCTCTGGGACTACTAAAACATGATGACCAGTAGGGGTGTGTGAAGTGGCCCATATTCGATTCAGATTTGGCCAGAATTGGGGACAGTGATTCGATTAATTGATTTGGGTTCATTCCCAATTTGATTCAGCCAAATCTGAATCTGGAGATTCAGTGCTGATTCAGAGAATCAGAGATTTGGCCATAGATACAGCTTTAAATATTTTTTCTACACGCCTTAAGATATGAGGCACGGCTCCTGAACACTGCAATGCTGGGGTGGATGAAGTGTCCTGCAGGCGTGGTGGGGGTCCCCCCATGTGCTCAGCAGCAAACCTGGAGGTGGCCCAGAAGTACTTCCGGTCCACTTCCAGGTCCATTCCTGAGCTCACTGCCCCCCCACCCCCACCCCCCGACTTGCTGATTGGCTGTGGGGGGACCCCGGGTGCCCCCCAGACCCAGGAGGCACCAGGCACCAAGCGTGCTCCCTGGCAGACCCGGAAGTAGACCGGAAATACTTCTGGTTCACTTCCAAGTCTGCTGCCAAGTGTGTAGGGAAGCCCCCCTGTGCTCCTGTGGGAAGCTCCATCCACCCCAGCATTGCAGCATTCACGAGCCGCCTGGTACATTGAGGTATGTAGAAAAAACATTTAAATCTGTGTCTATATCTGAATCGCCAAATCTTTCCGAATCTTTCTGAATCAATTCGGAGGGTTCCAATTCAATTTGGAGAGATTAAAGGGTCTCCTGATTTGATTTGGATTCGGAGATTCGGCCACTGTATCGGACTGAATCTCCACCAAATTGAATCAGGGACTGAAGCTTCGCACAGCCCTAATGACCAGTTCCAGTGACAGAAAATGAGTGCAGCTGGACAAAAAACAAGTGCAGCTGGAGATGCATCCTTGTATTAATGACACAACATCACTTGCTTGTATTGTTGCCATATTTTGATTAAGCAGAACAGTGGTTTATTTCTATGCTCTCTGTCCTAGGCCTTCTTCAGTCATTTTTAGCAAGAACCTATAGGCTTGCAAGTAGGTCACATTTTTAATCTCTGTCTTACCTATACTAATAGTTCTCACTGATTTCTGTTGTTTTCATCCTCTGTAACATCTATGAAATCCATCAGATCCTTCCATTCGCACTACAAAAATCTTTGTTTAGATTCTAATCACACTCATATCATAATAGTGGCAATTTTCTATTGTCTAGCCTCCCACTTCACCCTTTTGTTTCCACCTCACCAAAGATGTTGTCCTCTTGTGATCAGTTAAAAATTTCCTCTTGCTACTGTATGTAGATGTGGCACCATTTTTGGACAATGCTACAAAAAGGAGCATTGTTGTCAATCTCACATTTAACCTCAGAAGTGATACAAGCATGTTGACATGACATTTTTAATTCTGCCTTTCTGCATTGTTGTACTGTGTGCAGTTATTGTATACCGTCTGATAGAGTGACCCAGGAGTTCTACCTGCTCTCACCTCAGAAGCTGAGTGCTTCCTTTATGGAATTAGATAAAAGAAAATTGATTCACAAAATTTTGTGACGAGGAAGGCTTGGTTCAGAGTAGTAAAGTTCAGTAGTTAACAAAGATAATGAAAACATGACTCTTCTTTCCTGCACTTTCACCTCTACGTGCTGTTCTAGAGTTGCTACCTGTTAGCGGAAAGTGTGAAAGTCCTAGATTTCCTTCCACAGAATGCAGGCATCAATAGGCAAATAACGGTAGTATGCATTTTTTAACACTAAACAGTATTTCCAGTGTTGTCAGACCTTCAGTTACACCTTCAACACTGAGCCTAGCTTAACATCCAAATATTTAACCAAGTAGATCCTGTTGTATTTATCTTTGGATACTGAAGCCTTAAGGACAAGTTTCCTCAGCATGTCATGTATGGACCTTTAACTGCCAAGTGAAAATACTCTATTAACCCTCTTTTACTTCCTGGAATATGACAGCTCAACATAATTGACTTTCTCCTACTCTCTTTTTCTGCCTCCTCTGCCACCTCCACATTTTCCCCGCAGTCTTTGGGATGTTCCCTTTCTAATCTCCTGGCCCCAGTCATCCCTCATTAACCATACATTTCCAAATTATTTTTTCTTCATTCTCCCAGCATTCCCTTTTACACAAAGTCTCATTTCTCTGCCACCTCCACACATTTCCATCATGCACCTAACTACCATTTCTGCCTTGAACAGCTTAATCAACAACGGTGATATGCAAAAGTTCAATTCAGCCACTAAAGATATAACCTACCTCTGACCTATAAAACATACTAAAGACATACCACAAATATTTATTACTTAGATTCTTACAAGCTCTGTTAAATTAACATTAATGAGGTTGCAAAGTCAAGCTCTTAGAAGTTAAGAAATATAAGATGTGTGGTTGCCCTTTCAGCCTTTAAATATTCTCCCCTTTGCACCACCCTGAGGTACCTTGAGATCTTTTCAAGGGTGCTGTGGGATGCCACACAGTATTAGCACTGTAGAAACATGATTTACAAAATAAACCCAGAGATTTCAAATAGAAATTCATAGTGTTAAAACCATTCTGTCCTGCTAGGGTCTTTCTAAGTTCTTTACAACAGAAGAATTGCTCTAGGATTTTTCTTTAGTAAAAAAATAGAGTGAGAACTAAGAGCTGGCATTTTGGAGGGATGCCTTGAGTCTATGCAGGGGTGCCTCAAGTCTAAAGAAGTTGAGAACCACTGTGCTAGAATCTGGACTTGTGAGGTGAAATAGTATCTATCATTTATTGGACCTTGTTATATTAACAAATGGAATTACTTCAAATGAGAAATAGACAATTAATCTGCAGAGCAAAAAACAGCAGAATCCAGTAATTAAGTTATTTCATTCATAAAGATTTATGAATATAAATCAAATAGAAAGTACACAGAAAGTTCATAGGATTCATCCTGTGGAAATTTTAAGTTCCCGTAGAAATGTCAACATGTTTTCAAGAATAAATAGGCACTAAGTCCTATTCTAAGCCCATTTTAAAATGAAGCCCTAATTATGGAGTTGCTATATAAGAAGGGCTTGTAAGTATGTCTTCTAAGAGTCAGGATTTTTGTTGAATTTGTGAGGTGAATAATTTTAATTGTGCAAGCTAACACTATTTGCAGTCAAAGAAGCTGTATGATGAGCAGAGTGCTATTTCACTCCTTTCTAGGATTTAGCTTTATTAGATCATGAGTTAACAATAATACACAGATCAGCCTTTTCCACAGACTTGCTTTTTCCTAAATTTCCTTCCTACTGTTTAGGCTACAGCCTTGTTCCTCTTTGCCTGGAAAGCATTGTTCCTTACACATGCAAGGAAAAGACTAAACAACCAAACTGAATGAGTCAACAGATTGCACCCACCTCTTTCTTAGTAGTGTCAATCCCTGCTTAAAAAATCAGATATTTCTGGAAAAATTTGCCAGCCTGTGGGAATCATTTATATTCACTGTGTGATGCAGGAAATCAAAGTAACAATCCCCTCTGGCCTATTAATTTGTGTTATACTTCGTTGGCTGCTTTTCCTTCTATAGATTAATTTAGACTGCATAACTTTGAGCTGAACTCGCTTCTTTAGCCATATTCACTAAAAAAGTGTTTCAGAACAATGGTGTGGGTAGTCACATAGGGCGCCTATACATGAGCGCTGAGGCTGCTTGGACACGTTGGAATTCCAGTGCATCAGAGCAGACTCAGTTAGTTGAGTCTGCTGGAGTATGGCAGCTGCTATGCTTCAGCAGCCGCCTGCATCTCATGCATCAGTGTCCTCATGCTTAAAAATGGTGGCAGGGGAGCCTGAACTAAAGCTTGTCAAATGAGATTTGGTTCAAGTGCCCCCACTGCCGTTGTTAAGCGCGGGGACACTGATACAACAGATGCACAGATTCAGTAAAAGTAGGCATGATGCACAGATTCAATAAAAGTAGGCATGAATGAGAATAACTGAATAACATCTTTGTGGAGCAGTAGGCAAGCCTTCAAAGATCTTGGGTCTCTCTGGGTGTGTCCAGACAACTGTGTATGTGCAGTATGTGGCACCACACACCTGTCTGCAGTGCTGCACACCACACATATTTCACATGCAGGCATTCTCCAGCTGCTATTTTTCAGTGCAGGGGGAGGGGCGTTGACACTGGGAGATCCCAGTGCCAAAAACCCCACAGTGGGAAAAAGCAGAGTGGCACATGCAGCAGCAGAGTACGCTGCCCAAAACTTGAAACTGGCCAGCCGGAACCACACTCCAGCTGCCAGCCAGGCTGCCCTGCTGGATCCCCAGGAGGGCCCCAGGTAATAAAAATCCCAGGTAAGGTTGCTGGGGTCAGCCCAGATGCTGGCACCAGCCTCCTCTACCCCACCCAGGGCAACCTGTCACTAGCCAGAGGCTGTATGCATGAGCATTCCCCAGGAACAAGTAGCGGCAGCACATATCATGTTGCTGCTGTTTGTCCTCAGAGAAAAGCATGTGTCTGCATGTCTGGATCTGGCCTCTGTGGTTAACTGGAGATGTGGAACCATCTCTCAATTCCCAACTCTTCTAAATTAGGAGCATCTCTAATTCTGACTTTTATCACTACACAGTGCTTCTAACAATGATGCTTTGTGTGTCCAGAAAATGAATAATCTAGACTGCATAGGTGAAAATTAAATTAATGCAGTGTTGTGTTAAAAGGTCAGTATCAGTTTATTTTTAGGGGTATTATTTTTTTTTATTTGAAACGGTAGGTATATTTCTGGTTGGGTTTTTTTCCACCCAAAATACATGGGTTTTTTTGCAGTCTCAGTATTTGTAAGGTTGTTCCTGTAAAACTAATTCTTTATAACTAGCATTTTACTAGATTCTGGGCATGTCTAAATTTTGCCCTACAGTGACATAGCAATGTGTTACGTTGCCATACAACGTGCTATGGCAATGTAGCAATCACAGGGGTCTATATATGATTGGAAGCCATGTCACCATAGCAGCATGCTTCCCATTTTAGTGCAAAATCTAACCATACACCATTGTGAGAGGGGCAGAGAGAGTCCCCCCCAACTCACCTCATACCCCCCCACCCCCGAATCTCCCCATTACTGCAGGGGAAGTGAGGGGCAGCAGCTGCTGTGAGATGCTGAGACGGCAGGCTTAGGTGCAGCAGTTTGAACCTGCAAATCAGCAGGGAAAGGGGGTGTGGCCAGGGAGAAGAGTGAGCCACTGAAAAGGCAGCTGGAAGAACAGCTGAGGGTAGTACAGGAAGATTCAAGCTTGGGAGCAGAGAAATGCTCTGGGATGCCACTGGAGCCGAGGGGCGTGTCAAGGCACCGGCATGCCTGGCAAGTTCCTGGATGGAGAGACTGGGAAACACCATGGAGTGCGATGATGGGGAGAGAACAGCATGCTCAGCCAGGACCCCAGAAGGTGGCTTTGGATATGCCATGAAGTGCGGCACAGGAGAAACCCTGACACTCTCCAGAGCCTCTCTGGGAAGAAGAGCAGGTGGCAGCAGGTCCAGGAGGAATGAGCAGGGCACCATGGACCTGCCGTGGTGGCGAGGAACCTCCGCAGAAGGGAGAAGACCAGGGATAGTGGCAGGCATTGGGAGAAGTGGCAACATGGGGCCGTGGGGCTGGACAGCCCAGGGCCCAGATGAAGCACAGAACCAGCATGATCCAGCGAGGTAAACAGTGGGCACACCGGCTGGAGTAACTCAGGCAGCCCAGATTCGGGTCCAGTGGGGCCAAGCTGGGAAGGGGCATGGACCCAAAGAAGGGCCCCACAAGAAGACTGCCAGGGGCATGGCAGGGAGCTGCCATACCCCCCAGACAGCTCTTAAGAAGGGGGAGTCAAAAAGCCCCAGCCAGGGGCCTGTGGGCCTAGGAGACAAGATCCCAGAGCCCATTAACACATGCTGACCTTCTTTCTCTTAGTAGTATTCATGACTTTGCTGTTATCTCAAGACTGAGGCAGTTTTTAATTGTGAAGGCCACAGTCCATAGATGAAGAATGGCCTCCAAAGAGTTGATTGTCAGAAGGTCACCCGCCCTCAGAAGTAGGATGGCACTGATGAGAAGGTATTATCTATGAAGTAGACTTTCAGAGAGTGGAATACACCCAGGCTGTGGATGTGGTAAGGGTGGGGTAAAAGGGAGGTTAGAGCCTTACAAAGAAGCCCAGGAGCAAGACCCCCAAAGACCACCTGCCAGGAACAATCTCCCAAGAGGGACATCGAAGTCATGGCAGGAGAGCAAGACCATCAATCGAATAACATGGGTGGTGCAAACTAGGGGTTTTTCCCTGACATCGCTGGAGCTGTCAAGTAGGGGCCTAGGCCCTACAACACCTACTAGCAACAGCCATGCACATGGCACAGTACCTGGGGTTACTGTGCTGTGCTTTATTACTTCCAAGAGAAACTACTGAAGCACACTACTAACATGGCAACATATAGGCACACCGTCTGTTTATCAATTTATTCTCTTATTACTGCTCTATGACAGATTCCTGATCTACCTAGATACAATTTGAATGATGTTAATTACACTTTAAAGATATAGGTTATCTGCTTGAAATACAATCATACCATAAAATTGTAGTTTATTGATTGTATATTTTTGTTCTTTGCTATTGAAATTTCTATAGATCTCGTTACTGCTTTATGCCAGAAATTAATTGCAAAAAGCCTGCATAAATAATTTTAATTTACATATTATTGCATTTACTTATCATCATAAATACTATACTCAACATATGGGACTCACACAGGCAGACAGATGGGAAATTTCTCTATGGCAAAATGCATTAAAGCTCTGCCTCCATACCATTCCTATGCAAGCATATTAATAAGTTTTTACTGTTAAACTGTCAAATAATGCCTCTAGAAGTATATCAGTTGAGGAGAGAAGATGCTAATATTTGGTTCAAGGGCCATATGTTCACAGTTTTATTATTTAAATATGATAGATTTTTATGTATTCTGTGTTATAATGTATATTTTTAAGGGTTTACATCTCCATTGAATGCTCTCAACTCATTAAAGTTATATGGGCTTTGGTGGGACATGAAGATGTATACTTTGCAGGATTGAAACCTAGGCAAAATAAATTGTGTATTAAATATGATCTGTATACTGTAGGCTTCTTTCTGATCACATGCATTATACAGTTGGGTAAAAAGATCCTCAGTTACTCTTTATAAAACATAAAAATAAACACCAGCCTTAAGATGTGAACAGATGTAGCATTTCTCTCCAGAGAAAGTCTTTTGTCTTGGAATCCTACAGGTTCACAGGTCCATCATCCTGCTTTAAGGACCTGTGAAGTCCAGAAGATAAAAAGTTCTAATGCTTCTTCTGCAGGACAATGCCATGTAAGCTGGTAAATTAGTTGCAGCTCATTCAAGTTAATTGTCAGTTATTTCAGGGACAAGCCTGTCAGGCTGTGTGATCTTCCTGGCCACCTACTGGCACATACTGACCAGCAATTCAGGTTGGAAGGGCTACCTGTGTAAAGGAGCTGTGCTGCTCCTCTTTGGTCTTGAGTTTTGATTCAGATCAGTCAGAAACTCCTCAAATGAGACATCTCTGTACAGCCTTACAGTTGCTCCAAATTGTTTCAAACTGATTTGAACTATCTTACCTGATTCCCATTGAGGATCTAGGCATCAGTACTGCCTGTAAAATGGTGAGAACCCTTCTAGGTTTGCAGAACTTAAAGTACGAAAGTATTTCCCTACAATTTTTAAACAAGTAAAAAGAAGTCTATAGACCTAGATACCAGGTATGGATGTGTAAGCAACCAAAAGCAAGGGCTGTTTTCAGTTAAGAGTAACAGGTGTCAAATATTCCTGGGCCTGACAAAGGGACTTTTCCCAGAGCCTGACGAAGGGACTTTGATCCCAAAAGTTTGCAGAAAAGGACACTTTTCTTGCCATTTTCCAGTTGGTCTAATAAAAGGTATCATTTTGGAACCAAGAGTTCTAGTTTTTTAAATATCCCTGGGTAAATGCATGTGATCTTTCTCCATATGTGCCATTTTGTGCTCTATTCTTGCCTGGTAAACCACTGGGATCACCTACAGGAGTCACAGGATCATGGAAAAGGTCCCCGGTTTCCATGCTCATTAGAAGATTCAGAGTAAACTTCTTTTCCAACTTTCTGGTCTTTCCTGTTTCCCATGAGCTCATTAGACTGTTTTGCTAGAAGGAAAGTGACAGCTATATGGACAATACATTCTCCTCTCCAGAGTGCTACTGTAGGATTTTTAAATGTTTGTTCTCCAGTGCATCACATGGTCAACTCATGGAGGTACAGGACCCTTTGGAATGGGCTGACTGGATTCCTAGAAAGAATGGTGATGTTTACATTTACATTGGAGACAAGTGCCTTAATAACACTAAACTAGGAGACTTAACTTTGCTGAATACTTACTTACAGTTTGTAAATGAATTGCTTAAGTCCAGTAATAATTTAGTAGACTAAGGTGAAGCTAATAGCTACGGGGCTGTTAATGAATGACATGACCTCTAAGACTATGAGGGCTGGTTATTAAGGAGAATGAGCTGTCAGTCTCTACAATAAGAGTCTAGAGGAAGTAGGCTCCTTCATTTGTCTTCAGAGCTTGATCATGATTGATAGATTACAGAAAAAGGAAATGAGTGTGAGAATCAATGAGGCTACCGATACTTTTTACCTGCCTTATACAGTCTGGAGCACTAAATCTAATACCTATGATACAGCACTCCACTATTATCAATCCTCCTGCACAGCAGTGAGACCAGACAGCTGAACAGCTCAATAAATGATTGAACCATTTTTCTAAAACATTTCAACGTCTGAGAAAAAATAATGGGGATATGATGTAATGTCAGAACCTGAATTCTGCAAAAAAAAAAAAAAGTAGTTATTTTAGAGTTAAGGTTGTTCAAGTGCATTTCCTTTCAAATGCAATTGCTAAAACCTCAGAAAAATGAGCAGGTAATCCAATATCCAGAGTCCACACCAACCTCAGCTCCCACCCTTACCACAAAATCAGAATACCCAAACATACTTGCAGACTCCTCGTTTCCATGAAACAGAACCACCCACAATGCACATCCAAACATGTCTTATATCACATCACAGTCACAGTCAGTCCTTCTGCAGCATGTTGAGCCAGGTCAGAGCAGCCTTTGGCTGGCAGGCTGACCACTGGGCCCCCTGCCAGCTGGGGCTGTGTCCTGGTTCAACATGCTGCTGTCCCCGGTGCACATGTAAATATGGCACTTGGGAACAATAAACTCTGGCATGAACTGTGCCAGAGTTTGTTGTATTGTATTAATATTCATGTGTAAGCACACCCAGTATGCAGTATCCGTGGTGATGCTATTTGTAAAGGGGACAGCATAAAATGTCTTCAGCCACCCTAGGCAGAATCTTCAGGGCAATCTTTCCTTGGCAAGCTGTAAACTCTGTACACCAATATAGCCTCAAACTATATACAAATTTATATTACTAAGGCAGGTAAATCTTGTTGCTCATGTACCCAGGCAGGAATAAATGTATATAATAAACATGAGGCACTTTATTGAGGTAAGCAGCCTGCCTCTCAGTGGTCTTCTTATTAAAGTATAGCCCCTCATTCCCAGGCCTCGCAGACTGCAGGTGAGAGAACAAATAACAGTGGGACCCAGTTAAACAGTGGTTTACTGCATAGGACTCAACAATAAATAAACAATGGTTAGAACATACACAATGAGGTTACAGTGCCACAAACCCACACATGGGCATAGCAACCCCTTAAATCCAAAGTGATAATCACAAGACTCTCCACAGCATTTTAGCAGCTAAACAATTAATAGACCAATACATCTAATCAATACAATATCTTCTCATACAAGATCAAATTAAATAACTTCCCAGTACAAGATGCACCTTACAGTCCACATCACACATATACATATGGACCCAGGGCAACCTTAATTGTTTACATAAACCTTAACAGTTACAATCCAAAATCAACAGTGGCGTAGTAATTGCACCTCATGGAGGAGTAATACCAAGGAGAAAACATGTGACCCCCTAAGCGACTATGCCAACCGCTCCTAGCCCCCTGGACTGGCTGGACTCCAGGGACACAAAACCTCCCCTGAATACTGGGGTCACTCCACCCCTGTGGAAACTCTTGCCTCTTTCCCCGTGGGGACCCCTGTCCCCTACCTGAGTGCTCAGCGCTCCTGGGCCCTCCAGTGAAATTTGGCTTGTCTCTTTCTCTCTCTCTCTGGGCAGGCTGATTGAAGCTCCTGCCTTGCCAGGGACCCACGGCTTTGCCCAGCTGCCGCTCACAGTGGAAAGGCCCCAGCTGCCTCATGCAGCTACTAGGGCCTACTGGTTTCTGCGTCCTGCAGTGAGGATGCAGACCCCCACTGCCTTGTGCAGCCACAGAGTCCCTTCAGCTCTGCCTTTGCACTGTGCACCGATCTGTGCACCATGGTACTGCTGCCACTCATGCGGGCCTGGAGTTGCGTCAGCTCTCCAGTCCAATGCACCAATTCATGTACCGAGGGCTCTGCAACCACGGCGGTCCCTTTGGTTCAGCTCTCCCAGGCCCTCTCCAGCCCTGTGGACTGACCCGTGGACCAAGGGTTCCTGCCTCATGCAGGGTTGGGGATCTGTACTGCCTCATGGAGCCACTGGGGTCCCGCCCACTCTCCAGACCCTTACCAGCCCTGTAGACCAACCCATGCACCGAGGGCTCCTCCTTGTGCAAGGTTGGGGACCTACGCTTTCTCGTGCAGTGGCGATGCTCCCTGCAGCTCTCCACCAGCCCCGTGCCCCCCACTGTGCACCAAAAGGGCTGGGCTCCCGCCTTGTGCAGGGTTGGGGACCCACGCTGCCTCGTGCAGCCGCCAAGGTCCTGTCCGCCCTCCAGATCTTCCATGCACTGACCCATGCACCATCACTGCACTCTTCCCACAGTGACTGGGATGCACCTGCCTGCTGCTTCTTCCTTGCCGGAGGCATATTCAGGGCACTTCTGGGATAATGGCTCCACCCACGGAGGTCAGCTCTTCTGCAGCCCTCATCTTTGTCATCCCTTGTTGAAGCTGCCTGTGTGTGGAGGCTCTGCCCCAGACTGGGGGTGGACCAATGCGAAAGCCTGAGGAGTTAGTTCCCTCTCAGTTCCTTTTTCACCTCACCCCTGGGTCAGGATGGGGCTGGCTTCCTTCTGGCTTCCCCTGATTAGTGCGGGAGGAAAAACTGCCTCCTCCAATGGAGCCCGAGTGCTTCGTGCTCAAGCTAACAATTCAGGTTGCCAGTGAGCCCACCAGCTAGCCTGCCACATGTATATGAATGCTCTGATGGTGGGAGTTTAAAAGAATCCATTCTTTGCTTTTTAAATTTAATTTAACCTTTGATAACTATTCTGTAACTGAGCAGCTATGAGATTATATATATGCATGTTAAGTTTGGAATTTTTTGTCCTCTAGATTGCAAAGAAAAAACAGATATATAGAGGGAATTTCTAGAAACAACTACTTCAGAAAAGCTTCTACTAGCAGTTATTTGATTTTGGCCAAAACAAATAGGAAGGTCTCTGTTGCAGCTTGGACTGAAAGGGCAATGTATTTTAGCTCTATTGAGCTGGTTGATATTCTAGTGGGGACTGTTGCTACTTGATGGATATTAGAACAATGTCTACTATATTTGCCCTTTTCTGGTCATCTGAGACTTAACTTGACTTCTACAGCAATGATAGTTTCTCTGAAATTACCTCAGTCAGTTTTTTTAATACTCTAGGCCCTCTAGGGTCTGGCCCTGCTGACTTGAAACCATCTAGCTGACTTGAAACCACACCTCTGAGGGTGTGGACACATACATTTGGAGCCATTCCTAAAGGAGGTTGTTTGCAAAGGGCAGCAGCTGTTATGGTCTAATTGTTGTGTGTGTACAAGCTGAGAAACACACAAATGTAGCAAAACAGCTCCAACTTTAACACTGCTTCATGCTGTAAGGTAATTCCTAACATGTCCTTCCACTACTCTAGGCTGCTTATCTCCTCCCCTATCTTTGCTGCTGGCTGCACTCTTCTGTTAGCTAACCTTTTTCATGAAGACTGGTGTTAAAAAAAAAGTATTAAATGCCTCAGCCTTCTCTGCGTCATTCATAACTAGATTGCCTTCTCCATTCAGTAAGAAACCAACTCTTCCTCTGGACTTCCTTTTACTTTTGACACACTTATAGCATGGGCTGCCTTAGTCAGGGGGAGCACGTACCCCTCCCCACCCCCCCAGTGACCAGTAAATAACTGGGGTGGGGAAAGGTCCCCCCATGGCCAATCGCGAGACAGCTGATTGCTGCAGCTGCTTCTGGGGAGTGCAAAGGTGCTTCACTCCCCAGCCAGCACTTGCAGGGGGGGCATTGGCACTCCCACCTGTCCATTGCCTAAGCAATCACGGGGTGCACCGGCGCTCTCAGGGGTGCACCCCCTACATGTCACCACTACTTACAGAATCCTTTTTGTTCCCTTTTCTGTTTTTTACTGGTTGTATCTCAAATCATGCCTTGGCCTTCCTGATTTTCTGCCTGCAGGTCTGTGTGATATTCCTATACTCTTCCCTAGCAATATTGCTACATTTCTACGTTCAGTAGGATTCCTTTTTGAATTTTAAATCACTGAAGAGTTCTCTGGAGAATCAGGCTGGTTTCCTATTGCATTTCCCATTCCATCATTGCATCAGGATAATTAGCTTCTGTATCCTTAGTAAGGCCTCATTAAAGTACAAATAGCTCTCCTGGATTCCTTTTTCCCCTCAGACTTTCTTCCTAGGGGAACTTGCCCACCTGATTTTATTAAAGTGTGCTTTCCTGAAGTCCATTGTCTTTATTCTGCTGCTCTCCTTCTTTCCTTCCCTTAGAATCTTAGGGCATTTATACACATACTCTTTTGTCTCGTGATGCACCAGACATCTGCCGCTTGATTAATCAAGTCTGCTCCACATGCAAACTGGTGTGAATTGCACTGTGCACGTGCAGTTGTATAAGCAGCAAAATGAGCATCAGCATGCAGAAAATGGCAGTAGTGCACTTTTGAACTAAAGCATCCTTCTATGTGCTTTAGTTCAAAAGCACACCGCCATTAGAGAAGGAAGGAAAGGCGGGGGTGTGGCGCTCTGTCAAGGAGCAATACACCTCCTCTGCCAACAAAATGGGGTCAGAGGAGGGGCAAGCTGAAGTGCTCTGGGTCAAGATGCAAGGGGGCGATGGGGAGAGCGACTTGACGGTGGGGGTCTACTACAGACCTCCCAACCAAGGGGAGGAGCTGGACCAGGAATTTTCAGGCCAGCTTGCAAGAGGCACTTAAGGCAAGGGATGTAGTTGTCATGGGTGACTTCAATTACCCCGACATCTGCTGGGAGGAACAGTCAGCCAGGACGGACCGTTCCAGGAGGTTCCTGGCTGAGATACAGGACCTCCACTTAATTCAGGAGGTGCACAGTCCCACCAGAGGAAATGCCCTGTTGGACCTGGTCCTGGCCACAGGCGATGACTTGGGAAGGGGCCTCCAGGTCCTTGACCACCTGGGTGATAGTGAACATTGCTTGCTGGAGTTTACCATCCAGCACAGGGTGTCAAGGGCCAGCAGCAAGGCAGTAGCCCTAGACTTCAAGAAGGCCAACTTCAGCGAGTTGAGGAAATTAGTGGGAGAGGCACTGGAGTTCTCAAGGGCAGGGGAACTCAGTGCCCGAGATGAGTGGTCGTTCCTTAAGGAGACAATACTCAGGGCCCAAGGGGTGACCATCCCAACAAAAAGCAAGGGGGGCAGGAGTGCCCGAAAGCCCCCCTGGCTCACAAAGGGCATCCAGGAATGCCTGATTGCCAAAAAGGCGGCGTACACCCGGTGGAAGGGGGGTGCTATCTCCAAAGAGGAGTATACCTCCTTTGCTCGGGCCTGTAGGGGGGCTGTCAGGAAAGCTAAAGCAGACATAAAGCTAGGACTTGTGTCCAAAATCAAAGATAATAAAAAGTCCTTTTTCAAATACATAGGGAGGATGAAGAAAGCACCAGGAAATGTGGGGCCCCTGCAAGATCCTCTGGGCAATCTGGTGGTTGCGCCAGAGGAGAAAGCAGACCTCTTTAACCAATTCTTCACCTCTGTTTTCTTGGGCAGGGACCGGGACTTCCCCACCGTGATGCAAGACAGACTCGAGGGGAAGGCCTCCAGAACTCAGGTTGGGGAGAACTGGGTTACAGAGCTTCTGGAGGGGCTGGACGTGTTCAAATCAGCGGGTCCAGATGCTCTCCACCCCAGGGTGTTGAGGGAGCTAGCAGGGGTTATTGCAGGGCCCTTGGCACAGCTTTATGAGTGCTCGTGGTGCTCGGGCCAGATGCCAGATGATTGGAAGGTAGCCAACGTGGTCCCCATCTTTAAAAAAGGGAGGAGGGAGGACCCAGGCAACTATAGGCCCGTCAATCTTACCTCAATCCTAGGGAAACTCTTTGAGAAGATCATCATGTAGCACATCTGTGATGGGCCGGCTTCAGAAATGATGCTCAAGGGCAACCAGCGCAGTTTGATTAGGGGGAGGTCATGTCAGACCAACCTGATTGCCTTTTATGATCAGGTCACAAAAGCCTTGGATGCAGGTGTTGCCATGGATGTAGTCTTTCTGGACTTCAGCAAGGCCTTTGACACCATCTCCCACCCCATCCTCATTAAGAAATTGGGTGACTGTGGCATTGATGCCTACACAGTTGGATGGATTGCAGATTAGCTGAAGGGTCACACCCAGAGGGTGGTGATGGATGGGTCATATTCAACCTGGGGAGAAGTGGGCAGTGGAGTCCCCCAGGGCTCATTCCTTGGGCCCATGCTGTTCAATCTCTTTATTAGCTATTTGGACGATGGGGTGAAAAGCACCCTATTTAAATTTGCTGATGATACCAAAATTTGGAGTGAGGTGAGTACACTAGTAGAGAGGGAAAGACTGCAGCAAGACTTGGATAGGTTACAGGGGTGGGCTAGCAAAAACAGGATGCGCTTCAACACTGACAAGTGCAGGGTGCTGCACTTGGGCAGTAGTAACCAGCAGCACATTTATAAGATGGGAAATTCCCTTCTTGAAAGCACGGAGGCAGAAAGGGACCTTGGAGTCATTATTGACTCCAAGATGAAGATGGGCCGACAATGCAAGGTCACAGTTGGCAGGGCTAACCGGACCTTGTCGTGCATCCACAGGTGCATCTCTAGGAGGGCCAAGGAGGTGATCCTCCCCCTCTACACGACACTGGTCAGGCCGCAGCTGGAGTACTGTGTCCAGTTCTGTGCATCCCACTTCAGGAGGGATGTGGACAACACTGAGAGGGTCCAGAGGAGGGCCACTCGCATGATCCAGGGACAGCAGGGCAGGCCCTACAATGAGAGACTGTGGGACCTGAACCTGTTCAGCCTTCACAAGAGAAGGCTGAGGGTGGACCTGGTGACTGCCTATAAACTCACTAGGGGAGACCAGAAGGGTTTGGGAGAGACCTTGTTTCCCCTCGTGCCCCCTGACATAACAAGGAATAACGGCCACAAGTTGTTGGAGAGTAGGTTTAGATTAGACATCCGCAAGAACTACTTCACAGTTAGGGCAGCTAGGAGCTGGAACCAACTTCCAAGGGAAATGGTGCTGGCTCTTACCCTGGGGTCTTTAAGAGGAGGCTTGATGACTACCTGGCTGGAATCATTTGAGCCCAGGTTTTTTGGGGTTTTTTTTGTTTTTTTCTCCTGCCCTGGCAGGGGGTTGGACTTGAAGATCTATAAGGTCCCTTCTGACCCTACTTCTATGATTCTATGATTATTTTCTCAGTGCCAACACACATTTTGTCACTTATACAATGGCAAGCATTGCAGTGCTGGGTGCTTTTCAAAGCACCTGGCCCAGTGGTGCTGATGTGTAAAAATGCCCTCAAAGTCTATGGATGCTTGTCCATTTTATACCTCTCCTGTTACCACGTTACACTTTACCTGTGTCCACATGACAAAATTCTCCATTAAGCAGGCTAAATCGCATCTATGTATCCACATTATCAGCTGATTTTATTGTTTTAGGGGTTTTTTCTTCATGGTAATTTAAAATACCTTCAACACCTTTTATTTTTAGCTCCTAAATTTCTCCCTTGAGGGTTATTTTTATCATTTTATCATTGGACTTATGCCCAAAAATGTGATTTTCCCAGCTTTGCAACTATTGCACTACCAGGTGCCACTTGGGTTCACTTTTAAATCCATGGAAATTCATGGAAGTTCATCTAATTTCTCCTGCACTGATTCAGCTGGACACCAGGTGCTAATCTTGCAAATTTTTACTGATTATTTTATTGCTTATATTAGATTAATGAAAAATGAGATTTCCAAAAAAAATGTTCCACCTTTTCACACGCACCTCACTTCTGGCTGTTCTTATTAGCCTCAGTCACATTCCACCCAGACCCCAAACTGCCTGGAGCTGGAGGCACCCCTGCCCCCATGTCCCCCCAACAATGCTGCTATCCTCCACCCACCCCCTTTGTGCTGCCTGACTCTTATCACAGCAAACCAGCTGGCCAAGCCAGCCTCAGCCTCTTTCTACCCAAACCCCAAACTTTTTTTCCCCTGCTTGCTCCTGCCCAGAGTTGGGGGGACACTCCCGCCCCTGTGTTCCCCTATTTTCCTGGTTCTCTTCCACCCCTCTTTGCATTTGCCTCAGCTTCAGCAAGCACACAGAAGACTGTAATGTATTTAAAAAAATGCAATAACCTAAGTTAACTTAAATATTACCGAACAAATACTTTAATCACATAATTTAACTTCTAGAAAGAAAGAAAGATGCATTGTCTCCTTCCGCTGTCGTCACGCTCCTCTGCCAGGTTTCACTCTTGCCAAAAAAGAAATTTGAAATTTGTATTGTACAATGTGTAGTGTCTCTGGTTGCTCAATATAGGAATCTACATACTTAGGCTTTCTTATCACAGGACATAACTGTATTTAACAATTCTTTCTGTTACATACGTACCTAAGTAATGAAGCTATATCCCCATTGATACCAGTCCTCATCTGTCTGTGTTGCTGCATCTCTGCTGTCAGACCTTCAAAGAGCTGTCAGAGTATATGACATTGAGCATTTACCCTATTCCAAAAATTCAAGTCCAAATCGCTGTCCTTTTGCAAGCTACCCCACCAGCTGCCAACTTACAACTCTGCTGGACTCTCCTTTGCCCTAAAGCACAAGTGTCCACAGTGTTCCCACTGGCATTCCCACTGTTTCTGTGCTGGGAAGGTGGTTGTACCACAGCATGTACACAGTCGTATGCTATACAATTTGGTGGGGTAAGGAGGGGATTATCCGTATTCCCCATGGAGTGGGTAGGGAAGTACCCCCAGTGGCTGCTTGTGCCTGATAAGAAGGTTGGCACATTGGGCAGTGCAAAGGCATCTTGCAGCTGTCTGTCTTTCTGCTGTGCCCCATACCTAATTTATGCTACATTATGTAGGGTGTTTCCCCTAATGCCTTTGTAAAGACCTAATGGCTGGTGATCTACTTGATAAGTGCCCTCAGACACAAGACACTAGCCTTGATCATGCTGGCCCCAAGCTGGCTGTCACCAGCTTTGGGATTCATATTATCAGGTGCCTCCCTGTATCACCACACCCATCATCACAAAAGATTTTCACCCAGCCTCTTGTATGGAAAATAAAAATGCAGGACCCTTTTCAAAGTCCTTCTGCAATACTTTATTTCTATCATATATTTCAAAAAAATTCCTGAAGTAGGTAGAAAGAAAAGAGAGATATAGATTGTGAACCTAACCTTGGTGTCACAGACCCCACGTAGCCGCCAGTACATTGAAGTGCAATCTGCTTTGCAAATACTGGATTGACAGTACATGAGGGAGGAAGAAGCACACCATCCTGGGGAGGTCATAGAAAACTCTAGTCACTAGAATCTGCTCCCCCATGAGATGCCCTCCTCCTACAACCTTCCTGGGTCACATCAGCATCCCCCTCCTCCTCCTCATCATCATCCCTGAAGTGCCTTGGGACTCTCCTCTTGTGGCTACATGAGGCACAGCTCTCCTTTGCAAGACATTGGAGAGGTTTTTTTAGGTGGGCTACTCTCAATACTGCTCTCTCAGTACATCAGCATTTGTGAAACTGTTACAAACTCTTGTATCCCACTCTCAACATAAGATCAATCTCCTGATTTAATTCCTTAGAACATTGTACTCTATCATTACTAGTGCATTTCATAACCTCCAAATTAGCTTGCTCACTACGCTTTAACACATCGAACACATCTTTCAATTCGGATGTCATTTCTGCACTGGACATAGTCATGCTTCCAGACGCATCTATTAGTAGATGACGAATACTTTCCTTAGCTTCGATAATTACGTTGACATTGAGCGTTAGCAGCTTCTCTTGAAGATGAAGAAGAAGGAGCGCCTGTTCACAGACAGAAAGAAAGCTCTCATTAGTTCTTGAACATTTGTAAAGGACAGTGAGTCATTCTTAAATTATTTTAACAGGACTGCCACTTCAAGAATTACCACTGACAGCCTACTATCTCTCACCCAACCATTTTCTTAAGGCTGTAGCTCAAAAATATTTGTCCCAGCACCACAGCATGCACCCCACTTCCCGGGGTGTGCATTGAAGTAGGATCCACACTCTCCACAAGCCACACATCCGCACTGCATCAAAAATCAGCTACCTCTGCAGGTGGCTGCAGCAACCAGCCCCTGCTGCAGCAGCCCTGCCGGAGTGAAAGCCTGGAGCTCTGCTCTCCCTCTGTCCTCCCCCCCCCGAATTTATATGAGCGTAAATCTGTGTAACAGGGGGCTTTAGCCAAGCCCCTGTTACTGTGGGTGAAACTAGAGATGAAAATAGGTCACGGGTGAAGGCACGCATGCACCAGGAGCAGATAAGGGCTTAATCACCACCGCCAAACGTAAAAGGCAGGACACATAGAGTGTAATAATAGTAAAATATAGCCATGTTAGTCTTGTCCTATAAACAGCTTGAAAACTCTATTTTGTATCCTTCTGCTTGACATAAGTGAATGAACTCTACATAGCCTTTATGTATGAGTGTGTGTAAAAGGGTGAATGGTGAAAGAATGGCATAGAGACAGGAGAAAAAGTTTTAACTGTTTATGTAAGCAACAAGGAGCCAGTGTAAGATACCAGTCAGTAAACTAATTAATGAATGGCTAAAGAATCCCTTTTAGGCCTAAAGAAGATAACAAAAAGAAAAAATGCACCCATCCTGCCAGACGGGCAGCAAAAACACTCCAAGGCTAAGATAAGCTAAAGATAAAGAAGAACAGTCGCAAAAACAGAAGCTGGGTATGGAAAAAACCTCAAAGCATGAAACAACGAATGGCAATCCCTATAAAAGAACACTTTGAAAATGCCAAGTTGGGTGAATCTCTTTCTCTACTGCTGTTTCATCAGAGCACAGATGCATCTGTTCACCCTGCTCCAGCTGTTATCTTCAAATCTGCTATCTTCAAATCATCATCATCTACTCAGTAAGCCTGGGTTGGCCACCCTGGGCTGATATTGAGCAACTATTGTGGGTAACTGTATCTGGTGTGTGAATGGAATGTTTGTTTTGTGTATGTGTATGCTTGTGTGTAATGATGTTTATGATGATTTGCGTGTATTTGTATGAATGGTGTGGCTGAATCTCTGTCTAATTCATGTGATCAATAAGTGCGGCACCTTGCCTTATACCCCTTTATAAAGTCTCACTTGTGATTTAAGCAATTGGCAAGTTAAGTAACAACCAGCATAGCTAGAGTGACAGGCAGTTCACAGGCAGACTCAAATCAGCTGAGGACTCCCGAGGCGAGCCTGCCATCCAAGCAAGAACTGCTGGGAAACTGTAATTGACTAAGCGGCAAGTCGGCTGCCTCCCATTAATGAAGTAATTAGTTTAATATTTTCATAGTTGGTAGGGTTGGAAACAGGTCATCAAATCCAATCCCCTGCCATGGGCAGGAAAGAATGCTGAGGTCAAACAACCCTGGCTAGGTGATTGTCTAGCCTCCTTTTGAAGACCCCCAGGGTAGGGGTGAGCACCACGTCCCTAGGAAGTTGGTTCCAGCTCCTAGCTGCCCTGACTGTGAAGTAGTGCCTCCTGCTGTCTAGCCTGAACCTACTCTCAGTCAGATTATAGCTGTTATTCCTTGCAACTCCCTGTAGTGCTCGGGGGAACAGGGAATCTCCCATTGCCTGCTGGTCCCCCCAGCAAGTTTGTAGGTGGCCACCAGATCCCCTCTCAGCCTTCTCTTGTGGAGGCTGAACAGATTCAGGTCGCGTAGTCTCTCCTCATAGGACCTACCCTGCTCAGTCCCCTGATCATGCACGTGGCCCTCCTCTGAACCCTCTCCATGCTGTCCACATCCCTTCTGAAGTGCGGCACCCAGAACTGGATGCAGTACTCCAGCTGCGGCCTGACCAATGTCACATACAGGGGGAGGATCACCTCCTTGAACCTGCTTGTGATGGTATCCTCTATTAGCATGGAGATACCTTTGTTTCTAAGTTAAATAAAGACCTGCACTGGTGAAGACAGCCAACTGGGTGGTCTGCCATATCTTACCCCTTCCTGCAGGGAATAACATCCTCTTATTTTTCCATCTTTTTAGTCATGGCAGACAAGTACTGAGGGAGGAGGGGGTGGAAGGCAGACACACTCCCACAATTTGTAAAACCAAAAATCCAGAACTCTACTAATACCAGTACTGTTACTTACAAGTCACCCTTCATGAGGATAGCAGAATCTCCATCTCAGGACTCTGCCATTGCCTCCCTGACAGTACTCTCTTTGTAGCCTGGTGACTCCTGTAACATAATGACGGTTGAGTCGGAGTCCTCTTCCTTCATTATGAATGGGAGAGTTATGTCTTTCGAGCATCTGTTGAGCCTCCTGGGTGTCTGGTACCAAAACACATGGGTTCACTAGAGTAGAGGGGAAGCTCATTTCTGGCTGTGTGCTGAAGAGGTCCCTTGAGAAGTCACTAGCAAGGTCACTGGTCTGTGACTGATTCTGTTCTTGAGGAGGAGGCTGATTGCATGGAACTTGCCAAGTAGCTGAGGCTTAACAGGTACTTTGGCACTAGGTAGTTTCTGGTTCCTTGTGATGCATACCTCTTGTCCCAAACTCAGTCATGCAAGCCTCTAAAGCATCTCTTTTAAGGATGATAGCTTGTTGTAAAATGGAATCATTCTACATGAGGCATTGGACCGAGAATTGTTGTCCTTTACGCAATGGAAGCCACACTTTAAGGCCTTCATCTTACTGCAATACTGTTCCCAGTTGCATTTGATGCCAAGTTGCTCTAATTGTTCAGAAGTAGAGACATAAACAGGTTTATTCCTGTGGCTTCCCAGTTGTGTCATGAGACTCCCTTCACTCCAAGTGTCAATCAGTGCCTCAACTTCTGCATAAGTCCAGTTTGGTCCTTGTCCTTGTCCTTGTCCTTGTCCTTGTCCTTGTAAAGGATCCATCACATCTTCCAAAATGTTACTTTTCTTGCTCCCCTCCATAGCCAACTGTGAAAAGGATAAGGTTACATACCTAGATCAGACCCCTGGCCAATGGAGTCTGCCCAACTGCAGTGGCATGGCCACACTCCAATGGGAGCTCCCAGCTTTTCCCAATGCCATTTTATCACCTCGCCAGGTGAAGTGGATTGGGCTCATTAAGCAGCCCAGGGTTATTTCTGGTCCTGGGAGAGGGGGTGGCATAGGACAGTAGGAGAGAGAGTTGGGGCACACAGTGTGAATGCCTGTCTGCTGCTCAGAAATGAAGTCCCTGGGAATGAAACAAGGGACCTGCAGGGTCTTGAGAGCTCAGGGGAGCTCAAACACCCAAGAGAAGCTTTGGCTTCCGTGTTAATTGGCTGCCATGCACAGTCAATTAAGCCAGTGCGGCATCAATTACTAGAAAAAAGAAAAGAGAAGGAAATGTTTTATTGCTGCTTTGGCGATCAAGCATTTATGGATTGAGGAACTGGAAAGGGAGAGCCTGCATCCAAGTCCCCTGCAGCCCAGAGAGGCACCACTGGACAGACAGCAAGCTGCTGGTACTTTTGCTTCCTATACCACTTTGGGGGCAGCTGTCCTGGGCAAGGGGATTTCTGGTAACCAAGGAACCTTGATGATTCTCAATAACAACCACTCCCCAACCACGGCAAAAATTCCTTACAGTTTGACATGATACAAATGAGAGAAGACACAGGATTCTTTCTTTTTTACATACAAATTGATGTTAACCATGAGTTACATTTTTACATTTACAATTTTGCATTACATTTTTATGAGTCCAAGCATTGACAGTTATGTTTTTTACTTACATAGGGGAAGCAGGAGGGGGAAGAGGCTAGGAGGGCCTGTCCAGGGAGGGGAGGGCATGTAGGCCAGCACCAACCAAGGGTGCTAAGAGAAAGCCCCACTGCCATGGGGGAAGCAGCTGTTGGTGTTAAGTGGTGAAGCTGGCTGAAAAACTTTTTTATTTGTGAATAAAATAATATTATATCAGAAAGCTGTTATATTATATTATATCACAAAAAAACCCAGAGGAGGGTTTTTTTTCCCCAGACAGAATCCCAGCCAGGAGGCAAGAGGCAGTAAGAGAGCTTGCCACCTGCTAACTGCTCCCAGGAATGTTAATACACTATGATCTGGAAAAGTTGAGTCAGAACAAAATGCCCAGCTTGAACTTCTACATCAATGGAAATGTCTGTGTGCATGTGGGTGGGTGGGTGTGTGGGTGCTTGGTTGTATTGGAAGGCCCACCATGGAGTGGGGAAGCTGGGATGCCCTTCATAGTGAAAAAGTGGCTGAAAAATTTTTTTGTGGTGAAAATAATAAAATTATATCACAAAGTTTACTGGCACTGTTCAAACCTGCATGTAATGTTGGTCTTGATTTTTAGGGAAAACCTTTTTTTTTTGATTTTACCCAAAAAAACAAAAAGAAAGCTGCTCTCTGCAATGAAAGAACTGAGCATTTTTAGCACCTATTGTTGCCAGCACAAAGCAGGGTGCTGTGTGCATGTGTGTGTGTGCACACATGCATGTGCGCATGCATATGCATGCACAAGCTGGGATGCGGTTGGTCTACAAGTGGTGAGGCATAGGCAAGATGGAGGTAGGGAGGCTATTAAGCATTAGGCATCTATTCCCACCCACCACATTGACAGCAGACACCTCTTCATCATGGACATTGAAACTGACTCCAGGACTGTATTTCAGTTCAGCATTGTTGCTATTGTAAATAGAATGTATGTGTGTGTGAGATGCCCTTGATAGTAAAAAACTGGCTGAAAAACTTTTTTTGTGTGATTTTGCAGGAGGAAGACATGAGTAATATTTTGATTACAGCAGAAAGTGTAATAGACACAATGCAAAATGAAATCATGAATGTCGTAATGTTAACGGCTGAAGCCCCTAGTCATGGGGCAGAAAAGGTGGGGGATAAACTATTTTCTGCAGAAGCCCTCCCCCCTCCACCCCCGCCATGGGGGAGGTATGTGGAAGGACTGTTTTGCCTGAGAAGCTATAGCGGGGCAGAATTTTACCACAGTCAACAAGCTGCCCAACTTGAACTCCTACATCAATGGGACTGGCTGGTTTTATCAAGACAGTTGCAAAAAACTGTGGGTTCTATCTAAAAAGCCACCATGCTGCAGGAAAGACTCATGGAGAGAAGGAAGGAGGGCAGGCAGGAGTGTATGTGGATGGAGATTACACAAGTAAGGTAAAAAAAAATTCGGGCTACATGAATGAAGACAAAACACAAAAAAAGGGTAGCGTGTGTGTGTGTGCTAGAGCTGTGTGAAGCTTTGCCAGCTGTTTCATTTTGATGCTGTTTTGACTCGTTTCGAATCTCCCAGTCCCTGCAGCACTGGCTCTCCCTTGCTCCCTGCCCCCTCAGATTGGCTCTGGTGCAGGTCCCAGGGAAAATCAGCTTGTGCGGGGAACCGCCACTGCCCCCCCACACAAGCTGATTTTCTGATTTGCCCTGGGTGCCACATCCTCCTGCGAAAAACTGCCTGGGAAGAGCCCAAAGACCCAGACAGGAGCCCAGGTGCAGGTTGCCATGGCAACCAGCTAATGAGGAAATTAGCTTGCGCCTGCACCTGGTCAGCTGGCCAGAAGGGGCAGGGCACTGGGCCCATATAAACCGCAGGACGAGGACTAGGAGGCAGTTTTCTGCTGGCGGCTGGTGGCTAAGTGAGAAGGAGCCCTCCTAGAGCAAGTGAAGGGAAGAAGCCTAACTAAGTTCTGCTCCAGGTAATGTAAAGGGGCCGAGCACACGTTATGTAGCTTATGTTATGTTATAGCCCAGAGGTTTATGTTTTGTTTGCCGTTTTATAAGACTGGTGGTTTGGGTGAGGCTATTTGGGGAAGGAGGAGGCCTCATTGGGGGCCCACTGCAGTGTGGGGACCCCAGCACCAGAGATGGCGCAGCATTTTGGGGGGCACAGACCCTGGCGCCAGAGAGGTGCAGAGATAGCGCTGTGGAGAGCCCAGCACTGAGGGGCACAGAGATAGGGCTGTGGAGAGCCTAGTGAGGATAAGGGGCCAAATTACAATGAGGCCTAGGCAAGACAATGCCAGTACCATCTGCGAGGCTTGGGGAATGGGAAAGGGGCGATTGGAGCCACGCATATAGCCCATAAGGCTAGGGTACCCTGAAACACCCATTGTAAAATGTGACCCACAAGGGGTCCAGGAACCCATGGGGTTCAGAGAGTCCATCAAACTGTGTCCAAGCGGCTTAAAGGCAGCCTCCCTATTTCTATATTTCCATCAAAGACGTGGCGGATGAGAACTGAAGGTGCCCAGCGGGCCAAATTGGCACAGTCAAGGGACCTTATGAGAACTGAGGGGCCAATCTGCCGCCCCGACCCCTTAGCCCGGGAAGTCTGCTGCTTCCCGGGGGCCGGCATCCGAGACATTGCGGAGAGGATCCCACAGCTCCTCCGGCCCACAGACCACTACCCCATGCTCCTTATTCATGTGGGCACCAATGACACGGCTCGGAGCACCCCCAGCCAGGTCATGAGGTGCTACAGGGAGTTGGGAGCGGGGCTTAGGGGTCTGGGAGCTCAGGTGGTGTTTTCGTCGATCCTCCCAGTCTCGGGTTATGGGCTGAGGAGGGAGAGGAGGATCCACGTGGTGAACCAAAGACTGCGGCGCTGGTGTTATCGGGAAGGCTTTGGCTTCCATGACCACAGCCCGCTCTTTGGTGAGAGAGGCAGCGAGCTGCTGGGAAGAGATGGCCTCCACCTCTCTCCCCTGGGGAGGAGGCTCTTCTCAGCCAGGCTGGCTGACCTGCTCCACCGGGCTTTAAACTAAGCCCGCTGGGGGATGGGAGGACTACTGCCCCTGCTGGCCCGCTGAACGGCCCTAGCAAAGCCACCGGACCAAGGCACTTAAGGGGGCACTTAAGGGAGCCCACCCCTGCCCCAGCCCTGGCACAATCTGTGGGCAAGGCAAGAGCCCCCAAGGGCACACTTGCCTGCCTGTACACTAATGCCAGGAGCCTGGGCAACAAGCAGGACGAGCTCGTCCTCCTGCTCAGTGCAAAGAAATATGATGTCATTGGGATAACGGAGACCTGGTGGGACTCCACCCATGACTGGACCATGGGTATAGAGGGCTATACCCTATATAGGAAGGATCGTGTTGACAAAAGGGGTGGGGGTGTAGCTCTCTATGTGAAGGAAAGCTACATGTCCCTGCAAGCTGATGTTGGCGACCGTCATGGACGGCTAGAGACCCTCTGGGTAAAAATTCGTGGGGAATTCGGCACAGGGGACACAATGGTGGGAGTCTACTACAGACCTCCCACTCAAAGTCCCGAGCTTGACCAGGAGTTCGCCCGGGAACTGACTGAGGCTGCTTGCTCCAGGACCTTGGTTGTCATGGGTGGCTTCAATTACCCGGACATCTCGTGGGAAGATCACTCAGCTAAATCTGAGCAGGCACAAAGCTTTCTCTCGTGCATGGATGACCTCTACCTGACTCAAGAAGTCTATGGGCCAACGAGAGGCAAAGCGCTGCTTGACCTGGTACTGGCTACGGGGGACGACCTAATCGATGACCTAGTGATTGATGAGAAGTTGGGTGACAGCGACCACGAGCTGATCACCTTCACCATCCGCCGTAAAGCTGGCAAGTCAGTCAGCAACACAGAAGTCCTTGACTTCAGAAAAGCCAACTTTGACAAGCTCAAGAGGCTTGTCGGTCAGGCCCTCAGGGACCATGACCCCAGGGAGATGGGAGTTCAAGAAGAGTGGTTGCTTCTCAAGGAAGCGATACTCAATGCACAAGCTAAATCTATTCCAACATGGAGGAAAGGCAGCAAGAAGGCACAGCAGCCCCCCTGGCTCTCCAGAGACCTAGCAGACCTACTGTGGCTAAAAAGGAAAGCCTACAAAGGATGAAGGACGGGATTCACCTCCAAGGAGGATTACTCCGCACTGGTCCGGTCCTGCAGGGAGCAAACCAGGAAAGCCAAGGCTGCAACTGAACTCCAACTAGCTTCAGGCATCAAGGACAACAAAAAGACCTTTTTCAGATATGTGGGGAGCCGGAGGAAAAGCAAGGGCAATGTTGGACCCCTGCTAAACCAGATGGGGCAACTGACAACTGACGCCCAGGAAAAAGCCAACCTATTAAATAGGTACTTTGCGTCAGTCTTTCATCAGTCACACGGGATGCCCATGCCTGCTATGGGACAGGGAAATCTGGGTGAGGGGGATCCCCTACCCTCCATCAATGCTGACCTCCTGAAGGAACACCTTGAGAAGCTGGATACCTTCAAGTCAGCCGGCCCTGATAATCTGCACCCCAGGGTACTCAAGGAGCTGGCGAGCGTCATAGCCCAGCCCCTGGCACGGATCTTTGAAAACTCCTGGCGCTCTGGTGTAGTGCCCGAAGACTGGACGAAGGCCAATGTAGTGCCGATCTTCAAGAAAGGGAGGAGAGTGGATCCGGCTAACTACAGGCCCATTAGCCTGACTTCTATCCTGGGGAAGATCTTAGAAAAGTTTATTAAGGAGGCCATCCTTGATGGACTGGCCCAGGCTAACATTCTAAGGGATAGCCAGCACAGGTTTGTTGCGGGTAGGTCTTGTTTGACCAATCTCATTTCCTTCTATGACCAGGTGACCTATCACCTGGACAAGGGAGAAGAGATTGATGTCATATATCTTGACTTCAAAAAAGCTTTTGATCTGGTATCCCATGATCACCTCTTGGCCAAACTGCCCAGTTATGACCTTGGCTCCACCACGATCCGCTGGCTGGGAAATTGGCTTCGTGGTCGGACCCAGAGGGTTGTGATTGATGGCAGTCACTCATCATGGTGCCCTGTGACCAGTGGGGTCCCTCAAGGCTCTGTCCTGGGACCCATACGGTTCAACATCTTCATTAACAATGTGGACACTGGAGTCAGGAGTGGACTGGCCAAGTTCGCTGATGACACCAAACTTTGGGGCAAAGCATCCATGCGAGAAGATAGGCGGGTGATCCAGGCTGACCTGAACAAGCTCAGCAAATGGGCAGACGAGAACCTCATGGTGTTTAACACCAATAAATGCAAGATTCTCCACCTTGGGAGGAAAAACCTGCAGCATCCTTATAGGCTCGGCAGTGCTACGTTGGTTAGCACTACAGAAGAAAAAGACTTGGGGGTCATCATTGACCACAAGATGAACATGACCCTGCAACGCGATGCTGCGGCTAGTAAAGCAACCAAAATGCTGGCGTGCATCCATAGATGCTTCTCGAGCAAATCCCGGGACGTCATTCTCCCCTTGTACTCAGCCTTGCTGAGGCCGCAGCTGGAGTAATGCATCCAGTTTTGGGCTCCAGAATTCAAAAAGGATGTGGAGAAGCTTGAGAGAGTCCAGAGGAGAGCCACGCGCATGATCAGAGGTCAGGAAAACAGATCTTACGATGACAGGCTGAGAGCCACGGGACTCTTTAGCCTGGAAAAGCGCAGGCTCAGGGGTGATCTGATGGCCACCTATAAGTTTATCAGGGGTGACCACCAGGATCTGGGGGAACATCTGTTCACCAGAGCGCCCCAAGGGATGACGAGGTCGAATGGTCACAAACTGCTGCAAGACCGTTTCAGGCTGGACATAAGGAAGAATGCCCAAGGTCTGGAACAGTCTGCCAGCGGAGGTGGTTCAAGCACCTACATTGAACACCTTCAAGAGCAAATTGGATGCTTATCTTGCTGGGATCCTATGACCCCAGCTGACTTCCTGCCCTTTGGGCAGGGGGCTGGACTCGATGATCTCCCGAGGTCCCTTCCAGCCATAATGTCTATGAAAATCTATGAAATCTATGAAACATGGCTACCCTTGAGGACCCCATCCTGAGACAGTAGGACTGATTACTTACTGCCAGGTGGTGCTTTATGGCATTTTAAACTAGTACTGAAAGGGCATGAGGGTAAAATTGTTCTGACATGCCCTCTAGAACTTTTTACTAGTCATAGCATAATAAGGAGATGGGTGCACAGGTGGTTTTCTGTTCTATCCTGCCAGTGAGTGGACGAGGCAGACGGCATGAAACATGCATCGCGGAGACCAACTGGCGGCTGCAAGAATGGTGCTTCAAGGAGGGCTTTGGCTTTCTCAGCCATGACCAGAACATCATGACGAGAGACATGCCGGGATGGGATGGGCTCCACCTTTCCCCTAAAGGTAAGCATGTGTTCTCTTCTAGGCTGGCGGACCTCCTCCGGCGGGTTTTAAACTAGGCTCATCAGGGGAAGGGGAAGATGAAGGTGGAGGAAACATCAGACTGCCAGACCAAACAGCACCCACAACTACAGCCCAGCCCAGACCAATGAGTGAAGCAAATAAACAGGTAAGAGATGGGGGCCA
This sequence comes from Crocodylus siamensis, assembly GCF_052110815.1. Classification (NCBI taxonomy): domain Eukaryota; kingdom Metazoa; phylum Chordata; order Crocodylia; family Crocodylidae; genus Crocodylus; species Crocodylus siamensis. The sequence continues at coordinate 154,980,482 of NC_143399.1, read as the reverse complement.
GGGTAACGCTGGGACTAGGGGGTCAGTACACACATCCACAGGAGGCCTCAAATGCCTCTACACAAACGCTCGTAGTATGGGTAACAAGCAGGAAGAACTCACCCTCCTGCTGGCTGACACCAGCCTGGACATAGTGGGGATTACGGAAATGTGGTGGGATGCAACACATGATTGGGCGGTGAATGTCAAGGGCTATAGGCTGTACAGGAGGGACAGGATAGGAAAGAGAGGTTGGGGTGTGGCACTCTATATTAAGGAGGAATACACATCCTTGTCAATTAGCAAGGAGTCAGGGGAGGGGCACTCTGAAGTACTTTGGGTTAGAGTACAAGGCAGTTGAGGGGAAAGAGACATAATGGTGGGGGTCTACTACAGACCTCCCAACCAGGGAGAAGAGGTTGACCGGGAATTCTTGGGTCAGCTCACAGAGGTAGTGAAGGCTAAGGATGTGGTAGTCATGGGGGACATGAACTTCCCAGACATCTGCTGGGAAGAGCAGTCAGCCAGGTCTGAACGCTCACGTAGGTTCTTAGACAGAGTGCAGGACCTCCATCTAACCCAGGAGGTGCACAGCCCCACCAGGAGAGACGCCTTTTTGGACCTAGTGCTGGCCACGGGTGATGACCTGGTGAGGGGGCTGCGGATGCTCGACCACCTGGGCGACAGCGATCATCGCCTGCTGGAATTCACCATCCAGCGCAAGGTAGCAAAGGCATGCAGTAAGGCAGCGGCCCTAGATTTTAGGAGGGCAAACTTCAATGAGCTAAGGAGGATAGCTGGAGAAGCGCTGAGGTCCCGGAGGGGAGGGGAGCCAGGTGTCCAAGGAGAGTGGTCGCTCCTTAAGGAGACGATCCTCCAAGCCCAAAGGAAGGTAATCCCAACGAGGATCAAAGGGAGCAGGAGAGCATACAAGCCTCTGTGGCTCACCAAAAGCATCCGGGAATGTCTCCTTGCTAAAAAGGAGGCTTACTCCCAATGGAAAGAAGGGGTCATCACCAGGGAGGACTATTCTGTTGTTGCTCGGGGATGTAGGGGGGTAGTTAGGAAGGCCAAGGCAGAGATGGAACTGGGACTAGCTTCCCAGATTAAGGACAATAACAAGTCCTTTTTTAAATACATAGGGGGTAAAAAGAAGGTCCCGGGTAATGTGGGGCCCTTGCAGGACGCGTTGGGGAACTTGGTCGTCACACCAGACGGCAAAGCTAACATGTTTAGTGATTTCTTTGCCTCTGTCTTCCTAAGTAGGGACCAGAACAGCCACCTCCCTGCTGGGCCCCCCTTGGGCCCCAGGGGAGGCACACCTGGGCCACGGGTTAGCGAGGATTTAGTTAGGGAGCTTCTGGAGGGGTTGGACATATTCAAGTCAGCTGGTCCAGATGATCTCCACCCTAGAGTTCTAAAGGAACTGGCCGAGGTCATTGCAAGTCCCCTGACACGGCTTTACGAGCACTCGTGGTGCTCTGGTGAGGTACCAGAGGACTGGAAGAGGGCCAATGTGGTTCCCATCTTCAAAAAAGGCAGGAAGGAGGACCCGGGAAACTATAGGCCAGTTAGTCTTACCTCAATCCTAGGCAAGCTGTTCAAGAAAATTATGCTGGCACACATCCAGGAGGGGCCAGCAGGGGACTGCATGCTTAAGGAGCAACCAACACGAGTTCATCAGTGGCAGGTCCTGTCAGACCAACCTGGTGGCCTTTTGCTATCAGATCACCAGATCATTAGATGCAGGGGTAGCAGTAGATATAGTCTTCCTGGACTTCCGGAAGGCTTTTGACACTGTCTCTCACCCCATTCTCATTAAGAAACTGGGGGGCTGTGGTGTAGACACCCACACAGTCAAATGGGTCGCCAACTGGCTGGAGGGCCGCACCCAGAGGGTGGTGGTGGACGGGTCCTTCTCAACCTGGAAGGACGTGGGCAGTGGGGTTCCGCAGGGCTCGGTCCTCGGGCCCATACTGTTCAACATCTTCATCAGTGATTTGGATGACGGGGTAAAAAGCACCCTGTTCAAATTTGCTGATGACATTAAGATGTGGGGGGACGTGGACACACTGGAAGGATGCAACAGGCTACAATCAGACCTAGACAGGTTACAAGGGTGGGTGGACAAGAATAGGATGGGTTTCAACTCAGACAAGTGCAAGGTGATGCACCTCGGGAGGAACAACCGGCACCATACCTACAGGCTGGGGAACTCCCCTCTTGTCAGCACGGAGGCGGAAAGGGATCTTTGGGTCATCATTGACTTCAAGATGAACATGGACCGGCAGTGTGGGGAGGCAGTTAGGAAGGCCAACCGCACCGTGTCATGCATCCACAGATGCATTTCAAGCAGGGCCAAGGAGGTGATCCTCCCCCTCTATGCGGCACTGGTCAGGCTGCAGTTGGAGTACTGCGTCCAGTTCTGGGCACCGCACTTCAAGAGGGATGTTGACAGCATGGAGAGGGTCCAGAGGAGGGCCACTCAGGGGACAACAGGGCAGGCCCTATGAGGAGAGGCTACGGGACCTGAACCTGTTCAGCCTCCACAAGAGAAGGCTGAGGGGGGATCTTGTGGCCTGTAATAAACTAGTCAGGGGGGATCAGCAGGCACTGGGGGAGTCACTGTTTCCCCGAGCACCGCCAGGAGTGACAAGGAATAACGGTCACAAGGTAGGTTTAGGTTAGATATCAGGAGGCGCTACTTCACAGTCAGGGCGGCTAGGGTCTGGAACCAACTTCCAAGAGAAGTGGTGCTGGCTCCTACCCTGGGGGTGTTTAAGAGGAGGTTAGATGAACATCTTGCTGGGGTCGTAGGACCCCAGTATTCTTTTTTGCCATGGCAGGGGGTCGGACTAGATGATTTGCTCAGGTCCCTTCCAACCCTAGAAACTATGAAACTATAAGCCCTTGGGTGGTAAATCATGTCCACGTTACTTATTTAGCTGTCTTAAACTAAGAAAGAAAAATTAAGCCAGGAACACTTTTAGTGAGTAAATGCCAAGTACATGTACAAGGGCCCTATCATGTCCTGTCATCACTGTTATCCAAGTTACCTTACACCTTCACATTCTCAAAGAGCTCCTTCCTGTTTATAAGCACATCACTGCACTAGTTTAACCAGGCCTCCACATTTGCAATTTGGTAACCATAAATGGTTTGCCTGCAGTCAACATAATTTAGTTGTGTGTCCAATTACAACATAAATCCAATCTATTTTAAAATGCTGGTGCAAAAACTGAGCATCCAACTGAAAATGAAAAGAAAATTTATGCTTGGAAATCTGGTCCATAGGATCTGTCCTTTCATAACTGATCCACATCTTTTTGAGGTGAATTTCTACTTATCTCTCCAAGTCTTCAAATAAAAATATTTGTTTTTCATTAAGGAAAATGTGTGTGGGGGGGGGGTGTATGTGTGTGTAAATATGTGTATATATCCATGTATATTTTAGATAGATACATATTATTTCTATTTTACAGTTGACATATATAATAGGAACTCTTGAATTAGTGTATTAGAAAGTAATAATTCTTTGAAATAGTTATCTGAAGTGTGTAAGTGTTATAAGTAAATGAATTGCATCTTAGAGCTTGGATACTTGAACAATTTACTGGGAGGTTAAAGAGGAAAGGGCTTTATCACACATTATCAAGCCCATAATTACTGCCTGTATGTACAATCTTAGCTTGCAGTAAGGGAAACTAAACCATGGCAGTTTTGCTCTCAGTGAAAAAGCTAAGTTATTGCAAGTTAGCTTCCACTTTCTGTGGGGTAAGACCAGGCATGCAGGCAGTTACTGGGTGCATCTACATGAAATGTTTTACTGAGCAGTAGTGTAGTTTTACTATGCAGTAAGCATGTATGTCTATATGTGCACATGCTTTCTGCACAGTAAACCTCCCTAATCGTAAGTACATTTGTTACCTGCAAATGCAAGTAGTAAACTTACTTGAGATTACTTACTGTACAGTAGCACTAGTGTAGATGCCTGACCAAGAGCAAATCTGTTCCTAGTCAGCCAGCCACCAGGTGGTAGGAGATTGCTCCCTGCCCCCAGGAGCTGCCTGCTGCCAGGGTGGGCTCCACCACCAGAGCCTGGGCACGCACTATGTCTCCCTGCCCCAGCAGTAGCAAGCTCCAAGCCCCCCCCACTTTGAGATCACAATTGGGGAACAGGGACTGGGAGACCTTCTCCCCCAACCCCCACTTTGCCATCATGGTCAGGGAGCAGGGGCTGGGAGATTCTTATCCCCTAGTGCCAGCTCCGTAACAGCGGCTAGTGCTGGGAGATAAGGATCTGCTAAGGCCAGCCCTGTGACCACAGAGCTCAGCCTGGGAGATAAGGATTTCCCAGCAGTGGCCCATGACTGTGGAGCTTGGGCTGGGAGAAAAGGATCTCCCAGCACCAGCCCTGTGACCATGGAGCTGGTGCTGAGAGCTTCCTGCTGGTGGGGGTTAGGGAGCTTGTTCCTTGTCCAGCTCTGTGATTTGTTGAGCTGGGTGGAGAACAGGCTGGGGAGCCTTTTCACCACCAAGCTGCATGCTCAAGGAGCTGAGCATGGGAGCAAGGAACAAGGTCTCTAGCCCCTGCCCTGCAATTGTGGATTGGGGACCAGTAACTGTCATGGTCAGGGGAAGGTCCCAGCCCCATGCCCTGATCAAGTGATTGAGGCATGGGGCATGGAAAGAAATGCAGGGCTGGGGTAGGTCCCAGCCCCCTGCTCCAATCCACCAGTAGGGCAGCTAGCAGCGAGCTAGCTGCTGGCTGCCCCACTGGCAGCTGCACCCCCCCCCCCCTCCCTGCAGCTCTTTCCAAGTCCTCTACCCTCAGTTGGGGATCTGGGGCTGGGAACTCCCTGCTACTGGGGCAGGGGGACATTTTCCTTGCCCTGGCAGCAGGCAGCTCCTGGGGATAGGGTGCAGTGTCCCATCTCCGACCAGGAGACAGTTGTCTCCTGGCCCAGTGCTCCCTGCCAGCCTCTGGGATAGTTGGTAAGTCAGTTTAAAAAAAATAAAAAGAATTGATTTTAGGTTGTGTGGGCCCTGGTTAGTGGATCTGCCACAGCGGAAGGACCTTGTTGAACTACTGGTCAAACCCCAACGGCCACCCCTCCAGAATAAGAGCATCAAACAACATTGAGAAAGTGGTAAGGATGAAGTGTAAGGGAGGTGGAACTTTATGAAAAAACTCCTTCTACAGGTTCAAGGTATCACCCACAGAATTAGCTCCACAATAGAAGTAAGAACAAAGTTGTGACAAGCAAGAGCATAACATCAAAGAGCAGCTGGGTGATAGTGTGACTCCTTTCATCCTGTTGTCAGCCATCAGGAGGACATCAGGCCGGAGGGAACCCAGCCCTTACAGTACCTACCCTCAACAATGATGAACAAGTTTGTATCATTTTTGCACATATTATGGTACCACCATAGAGAGTGACCCCACTTTCTAGAGCCATCTTGAATCTGGCTATACAAAATAGTCATGGGGATACAGTCTCCTCCCATTCTGTTGACATGGCTGAGCCATCACAACCTCCTCTTTTTGATAGTCATTTCTAAGTGCATCCATCCTGGGCACTCCAGCATCTCTGTGCTTGGTATTTTGTCTTCCCACTTTATTTTCAGGATATTACACACGTATCTCATGTGGACGCTGTTTAATTTCTTGATGTGCCTAGCATATGTAGCCCACATTTCTAAACCATAAAGCAGGGGTGACAGCATACAAGTCTTGTAGTTCTGCATAGTTTCATAGTTTCTATGGTCGGAAGGGACCTGAGTAGATCATCTAGTCTGACCCCCTGCCATGGCAGGAAAGAGTACTGGGGTCAAACGACCCCAGAAACGTGTATATCTAGCCTCCTCTTAAAGACCCCCAGGGTAGGAGCCTGCACCACTTCTCTTGGAAGTTGGTTCCAGATCCTAGCTGCCCTGACCATGAAGTAGCGCCTCTTGATATCTAACCTAAATCTAGCCTCTGCCACCTTGTGACTGTTATTCCTGGGGGAACAGGGACTTCCTCAGTGCCTGCTGGTCCCCCCTGACTAGTTTATAACAGGCCACTAAATCCCCACCCCCCAGCCTTCTCTTTTGGAGGCTGAACAGGTTCAGGTCCCATAGCCTCTCCTTATAAGGCCTGCCCTGCTGCCCCCTGATCATGCGAGTGGCCCTCCTCTGGACCCTCTCCATGTTGTCCACATCCCTCTTGAAGTGCGGCACCCAGAACTGGACGCAGTACTCCAGCTGCGGCCTGACTAGTGCCGCATATAGGGGGAGTATCATCTCCTTGGATCTGCTTGAGATGCATCTGTGGATGCATGACAAGGTGCGGTTGGCCTTCCTGACTGCAACCCCACACTGCTGGCCCATGTTCATCTTGAAGTCAACGATGACTCCAAGATCCTTTTCTGCCTCTGTACTGACAAGAATGGAGTTCTCCAACCTGTAGGTATGGTGCCGGTTGTTCTTCCCCAGGCGCATCACTTTGCACTTGTCGGTGTTGAATCCCATCCTGTTCTCATCTGCCCACCCCTGTAACCTGTCTAGGTTTACACCCCACCACATCTTGGTGTCATCAGCAGATTTGAACAGGGTGCTTTTTACCCCCTTGTCCAAGTCCCTGATGAAGATTTTGAACACTGCGGGCCTGAGGACCAAGCCCTGCAGAACCCCACTGCCAGGTCGAAAATGACGCATCCTCTACTATTCTCTGGGTGTGGCCCTCCAGCCAGTTGGTGACCCAATTGATTGTGTGGGTGTCAACACCACAGTCCCCCAGTTTCTTAATGAGAACAGGGCGAGAGACAGTGTCGAAGGCCTTCCGAAAGTCCAGGAAGACGATGTCCACTGCTACCCCTGCATCTAATCATTTGATGATCTGATCATAGAAGGCCACCAGGTTGGTCTGACAGGACCTGCCGCTAATGAACCCATGTTGGTTGCCCCTAAGCATGATCTCCCCTGCTGGCCCCTTGTGGATATGCGCGAGAATAATTTTCTCAAAAAGCTAGCCCAGGATCGAGGTAAGACTAACTGGCCTATAGTTTCCTGAGTCCTTCTTCTTCCCCTTTTTGAAGATGGGAACCACGTTGGCCCTCCTCTAGTCCTCTGGCACCACACCAGAGCACCACGAGTGCTTGTAAAGCTGCGCCAGGGGTCCTGCAATGACCTCAGCCAATTCCCTCAGTACTCTAGGGTGGAGATTGTCCGGACCAGCTGACTTGAATACATCCAGTTCCTCCAGAAGTTCCCTAACTAGTTTCTCACTAACCCTTGGCCTAGGTGTGCCTCCCCTAGGGCCTGAGAGGGGCCCAGAAGGGGGTGACTGTTCCGGTCCCTGCTTAGGAAAATGGAGGCAAAGAAATCATTAAATATGTTGGCTTTATCGTCTGGTGTGATGACCAAATTTCTTAACGTGTCCTGTAGGGGCCCCACATTGCAAGGAACCTTCTTCATCTTAGTTAATAGTTTGCTGTTATTCCAGGCACATTTCTGGAAAAAAAAAAAAAATTCTTAGCTGCTTTTCAAATTCTGTTAGTTCAGTCCAAGGGTCAAGATTTTTGCTGATTGTAGAACCCAATTAGCAGAAGCTATCAACAATGCCAAGAGATTTACTCTCATAAATGAAGACAGGTATTGGTTCTTCCACTCCTTGGTACATGATAACAGCCTTCTTGAGACTAATTTGTCAACCCCAAGCCCTTCCATGACTCAGAGAATCTACCCAAGAGATTTTTAGAGGGAAGATTCACTGTGGACAACTTAGGCTCTGTCAAATACAAACAGGAAATCTCTCAGAACCAGCTCTTTCACCTAGGTTTTCACTCTAAACCTTGTGATGTTGAACAAGCCTCTGTGTAGTCTGGTTAAACAATAAATACCATGACTGATGTCCTTGACTGCATGAAGAAGCAGGTATGAAAAGTGGATATTAAAGAGCACGGGGACTAAGATGCATCCCTGTTTCATTCCACTGTTGATGTCAGAGGCATTTGATTCTTTGTTTTCATGGACTACCATTGCCTTCATGAGCCAATGACATTCAGTAGTTTGGGAGGACAACCCAGTTTCTTCAGAACAGTAGAAAGGCCCTGTCTATTGACCATATCAGAAGCCTTCATCAATTTGTGTACCTATGTACAGTGGTATTCATTTTTCTCTATACTCCTCTTGCAGTTGCTTGACCAAAAATATCATATCAATGGTTGTGCATCCTGAGCGAAAAATGCACTGAATTTTAGGATAGATTCTTTCACCTGGGAAGCATGATGTGAGTGACAACTTTTCTGATGATTTTCAACAGGGAAATACCTCTGTAGTTATCAGAGTCACTTTTATGCCTTTTGGTTTTGTATAATTGTATAAATCGAGCATCTTTGAAACTTTGTGGTACCACTTCCTCTTTCCAACAGAGCAGTATAACTTCATGGAACTTTTGAAGTACTTCATCATTGGGACATTAGTAGACTTTAGCAGGCAGGAAGTTGTTGCCATATGCCTTGTTCCCAGGGTTTGATTTCATGGCTTTCTGTAAATCATCCAATGTAGGCTCAGTGTCTAATTCCATCATAACTTCAAACTGTGGTAATCCTTAAGGATTCTTGTGTTTGATTTCAGTGTCACTAGAGTACAGATTTCCATAGTGTTCAGTCTAATACTGAAGTTATCTGTGTTTATCAGTGATGACATTTCCATTTAAGTCTTACAGCGGAACCGTTTTGTTCTTGACTGGACCAATTGCTCATTTGATGCCTCCATACATTCCATAGCTATCACCTTCATCAGCTGCTTTCTGAATATCCTCACAGTTTTAGCAGAAGATCTTGGGCACACCTCCTAGCCTCCTTTTTTGAATTTCTTTTCAAGCCTTTCTCAAATTTTCCAGGGTTATGGTGTTAGGAAATTTCTTGTAGAGAGTTAACACTGTCTTTTAGTTATCAGCCAGTGGTAGAAAGATTTCAGACTGCTCTTCAAACCAGTTTCCATTTTTCTTGCATGTTTTGCCAAACACTGTTACAGCAGCATTGTACATGTTAATTTTTAAGCTTTCCCAAACCTTGGTGGCTGAGTTGTTAGGTAAACTTACTTTCACAACTTCATTAAATAGTTTGTATCTTTCTATATTTTTAGTTTGGCTGATATCAATCTGAGGACAGCTGGTAGTTTTGCTAAAGTGGATCTTTTTGGCATTGATTCTGACTTTGACCATGCCTTAGTCTGCTGCAGTGTCACAGTCCCTGTGTACAGGATTTCTTTCAGATGGATGCACCTAGTCAGTACTACATCTAATTGGTACCAGTGCCCTGATCTTGGCTGTTTCCACACTGTCTTTCTTGTAGCTTTTCCAATGAGATAAGTGTTGCTAACACATAGATTTTGACTTGCACAGAGTTCTAACACTGACTGGCCATTTTGATTCATGTTACCAATCCCATTTTTGCCCAGAATACCAGGCCAGTTCTTAAACCTACACCCAACTCTTATATTGATGTCACCAAGTATTAATGGTCTCATTTCTATGAGTTGTCTCAATCTCTTCTTCAAGTTGTTGATAGAAAACATTCTTGTCTCCATCACTAGCTTGATGGATAGTTTAGTATTTCTGCACCTATGTGATGAAGCCATTCTGTGTACACTCTGAGTACCATGAGTTGACTAAATACAGCAGTGGGGCTTTCACAGGAAGAGAGTAAGCTATTTCTAATAACAAGGCCTGCTCCCTGTTTTCTCCTTTCTTTTGCTGACTTCCCATGCCAGAATATGATATAGTCATTCTCTTAGATAGAAACCGTATCTGAGAGCCTAGTTTCTGACAATGCAGCAATGTTGATTCTGAGTGTAACCAATCTGTAGTTTAGTAATGCCATTTTCTGTAGATCAGAATGAGTCCAAATTGAACCAAGGAGTCTGAACATTCCAGTGTGCAAGTCACTTTATTTCATTTTGGCCAGGATAGTTTGGGTTGGGGCGTGGCTTTTTTTGGTCCACCTTTCTAGGGCCTTCCTCAAGGAAACAAGCAGGCCACTCCTAAATAGAGCTACTTGAATGCCTTGGTAGCTGCCTCAGGTTCCTCATGCCTCTTATGGAGTCCTGCAACCATCGTACCAAGATCTTCAACCCAAAGCTATGAAGGAGTAGAGGCTGCCCTAGACCTACCGTCCCCCCTTAGACCATTCGAGACAGAGTCCAAAGGTCAGACCAAGTCCAGACATTCATTGTCTGGCTGGGTGTAGCTTCTGCCAGAGAGTAACAGATTAGATCTGATGCTGACTGCCTAGCATCTCAGCAAGGGTGTGTTTCTGTCAGGGTGATGTCCCTTAGCCCAACATTTCTCAACCCATGGGTCATAACCCAAAAGTAGGTTGCAAAAATATATGAAAGGGTTGCAAACAAACTTTAAAAATGAATTATCCTTTAAAGGAGAAAAATATGGGAAACCACAGGTTTCCTCTTGTACATACAGACATGCATGTGGCAGCCAAGCATTGTGGAAAGCAGCTCCTGCAGCTCCCTGCAGGTAAATTGATGGGGGGCATAGACTACCTGTCAGGGGAACGGGGGAAGGGGGAAGCACAGGCAATATGCCTGCCACTCCACCTCCTCGTCAGGGTAGAGCCATAGCCTAAGGGAAGCAACGGTGCTAGCCAGGCCATGGTGGTGGGGTAGACCTGTGGTACAACACACAAGCAGCTGGCAGCAGGAGAAAGTGAGAACAGTGTGACCTCCCCTGTCCATTACTCCTTGCACTACTGGCAGTATGACTGGTATGGGGGTTCCAATGGCAGCAATGAGTCTGACTGCCCCACTCTGCTCTCCCATGCCAAGTCCTGCCCACTGGGCCATGGAGGCAGTTCCTGCCTGTGCCAGTTCAGCCAGGCTGCAGCCCCATATCCACTGTGGGTGCACAAATCTAGGGGCCACATGCCTTCCCAAGCCTCACACCCCCTGCCCCACACATCCACTCCCTGCCCTCCATACTGGAGGCTGGGGCCTGGGGGCAGGGGGCAGCAGGTCAGGAGTGAGGGGCACCAGTGGGGATGGGGCACTGCAGGTTGGGAGTGATGGGCACTGGCAGGGCCAGGTGCCTGTTTTCTACCTAAACTGTTTACTGGGTCAGGACTGGCCATCATTATTTACAAATGTGTCCTGGTACAAAAAAGCTTAAGAACCACTGCCTTAGCCTTACTCCAGCCAAGGAACAAGGGAATGGAGGATAGGGTTTTGAGGGTTCCTATACTTCCCTTACTCTTGGCGTGTTGTATTTTATAGGCGCTACCCCACCACAACTAGCCCTACCATGTTGCCACCAGGCCCTCTAGTCAGATGCAGTTTACAGTCATACCCAGGACCATTTCAAAGATTATTAAGGCTTCAGGAAAAGCACTGACTATTGCTGGATGTGTTTAGTTAAAATTCCAAACAGAATGACAGGGTAAATGCTGGTGGATTTAGAACTGAGGAGAGTGACTTTCTTAATTAGTGGAATAAATCAAATCATAACCCTTTAGTACTTTCTACCATACTGACCACATTTAATATTATGGAGAAACCATGTACAACTTATGGATTAGAGGTAATTTCATAAAATTACTCTCCCATTGAATTCCTCAATGTATAGTGAGTCAACTATGGTTTGACTGAATCCTGATACATGCTACCCTTTTTTTGGGAAGTCATTGCAAAACAAACAAAAGCAGTGGTTAACCTTAATGACTGGGTTCTAGTTGAACACTGGGCATGATAAGGAGTATGTGGAAAAACCAAATCTTCCCATGTGGTCTAAAGCATAAGGAGTTCAGAGAGGAAAAGCTCTAGCCAGAGAAACTATTAAGCCAGGTAGTAAAAATCCTGGGTGACTAACATAAATAGGGAAGCTTGGCTAGAAGAGAGGAATAAAGGTCTGTAGCAGGAGGTCCTTTTTAATGGGTGGAATCAACCAAATTGAAAGAAACTGGCTGAACAAGAGAGAGAGAGAGAGAGAGATGGCCAGAGAGGGCAGAAGGATCTTGGACTCCTTAGAAGATTCTGATCTAAACCCAAAAGGTGTTTAAAAGAGCAAGGAACTGGTTGGTGGTTTTGCTATACCTGAATACTTTTTATGCTAGCTAAAGTTACTGAAGTTTCAAAGCCAGACTTTTTTTTAAAGTCTACATGTTATATTCTTCAATTGTCATGTGTTTCTGAAGGGACACAGTGCCATAAGGCTGGAGCTTTGGAACACGGCATGCTTAAACAACTGGGCTGTCTACTAGGGGTCATCATTGATTATGGGTACCTTGGGCATATGAACCATGAAGATCCATTTCCAACAAAGGACAACTGACAGACAGCTTGAGTTTAAGAAGTATGCCCAAGAGATCAAGGTACAAGTGCAGTAGCTAAGAGCCCAAGGAAAGTGTAAGGGCACAGGGACCTAGCAATGTAAGCTCAAAGAGGAAATTTTACCTGGGCTGTGACACAGTAACTCTTCTATGTCCTATTGTCTCCTTCTCATTCCTCTGCTTAACTAGCTTCCTCCAAAGACAATTCAAGTGACCATTTTTTTCCCTTCTCCTATGATTGGTACAGTAGTACCCAGTAGGTATAGGATTTAGGAGTGTTGATGAAAAAGTTGTACACCTTTCCTGGTGGTCTCAGAACAGAGAGATGTTTCTGGAAAAGAGCAGTGTGTAAGATGCAATCCCTGGATTGCACTCAGGGCTACATGGGATTTGCATTAATTTTAATCTCAGTCAGGTTTTTTGTTTTACATTATGAAAAAGTGTGCTCCATTTAGGAACTAATGGCATAGGATGCCTTCAGGAACATGTCTAAACTCAGGAAAATCAAAGCAGCACTCAGGGAAAGAAACTGTGATGAGAGCTACTTTAAAATAATTCATACTTTAAAAAAATTCATTTTTCCTTAACATACAAAAAGAGCATCCTCTGAAATGTTGAGAACCATTCTTGGGATTTATACCCTGAATGGGTTAATCCATCCACAGATAATATGATGGTTTCACAAGATGTAAAGAAGTAACAGAAAGTATTTATAATATTCTCTTGAATGTAAATTGTATGATAACATTTTTGCTTCATAAACTCACAGGCAGAGTTTCTGAAAAACCTTTAGCTTGATTATTCGTGATTAGAAAATCTTGGTTTTTATGCACTGTTTGTAGGTATTAGCTGGTCTTTATCTTAATTTTATTTCATTTTCCACCCCACTAAGCTAACAAAAGCATCTGGATTCTAAGCTCCTCATTCTGTTTCTCCCTTCTCACTCCCGTCCCCTCCTCATCTTTCAGATCAGTGTGTGGAAGAACAACTATTGCTAAATGCCCTACTCTCAAGTCTCCAGAAGATCAATACAGCCTTTCTAATAAAAATAGAGAAGGAAAATTTTAGAACCTTCCATCAATATTCCTATCCCCTAAGCATAGTAACACATATATAACCGTTGCTGATGTTATCCTACATTGTCTTGAACCTGCCATTTACGATCACCCTATGAACAGCACTAAACATTTCTTTTACACACAGCTGCTTCTTGGCACTTTTCTCATATTTAATTACCTGCTGTTCTAACACTACTTAATCAGTATATCTCTTAAATTTTGACTTTTAAAATATATTTTAATTAAGTATATCACCTTGAATGCCTTGGAAAGATAAACTTGCTATTGTATGACTAAATCAAGGTAATTGGCTTTGAACTGAAAAGAAACATAAGCAATGGGCTTATTAAAAACTGCAGAAATGAAGTATTGGTTTCCAAGGTACTACTTCAGCGTTTAATGCAGTTCGTTTCCTCATTTCTAAAAGTGTTGTTACATCATAAAAATACAAACAGATTTCTGAAGATGAAATCCTTTCTTACGAAGTAAGATAAGTATATACTGGGTATTTTGAATGATTTGAATAATCAGTAAGATTAGTTATTTTTCCTACTTTTAATTTAATTTTCTGAAGATCTGTATTGCAATGAATCACACCTGTGTGGCACTAAGTACACACAGTCAAAAAGCCCAAGGCTGAATCGATTCAATCTTCACCAGTTAGTCTAAGCTGATGTCGATAGTAGGTGCTGTAGGGCTTCTGCCCTTTCCAAGATGACATCTTTTCTTCTGCTACAATGAGTATGGGGGCTTATATCACTGTTAACCCCTCCCTGTTGATACAAAACCTTTCCTGCCATGACTTGGATGGTAAGTATACTTGCTCTTATTTTTATTACAGGGTTGCGTACACACTTTCCTTGATGGAAGGATGTTCACCACAACGCAGGACAAAAGAAGACTTTTACTGACATGAAAAATGCCTGACAGAAAAATTGGGGCTCCACCATTCCCTGCACCCCAGCCTCATGCCACCAGACACTCAGGATTCCTTTCAGGGTGTTAATGAAAAATAAAACAGTCATAAAAAAGACCTAAGCAAACAAAATAAAGTCCAGTCCAGACCAAAATATAAACACACAAAATAAAGTCCTGCTTTAACTGCTGCTTGTGGCTCTTCTTATGTTCAAACTAATGTAGCCTGGGTACACCTAAGAGTGTGCTCTGATCCCAATCACAAGGGAGTGGTGGAGGTGAGGATGCTGTGGGAGGGATCACCATCACTGATGTGTGGATTCTTCCTTCCTCCATAGAGTTAGACTCTAGACAGGCTCTTAACTATATACAATATTTATTAACATATACTATACATAAACATAAAACTAAATATCATATACATATATTTACACAATGACCAATAACCAAGGTCATACCCTACATAACACTATAGGAAAATCACTCCCAACCACAATCTCCAGGGAAAACAATATATATACAATAAACCCACAGCTTCCCCACCCCACAGTGGGGAACCCATACTCAGTTAAGGGTCACACCAAGTATAACAGAGGAAATGCAACTTTACCCCTACAAAGGAACAGTCTGTCTTTCAGTAATGCAGGAAAATAGGCATCAGATGGACCCCTACACAGTTAGGGGATCTAGCAATCAAAGATACCAACAGGGTGCTTTTCAAAAATTACTCTGTCCTATGATAACACTATTTTCCCATCACAACAAAGCAATTTCAGCAGCATCAACACAATACACCAGTTCAATTACAAAATATAAGGTGCAGACATAATCTTAATAACATCCATTTCTTAATATAGTCCCTGACCCATGGTAGTCTTTCTTTCAATGGGGTCCCATGGGAGTGGGGAAGGACTACTCAACCAGCCCCTTCTCTGGGGTTTGTCCACCCAAAACATTTGGGCGGACAAACCCTCATGTTTCCTTACGTGGCTGTGGTCAGGGAGCAGCTTGATGGGGTCTCCTCCGCATGGCCGCTGGAGTGCCTTTCCAGTCCTCTCCCATGCTGTGTTCCTCCCCATCCCGTGTCCCACTCTGGGCACTGAGGGCTCAGCTCCTCTCAGCTGCTGTACCACCGCTGCTGGTTCCTGGGTGCTGAACCTCATGCCCAGCACTACTATTTCCCCATGCCCTGGCTTTGGCACTGAGGGCTCTTTTAGCAAAGGCTGGGCCCTTCAGGCTCTGGCCATCTGGCCTCATGCTGGGTGACTAACCCAAGCAGCCTCTGCTGCGTCCTGGCTCCACTTCCCCATGCACTGCCCTTTGCACCGTGGGACCCGGCTGCTTTTCAGGAGATGGGGCCTGAGCTGCTTCACCACAGCTCCCAAGGCCCTTGGCCCCATGCACACTGAGTGGGGTTGTAGGCTCGAGCCACCACTTGCAGCTTCCCAGAGCCTAGGCTGTGTGCACTGAACCATGCACCATGATGCCCAGCCACCCGCTGGAGTTCCAGACTTGAACTGCCACTTGCAGCTCCCAAAGCCTGGGTCCCATGTGCTGAACTGTGCACCAAGATGGGCCTGAGCGGTCTCACACTGCTCCCTGCACATCGTCCCTGTGCGTTATCAACAGCCTGAGCAGACTTGCACCGCTCCCAAGGCTGCTCCTCCAGTAGCAGCTTCAGGAGCTTTGGGTCTATTGCCTGCTGGGGGAGAGCTCCCCAGCTTTTCTCACTCCACTGTTCTTAAGTCCCTCGCCCTTTGTTCCTTCATGCCAGGCATGATGCTCTTTATATACTCTTCAGGGCTCTGCCCCTGAAGTCTTCTGGACCTGACAGTCTTGTAGTCTACAATCAGGTCCATGGAGCTCCTGTCCCCCTCCCCTCAGGAAAGGGGTGTGGTTTCACTCCTCTTGCTGTCTTCTGATTGGTGAATGGGCTCCACCAATCAAACAGCGGACTCTCAAGCCTGGGACTCAACCCAAGCTCTGGAAGGTAAGCTTGCTATACCAATATTGCTATTTTTTCCCCTGAGTCCCAGTTGTCTCCACTGGGCTGCCACTCTATCTGGTGTGTCTCTTACCCAACCATGGGGCTTTTCTCAGTTGTTAGCCACAAGCTCATCCCTCTTTCATCCTCCTGCTCCCTAGGACTCTTCCACAGCCTGTTTCCCAGTTGTTCTCCACATTTTTCCCTTCCAGGGTGTGTCCATTCCTTCCTCTCTCTTCTAGGCTCCGATGTCATCTCCCCACCTCTGCTGGCCACCCCCCCTGGATATTTTCCCCCTCGCTGCTCCTTCCAGTGTCCCTCACTAGCTCGAGGCTGCCAGCTTTGCTCCCCAGCATGGGGCTTCTCCCTGCCTCTTCTGGCCACACCCTCTGGGTGTTTCCCCCTTTGCTGTTCCTCCTGGCATCTCTCCCCAGCTCGGGGCTTCTCCCCATGTTGCTCCTTGGCTTAGGGCTACTTCAAGCCTAGCTCTGCCAGCTCATCCGGAGCTGGCATTCACTCTGGGACTGCCCCCTTCTCTCTTTCATCTCCTGGCAAGCCCTGCAGGAAAAACGGTCTCCTGCCATGGCTCACTTTCACAGCTGAGTAGATTGAACCAATAACAAATAAGCAAGTGAACAGACTTTCACTTTTGATTCTGGAAATGCAGCCACATGCCTGCAGTGGCCCGGGCCAGAAGCCGGGGGTACTAGAGCATGCCTCTCTGCTCTCCTGCTGCAGATAGCTTGGGACAAAGCTAACCCAGCCACTGTGTGTGTGTGTGGGGAGGGGGGTTTGCAGGAAAGGTGCAAAGCATTCTGGGATGCTGGGAACTGTGAATTAACTTGAATCTGGAGGGGATCTGGGACAGAAGTTTAATAAACCAATTTAACCTAAATCAGTGAAGTCTGATACTACATCCATCCATTAACTCGGTTTTGATCATTTTGAAAGCAGTTTATGTGCACTGAACTTCTGCTGTGTTACAGATTTGAACCAGCTTTTGATCACTTTTACTAGTTTATGTATAATATCTCTCCCTAGCCTGTGTGTCTGCATGCTACCATGCATGTCTGGGGAGGAACTCTGCAACTCTGAAGTCCTAACTTGTTAAAATGTCCAGTCAAAACTGATTTTAAAATTGGCAGCAAAAGGCACTTCAGAATAATGTAAGTCTTATTTATTATACTTTTTGTATGATATATATTGTGAGTTGAGCTGCCTTTTTGGTGGCACTCAGTGTGGGGAAGCAGGGAGTTTGTCATAAATTTCCTTATGTGTCAGGTCATGTTTGTGCCCTTTGGAAAGCATTTATTCCACCTTTTGTGTAGTTCCAATTTAATTGTTCATCCTTGACCATAAAATGTCCATGGATGAGAGAGCGTATATTTATATATATATATCTGCCAAATAGATCTCTAACAATGGTACAGAATTCAGGGAGATAATTGTCCTCCTTCTTGGCTTGAAAGGTTCAGAATTATTTTGACACTGACACAATAGAGTAAGACTATTAAATAGATGAGACAGATTTCTGCAACTGTGAAAACGCTACTCAGATTTGTGTATCAGTTTAAAAAAATGTATGCGTTTGTGCACAAGCTACACATTGCAGACAATTGTACAGGATGCCACTGTATTGGCTTTTTCAATAAGAGCCAACAGTGTTCTAAACAAGAAGCAAAACGTGCATAACCTGTACTTTCATTCAGAGGAAATCCTCTGCTTCCCTTGAGTTCAAGTCCTCAGGGTCTCAAACTAGCTTGACATTCCTTAATCTAAAAATGTTTTCTGTATCATGGATATGATTTTTCAAAGCTTTACAACTGTTGATGTCCTTGCTTATAAAACACATCATGCTCATCATCAGCAGATATATTCTTCCTGCCTCTTATGACTAATAACAAGAACCTTCACTTTGCCGAAAACTGTTTAAATCTGAACAAAGTAGTTTAAGCGCTGTTTTCAATTAAATATTCATTGCAGTTTTAACTGAACTGGGAATATAGTTTAGTCCTTAACAGATTTCTGTGGAACGTGGCAGACCCAAATTCAAATACATATCCCACCACAGACTTTCTCTGTCACCTTGGGTCAGTCAACTATAAGAGTAGGTGCCTAACTAGCTCTGAGATTCTGGGCTTTATTCTGCTTGGTCTGGATCTAGCAGAGGACATAGGCTCCTGAAACAGGATTTAGACAGATTTTATGGGCCTGCATCTCAAGCTGTGAAATAAAACACCCTGATCAGCAGCTGCCTAATTCTGAACGCACCAAAACTCATTAGGCTCCTCCTTGTTCTGGCTAAAGCTCCCCAGGACCTTTGTTGCAGTTCTTTACATGTTGTGTTGGCCTGAGGAGCTAGGTCCTAGCTCTTGCCTAACCACATTCTAGAACCTAAAAAAGAAGCAGATAACTCTCTGCCCAATCTAGTAAAAGTACCCAGAGCATACCTAACACATTAACAGGACTAAGGCCTCACAAGGTTCAGTTGTAGTTGCTGGGCTGCCTACACAACTGCTCGTTCATGTTTTAATTAGAACACATTGGAACAGACTCAGTTAATTGAATCTACTCCACATTCTAATTGAAATGGTCTGGCATCACCTCATCATCCTGTCCACCTCCATGCATTTTAAAATGGCCATGAGGGTGCTTTATCTAAACCTCATTGAATAAGGTTTAGCTAAAACATCCCATGGTCATTTTTAAAAGTGTAGGGGCTTAATAGATGTGACAATGAGGTATTTTAATTAGAGCAGCTCTCCGGGAACCACTCTAATTAAAACACACCCACAGCCCACCCCTGAGCACATGTATAGGCAATCTCTATTTCTAAAATACTGCCAAAAGAGCCAGTGAAGCAGTTGGTAGTGCTGCCCACTTTTTCTATAATAGTTCAGTGATGAAAGTAGTTATCAAGATGTGAGAGACCTGCTATCAGGGGTGGATTCAGGGGCAATGAGGTGGTGTAGTTGCATTCCCCCTTGTTATCTGGGCCACCCAAAGTTTAAAACAAATGACCTGGAAGTAGCAGAAGCATTCCTATTCAGGCAGCAGTGAGGGAGTGACTTAACTTTATGGCTCATACTCTAAGTGAGTCCTTCTAAATTCTTCTTTCCACAAATATTAATTACCCACTCTCCCTTTTAATGGTATTATTGTTCCACTAATTAAGCTATCAGCCCCTGAAAGATAATCACTTTAAGAAGTGATGGGATTAATCCTCAATCCCAACAATCGTATGTCCTGCCATACCACATGTTCATGGCAGGAATTCTGATTTTGAGGTCAGAGATTAAATCCTAATTGCACCTTACTGTCTGGTACAGGGGGAGCCTCTGCACCAGCAAGATGAAACCAATCAGTTATTGTCATTTGGAGTTGGGAACCAAACTGGTCCCGGCCCCAGCCAACGGTCAGTTCAGCATACAAGGAGCAGGGAGCTGTGGCAGCACATGGGGCTTTGATAGGTTCCAGCCATACCTTCAATTTAAGGCATGATACAACTGAGCCATAATCCTGTCAAACGTTAGATAAGGAATAACTTTGTGACTCATTTACTGCATTATCACACTTTAAATTGAGTTGTACTCTATTTACTATTTAAGGCACAATTAATCTGTTAACTGCATCCTAAATGTAGTGTGTCAGGGGCCATTCTTTTTTCTGCAGTTTTGCTGTCTCTTCATTCCTCCTGGTAATGCAGCTCCTACTTCACAGCTCTACAGACTGGTTTTGACTCTTGCTAAAAATATTAACTCAGGTATGGAAATACTTCACTGAAAGTTATTGCATGCACTGTCAAGATGCTCAAGAAGTCTTGATTTTCTGAAAGAGTGGTACATTTAATTATAATGACAGGACTGAAGAAACAACTTTTTTATTATTTTGTCTGGTTTTTTTCTGTTTTTAATACAAAATCTATGATATAGCATATTAATGCACATTCCAATAATGTTATATTTGTTTTTGCTTTGATTTTAAACAGAATAATATAGCCCTAGGCTCCTGTTATATTAGCAAAGTTTCTAGTTTCTTTTTACCTGAATAAAAATATATATCGTGTTAAATGCAATGATATGTTTTTCTATGAAACTATGAAACTGTGTGTCACACCATCTGCACCCTTCTTGTCAAAATCCTAGATTTGTACATGCCTGGTGTCAGTGCTTCCCTTTGTGTAAAAAAGATCAAACCCACATCTCCCACCTCCAAGGAGAGTGCCCTAAGTAGCAGCCTAAAGGCTGTTCTGGTTGTAAGGGAACACACGCCAGGCATCCTGGTGAAGCTGTGTTACCGTGCAAAATGGGTCTAGAAGGAGAATGAGTCTGTAGTTTTGTGGTTAAAGCACTCATTTGGGAGAAAAGAGTCCTAGGTTCCTGTATCAACAGTTATGTAATGCAACTGGTACCTGAGCTCTGGCCTGTCCCTGTGGTTTGCTTTTTCTTGTGGTCTGACCTGTCCCTGTGGTTTGCTTTTTCTTGTGGCTAACTCCAAGCAGCTCCCTGTTCTGCCTGAATTTTTGGAATGCTCTTCTAAGCAACTTAACTCTCCCCATGTGCTGCACAGGGAAACTTGGCACCTAACACTGCCTTTTGCATTCTATTACAGGGGTCAAGCATATGACAAAAGTCAGATGTCACAGAGCCTAATGTGTAGGCGTTTCAGCCTATTACTGGAGCTGACACCCCATGCCTCAGTACCCCTGCATAAAATAGAGATAATGACACATCCCTCTCCTGCAGAGATGTTATAAAGATAAGTACGATAAAGATTTGGAAGAACTCAGTTACTATGGTAGCATGAGCTGTAGATAAGGTTGCCCTGACGAATCTTTCTGGACTGTGGTTTGTTATAAGGAGGGATTCTGATCTTCTCTGTTTAAAAATCACCAATTCTCTGATAAAAATGCAACTTCTATGATTAAACCCCCCCAAATCCATGATTAAAATGAAATCTCACTATATCTATATCTGTATGTTTGGGTTTTTTATCATGGAAAAGCAAAGCTCTCCCTGCCCCCTTCACTCACCAGGACACTCACTCACTCCTTACTCACAGCCCTCTAGGCCTTGCTGGTGCCGCTCAGTCCCCACCCACAGCCCTGTGCACCTCCTCAGTCCTGCCAGAGTGGCCCAGGACTATAGGGCTAGGAATCCAGGTCCACAGTCCCCTGCAGCAGATCCCGAGCACTAACTGCCACCAGCAGGAGGTGGTGACCACTGCAGCAGCATGGGCAATTGCTGCCTCCTGAGTCTCGGGGAGCACCAGATGAAACTGGAAGTGCACTTTCGGTTTCACAGCTGGCACTTCCAGGGGGTGCATGGCCAATTTCAGCGGGTCACCTATGTGCACCCACTATGCATCACCAGTATGCAGTGGAGTGGAGCATGGAGCCTGGCTCCACCTCCCCTACAGGTGGCACAGTTGGAGCAGACCCTGAAAGGAGAGGTGGGTGTGGGCTACCCGGAATGGGCTTGGCCTCCCTGCCCTGCTGCCCTTCCCCCCAGGGCTTCAATGGCCAAGGGGGTAGGATCTGGCATGGTAGGGCAGAGTGGGGTGGAGAGGCACATGCTACCACTGGGAGCTCCATGCAGCCATGGCAAGGCACCCTCTGCCCACTGAACAGCAACAAGAGAGCATAACTTCACACTGCCACCCACGCTGCTGCCAGGTGTGGGGCTCGCAGTGGTGACACGGAGCTTCCCTGCCCTGCTCTGCCATGCCATGCTGGGTCCCACACACTGGGCTATAGAAGCCCTGGGGGGAGGGCAGCAGGAGCCTGCAGTGGGCAGCCTACTCTCTCCCTACATGCAAATCTAGGGGGCATATGCACCCCATATGGCTCTAGAAGTGCATGCTGCAGTGGAGAGCCAGCCCTCCCCTTCCCTCCCCCCCCTCGCACCCACTGGACAAGCCACCCATGGCTCTATCCCACTCCCTGCCCAGGTCCTGCAGCCACACATGGACCCAGGTCTCAATCCACATGCCCCACACCAGCGGGGCAGCAGCCCCAGCCCTGCCCAACTCCCTCCCTCACTATGGGGGCCTCATTCCTCCCCCTCAACCTACCTGTGGGACCTGCTCTCCAGGCTGCCTGGTGGCCATGTACACGTGTACGTGTGCATATGAACATGGCTCCCCGCCTAATCACCCTCCTCCCGCTTCCCCCAGCTCCTTGCAGGCTGGAACTCTGCCAGCTTGTAAGGAGAAATCCACTGTTTCCCAAATTTTTCTCCTTTAAAGGAGAAAATCTGGGTTTTTCCAATTTAAAATAAGAAAATCTGGGTTTTACTGCATTTTTCAATGGCAAACAGAAAACCCAGATCCCTGGTTATAAGGTATGAATTTATGAACATAAGAACTGCCATTTACTGGGTCAGACTATTAAGCCCCATATCCTGTCTCACAGTGTGGCAGAAAGAGGATGCTTGGTGGAAGGGTGAAAAGGGTACAAGCATAGCTAAGTATTTAAGATATCACATATTTTTCAGTCTGGACCTGAATTCTGTAGCAAACTGGGAATTCAGCGGTGATAAAAACTGTCATCAAGGGACTAGGTATTATTCATTGAAAATTTGAGGTAATAACTGACTTAAATGCTTAAATAAATAATATACAAGTCAGTACATTTTCCTTGTATTATTTTGCTGTTTATATTTAATTAATTTTACTTGCCCTTAAGTCTTCAGTTTTGCTGATGTATTAGTGCATTTGTGAAGTTATTTGTACTGCATTCAGAGGGCTGCTAAGAAGCTCTGACCTTCAGACTTTGCATACATTGAAGAATTATTCAGTGGCAATCTTTTTTAACCACAGTTTCTAAAACACTGAGGGCTGATATTTGTCACTGATTATGCTTGCACTAACTTTCCGCTCAGCTTTGGTTTTACTGAATCCACTGCTGACATTTTTTAGTTCAGTGGCATTTTTTTATATAGAATAAAGAGATCCTACTTGTCTAAAGGTCTACAAATGATACACAGATACATTCAGTTCTTTTAAAATTCATCTGATATTGGTTGATGTCCTATTTCCCTTTTTCTTCTTGATGCTTTCTTCAAACAGATTTTTTTTTCAAATACAACAGAAGACCAGCTTACCTGAAACAACAAGATTTTTTTAAAACATACATCAAATACAATTGATGCTCATTTGCAGCGCCATCTGGTAAAAGCAACAGAGTCTTACCAGCAACATTTCCTCAAGAACATTTTCCATGCCATGTATTAAGATGGCACTCCCCATAACAGCAACAGCCACTATGTTCAGGAAGAACAGAAAACCATGGTATCAACATATTGCTACTAACAGGCTTTGCTAGCAATAAAAAACCTAACAAAAATATTTAGCAAAGTATGGAAATGACCAGTGAAATATTGCCTACCGAAAGGTCAGGGGATTCTTTAACCAGTGTAAAACCATCAGAACAGTTGTATATACCCATTCCCTTCAACCTCTGGCAAAGGAATATTGCTGGAAGCATGACCAAATGCCCATATGGTTCCAACTGTTCTCACCTGCCAGAAGGGCATTTATGGACTATTACAGCCAAGTGTAAATTCAAGCTGTGCTAACCTCCTCCTGTTAACCCTTGATATGAAAGCTTGATATGGATCCTTCCAGTTATTTCAAGTATTCATAACATTAATTGCAATTTATGTTCCAGATTCTGCTGGTATACTGCCAGTGTAGATTCACTATGGGAACTGGGCAACCAATGTATTTTAAAACGGTCCCACAGTACAAGATGAGTAGGCTTTTCAGCCCTTTTCAGCTGCACTGGGTATAACCTCAGCATAAATGAGGATCTGGCTTGAAGTTGGCCAGCACCACAAAAGTAAGAACTGTATTCAAGGGAAAGAGTTTCTGCTATGAGTTGTGGTTAGGCCATGACAAATGCAGTATTGTGGTTCTGTCCACAACATTTAGTAGTATTGATCTCAATCCAGAATGCAATTATTTGCAAGACCATAGAGTTCAGTTGCTTATATGTAAAATACTATGAATTGCACAAAGCAAACTGTCACAGGATCAAGGAGATGTCCTGTGACTAATGGAGGGTTAAGGAGCTGCCAATCACCAGAGGCAGCTCAGGTGCCGGTTGCTGCAGCAACCAGATAGGTCAGGTGACCAGAAGGGGGCAGGGCCAGGCCTTTATAAACTGCCCAGGCCTGAGCCAGAGAGCAGTTCCCTTCTGGAGGCCACAGGAGTAGGAGCTCTGCGGCAGAGCTGAGTGGCCTGAGTTGGTGGTTGCAGCCTTACCGTGCTGACTGGCTGCGATGATGTTGGGGACGAGGATACCCTAAAGGGAGGTAGGGTTGAGAGCCCTCAAGGGGCTTGGAGTTTACGTTATGAGCAAGGAGGCTCTGTGTTGTTTATGTTGTAGCCAGGTGGCTCGGGTTTCAGTTATAGTTACCCCGGAGGACTGGGTGAGGCTGTAGGGGTGAGAGGAGGCCTCATGGGGACTCCCCAGTAGCTTGGGGGTTACTGGTGCCCAGTAGGGGCGCAGTGCCACAGCGGGCACAGCACAAGGAGTGCTGCAAAGGTGCTCACTGAGTGGAGGTTGTAGCCCCAGCCGTGAGAGGCGCGGCACAGGCCCCAGAGTGGGGCAGCGGGCACGAGAGGCGCGGCACAGGCCCCAGGGTGGGGCATGTTCTGATTATTAGGAACCCAGTAACAGGGGGACTAAAAAGGACCCTAGAGGAGTTCCTCAGTATTGGGGACCCCAAAGGGCCTAAAGGGCCAGGTAAGGCTTCGGCCGCCTGAGTCCAAGTGGACCTCAAAGACTGACAGGACCCCGAGGGGTCAAGTAGGCCAGTTAAGGCTCAGGCCGCCTGAGCCGAAGCAGATTTATAACATTGGCAAGAACCCAGTAGGGTCGGCGAGGCCAGGTAAGGCTCCGGCCGCCTGAGCCCAATCCGGTGTCCACCAGTATTCGGACAGTAGAGTGACTAGCAAAGGTTTAGGAAGACGGCCCAGGCGGCGTGATAGCCTCGGGAAGTTGGGGACGGGTATCGGGGAGCGGTGAGCCCCAGGGGTGCCAGGGAGTGGACAAACTCAGGGTTGCCGGAGAGGGGCAGCAGAGTGGGACGAGCCCAAGGGGTGCCAGTGAGGGCTGGTTGGAGGACCAGGACAGAATAAATATCCAGAAACAACTGCAAGGCTTAGGGCGTGCTAAAGGGGAGGTAGGAGGCACACATAGCCCTTAAGGCAAGGGGTGCACAGAGGTACCCCATACGGAGTGGGGCAGGGACATTTACACTGTTCACCGGGGGGATAAAGGCAGCCTCCCATCCAAACCTATTTATCATCAAAGTCGTGGCGGGCGAGAATCCGAGGGTGCTGAGTCCACCTTACGTGATGGTAGGGGGCACTGGGGAGTACACGGCCGCTCCTAGGCCCCATTCCCTCACACAAATAAGTGAAAAAAACAGAGAAAATATTTGGTCTTTAATCTTATTATTAGAAATGGCTCTGGGGTACTGTGAAGTTCCTACTGATTGCCCTGTATAGGGCTTCCTGTGGTATAGTCCAACTCTCGCCTGTCACGTCTTTATTAATTTCAATGTAATTAGTTGGGAGGTATTATTGCCACAGTAGGACACTGGCAATCTATTGAGGTTCCTATCAGTGTTATAACCTATTTGATGGCTCTCTCAACCAACACCCCAGATTTACATCATCAGTCAAATCCAAGTCTTATATGAGTTGAACAACTTTCTTTATTATTCTTTTTTTTTTTTTTTTTTTTTTTACATCCACAACTACATCACAAACCTATGGATTGTGGCTATTTCAAACTGTTCTATATATTTTCTAATTGTCTTCTGGAAACATTTTTTAATGAAATCTCATCTTAAGTAATACACAATAGTATAAAAGTAACTATTGAAGAATTTTTTAAACTATTCAGGAACCATTCCAACCCAGGTTTTTTAATCCTCAGGGAACAGCTGCTCCTGAAGCGGCATTCTCCCTGCTCGATCTCCTTTCCTGTTTTTTCTATTTGGTTTTTTGTTAGTGCCTCTTCACAGGTACTAATAATAAGGTTTTAAAAAAATAGGAGATGAATAATTTTAAAGAAATGTCTAGACATTTTGCTTCAGAAATCTGGCTACTGCCAAATAACACATGAAGCATCTCACGGTACTCCAGACCAAACCACCAGAGGAACAGGCTAGCCTTAGTTACAGCTCTTTCCAATACCCCAACCAACTAATATGGCAGCTAGGGATAAAACGGGTATGGAAGTCCTTCAATATCTGGGAATGGTAAAAGGAACAGTATGGGAGACCTGCCAAAGGGTCTCCTTTCAGTAGGGTGAAACTGTATTTCCATGTTTAGCAATGCCCACTTAGGGACAGAATCTACCTGCATCTGCAAGTCACAAGAAGTACTGTTCTGTCTTTGCCCATCCCTGCCACAACGTTCCTTATCTACTATGTTGAGCATGGAGAGAACAGATGTTGTTGTGCTGAAAATACTGGCTCTAAGTCACTCAAGCATACCTCTTTGTCAAAAGAATCTTTCAGAATGGTCAGAGATGGAGCCAATCTATTACTAAAATAAAATTTGTTCTCAAATTGACAAAATTGACTGGATGCTTTGGCTTGTGTCTTCTACTCTGTGCCAACCTGGAGCATGTTAGTTTAGTGTGTGTGGATAATATGGGGTTTTGAGGGAACAGAATGTCCTTTGTCAAGTCACAGAACCACTGCATGTAGCATTACTGCAGCCTTGTTTTACCAGTCTGAGGGAGGGACTGCTGGTACGGAAATACCAGTTCTGTAATCTACCCTTTGCCCCAGCTTCTTGCCTGTGACTGCATGTACAAACTCCCATGGAGCACATCTACACATGCACTTAATGTGCACAAATAAACAACAGAGCATAATGCTCCAGAATGTATTGGTGCATAGCACATGGAACCCATTCGGAGCAGCCTGGGCTGACAGGAGACGGGTCCTTTGTAGCATAGGAAGAGCTTGCAGAAACAGAACTTGCCCCCACAGGAATATCTACAACTTCGGAAATTGTATTAAGTGTGATACATTTATTAAATGTGATCTGGGCTTTGAAATAAGCCTGTACTATATTTTGCTTGAATCTTAAATTCAAATTATATTTTTCAAACATCGAGATTCATAATTTAAGATTTTTGATGTTGAGGTTATCTGTTTATTTGACATTTCATACTCTTTGTTACATAGTACAAAAGAACGCTAAAATGTAAAAGGTCTCTTTTATAACACGACAACTTAGTGTTGCACAGTGTTCAACTGTCTGGCATTGCAAACGTATTTTAGCAGGAAACCACATGAGGAGAATTATGATTTCCTGTTCGCATTTCAGTGTAGCAGAAAACTACTGAAGTGTCTCGCTAGTTCACAGTTGTTATCTACCATTACAGGAGATACAACTTTGACATAAAAACACTTTAGTAGTTCTTCACTGAAAGGCTAAAGTATCTGGGTTACATGGTGTCAAATTAGATCTGTCCACCTCTGTGGGTAGCTTGTAGCAACATGCAGCTACTGGGACTAGCAAAGGACAATAAATTGCAGCCTAAGAAAGCTGACTTTGATGTCAGGCAACTGTGCTGTGCTTTAAAGTTTAAAAAAAAAAAAAAAAAAAAATGTTCATATAGTCATAAATCAAGGTGCACTTCTTAGCCGGATGGAGATGTGTTCATGGCCATGCTCTTTTTCTGAGCAAAAGAGGTTGAGCTCTCTTATTTCTTAGCAACAACATCTTATTGCATCACATAATTCCAAGGAGTATCAGAAAGCAATTTCCTTTTCTCTCACAGACAATAACTAAGAGTTGAAGAAAAGAGAGGACTTTTGTTGTGATTTAGAATTTGATTTTTAACACTGTGGATGAATTATAGCAATCTGCATGGAGCTCTTTATAAAACAGAAAGCACTTCTCATGCTTCTATCATAATTCAATCACAGAACAAGGAAAAAAAAAGGAAATATGACCAGTATAAAATGGCATAGTCATTTTTTGACTAGGCTGTTGACAGCTTTTTCTTAAAACAGAACAAAGAACAGATTCAAGTCGTCATTGAATCCTACCACAAGACATAACATAGAGCAGAGAGAACTTAGTAAAAAACAAGAACAAAGGAAAATGGAAGCATTTCAGAAAGGTTTAATTTTTGCTAGCAGAGACTGGCTAAGATTGGAAGAGTCTAACTCTTCATTTTTTTTAATACATAGGGGCCCATCTATGACTGAAGAGCTATTTTCTACCATGTCATTCTTGGATGTCCTTTCATTTACTTTCAGCCCTTAACTTCCACCAACAATAGGAAATTCAGCCTCCTTCAGTTCCACTCTGTAAACTTCAGAATCCAGTAAACTGAATGCCTGCTGGCTTTTTTTCTAAGTTTTGAAATAGTACTTATTTTTTTAACTACATTTGTAATATATTTTATATCAGAACACTCTCTGCTTCTGTGCAATGTTTTCGGGGGGCGGGGGGTTTGGGGGGAGGAGAGAGAGAGCTGAAAGTACTACATGAGGTGAGCCAAGTACCATTTATTTATATGAGGATTTTGATGACAGATTTTTCCATATTTTTTCCTTTCTATCCTCTGTGCACCCCAACATTTTATTTGCCTTTTGGACTGCCAGTGTATTGAACAGCAGTCCTAATCCTAGTCAATTCAAGTGTTTGACTTGATACTTTTAATGCTATTTTAACATAGTATTTGTAATGAATTACTAAGCAATATCAATCCTATGATGGATTACTAGGAGGTTCTCTATCATTTGACCTCCTTCAGTGTTGCAATTGATGCTAACCTTCTGTTTATAGTTACAACTTTCTTACCTAGTTTTTGATCCACAATAAACTAATCCAATATTTCCCATTTATTTATGGATTTATGCCCCACCAAAATGAAGTCAGCTACTGTCGCACCCTCTACTTCAGCTGCCACCACTATTTCTCTTTCCTCTGGCTCCCTTTACCACTGATGTCACCAATTCCTCCTGCTGCCAACTGCTTTCTCTGATGGCAACTGGCTGTGGCTGAAGTAGGAGTATACAGCTGATTGCCCCCAGGATTCACATCTGTCCCCCTTAGAGCCTTGTCACAGGGAAGGAACTAGGCACAGCTATCTGAGACGTTAAGCATTATCTTATCTTTGAGAAGGTGAAGGAAGAGAGGTGAGGTTTTAGTGGACTGGAGAAAAGGCCAAAAGTACCTGTAAAAGAGATAAAATGAGAACCCAGGGGATTATAGATCAGTCAGTATATCTCCGGTACCCAAAAAGATATGGGAAAAGTCTACTAAACAATCACTTTGTACCAAAAAAGGCAATATGGTGGTAAGGAATGGACAACCTGGATGTATCAGGAATACATCTTTGCCAAACTAATTTAATTTCTTTTTTTGACAGGGTAAATGACTTGTTGGATAAAGCAGGAACTACTAGACTATATCTGTGATATAGTCACAGATTGACTATATGACAGATATAGTCTACTATATCTGTGGTACAGACTGTTTGACACAGTCCCATATGACCTTATTATAAGCAAACTCCCTCAACTCTTCCTGCTAAAGCTAGGTCATTGTTCAGTAAAAACTGCAAGATTCATGGGACCATAAATACAACAAGTAAGAGGAAGCATGTCCATATATTCCAGAGGGGATACTCAGTTAGGAGAGGGAAGTCCTTGACAAGGAGCCAGGACTTCCCTCTCTCAGATGACTACCCTAAGCAGTAGGCTACAGAGTCATGCTGCTTCTTCCTTACTATCCTTCTGGCCCCATGAACCTTGAATTCTTTGTCACTTAATCTAGTTGACAGCCTTATGTTTAGGACACTCCCCAGGAACTGGGAGACATGGGTTTGATTTCTCCCAAGTTAAAGGGTGAACACTGATTTTATCACTAAGGCACTGATTTTCAAACTGGGGTATGTATCCCCTGGGTACCCAGTGCTTTGCTAAGGAATGCATACCTAAATTTTAATAATGACAGTGAAGCTTCTAATTGGGCAACACTTGGTGAGTAAAAGTGTCACCATGCTTTTACATTACTGTTGACATTTTTCCTGAGGAATGAACATGCAGAGATGTGTTAGGTGTAGGTGGTGCAAGCAATAATATTTTGTAGGTAAAGGGAATAAATAGCCAAAAAAGTTTGGAAGTCACTGCACTAGTATACGATTTAAAACCAGTATATTAAGAAGAGTAAAGTCTACTAAAAGCTTTCAAAGAATGCTTGCAGTTGCTTATTCTCAAGGAAGGATTCCAGGCTTTGCATCTTGAGTGGACAGAAGTATGTAAGCTTCAAAGAGGGACAGGCATTTCATGGAACTAGGCAACTCCATACAGGCTTTCTGGATCACCCTTTCAAGGCACCTAAGTCTTCTCATTACAATGAGGCTAGGCCAGAACCCAAGCCACTCCCAATCAAGATATCAAGGCAAGTCATCCCCAAAACAAGCGCCATCTGCAGCAAGGCCAGTAGTCTCCGGCTACTGTGCAGTCAACGTCTCATGTAGACACAGCCAGTCTGCAATCAGTAAGGTGTCATTCAATAAAAACAAGTGCAAAGCATTACGCTTAGCAAGAGGAAATCAAGTGTACAAATACATAATAGGGAGGTACAATGATGCTGCAGAAAAGGATCTAGGAGTTATAATGGGCCACAAAGAACTTGTTTACAGTATGGCAGCTGTGGGCCACAACAAAGATGGTGCCAAGCACAGCCTGTCTACCCACAGCCACTAAAGTGCTCAAAACTTCGAAGTTCACCTGTGAGCCCCCTTAAGGCTTGTCCCCAGTAGTCATTCTCAAGCATGCCCAAGACCAACATCTTGAGAGTGGGTATAAAAAGAAACAAGTCCAGCAGAGCATCCTTGACATGTTCCTTGGTTTGGGGTACATCTATAGATGCAGGCAGGTAAGGTATTCTTGGCCTCATCCTTGCCCAAACTGAATACTGAACAGTGGGTGTTGATGCAAAGAAGAGAAATCTCATCTTGGGATGTATTGACGAAAGTGTGATACATAAGACAAATTAAGAAGTAATTATTCCACTCTGCTGGAATCTTCTGAGGCCTCAGCTATGATTCTGTGACCATTGTGGACATGACTCTTAAGAAGGATGCAGACAAATGTAGATGGGTCAAAGGAAAGTAACAAAAAGATAAGACCCTATAAGTAATGATAGACTGACATATTTAGTTAGTCTAGAGAAAAAACAAACAGGCTGGGGAAATGTGGTACAGCTCTATTTAAATATGTAAATGGTTATTTTAAAGAGAAGGGTGATCATTTGTTCTCTGTGTCCATCTCAGAAGGGACAAAAAGCAATTGGCTTAATTTGAAGTAAGGGAAATTTAGATTAGATAGTAGGAAAATCTTCTTAATTATCAGGACACTGAAGTTATGGAAAAGGCTATTTACCAAGATTTTGAATTAAGTACAGGAATGGTATAGGCTTTCTTGATCCTATCTTAAAATAGGAAATGAACTAGTTGGTTTTCTGAGGTTCCTTCCGGTCCTATTTTCTTATAACTCTTGAATAAGTGCCTCTCATTCCCAGTGATTCTTGCAATTTAAACAATTATTTTATTTCAACACCACCTCTTTTATACTTCAGTTGCTGGAAGTACCTTATCTTGCTTATCTATAAAAAGCATGCTTTGCAGAGAGAGGTTTTTTCCCCTTGTGCTACATGGTAAAGCTTCAGAAAACTTAGAGATTCTTTGCAGAAGTATCCTTGGTCCTTTTATTCAAACTAGCCTAATGCTCCATCAAACCTAGAAAGTTTCTGACTACAAATATAGTCAAAGAATTCATCTTTATTCTTGTCATGCAAGGCTAAAATAAAATGATTGCGATTTATGATCCTTCCTATCATTTTGCTGGACATCTGTTTTTTGATGAGTATTGTTATGACCTAAATAAATTCTTTACCCAAACATTTTTTTCCCTTGCTTTTGGTGCCTCTTTTTAATTTTGTAATACACATCTTGTCATTTTAGTATAATGTGCTTAGATAGATTCCAAGTTGACTCTAACGATTTTGTTTTCTTAATTGTCTCCCATTTTCATTTTTTAAAGAAAACTCTGAAAATTACTGTAATATTCTTTTATTATCATATAGGCACTGTTGCTTAGTCATCCAACTCCAATTAATTCTTAAATAAAATGTCATTTGTTACTTAGGGCTATATTATATTAATATTGTGTGCACCTGCTCAGCTAGTACCTGAAACAGTCGTTTATGGTGTTAAGAACTTGTTTATCCAAACTGCATCCTTTTAATCAATTAAATTTGTTATTAGTATTTTACTAGGATTTTTTAAAATTTCAGGAAATCATGTACTATTTAAAGAATAGAGATTAAAGTGTATTTAAGATGCAAATGGAATCATTTTGCCGTATTTTGCTCTACTAGGGTGCCCTTCTCCTTTTAAAGAGCTGAAACCCTAGGGGTGAGTTGAAAGCCCACCTGATGGTTATCAGGGTACCCAGAACAAGCTAGTGGCCCACACCGGCCAGCAGTCAGCTGACCAGAAGGGGCAAGGCCTGGCTTCTAGGGCTGAGGCCAGGAAGGCAGTTACCTGCCAGCAGCCAAGGGGGAAGGAGCTCTCCCAGGGCTAGCAACGGGGAGAGGCCTGACTGCAGGAGTGGCTTCTGAGACTTTTTTGAGGGACAGTGTATCCCCCGGTATGGTTTGAATGATGTTGTAGCCAGACGGCTCCAATTTGTTACAGCCCAGGGGCTTTTGTTTTGTTTACTGTTGTATAACACCGGTGGTTTGGGTAAGACTATTAGAGGAAGGAGGAGGCCTCACAGGGGGCTCACAGCAGCGTGGGGAACCTGGTGCCAGAGAGGGTGCAGCATTTGGGGTGCATGGACCCTAATTTGAGGTGCACAGACCTCAGCGCCAGAGAGGGCACAGCATTTGCAGGGCTGTGGGGTGCAGAGCGAGACAGGGCTGTGGAAAGCCCATGGAGGATAAGGGGGCCAAACTGCAACAAGGCCCAGACCAAACAATGTCAATACTATCTGTGAGGCTTGGGGCATGATAAAGGGGTGGTTGGAGCTACGCATAGCCCATAAGGCTAGGGTTCCCTGAAACATCCATTGTGACATCTATCTTGGAGTGGGACCCACCAGGGGTCCACAAACGCATGGGGTCCAGAGAATCAGTCAAGACCATGTCCAAGAGGACTGAAAGGCAGCTTTCCTATCATTCATTCAATCAAAGATGTGGCGTGCGAGAATAGAGGGTGCCCACTGGGCCAACTTGGCATGGTAAGGGGACCTTGAGGACATCACGGCCATTGTGCAGGACCTCATCCCATGACACTTCTTTACATATCTATTTGAAGCTCAAAGATGTAAATCCTTTATCCCATGCCCCTACAGTATCTGGGACCTGACACTTCCAGGAAGCATGCCTGCTATTCCTCTAATGAAAACCAACATGTCAGTTAAGAGCTTAGTTATTACCTCTCTCTACTGCTCTATTGCTGACTTCTCATCTCCCCTTCTATAAGTGTAACCTGTATCTATCCTTGAAGCTCTTAAGAATTGGCCATTGAATTTGCAGTCATTGAACCTACCTTCCATCTTCTTGACTTAAGGAGTGATAGCTTAGATTTGTAAAGGTATACAGGCATTACTTCAGTCAGTACTGCAAAACCTGATGCTACTTCCATTTAAATCAACAAGAGATATCCACTGATTTGATGTAAGGTAAATCAAGCCTCAGAGGACTCAGGACTCAGTCTAGACAGCAGAAAGTGCAGGGCCCCAAGGATGGTGGGGATCTAAGACCACTGCACCAAGAAGGAAGAGAAGAGTGGTGGTTGGTGACTGCCTTCTGCAAGGGACACAAGCAATAATTTGCCATCTGGATTTGGGGTCCCTGAAAATGTGCTGTTTGCCTGGAGTTCATATTCAGAATGTTACAGAGACTGCCAGAGCTCATCCCTCCCTCAGACCACTACCCTTTCCTGGTTGCCTGGCAGTAGCACCAACACTACTGCCAGGAATGACACTGAGCAGATCAGAAGAGACTACAGGGCTCTTGGCAGAAGAATTAAGGAGCTTGTAGCACAAATGGTGTTCACCTCAGTCCTCCCAGTGGAAGACAAGGGCCCAGGCAGGGACCATTGTATCAGGGAAATAAATGTGTGGCTGAGATAGTGGTGTTGACATGAAGCCTTTGATTCTTTGATAATGGATGGATGTTCTGAAGGGGAGAATTGCTATCAAGAGATGGAACCAGAACGGGGAACAGGATCTTTGTGCACTGTCTGGCCAGCCTAGTAAAGAGGGCTTTAAAACATCTACCAGGGATAGTGAACAAAAACCCTCCAGCAGAACACCAAACAATCCAGAGAGGAAAGGACTGAAACAAGAAGCTCAACTCTCAGATATGGCCAGAGAACCGCGGACAAGTAGGGCAGCAACAAGGGGAGCAAAAAGGGAACAAGTAGGTCAGAATGCAAAATAAGTCCTATGTGTGTAAACAAATGCAAGAAGTATGGAGAACAAACAAAATGAGCTGGAAGTCAAAGCCTATGAAAAGAACTGACAGGTATCACAGAAACCTGGAGGGACAGCTTTTATAACTGGAATGTCAACATTAAGAGCTAGACTGTTTTGGAAGGACAGGGCTGAGAGAAAAGGTGGTAGCATCACCTTGTGTAACAAAAATGCATGAATTTGTTTCCTGCTTCAGGAGGAAGAAGATGGGAGAGCAGAATATATTTGGGTGAAGATAAAAGGTGAAAGATACAGCACTGATATAATAATGGGGATTTATTATAGGTCACCAAGTCAGAAAGACAAGGTGGATGAGGCACTCTTCAAAGAGTTGACAAAAGTAATCCAAAAGTGATGAGATGGTGCCAATGAGAGATTTCATTTTTTCAGAAATCTGCTGGAAGAACAATGCAACCAAACATGAAATGCCCAGCAAGTTCCTAACTTGTGTGAAAGAAACTTTCTGATCCAGTATGTTGAAGATATAACGAGGAGATCATGTCTCTTGAATCTTGTCCTGATCAACAGGAAAAAATTGGTGGAGGATGTAAAGGTGATAGGGAAACTTAGGAGGGAAAACACCTTTTTCTTTCTTGAATCAGCGAACAGAAAACAGACTGATGGCTTGAAGTTTCAGCAATGTGGGCTTAGACTGGATATCAGGAAAAATGTCTTTCTGTTAGAACAGTGAGATATTGGAACAGACTGCCTAGGGAAGTTATGGTAACACCTCAATGGAGATGTTAAGGAAGCGGTTGGACAAGCCTTGGTCAGGGATGATCTAGTACTAGTTATGCCTATGCTCTAATTGAGTATTTTCAATGCTTCTAGGCTTCACTACATGCATCTACATTGCAATTAATGCTATTTGGCTTTAATGCACAGTAACTTTACTGTGCAGTAGACTAATTTACTGCGCAGTAAGCACCTATACATGCAGGTGGTTTCACCTTACTGTGCAGTAGAGTAGTTTACTGAACAGTGAAGCATCTCATGTAGACATAGCCAGTGATTATCACATGGGGCTAGGAGATAATTTTTTTCCCCTCCTGTTGCTACATTTCATAGACATTAGGGCTGGAAGGGACCTCGGGAGATCATCGAGTCCAGCCCCCTGCCCAAAGGGCAGGAAGTCAGCTGGGGTCCTAGGATCCCAGCAAGATAAGCGTCCAATTTACTCTTGAAGGTGTTCAATGTAGGTGCTTGAACCACCTCTGCTGGCAGACTGTTCCAGACCTTGGGGGCTCGGACAGTAAAGAAATTCTTCCTTATGTCCAGCCTGAAGCGGTCTTCCAGGAGTTTGTGACCGTTCGACCTCATCATCCCTTGGGGCGCTCTGGTGAACAAACGTTCCCCCAGATCCTGGTGGTCACCCCTGATAAACTTATAGGTGGCCATCAGATCACCCCTGAGCCTGCGCTTTTCCAGGCTAAAGAGTCCCATGGCTCTCAGCCTGTCATCGTAAGATCTGTTTTCCTGACCTCTGATCATGCGCGTGGCTCTCCTCTGGACTCTCTCAAGCTTCTCCACATCCTTTTTGAATTGTGGAGCCCAAAACTGGACGCAGTACTCCAGCTGCGGCCTCACCAAGGCCGAATACAAGGGGAGAATGACGTCCCGGGATTTGCTCGAGAAGCATCTATGGATGCAAGCCAGCGTTTTGGTCGCTTTACTAGCCGCAGCATCGTATTGGAGGCTCATGTTCATCTTGTGGTCAATGATGACCCCCAAGTCTTTCTTCTGTAGTGCTATCCAATGTAGCACTGCCGAGCCTATAAGGATGCTGCAGGTTTTTCCTCCCAAGGTGGAGAACCTTGCATTTTTCGGTGTTAAACACCATCAGGTTCTCGTCCGCCCATTTGAGCATGTCCAGGTCAGCCTGGATCACCGGCCTATCTTCTAGCGTGGATGCTTTGCCCCAAAGTTTGGTGTCATCGGCGAACTTGGCCAGTCCACTCCTGACTCCAATGTCCACATCATTAATGAAGATGTTGAACAGGATGGGTCCCAGGACAGAGCCTTGAGGGACCCCACTGGTCACAGGGCACCACGATGAGTGACTGCCATCAAATACAACCCTCTGGGTCTGACCACGGAGCCAGTTCCCCAGCCAGCGGATCATGGTGGAGCCAAGGCCACAACTGGGCAGTTTGGCCAAGAGGTGATCGTGGGATACCAGATCGAAGGCTTTTTAGAAGTCAAGATATATGACATCAATCTCTTCTCCCTTGTCCAGGTGATAGGTCACCTGGTCATAGAAGGAAATGAGATTGGTCAAACAAGACCTACCCGCAACAAACCCGTGCTGGCTATCCCTTAGAATGTTAGCCTGGGCCAGTCCCTCAAGGATGGCCTCCTTAATAAACTTTTCTAAGATCTTCCCCAGGATAGAAGTCAGGCTAATGAGCCTGTAGTTAGCCAGATCCACTCTCCTCCCTTTCTTGAAGATCGGCACCACATTGGCCTTCTTCCAGTCTTCGGGCAGTACACCAGAGCGCCAGGAGTTTTCAAAGATCCATGCCAGGGGCTGGTCTATGATGCTCGCCAGCTCCTTGAGTACCCTGGGCTGCAGATTGTCAGGGCCAGCTGACTTGAAGGTATCCAGCTTCTCAAGGTGTTCCTTCACGAGGTCACCATTTATGGAGGGTAGGGGATCCCCATCACCCGGATCTCCCTGTCCCATAGCAGGCATGGGCATCCCATGGGACTGATGAAAGACTGACGCAAAGTACCTATTTAATAGGTTGGCTTTTTCCTGGGCGTCAGTTGTCAGTTGCCCCATCTGGTTTAGCAGGGATCCAACGTTGCCCTTGCTTTTCCTCCGGCTCCCCACATATCTGAAAAAGGACTTTTTGTTGTCCTTGATGCTTGAAGCTAGTTGGAGTTCAGGTGCAGCCTTGGCTTTCCTGGTTTGCTCCCTGCAGGACCGGACCAGTGCAGAATAATCCTTCTTGGAGGTGAATCCCGTCCTCCATCCTTTGTAGGCTTTCCTTTTTAGCCGCAGGAGGTCCACTACGTCCCTAGAGAGCCAGGAGGGCTGCTGTGCCTTCTTGCTGCCTTTCCTCTGTGTTGGAATAGATTTAGCTTGTGCATTGAGTATCGCTTCCTTGAGAAGCAACCACTCTTCTTGAACTCCCATCTCCCTGGGGTCATGGTCCCTGAGGGCCTGACCGACAAGCCTCTTGAGCTTGTCAAAGTTGGCTTTTCTGAAGTCAAGGACTTCTGTGTTGCTGACTGACTTGCCAGCTTTACGGCGGATGGTGAAGGTGATCAGCTCGTGGTCGCTGTCACCCAACTTCCCATCAATCACTAGGTCATCGATTAGGTCGTCCCCCGTAGCCAGTACCAGGTCGAGCAGCGCTTTGCCTCTCGTTGGCCCATAGACTTCTTGAGTCAGGTAGAGGTCATCCATGCATGAGAGAAAGCTTTGCGACTGCTCGGATTTTGCTGAGTGATCTTCCCACGAGATGTCCGGGTAATTGAAGTCACTCATGACCACCAAGGTCCTGGAGCAAGCGGCCTCAGTCAGTTCCCGGGCGAACTCCTGGTCAAGCTCAGGACTTTGAGTGGGAGGTCTGTAGTAGACTCCCACCGTTGTGTCCCCTGTGCCGTGTTTTTCCCACGAATTTTTACCCAGAGGGTCTCTAGCTGTCCATGTCGGTCACCAACATCAGCTTCAAGGGACATGTAGCTTTCCTTCACATAGAGAGCTACACCCCCGCCCCTTTTGTCAACACGATCCCTCCTGTACAGGGTATAGCCCTCTATACCCGTGGTCCAGTCATGGGTGGAGTCCCACCAGGTCTCCGTTATCCCAGTGACGTCATAATTCTTTGCACTGAGCAGGAGGACAAGCTTCTCCTGCTTGTTACCCAGGCTCCTGGCATTAGTGTACAGGCAGGCAAGTGTGCCCTTAGGGGCTCTTGCCTTGCCCACAGATTGTGCCAGGGCTGGGGCAGGGGTGGGCTCCCTTAAGTGCCTAGGTCTGCTGGCTTTGCAAGAGTCGCTCAGTGGGCCAGCAGTGGCAGTAGTCCCCCCATCCCCCAGCGGGCTTAGTTTAAAGCCCGGTGGAGCAGGTCAGCCAGCCTGGCTGAGAAGAGCCTCCTCCCCAGGGGAGAGAGGTGGAGGCCATCTCTTCCCAGCAGCTCGCTGCCTCTCTCACCAAAGAGCGGGCTGTGGTCATGGAAGCCAAAGCCTTCCCAATGACACCAGCTCCGCAGTCTTTGGTTCACTGCGTGGATCCTCCTCTCCCTCCTCAGCCCATAACCCTCATGAGTCAAGGTATGTTTGGGTGTGCGGTTTTTTTTGTCCTTTAGAAGCATTGGGGGCTGGCTGTAGCTAAGGCTGGGGATTTTGACCTGAGTATGCCAGTGTTCCTGCTGGGACTTCAACCTGGAGGTTCCTGGCTAAAGGGTCTTCCCCCTCCACTCAGGGTCAGACCAATCACCACATTTGGGGGCAGGAAGGAATTTTACTCCATAGTCAAATTAGTACAGTCTGTGCGGGTTTTATCTTCCTTTGTAGTAAGAGGCATGGCCACCTTCTAAGGGGCATGGCAAATGCTGAGATGAAGGAGTTTCTCTTACTGAGGCGCAGCATTGTGGAATGCGTGACTCCAGAATCCCCCTACATGAATCCCCTCCATGTCTGCAGACATGCACCCTAGACATTTCCCTGCAGGCATGGAGCAGGGAGCCAGGCTTCCCTGCTCTGGGCCTGCAGGGGAATGCCTGGCGTGTGCATCTGCAAGCACATAGCTTCCCCATTCCACACCTGCAGATGCAGGACCCAAATTGAAGCCAGGATCAGGTCCCTGAAGCCCCAAACTACTGCCAAGGATGGCTGGAGAGTATAGGCTGTCTTAGGCTGCCTGCACTCCCACACCATAATCAAACAGATGCCTGCTACAAAAAGGCAGTAAAAAATATTACTAGCAATTGTTGCAGCCACCGGAATGAATGTTTGCTTGGGTTTTGTGCTGCCATAAAAAATTTTACGTTGGCAAAAGGGTGATATCTGTTTGCAGCCTAACTGTCCACTTCTGTTGAAAGAGTTTATATTCATTGACATAATGAGGTTAAAAACAATTGCTTTAGCTGACTTTTGCAGTATCTTCTTGTTTCCCACATCTAAGTAAACACATTTTGTGTCTAAGAAAGCTTGCAGAATGCATGGCTCATCTAACATCCTTCTCAACACTAAGGTTGGCCCAATAAAAGACATTACCTGGCCTCACAAATTTTGCTTCTCACACCTGGACCATCACAACTAGAAACAGCACCACCCATTTCCCACCATGGTTTCTACCACTGTCACTCCTCTCTCCTTCAATCATTCTTTAATAGGGTTTTCATAGCCCACACTTTGTGCTAGATTTTCAGAGGTACTTAGGTGCCCAGAAAGGCAGAAATAGGCCTCATAGGATTTTCTAGAAATTGCTAATCAGGTTAGGAATATAACCATCTATATCTATCTGTACAGATGTATCTATGTAGATATATAGAGATATATAATATGTATCTGTCTGTCTGTCTATCTCTAGCATTTAGCATGGGAACTTGAAAACTGGCAGGGAAGGAGAGTCCCTGAGATGAGATCACAAAGGTGCTCTGTACTATCCCCATAAAACCCACTAGTTGTTGTGGTGTGATGCATGTAAAGGTAAGCAGACATAACTTCATGTTCAGACCAGTACAGCTTCAAAGCAAAGCTGTAGACATTCCCATGAAAGTGGCCTTGAAATCTTCAAATGGGATTTTTCTTTAGCATTATTTATGCTTAAGGAAAGCCTGAACTTCACTTTTTACTTTTCTTTTATACAGACATACACACATATACGTACATGTGTAAACACACACACTCATCAGTCAATTAGGGTGCGAGAAGCTCCCAAGAACTACGGGAAGCCAGCAACAAATCTAGAAGAGAGCAGTCTAGAAGAAAGGAGCTGCAGTCCTGATACTTCTAGATGTCATGCAGAAATACCAGGACCATGGCTCCTTTCTTGCAGACTTCTCTCTTCTAGATGTGTTCTTGGCTTCAGACAGTTCTTGGGAGCTCTCACACCCTAGTTGACATTTGAGCCTGGGGGATGGTGAAAAAGCTTCTTTTCCCATTTGTAAGGAGTGAGTTGACTGCAGATCTGTCCCCTTTTCCCAGTGTTCAATGTCTTATGGAAGGGGTGTGCAACTTTCGGCTCTGCAGACCAACTGAGTGGTGTGGAGGCCTGGAGCAGTTGGGCTGGGAGCCCGCACTGCCTCAGGGGCCAGGGTCAAGCCCAGCACCCCATGCCCAGGCAGGTACACAGGGTGGCGCAGGCCCCAGGGCTGTAGTGGACGGTTGGGATAGGGGTGTCCTGCCCCGGGCTGGGATGTGCTGTGCTGGGCGACCTTCGCACGTGCTGTCCAGCCCCATGCCTCGGGACTGGACAAAACCCGGCGGGTGCCTAGAGCGCTCGCGCTCCCGCACCCGCAGGCTTCTCCGGCCGGGGAGGCGGGTGACAGCTCCTCCCTCAGTCTACACTGGTCCGGGACCCCGAACCCCTCCGCAGCCCGGCCCCGCCCCCGCTTGTTAGGCGGACAAGGCGGAAACTACAGATCCCGGCATGCCACGCGCGCCCCAGCCCGTCGGCAGCAACATCATGAGTCTCTCTCCTTCCAGTGTCCTACACCCCCGGCCGCTGCGGTGGGGGGGGCGAACATCGCTGCTGGGCGGGAGGAAGTGCCGCGGTTTCTCCCCCGCCAGCGGGAGTGACTGGGTAGTGGCGCCGAGGCAGGCTCCAGCCGCGGCCCCACAGAGCTCCCCTTGCAGCCGGAGGAACTGACTGCCAGGGTTGCGGGGGAGCTGGCGGCGCCTCGCCTTCCCGCGCGCTGTCAGTTAGGCGGCGCGAGGCGACCGGCAGCCTCCTGTTTGGCTGGCGGCGCGCGGGCCCCGCCCCCCGCGCGTTTTCTGTTGTTGGCGCGCGCTGCCAATCAGCCGCCCGGGCTTGGGAGTGCGCTGCTTCCCAGCGGGCCCCGCCCCCGCCCCCGCCCCCGCCCCCGCCTGGCCCGGCGCTGTTAGGTCTGAAGCCGCTGGAAGGCGCCTGGCCCGGCCCGGCCCGGCCCAGCCCCCTGTGCCCGCCCCGCCCCTGGCCCTGCCCGCGGCGGGTCCCGGCACCGCCCCCTGGCCCCGGCGGCTCGGCTTCCCGCGCGGGCCCCGCCCCCGCCGTCAATCAGCGGCAGCGGCGGGCGGAGAGACTGGCAGCTACGCCACAGCCCAGCGGCGGCCATTCGTGGAAAAATAGGCCGGGCCGCTCCTCCCAGCTCCGGCTGCGACCGGCCTTCTCCCCGCTACCCCCACCCCACCCTCCGCCTCCTCCTCCGCCTTCTCTCTCCTCCCCCCCAGAGCGAGCGGCGCCTCCGCGGGGCATTAATGCGGGATGAGCGGTACGTAACCCCCTCCCTGCCAGCCTCCCCCGAGCCCTCCCCTGCCTGCCTTTGCCCGCCCCTCCCGGCCTCCCTCCCCCGGGCCCCTTTCTTCTCCTGCCCCGGCCCGCGCTGTCCCTCCTCCTCCATTCCCCCTTTCTTTCCTCGCCCGCCCGCCCTCCCTGCGCATCCCTCCCTCCGTCCCTCCCTGTGCCGCTTCCTCCCTCCCATGCACAGCCCTCCTCCGGCCCCCTA
Source organism: Crocodylus siamensis (assembly GCF_052110815.1). Taxonomy (NCBI): domain Eukaryota; kingdom Metazoa; phylum Chordata; order Crocodylia; family Crocodylidae; genus Crocodylus; species Crocodylus siamensis. The sequence continues at coordinate 154,938,032 of NC_143399.1, read as the reverse complement.
AAGCATCCACGGCCATTCAGTGGCCCTGGATGCTTTAGGGGGCAGGAGGAGGAGGACCGTGGGTGGTGTGTGTGTATATGTCTTTTTTTTTAATTTTTTTTTTCCTTCTTTTTTTTCCCCTGCTGTCTGAGGGAAAGGAAACCATCCCTCCCCTTTCTGGGTGTTACCGCTCCAGCCCCAGTGGGTTGGGTTTCAAACCACGTTTTTCAGACACGGTTTTTTTGAGCATGATGGTTCAGGCTGTCACATTCACCCAGAGGTAAAATCCTGGGGGCTGACCCTCCCTCCCCCCCCCCCCAAAGGAGGTGCAGGATAGGTTTGTTCATTTGCAAACAAAGGTGACTAACCTTTGACACTTGGTATTTTTTTGCAGATCAAAAGAAGGAGGAGACTATGCCCTCTGAGGGAGAGAAATCTCCCGAGGAGCCAGAAAATAACAACAACAATAATAAAAAAGGCAAAACTGGAGGCTCTCAGGTAATGCATGTGCACACGCGCTTGCACCCAAATGGGGAAGTGCCCCACACTCTACTCACATTTCAAATGTAACGTGCAGTTAAGCTGCACTTCCTGCTCCAGGCATCTTTCTTTGGGGTGGGTGAAATGCTTTGCTGCTTGGACTTGGTTTTTTGACTGGATTTTACAGTGATCTGCTCCTTGCTTTATATTGAGTTTGTAAGGGAGTGACTGGATGGAGGGAGAAATATTTTGGTTGTAGTCTAATTTATTGGCAATCAGTGACTTTGTGTTTTAAAACTTATGTGAGGAGTTAAGAATATACTTCCCCATTCAGTAGTGTAGGATCTGTGTAGTAAAACACTTTGAATGTTTTTGGGTTTTTTGTGCTTCCTCGGTAAATTTGGGTAGTTGAGCATGAGTTGAAGTTACTTCTGACAGTTCATCTAAATCTGCTACTATTTTCTCTCTTTGCGGGTAGGATTCTCAGCCTTCACCTCTGGCTTTGCTAGCAGCCACTTGCAGCAAAATAGGGACACCTGGTGAGAATCAAGCAACTGGACAGCAGCAGATTATTATAGATCCAAGCCAAGGTTTGGTGCAGCTTCCAAATCAACCACAACAGTTAGAATTAGTAACAACTCAGCTTTCTGGAAATGCTTGGCAGCTTGTAGCTGCTGCTCCTTCTGCTTCAAAAGAAAATAATGTTACTCAGCAAGGATCTTCTGTCACTTCAAGCGCACCAAGTCCTACCAGTAGCAACAATGGAAATACATCTCCTTCAAAAACTAAATCGGGCAATTCTTCTTCAACAACCCCGGGACAATTTCAAGTTATTCAGGTGCAGAATCCAAGTGGTAGCGTCCAGTACCAAGTGATCCCACAGATTCAGACAACAGAAAGTCAACAAATTCAAGTCAATCCTGCTAATGCTACAAATCTGCAAGACTTACAGGGTCAAATTCAACTCATCCCCACAGGGAATAATCAAGCTCTTCTCTCAGCTGCAAATAGGACGGCTTCAGGGAATGTTATTACTCAAAACCTAGCAAATCAGACCGTTCCAGTCCAAATTAGGCCTGGTGTTTCTATACCACTGCAGCTGCAGACTATCCCTGGTACTCAGGCACAAGTTGTAACAACCTTGCCTATAAACATTGGAGGAGTAACTCTAGCATTGCCTGTGATAAACAACGTGGCTGCTGGGGGAAGTTCTGGACAGGTTGGACAGCCTACTGAGAGTGGGGTTTCCAATGGAAATCAGTTGGTATCTGCTACACCTGTCACTACTGCCTCTGCTAGTACTATGCCAGAATCACCTTCCTCCTCTTCCATCTCTACAACCACTGCCTCAACATCTCTGACTAGCAGTGACACTTTAAGCTCTGTAGAAACAGGCCAGTTTTCAAGCACCACAGGCAGCAGTTCTGAACATACCACTGAAGAACCTCAAACAACTGCTACTGAGTCTGAAGCCCAGAGCTCGAGTCAGCTTCAGTCTAATGGACTACAGAATGTGCAGGATCAGTCAAGTTCACTTCAGCAGGTGCAAATTGTAGGTCAGCCTATTCTGCAACAAATACAGATCCAGCAGCCTCAGCAGCAGATTATTCAGGCTATTTCACCACAGTCATTTCAGCTCCAGTCAGGGCAAACTATTCAGACCATACAACAGCAGCCTTTGCAAAATGTTCAGTTGCAAGCAGTGAGTCCTACTCAGGTGCTCATCAGGGCTCCAACTTTAACACCATCAGGGCAAATCAGCTGGCAAACTGTGCAGGTTCAGAATCTACAAAGCCTTTCAAATTTGCAAGTTCAAAATGCTGGGTTACCCCAACAATTAACCATTACCCCAGTGTCTTCGAGTGGTGGCACAACTATTGCCCAAATTGCCCCAGTGGCTGTTGCTGGTACTCCAATCACACTGAATGCTGCGCAGCTTGCTTCAGTGCCTAACCTTCAGACAGTAAGTGTTGCCAACTTGAGTGCAGCAGGTGTTCAAGTTCAAGGAGTTCCTGTTACCATAACAAGTGTTGCAGGTGAGTGCCCCACGGCACAACTTTCGTATGTTTATTTTAACAGTATGGGGGAAAGGAGGCTTTTGCCAGCATTTCTAAATTTAAGAAGTGTCAGATCATTAAAAAGAAATAAAAATAAATGTGAATTTTCATCATGCTTTGGTGATGGGTATATCCAGGTTTCTGTTTGTAACCTTTTTTTAAATATGGAACTTAATAAATTAATTTCAGCACTTTTATGTGTCATTTGAAGTTGAAATTGAAATACGTTAGTATGCTAGGAAAAAGGGACCACTTACTGACTGTTTTCTAAAGGTATATTGCTTGTTTGTTACAGGGGGAGGGGACATTCTTTGGTGTGTGAAGACTCTCATAGGAGTTTCACCAACTACCAAAACCATCTTCAGTTTATCCTGTTGGAAAGCATTGAACTTTCTTGTACTGAAAATTGCTAGTTACTGTTCTTGATTGGGTTGGGTGAGAAAACAGCAAGCAAACTAAATTGATCTTCTGTTGTGGCCTGTGTTCTTCAATAGCAGTTGTATGTGATTTTATTAAATTTGACTTACATGCTACTTCTGTGAGCTGCTCTTCCTGCAGTTAAGGTTTCACAAATACACCATATAAAATATGGCACTTTGAATCTGTTCACATACATAAGCATTATTCACTTACTTTGTTTAAAAATACCTCTCAACTGTGGTTTAGTATCTACTAATAGAATGGATGATTTACCATGCAAGAGTTCAGCAGTGTTTGTTTTTGAAGGTTTGGGAAGAACTGCTTAAGGACCTTTTGATGGTAAATAAGAACTTTGAATAAATGTATTTTTAAAGTCCTGCTATATCTTTGGAACCCTACACCGTCACGCTATGTAAGAAATGTAACTTAAATGCTTAACTTCTGACGCAATATTTCATTTTTTTTTTTTAAGAAAAGGCCTAAGTTGGGCTTCTCTTTAGTAACTTGGTAGTAGAAAGTAGAAGAATTTTCAGTGTAGATTTGAGTCTACTCTGTGCCACGGTAGTTGTTAACTACACTTGCAAACCCTCCCAGTTTCTAAATACAACTCACGGGATACAACATGCAGAGTTTTGCTGGCTGACTGGTCCTGCATCAGTCACCTGGCCTATGGAGCCAAAGAAGTTGCGCACCACTGTATTATAACTTTTTAATAACTAGTTTACGATGAATAACACTATTTGCATATTTTTTGTGGGATATTAATGTGTCTTGCAAAAAAGTAGTGATTGGCTGCCTGTGGTGTCTAATCTCAGTAGGCAAAGTTGAAATGTTAACCTTTGCTCTTAAATTGTTTGATAATCACAAATAATAATGCTATCTGGAGATGGGCTGTATAGTCTATTGTAACAGCTGGAATAGTTAGTCTCTTGTAGTAGAGGAGTTCAGTGACTGCACCTGAAGAAGTTACGGTGACATGAGACTCCTGTTGGTGTTGTTCTAGTATGAGGGGGAGGGGGAAGACTTTTTCTATACGTTCTCCCTAACCGTTTCATTCGCCTATGCAGCATAGATTAGGAATTTGACTAAAAGGGTAATATTCTAAGTACTTTTCTTTTGCCCATGCAACTACATGTGACCTTACCAGTTTCTCACACTCTTGTGCTCGTGCTCTCTCTTTCTCTCTCCTAGGCTTATAAAAGGAAAAAATAATGGCAGGCTGTAAAGCAGATCAAGACTCTGGCTGGTTGTCCTTTCCACCCAAAACATTGCCACATAAAATGCCACACTGGCTTAACTTTGTCTGTTTTTCAAAGTTGTACTACAGAGCTTTATTGACAAAGGATATGAAAAGATTGCACTCTATGGGTTGATGCTGCTCTGCTGGCCATATGGATCCAGTCCTGCCAGCAAAAAGCAGCTTATGGTATCTGGGATAGCTGGTGTAGTTCTAATGACAGAAAAACTTCTGCTGGTGGAACTGCATCCACACCAGAGAGCTTGGCCACCTTACTGCTGCTGCTGCAGTGAAACTGTCAGCAACCTTCATAGCCTGAGCCTTATGAAGGGAGGTAAAATTTTATTTAAGTCTCTTTATGCTCTGAGTATCTACTTATACTTATTTCTTCAGTAGCATATTCATTTCTGAAGGAGTTAATTTTGAATTTACTTGTGCGTTGATGGTGAAAATCTTAAAACATTCAGATTACTGTTAGGAGAGTCCTTAGTTTGCTAATTTTACTATGATTTGTTATCTTATATAGAATTTAAATTGGGGTTTTCTGACTTAATAAGGATTTTACCCTGTTTCCCTGTACCCTGGAGTCCGTCCTATTTTATAAGTTAATACATAATGCTAGGAAAAAAATTATCATTACACACTGATAATATATTTTAGTTGCTACAAATTTGATGTTGGAGGAGGATGGTCCATGTAATTACAATTTTTAATCTTAAATTTAGTTCAGATGTTGTTTACCTTTTACTAAATTTTGGTGTTTCTGAAATCAATTAAAATAATCTAGCAAAATCTAGGCTGTAGAATTGAACCATTCTAAATATCTGTATTCCATTGTAATAGATCCAGGAGCATAGAATTGCTTTTCTTTTAGAGATTGTTCTCAGGTAGTGCAAAATGTTACGATGTTGCTTTCCAAATTCTGTTTTGGCCTATGGCCCTGTCCTAATTGTCTATTTAAGGAAATATTAATGTACCGTTTACTAGCCTGTTAACGTACACATACATCAGATTTACTAAATGACAGTACATAATCTAGCATTTATTCCATTATTCTGTTAATAGACCACGTTCGTAAATAGTATTTATTAGTATTATTTCACTTTCTTGTTGTAAGTAAGTCTCTAAATTTACTGGAGTTCCAAAGACCTGAAACATGCCGTTTTGATATGAGCAATGCAGTTAAGTTTTATTCGAGTCTTATACTGGTTGAGAAGCTTTCTGTCCTAGTATTGTTGTTAACCTGAAACCCTGGGATGCTTGAACAGATGACATCATGGGAGTTGCTCTGGTAACCAGAGAATTGAGGTTGTAACATCTTGTGATGGGTTTTCAAGCAGACTGGAAAAGGTCAGATGCACTTATATATTATCATTGAAGTAGGGTCGGAAGGGGCCTTGTAGATCTTCAAGTCCGACCCCCTGCCTGGGCAGGAGAAAAGACTGGACTCAAATGAGTCCAGCCAGGTAGTCATCAAGCCTCTTCTTAAAGATCCCCAGGGTAGGAGCCAGCACCACTTCCCTAGGAAGTTGGTTCCAGCTCCTAGCTGCCCTAACTGTGAAGTAGTTCTTGCGGATGTCTAATCTAAATCTGCTCTCCAATAATTTGTGTCCATTGTTCCTTGTCATGCCAGGGGGTGCTAGGGGAAACAGTGTCTCCCCCAAACCCTTCTGGTCCCCTAGTGAGTTTATAGACAGTCACCAGGTCCCCCCTCAGCCTTCTCTTGTGAAGGCTGAACAGGTTTAGGTCCTGCAGTCTTTCAATGTAGGGTCTGCCCTGTAGTCCCCGGATCATGTGGGTGGCCCTCCTCTGGACCCTTTCAATGTTGTCCACATCTCTCCTGAAATGGGGCGCACAGGACTGGACGCAGTACTCTAGCTGTGGCCTGGAAAGCTTCTTTAGCCAAATGCTGAATTTGAAGGCCACAATCAGATTGTGGCTTAAAATGTGGAATTAGCTGAAAAGATCCCTGTAGTTTAGTCATCCTGAGTGCTTAAAGATGCACAGATGTTGTTCTTGAAGTTTGTAAAATGTGTTGTGGTAGGGAGGAGGGGTTGGGTGTTGCAACAAGGACCACAGGATCTTCTATGGACACTCACCAACTATAAGTCCAAGAACTATGGCACTCTTCTAGTAGACTAATAAAAATTGATTTTCACAAGTACTTAGGATCAGAGACCAGACTCAACGTATTTATGCAGTCTGTATTCCAGAATTCACTCTTGCTGTGTTTGAAACTCATCATTTTTCAAAATACGTTATCGCATCTGCACTCCCTAGTGATGCCAAGGAAGGACTACCTAGGAGTGGAGTATAGATAGGTTATATTGGCTTTAATTTCACTGTTACATGAAACAGTGCTGCTATTCTAAAATGCATTTGGCAGTGTTAATACCAGTACATTAAGCTTTCTTTTTTAATCCAAATTTCTTAATTTCCAAAGTAAGTACAACTGAAATTAGGAACTGGAAGACATTTGGATTAAGGTCATTCAGACAGAAACCATCCTTTTGTTTGTTTGGAGTCTCATAGTTGTAACTGTTGTATAGTTTTTGTTTGGCTATATGGCCTCCAGTGTAATACAGATAAGAGTAACACTTATTTTTCTATATTGACACAGATGAAAGGCATTCAGAGTTAGACTCTGTATTTCTCAACTTTTGAACTGCCATAAATTCACTGCTGCACAGATGGTCAATATTTCATATAGTAGGTATAATATATCTGTGGTTCATTAAAATTTCAGTTGGTCTGTTTCATGTGATAAGTCCAAAATTTAAAGCCATATTTATGTGGAAGGAATTGAGATTCTGCACTTTTATGTTGCCCTTCCTTGAGTACTTGAAGCGCATGTGTGTACTATCTCAGTGCTAGATTAACAATGGCTTTTAGAGGCATTTCTGCATAGGAAAAATTGCATTGCATCAGTAGAAGAAAAATGCCACCCTATAGCAGTAGTTAATAGGATGGATACACAGTTTATGTACTGCAGGTTTGAATAAGCACCTCGATGACTGGTATTGCAAAAATTGTCTTGAAGCTAGTTCTAAACAGCAGTCACTTAATGAATGTGTAGAAAACATCCAGTTTGAAAGCTGCCCTAGTAGACTGATTTTTGTACCACATACAGCTTGTGATGCTGCTTTTAGACTATAATGTAAAGGATACAGTCAGTCAGTTTGTAGATCATTCTCTTCTGAAAACTTTGTTCATACACTGTTAATGTTAAAGTGAAACTAAAATCTTGTTGACTGACTTCCTGCCTCTTTTTTTCCAGATAAAAGCCAAAGAACCTGTTCGTATAAAAATCTTGTGGAGAAGGGTATCATTGGGATGGTATTTGTTTTATTGTGGAATTTCTTAGTTTTGAACAGCATTTACAGTGCATCCATAGAACAGTTTTGATCTATGAATATTTTGATAATAGTGGTCAGCCAATAGAGCTTAAACTTAAAAGTTTCTCCCATACAAAGGCCAGGCTTATAGAGCCAATTACTTCAGCTAAAAGAGGAAGCAAGAAAGCTTTAAGTCCTAGTGATCGGATAGTTCTGAGCTACTCATAGTCTTTGACTGTAAGATACTGAACTATGTTGAACAACATGTGGGGCTTTTACATTTCTTTTACATTTGCTTCTATTTATTTGTTTATGTATTTTTCATGTTTGCATTGAGGAAAGTAAAGGTGTCATGCTTGATGAATACAAAGTGAAAAAACATGGCCTAACTTAAATTTGTTAATGAAATGTGCTAAATTAGCTTTTGAAAAGTGCTAAAGTAGCTGCTAAATTAACTTTTTGAAAGAGGTCTCTTTTAAACTAATTCAAAGGTATTACTGTGGAAGGTAGAAGTAGATGTCTTTTCAACTTTGGTTATTGGGCAAAATTCACTGGAAGATTATAGTAATTCAAATGTGTTCTGAATAATTGTAGAGAATGATTTTGAACTCCTGTAGTGCTGTAAGGGACCTCTATATTATTATTCCTATCTATGAGGCAGGACCATCCCTATGGAAACCACTTTTTATACAGATATGTTAGGGTTAACTGTATCGTTGTTCTAACACAAGATGGGATATAACACCCTAACCTACCACAGGTAAAACAGAAGGACAGCAGTGCCCAATGTTATGCTGCTGCCAAGGTTGCTAAAGTATGCACTAGAGATCTAAGAGGTGTGGCTTCATGATTGTTTGCTTAAATTGGTCTCCTTAACTAGGTTTTATGTATGTTCCTTCCCCACCTCTTGAAATAATTATTCTGGTTGTGTGTGTGTGGTAGGCTCTCAAACCTAATATAATTTTTTATAAAACTCAGTAGTCTATAAAACCTAAGTCCATTTGAATTGTGGGTTTCCAAATTCAAATTGTGCATTCAGGACTGCTGCTTCCATAAAACTTGTTTTAGACAATTCATACAGTTGTTTCAGTTGGAAATGCTGGTTATATTTATTTTATTTAGACCCTGTCACGGGTTTGCATGGTGCTTGTGTAGTGGCAAATTCAGAGTCCACTTGATGAGCTTAAGCTTAAGAGGTAGCTGTAGAGAAACCATGTTTCAAATCAATTGGGAATTCCATCTAAGTTTCCTTTTGCTTTACCATCAAGTCAGAACAGGCCATTTGGCCTAGGACTACTGAGACTACAGGATCTTCAAGATGACTAATAGGGATGTTCAGTGATGCCCATAAAATTCAGAATCCATTGCTATAGGAGGCATAAGCTTAAGCAGTCTTATGTCATATACAAAGTCTCAAGGAGAGAGAACTTTGTGTAGAAAGATTTCTCTGTATTCTTGTTTGCTGTTTAGATAGTTTTGCTTCATGACTTAAGCACTTACCTGGTGATATGGGTTGGTTACTTGACTAAAATACTCAGCTAATCCATGAGCTCTGATATTTGCATCAGTAGGTTGCCACTACCACTGAAGCTTTTGTAACTATCTGGCTCTGACATCACTGCAAAAAGCACTAGATTGGCAGCTCAGTTTTATTTCAAACTGTATTTGAAAGATAGTAAACTAATTCTCAGCTGTCTTTCTCTAGAAGAAAGGATTGTTGCCAGTGATAACACCTGTAGGGTTTTTTCCCACCCTAGCAAAATAATAAAGCCTTTGCAATGAGGATCAATCTAAGTTAGGGTCTGCAACTTATAGCCTAGGTGTTTGGATCCAGAGCTGGGAGGCCTTGGTGGCAGGGATCTTTGGTGCTATGCCATGCAGCAGCCAAGCAGCCAAAGAATTCACCTGTGCTGCTCTGCAGAAGGAAATAATGGTGGTAAGAGTGGTAATGGCCGGGTCTTAGGACTGGCCTACCTCTGACCCCCATGGCTGTCTGAGTTGCTGTGTCAGCTCTGGAAGCTGTAGCTGTTAATGCTACCTTGGCTTATCTCGCTTCTAAATGTTTGGCCTCTCTGGAAGCTGTGCAGGGCCAGATGATGTGGTTCTGTGGGCCAGATATAGCTTATGGACCCCTCCTTTCACACTGCTTTTTCAACTGACCCATTTGTTTGGTCAGCCTCTTCAAAATTTTGTTCAAATTCTAAATGGTTAACTACATCTGTTTGATTCTATTAGGTTGATTTCAATTTTTTTCTCACTGAAAGGATTTGCTGTACCTTTTTTTCATTCCACTAATGCTGAGATCTGTCTTTTTTACATAAAATTGCCTAACATCTGACTTTACATGACTGGTGAGAATACTGCAGGATAACTAACTTTAGGTTTACAAGTTACATTTTAAAGCAGTTACATATTATTATAGTTATATGCAGGGTCTCCTTGCAGGATGATTCCAGATTTTCAGGCTGAATTCTTGGAGAAATTACTTTTGTTTCATCGGCTGCACAGACACCTTGACCTAAGAAGTCTGGCTGGGCACAGGGAAAGCGCAGTTCAGGTAAGATTTCCCCAAAGGACCTGCTCAGTCATGGTGGTGGTGGAGCTGATGGTCCTGTACAGCATCCTTAAGGATCAGCCCTTATAGTCTTTAAAGCAGCTGCATGTGGTCACCTGCTCCATAAAACTGAAACAGTATAGTAGTATTGCAGGTTGCCACTACATGTAAGTTGGCTGTAATTAAAGGTTGTTTCAGAGGGAAAGATGTTGGCCTTCAGTCAGAACAGTATGGTACTAAGAAAATTATTGAAGCTCTAAAAATAAGTCATTAAGCTTGGAAGTATAATGAGATGTATAAATGTAAGGAGAAACAAAAAAGCAAGAAAACTTAAATGGCATGGATTAGATATGGAGCTGAAATACTTCGATCTCTCCTACTTCCCCCTTTAATTTGGGGGGGGGGTTGTGAAGGATCATCTTGAAGACATTGTGTTTCTAGGGATGCCTTTACTTACAGATTTTAGTGAAGATAGTTTAAAAGAACCATGCGTTATTCCTTTCCTGAAAATCAGATGTTCCAGTGTTTTGTATAATGCAGGGTAGGGTAGACATGATCAGATAGATTTGACTAGAGATGAAAGTGCATTTGGGGAGATGGCATGGGTCCTGGGCTCTTCTAGGATGAGTATTCTGATGAAACCACCAACAATAAGGGCAACCCACAAGATTTCAGAACAAAACCAGTATTGCAAGTGCCAGATTTAAAAAAAAATAATTACACTGTCTTTAAATCCATGAAACTTGGAAAAATAACTGAATTCTCTTTATTTTTGTTCTGATTTCTTGACATTGTGGATATACTTCATGTTCATGGTTTTCTCTGCGGTCATCCAACTAGAACTTTACTTTTTTATTTAGGAGAGCCAAGGTCATGTTATAATCTGATTCCAGCAGATGGGGGAAAAATACAAAATATGAGTACTGGCAGTAGTGAAAAATTGAGCCTTTTTCTTCACAAGAAAATGGCAGTGGCTTTCAGTGAAAGCACGGAACATCCACTGATGTAGTGTGTACATGAAATGATTTAAATGGAATTAAACTACTTAAAAAATTTCCTCTCTCATTTCTTAATTCCCTTCCAACAAAACAGAGTCCTCTTCCCCAAGAGGAAGAGAGGACATACAATCCAGTCATTATTTTATGATGGATAGTCTATGGCTTCCCTTTTTGTCCTAGAAAATCAGTTTTGTTGATGGTCATAATGTATGCTATTTTAAACGGTGCTTTAAAAAGAGATGGTGTCACTTTCTAAACTGAGAAGTATTTTTGCAGTATTAAAGTAGACTGTTCTACATAAGTGTTTCTGTTATGAAATACTCCACTTTTCATAAATTTAGCTTTGCTTGCTAGACAATGTTAAGTTTGTCTTCAAGTGGCCACCTGCCTGATAGAGGAAAAAAGTAAGGGAAATGGTGGATGGATACAGATGCATTGCAAGAAGAAAAAATACTCTCTTAATTTGGAAGTAGATTAAAACTGCTAGTTTATTCCTACTTGAAGGGAGAAGATGCAGACCACATTATTAATGCAACTACAGAAGTATAAGAAAGCAAATTAAATCTAAAAGTGTAAGACATGGGATTTTGTCACTACTAGAAATTTCTGAGGAAGCTTTTAAGAACTCTGCTTGGGGTTAAGTACAGGTATCGGTAGTAAATTTAATATTCCAATAAAGATGTTTGGATTACCGTAAATCTATGTAAAATAGCTTGTGATTTGTCTGTGATTGATACAACCAAGATAGATATCCTCACTGTGCTTGTAGCTGTGCTTAGCAAAGATGGTAGTGCTGAACAGCATGATGCTATCTCAGATCTGTTGAGTTGGGATATGCTATCTGGATGTGAATTTTTAAAGCTTTTTCATAATACTGCAAACAGAACAAGAGGTTTATTTGTTTTTTGTTGTTTTTGTTTTTTAGAGACGGGTGCTTGTTCTGTCCAGATGAGCAAGTGTTGGGGGAAAAACTGAAATGCATTGCTATCTAGAGTAGTTGCCATATGCTTCCTAACCTTGCTTTGGTTAGCTAGATCAATTTAAGTATTCCAAACCTTGTTTTGAGGGAGATTATTCTCAGGAATAGACGAGAAAGTTACTTTTGCAAAGGGAGACTCGCTAAAAACAAATCCTTGACAATATTACCCTCTTCCTGACAATGACAAGCTGAACTATCTAACCTGTTTTTTCACTGCTTAAAACCACACTTTTTTTCCCCCCAAAGACTGCATGTGGCCATATGGTAACTCTGTTCTTGCCATAAAATAAACTTTATGAGATATGGTGCAGCCCATGTTGTTATTGCAAAGCATAAGGCAGAGAAATTAAAGTGTAAGATATTGAATTTTGGCCACTTAAATGCTTGTAGAGGAAGGTATTTAAGAACATTCTACAGAAACATTTTGGACATTTGGGCCCAGAATCTCTGTTACCAAGTAGTGGAAATTTTGAGGTTTTTTGGGTATGTTCTTAGTATTCTTAGGTGTGTTCATTGATGCATTCACACATACATATAAGCAAACAGATTTGCTTCGGGACCATATTCCAAGAAAGTCATGTCCAGATTCTACCTGAAGGAAATATAAGAAAGTGCCTCAATTGGACTAAATGAAAGACCATTTTTATTTCAGCCTTTGAAGACTTGGTAAATTTTGCAAACATTTGTCAAACATACTGAAGTTATCTTTGTTTCCTCTCCATGGCAGAAGTGGTGAAAGAGGCTAGCGTTATTCTTCGTAATGAAATGATAAAGTGGGAACACCAACGAACTTGCATCTTGACTGTGTACGGCAACAAAACTGGCTAAGGTGACTATACACCTTACTGAAGCAAGGTTTTCAGAAAATTGAAGAAAATTTTAATGATGATTTTTAACCTCCTATGCGCACTTTTGCCCTTTGATTTCTGAGAAACTTTTTTCACTGGATCTCCAGGAAAAAAAAAAGGAAAATCTTTCTTAAGTTGTTTATCAAAATACTTAAAAATCTTTGGTTGATTCTGGTCACTTAATACGTTTGAGTGTAAAAATTGCTTTATAAAATCTTGTCATTTTTCTTTTCCAGTAGGAGACAAATTGTCGCCAATACAATGCAGAAAGATTACAATACAGAAAGTGCCAAAAGTAAACAAATCTGAGACTGTCCTAGTTTTCATGGTGTTCTCCTTTCCTGAGCATCTAATTTATTTCTAAAGTATTTACTGTTTTAAATCTAAATGCATGTTATCTTTAAATTGTCTTCCTTTAAGTCACTTTCTAAAATGTTACAAGCCACATCCAGAACAAAAGTTTGTTGCTGCACTGCTCTTGAGAGTGCTACATGGCAATAAGCATCACAAAAAAGATTTCAGTAGCTCAAGTTTACAGCGTTTATCCTCTCAGCAGCTTTCACCCAGTTTAACTGTGAGGTGATGATTTGCCTACATGTTGCCTAAAAAAGATTATACAGAATTAGTAGTCTATTTCTTCTTCAGAAGGACCCAAAATATGATAAAGCGTTGACATTCCGTATCCTCTGGTGTCCTACAGTAGAGTCTCAGTGTGTATTGTCCTTAGGCCTCTTCAAGAGAACTCAAGAATGAGACATGATTTCTGTTGCCAGCAATCCAACAATTGTATGTGATAGTAAATTTGCTTTCCAGAGACCCAGATGATGACAGATTTGCCAACAAATGTACAGTATCTGGCTAGAGAACACCCATCTCAAGACCAAAGATACTCTGTTTGGTAAAGAAACCCATTTCTGATAATTGGCTTCCCTTCCGTTTGAAGGCATCTATGTCACCTTGAACTGTAGATAGAATTTTGTGTTTTGTTCCGCTCGACACTAAGCTCTGATAACCTTGCCATATCAATGGTTAACATCTTTTTCTGCCACCAGCTTCCCTAGAGGCTTTTTTTCTTATTTCTTAGATCAGGAATTGGTCGCAGTTGCTCTGTTTTTTCCATCTTGTCATGTTGATTATAATTCCCTGATTCTGAAATGGAGGGTGGAAGCAGTACAGAAGCTCCAGCTTGTGCAGAATGTCTGTATCCTCAGGTGGCCAGATGACTGGGAGCATACAGGTACCCATTCTTGTGAGAGCATTTCTCTTGCAGGAGAGATCTTTCTCTTGGAGGGGGTGTTTCCACTTGCTATGGGTCTACTTCTTTTGCCATTTCAAGACCTTGGCTTTATCTAGAACTGTCAAATGTTTTGAGGGGGGAGAGGGGCAAAATTTATGTTAAAAGCCTTCTCTTGTATATGTATGTTTTGGAGGCGGGGTTGGGCAGAGGGAATGGTTTGTACTTGAAATCTTGGTAGGAGAGGAGGTGGCACTTCCAGTTTTTTCAGAGAAAATTATAATTATTTTCTGAATAGTTGTGACCTTGATATTTAGGTTAACACCTTGACTACCTTGCTTAGTATATCTCTCTCATGTCCATGGCATTCAAGTGAAGTGACAGAGATAAAGCTGTTTCAGTCAACTGTTCTGATAGTGGATTTTTAATGAAATTACTTCCTAAGACCTAAACTTGCAGGATTACTTTCAAATAAAAAATATATGGCTACTTGCATTCCAAAGTGTACAGTCAGAACAGTGGGTAGTCTGGTGACTTATCCCTTTGATCCCAAGAATTGCCTTGAAAGCTTATTTTCTCTGATGTAAGTAGTGTGCCAGAGGAACAGTCCTAGAATCTAAATTGACAGCAGTGATCTGTCTCTCCTAGGACAGATGCCAGACTCCACTCAAAACTATACTTCAAGCTATATTTGAATTTTCAGACAACTACTCAAAATTTTTTCTCAAACTGTTTCCTCATGCACGGTTCTGGTCATACTCAAATCAGGATGAGTACAGGCATGATTTAGTATGTTAATTCCCTTTAGACTTGACAGTTTTTAATGCTGATAAATGCTCCAGAATCAGTATGAGATGTCATTTTGTGTCAGTACACAGGGAAACAGACTGGAAATGGATTTCCTGGTAACTGATTCCAGTTCCCTGCTATTACAGGCAAAAGTGTTAAGAGATGGATTTTTCTTAGTTTAAGAAAATGTATATGGAGACTGCAAACCTTTGGAAATAAAATCAATCTGACCTGCAGTATACTCGTTTGATAAAAGAGCCACCTGCCTTCACAGGTCAGTAGATCATGTCAATCAGTTGGGGTCTGTTGGATGTGTGTTACATCTTGCCTACATCTTTCCATGTCCCAGACAAAGGGAGAAGCCTGATAGACAATCCTTGCAGAAAAATCAGTGCCCAGAACAAAGTCTTTGGAGTAAAATGGTCTGCTTGTTACGTTGCACAGTACGAATTGCAATCAGCTGTGCTGCAGAATAGCAAGGTGTGTGCAGTTTGTGTGAATCTTGTTGTTTCCAGGGTTTTGCACAGAATCAAGCAGGGCCATGCCAAGATATGGGTTGTAGCTCAGATGAGATGAGTCACTTGTTATACCTTGCTTGTTATAGTTACAGATGTGCTGTTTCCTCTTTTCATCACTATATTCTACCTCTCAACCAGAAATTTCTAGCTGTTGGTTTTAGGTGGCTATTGAGCAGCTTACACTGTGTGTTCTGAAGAAGTTCAGAAAACACACCTTCCATGAGAAATCTTTATTATTTGAAAAGGAGAGGTTTGCCCTCTGGGCTAGAGGAAAGATCTGTCTTCCATTGCTTCATTCCTGACCATACTGTCTCAGCTCTTGATGTTATTACCAATGTAGTGCGTGTAAAGTTCCCCAAGAGGCTCTGTTCCTTCAGTGGTACCACTGGCTGTCATTTTTCAGAACATTTTTTAACTATCTTGCATTAAAAAATCATGCATGGTGTATCTGAGAGATCTAGGTAATTAGGCCAATTATAAACCAAAGCAGAGCAAGTATAAAAAAATATGACCCGAATGATTTGGGGGGTGGGTTTTTTGGCTAAGTTTAACTGCATACAGGGGCTTTATAGAGTAATGAGTGTTGATTTGAGGACTTAATACAAGTCTTACCTGTAACATGAATTGAGCTTCTTGCTTTCTTTGATTAGGTGAAGACATTTTTGCATCTTTCTTTGAAAACAGGTTGTACGTGTGACTGACATTTAATTACAAAGCAATACCTATGATACAGTTTTTTGGGATCCCAGTAAGTTGTGAGTGAAGGTGTCAAGAAACGAGAAGTCTTTGGTGTTTCCTTGCCCCACTTGTCATGGAAGCATCTTGCATGCTGAAAATAAGAAGACATATTTAAACTAGGCACACACGTGAGCAAATATCCAGTCTAGGAGCTCACAGAAAGAAAATTACCATGGCTCTTTGTCTGACTGACTGTCTGCTTTTCTCTCTCCTCTGGGTGAAGCGGAATGGTTTGGATCTCCTACATACTATCGTTACAGGCCCCCTACCCCAATACTAAAGGTGAGAGGGAGCCAGGGGTCCCTGCAGTCCATGGGACTCGCTAACACGGGAGAAGCCCTGAAGCGAAATGGCAGCCTATCCCAGGTGCAAGTAGTGACTGACAGGCCTGGAGGTGGGGGTGACCCAGCAAGGGACTTAAAGCACAAGTTCCAAGCCAGAGTGGCAGCCTGGCCTTAGGAACTGCAAAGGGCAGAGCTCCAGGAAGGAGCCAGGCTGGGTGACTCAGAGGAAGGACTTTGAGTTGTACGGGAGGCTAAGGAAGCCCTTCATTCTGAACCAAAACCAGATAAGTATTTGGGGCCCTTTGGGCAAAGGTTTCTGCAGGGCAAAATTTAAACCCTGGGAGGCAAAGATTTGGGTTTGGGGTGGACACTCAGGCTTTGGTTTTTGATTACATGAGAGGACCAGTTTGTGTCTCAAGGTGGAGCAGGCCACTGAGCAGAATGCCTGGGGTCATCCCAGATCCTAGGCCCTGCTGTTGGCAGAAGGACTTTGGTGAAAGACCAGCAGGGATTGAGAGTGCAAGCCCGGAGCCTATTGAGGGCTGAGGCACAGCAAAGACTGGAGTGCAAACACAGAACCTGTGAGTGAGACCAGAAGCCCAGAGACCATGAGGGCCAGAACAAGGACCCAGAGCCATAAGGGGATAGTCAGAGCTGGGACTCGGGAGCTTGTGGTCCTAGGACAATGGACCCCAGGCCAGTGGGCCTAGCCAGAGTAAAGTGGGACAAGGGCTGGGGCCCTCAGTCCAGATGAGGGCCTACCATCCAAAACCCCTTTTTACCTTTAGGGATAGCATCTCTTAATTTGTAGCATCAAAGTGTGGCTGGTGGTACAACAGGGTGGGGACTCTGAAGGGACAAAAGTAGGGCCTGAGTAGTGGCCAGGAGAACTTTGCCACCCAACTATGAGCCCATTACCATTATATATAGGAGATCCCCACCCCTTAAAAAAGTGAGTGTGTATGTATGCAATTATATGTATAAAGTTTAGCTCCCTACCTGCTGGTACTCCAAAGGAGAAATCTTTTTTTTTTCTTCATTTTGCCTTTGAAAACCAAGTTTTGTATTATATTCTGGCACATGTTGCATATGAGAAAATACAGTGTATTGTTAGGTACCCAGTTGCTCAGCAGCTGCAACAAGAATAAATCGTTCATTTTATAAAACTAGGGCAGTTAGTGTTCCTAGTCTTCCCTCCTACCCCTCACCTGTTCTGTTCACCATATAGGAAGGAAAGAGAAGTCATACAATATGTTTTTATGCAGAATCAGTTTCAAGATAAGTGTTTAAGAATTACTTGTGTGAGGGGAATTAATACAGTGAAGTAATGATGTGCAAGTGGAAGAAAAAGGAGTATTGTGCTATCAAGGCCTACCACAGTCTCTTCTCTCAGCCCAGTGGTGGGGAGCTGTCATCTGTTCTCCATGCTGTTGGGGACCCATATCAAGCAGGTGGTACCCATCAGAACTTTTTGTAAAGGTATGCAAATTTGAATTCTGCTGGCTGATTGGTTGAAGTTGTCAGGTGTGCATAGAATTTTGGCTGGTGGAAGAGGACTGTGATAGAAGCAGAATGTCTACAATCCACCTGACTTATCTCCAGCAACCATCCCTTGAAGAACTATTTGCATTAAGAGGAGAGAACACGTGTGGCTCAAGTTACTTTATGGTCACAAACAATGGGATAATAAGTTAGCACGTTCACTGAAAAACACTTTTTAAAACGGCTTACCATTTTCTTTTTTACACCTATCCTGCCTTCTGGCCAACACATTCACACTTGCACTTTTTTTTTTTTTCCCCCCCCTACAACAGAGTTGTTACTCAGCTTTTTGGGTATTTACATATTCTTGCTTCACCTGTAACAGGAGCCCATATAAAAGTGACCGAGTACATGGACTCATGCATACTCCAGTAATGTGTACCTGGGTAACTTTACTCCACAGTAGAGACAACATCCCACCTCATAAACTGGTATAGGTTGCATCAAAATGACCACTGATCCAGTTAAAATCTTCCTGAGAGCAAACTCATTCCCTTTTGTATTGTACTGCTAGGCAACTACTGTGGGCAGCCAGCATGGGACAACTAATTGTACAGTATGTATACAGCTCTTTACAGAAAAAATTGTCATAAATTACATTTAGTAACTGCTGCATGACCACCCCTTGATAATTGTAGAGGAACTCCTATATTTTGAGATGTATGTAATGATAAAAATACTTGCATCACACTTTTTGTTTTCATTTAATTTTTTCAATTTCTACATGGCCATTTCACATTACTGCATTTGAATTCTTACCAATAAAAGAATAATTTAAAAAGACAAACGGAAATTAACAGAATATTATCTATAGTTTTTTCTGACTTGTTGGATCAATGGACAGTAGCTTCCAGAACTTAATTCCTTAGAGCACTTTGCTGTATAATCAGTGGCACACATGTCTTTGCAAGCTCAAAGGTCTTATAGGCAAAATCATGGCAGATACCAAAAAGAAGAACCGAGGCATTTAACAAACCTGTAGCATGCTGTGCACTATAATGACTTGCTGTAAATCAGCAACTGACAATGAAGAACCACTGAGCCCCAAATACTGTTTTTTGAGCTTTTTGCTCCATCAAGTCATCTCACTTACTCTGGCTGTTTGTTATACTTGATTATTCTCTATTTTCAAAAATGAAATAAGGAAGTACATCCATTTCTACTTGGATGGGAAACTTCAGTTTTTGTCATTTGTCAATTAAATGACTGGAAAATGTCTTTTCTATCTAAAAATACTGCAACTATTTTTTTGGCCCCCAAAGACCTTACATAAAATTTTGAAAATTCAAAAAACATTAATTGACTTAGGTTCTTAGGCTTTTTATGCTCTGTTGCACATTTTTATTCCTTATCCTTGGGGAACAAAATGTCAGTATAAGAAATCCTTCCCTATGTTCTTCAGAAGGAGTTGTATGTATGTATGTATGTATGTATGAATAGTCTCTTCCACGGGTGCAGCATGGGGGCTGCAAGTGGCATAGGCAGCCTCTGTGTGACATACTTGGGAGGTGACAGGTGGCATAGTGGCAGACAAGGTGGGAAACAAAGTAGAAAACTCGGCAAGGAGCACAGGGCAGGAAGCAAGAATCGGAGCGAGCAGGCGAAGAGGATAGAAGTTGTACTTGGGGAGGGTTCAGGGCTAATTTCTACCATGCCTGCGAAAAAGGTTAAACCCCACTGGTCTATACCATCTACTTTCGTAGACATTTGCTGACGCAGTTCATTCAAAATTGCCTTCCTTCTACAGACACCTGAAAATTGGTTCCCTTGTTCATACATAGTGGCAAGATTAGTGTTCTGCCATGGTGTAGGTCAGATGCATGTGTGAGGGAGGAAGGATAAAAAGTTTTACAGTCTGCAGGGTAAATGACAGCAGCCATGACTGTCTTTGTTTATAGCATCGTCCTTGGGGCTCTCTGGGCAGTGCAGCAACACAGAATTCCCTGCGGCATTTGGCACTGTTACTTTCTACCCTGGTCCAACCTAATCCCTTTCCTAGGGAATAAATAGACACTTAAAGTCCATGCTGTGCAGTTCCTTCCTGTCTTAGGACTTTTTTCCTTTGACTTCTGATAGCTCCTTTATAGGGCCTGTATGTTCACCAAGGAAGACAGAACAGCTTCTGCATGGTACTTAATGCAAAAATATTATGGTTTCTGTAGGAGACCTAACTTAAATTACAGTGTATTAACAGTTTTTAGTTTGGATGTTATTTTTGTAGTAGACAGCTGTCTGACTTCTGAGTGGTTGGGGTGTGTGTGGGGGAGGGGCACATGCCCCCCCCCCCCCGCCACATGCTGTGTGGGGCTATGCATGTCATGGATGCTGTATCACCCCACATGCCTCTGCCCCATGGTGTGGCAGAGGCAACCCTGCTGCACTGTGCTAGTACCCCCATGTGGGATCCTAGGTCCCCTCCCCCAAGCTGCCTGGCCACAAGCTATCTTGGCCCTGCCACCCATTCCTGCCCCCAGGGACAGGAAATGCAAGCAGGAGGAGAGAGGTGGAGACTGGAGACACTGGCAGGTGGAGTAGCTGGAGTGGTGTGGGAAGTGGCACCCAGACTGAAGACTCTAGGGTAAACCCTTGGGGGCTGAATGTGGAAATAAACAGAGCTTTGGATATGCCCCAAAACATAGTGGTTTCTAAATTTTTTGGACCAGCAGACTGCTATTAATGTCTTGAAGTCATTTATCTGGTCTTTAAATTCAAATTTCTAGTTAAAAGTGGAGCAGGGCTAGCTATAGCCTATGAGAGAGTGCAGGGAAATTTCTAAAATGCCTGTTGCTGGCCACCACCTATCCAATAACAACATGAAATCTATCCAGCATAGTCAGTGCTTGATCCCAAATGCGGCTGTAAAAATATCCTGTTTTTTCTAGTCAATCCATTTCTGCACCTTACTCTTTGAAGTTTATTTCCTAAAATTTGTATTTCCCTACCCTGAATTTTTTCACCAAAGTAATTGTTCTCCTTTTTTTTTTTCCTGCTGCTTTGCTTATTGCCTTATTTTCACCACTATTGGAAGAGCAACAGGCTTGCCTACTTCTTCAGGTGAACCACACAATGTTATAAGAATGACCAAACAGCTGGAACATGCCCCTTCTACTTAGGCTAAAAGGAAAACTTTGGTTTGCGTTTTTAAGTGGATAGTCCTGTCCAATATCCTTGACCATGTGTTGCCATTCAGACCAGGTAAACTTTTATTTATTGTGTTATACCATTTCTTAAAACATTAAGAGGGAAGTTAGGACTAAGGGGATTTTACGGAAGTTGGTGTTGTACAAGTTAACTAACTTGGAGGGCTTAAAAACTGTTCTCCCTTTTGAATTTTTTTAAGAGCAGATTTCATATCCAGTTCTTGAAAGATGCAAACTGTTGTATTTTGTGCATGATTTAAAGTTTGGCAGTGTTTTGTGTGTCTTCATTTTTTCAATAAAATTGCATCTGTTATGGAAATAAGTAAATATATTGGGACAACTCTCTTGACAGTTCATAGATTCTAGTCTGTGGTCATGACCTAAACAGATAAGTGGATCTGTACAAATAGAAAAGATGAGTGGATCACCCATACCATCTAATCTTAAAAGTTGAATATCTGTTTTTTCCAGTCCTTTGTAAAATAAATAAATAAAATGCATTTATAGGCTGGGATTTTTTGGGCTATTATCTCTTTGTGGCAGCATGGTTATGGTAAAATTAGACCAGTTTTTGAATGCAGGGTATTCTTAATCAGGTTCATCAATGTATAGGCTGAACATTTCTATTAATTCAATGAATTTAGACCACTGTTAATAGATCTTCTTAACAACTGTGCTAGGTTATGATGCAGTTGTTTTTGTACAAGAAAAAAGTTTAACAAAATTGGGGAGTTAGACTGGGGGGGGGTGTGAGACATAGAAAAAAATAGTTGTTGTCCTATGTTCTTAGACCTTAATCCTGCAGGTTGTTCATATGTAGGTAGATCTCCTTGGCTGTGTAGGTCTTTACTTGAAGTCAGGGGGATTAGTTCAGCTTGTAAAATCAAAACTCTAGTTTCTTGAAGCATGGTCCTTCCAAGGTTTATGCAAATTAATGGTTTTCTCTAAGAGAGTAATCTAGTTCCAGTTAATAGAATATTTGTATAATCCTAGTTGTGTACATTTAAATACTTTGAAATAATGGATTCTTTTATTCTTTGACTCTTTTTTTTCCATTTTGATCACTTTGCTGATGTGTGTTGCCTCTGTGAAGGACATTTATGATGATTTGGCAACTATATTTAAGAAAGGACTCTGTTTAACCAAGTAGACTTGATTTGGGATGAAAGCATCTTTTCTTTATAACCATTGGATTTGAATCATCAGCTTTCCCAGTTTATTTCAAATGAAGTCTCTGTTAAGGTGGTAGAGGCTTAATGTCCAAAGTTACACAATGCACACAGATAACAGAATAATTGATTTGAGACTGGCCTTTGGTTTCATAGTGCAATACATAACTCAGTTCTTCCCCAGATCTTTTTTATTGAAATATTCAGCCCGATTCATTTGCTAACTATTGAACTCTTCAGTTTAAGATGAAAATGAGCAGACCTTTTGTTCAGCATTCATAGCTAATTTTTTGGGAACCTTTTTGCCTTCTTGCTAACAAAGTGATCATGATTTTTTGTTAGTAGAACACAAGGAAATAGGAGTTTTGCATCTCCTTATGTGTAAACTAGAAACCCCCCCACTAAATTTAACACTACAAAAATCATTTAATAGATGGCTTCCTCTGAGAACCCTTAAATGTAGCTCTCCCCTCAAATTAGCTAATTTATCTGTACAGCTGCCATCAAGATAAACACTCTAAAAAGTGTCGTTTTTAGTAAATCTTTCCCCATAGGGAAAGATTCTTCTTCTTTTCTTCTTACGTTACCACATAGTCCTCAGCTGGTTGATCAGCAGATCTTCCACTGAGAGTAGAAACAACTATGCACACTTCTTTTAGTCAAGTTCTTTCCCTCAGCTGGCTTGGCTAGACTGTTCCAAAAAGACCACCCATCAGCCCTGCCCTGAACCTTTCACACTGGGCATCTGCGAGCTAAATGGACTGGCCCTTTTTAGGGAACAATCTACAGTTTGACTAACTGTCTTTATGCGAAAATTATTACATTATCCCAACTTTATCCTGTATTCATAAAGAGCTTTTTTCTGTTTGTAGGTTCACTTTTTTTACTTTCCCTGCTATAAATATTTAATTAGATGCTCTTTCCTGTTAAATAGTTCTACTTTTTGACTTTTGACACTTTCCTTAGCTTAGCAGTTGTCAGTTTCTCTTGTAGTCCCAAAGCTACCTCCACTTCTGCCTTGTTACTTTGAATGCTTCTATGTTCTCCAGAATATTGTTTTTACATAAAAAGGGGGAGGAAAACAAACAGCAACCCTCTGCAGTAGTACTTCTTAGTAGCACTTGCATAATCTAGAAGATACATAAATTACATGATGGAGAACAAAATATGAAATAAACTCTTTAAAATGCTTCTATCAAAGACTTTCAGTAGCTTCAGGAAAAGAAGAGAGCCTTGCTTTCATCTTATGCCCCCCTCCTCTGCCAAGGAAAAGGATTAATAAACCTTAATAATCAGAATTAAAATATCTAGAAATATTATGTGCTCTCTTTGCCCTCAAATGACAATATATGTATTTAGAAAAAAAAATAATGGTGCTGACTCATGAATAAGTTACTAAAAGGTAAACAGGGTTAAATAGTCACAGTTCATCAGCTACTTGTAGTCCCTATGTGCATAGTCTTATGCTGTATTAAATAAAAGGTAATGCTGCTTGGTAGCTCTTTCATTGGGAAGTAAGCTTTTTTGAGTTAGCTTTTAGAGAGACTTCACAAGTTTCTGCCAGAGATCAGAATAGTAACCAAGTCTCATCCACTTAACCACAAAACATGCCAAAATGCTGAACTTGGAAGTATTATTTGCAAACAGTGGCTGCCAGGAAAACACTTTCCTCCAAGAGAGAGAAAATCCAGAAACGATACTGAATATTCTAGTGTTTTCTAACAATATATAGATATACTTTGCCAGAAACTTGCATGTTGTTGCCACTTCTCATCATTCCTACAGTATAAATACCTACAGTATTTTCTTACATATCACACCCCCCCATATATGGTGCACATTTTGTATTGGAAAGATAAAAATGAAGGAAGGGATAATTTCTAGTCATGGCTAAATGCTGAGAGCAGTGGATCCTAACTGCAGCAGCTGTGTCTATGAGAAAGTTAACACTACAACTCTGACCATGAAGGGTGAACTCTGCTAGCCTCAAGAAAGGAGGAGGTGGGGAGAGAAGCACAGATGCCATCTTGGAGAAATGTCGTCTTGCTTTCATGCTTTTGTTCCAGTAAATAAAAATCACCCTCCCCTACTTAAGATGCACACCTCAATTTCGGAGGGGGTGATTTTTTTGGGAAAAGGTGCATGTGATATGCAGATAAATACAATCATTGATACGAATTTTCACTATGGATGGTAACATCTGGATCTTAAAATTATATTGTCTGTGTGATGGTTGGATGGAGGGGTCATTGCAGTTTTACCTATTTAGAATTTTTGTTTTAAGTTTTTATTAAAAATACTTTTTTTTTTTTTTTATATCTTACTAAAGTAAGATGACCAAGGTTAAAGTCAAGCATTCAAAAATTAGGAAAATGTCATAATACCATCAGAAGTGTCAGTATATAATTTATGATTGTTTACATTCAGTCATGTGGAAAGATGGAATTGAGGATAAAAGGATAACCTTTAATTCTAGCATTTCTTATCTTTTGTGTGCTTGAGTTTCCAGGCATAACTTTTTTTTTAACATTCCACTTTTGTATAAAATATACATTTTGTTTTGAATAAATACCAATAGAATATATGAAATACAAACTTCATCTTTATATCAAGATTATTGTAACTCAGTAGCTTGAGAAAATCATAGTTATTAAAGTACAGGCTGTAACAGGCCTAGGTTTCCTCCTGCTTCCCTGTATGCCTTCTAGTGATGGGGTAAAGGTCAGGTCCTTTAGGTGATCCAATCACCTCCTTCACACTCACTCACCTACCCCACCTTTGCTCTGAATTGGTTTTTGGGAGGCTACCTTCCGAGAACAAGGGTGTGGCCTCCAGCACCCTGCTCAGCTCTGTACAGTTCACTGGTTTACTCACTGGCCCCAAAATAACAGTCCACAATTTAGGCTTTTCTAGTCCCCCTGCACAGTCTACTGGGCCTCTGGCAGACCATGAATTCAGTAATGTAATCAGCCTCTCCATCAGGTGTTCAATGCCATCTCCCTTTTAACCACTCCCGTTCCTCATGGGTATGACAAACTCAATAAGAAATGTAAATCCTTAACTTACCTCCATGTGAGATTCTCACAGCAGGACTCCTTCTGGGCACCTCTCCTTGCAAAGCTCCTTCTCCCTTTAGGTCCTGGACCAGTTTGCCCTGCCTTCATGAACCTTAGACCTACCGTTTTTGATGCCCATGTGAAATCGTGTCTAAAAAGATCCATGCCTTAAAGGGCCAATGCCTCTCTTCTGCAGTAATGGATAGTGGCCACTATTACAGATCCTAATGTAGGTGTGCATATGTTTTCTGCTTGTCATTTTCCTGTCTAGGAGAATCCTATATCCAGAGCAGATACGCAATACACCTCATTTTTCACAAGGACCCTCAAAGCAGATTTTTAGGAGTAAGGCTTTGCTGCCTGGAATGGTCTAAAGATGGCAGCAGATTCACAGTGCAAAAACCCTGTACCAGTTGAGCCTTTGCTGTTCACTGTTCCATAAAGGAGGCTGGGAACACCAAATGTATACATGCAGAAGTCAGCATCAAGAAAAAAAAATAGTAACCAAGACTGGCATTAACACCAGCACTGGTAAAGGAGTTGAAACAATCAGGCCCTTTAGTATTAAAGCTGACACCTTCAACACCTCCAAGCAAGGTGCCAAAGAGGTCATCATTGAGGAGCATGGTATCTTCAAATACAGCATCAGAGGACAAGTCTTCTGTGTCTCGCATGGCCTTAAAGACTGATGGGAAGGTCCAGGATGTAAAGTAGCAGATTTCATCAGTACAGAGCTCAGTATTAAAGGCACCTCCACTAATACTGATCCCAGGAATTGGGGGAACAGACATAAACAGTATTAGCTCTACACACAGCACTGAGACATCTGTGAGCACCAACAATACCCAATCCATTGATGGCACATTAGAAAGATATTTCTGTCTTTCTCTGTATGTCAGTTTTGCTAATGTAACTGGCTTTCACTTTGTAAGCCTTGAGGAGACAGTTACCTCTATTTGGGAAGAAGAGAGATCTTTCTCTGATACCTTTTCTTATGAGATTCCATATTCCATGGAACCTAGAAGATTGAGATCATGGTGTAAAGCTACAAACGCTGGTAGTCAACAATTTCAAGATAACCCTTGAGATTTGAGAGATTGGTCATCTCCAGAAAAATCGCAGTTGTTTGTTTTTCTGGTTATGGCCCTGGCATATTCATTTCCCTAGAAATGAGGGATTGTTAAACCTAGAGAGTGAAAGCATAAGCCACTGTGTAAGATTAATGCCAATGCAGCAAGAAGTGGGAACTTGGACAAAACTAGGGAGGAATATAAGAGTGTTGCTTAGGCATGCAGGGATAAAATCAGGAAGGCCAAAGTGCAATTGGAATTTCAGTTAGCAAGGGACATGAAGGGTTTCTAAAAGTATGTCAGTAACAAGAAGATCAGGGGAAGTGTGGGTCCCTTACTGAATGGGGGAGGAAGCCTAGAAACAGATGATGAGAAAAAGGCTGAAGTACTCGGTGCCTTTTTTACCTTGGTCTTTACAGGCAAGGTCAGCTCCTAGACTACTGCACTGGGCAGCAAAGTTTGGGGACTAGATTAGGGACTATTTATAAAAGCTAGAAATGTACAGGTCTATGGGACCAAATGCAATATACCCAAGGGTATATTGGCCAATCACATCTGGCCAATGTGATTGCAGAGTTGCTGACTGTTGTCTTTGAAAACTCATGGTGAGGTCCTACATGATTGGAAAGGAGCAAATATAGTTCTGCCTTTTAAGAAAGGGAAGAAGGAGGGTCTAGGGAACTACAGACTGGTCAGCCTTATCTCAGTCCCTGAAAAAATCATGGAGCAGGTCCTCAAGGAATCCATTTCTCAGCACTTCGAGGAGGTAGTGGTGATTAGGAACAATTAACATGGACTCACCAAGAGCAAGTCATACCTGACCAACCTGATTGCCTTTTATTACTAAATGACTGGCTTGCTGGATGCTGGGAGAGCAGTGGATGTGGTGTACCTTGACTTGAGCAAGTCTTTTGATACACTCTCCCACAACATTCTAGCCAGGAAGACTGAGGAAGCATGGACTGTAAGGTGGATAGAAAACTGGCTGGATCATCAGGCTCAAAGGGTAGTACTCAATGGCTCAATATCTAGTTGGCAGCCGGTATCAAGTGGAGTGCCCCAAGAGTCAGTCCTGGGGCCGGTTTTGTTCAATGCCTTCATCAATGATCTGGAAGATGGGATGGAATACGCCCTCAGAAAGTTTAAAGCTGACACTAAGCTGGGGGAGTAGTAGATGTGCTGGAGAGTAGGGCTAGGATTCGGAGAGCTAGACAAATTGGAGCATTGGACCAAAATAAATCTCATGAAGCTCAGTAAGAACAAGTGCTAAGTCTTGCAGTTAAGATGAAATGGTCCCATTCATGGGTACAGGCTGGGGACAGACTGGCTAAGCAACAGCTCTGCAGAAAAGGACTTGGGGTGGGGGGAAGGTGTAAGCAGACAATAAGCTCAATATGGGCCAGCAGTTTGCCCTTGTTGCCAAGAAGGCTAATGGCATACTGGGCTGCACTGGTAGGAGTGTTGCCAGCAGGTCAAGGGAAATAATTATTTCTCTCTGTTTGGCACTGGTGAGCCACATCTGACATACAGTACCCAGTTATGGGCCCCTCACTAGAAAAAGGATGTAGACAAATTGAGAGTCCAGCAGAGGGCAACGAAAATGGTTAGGAGGCTGGGGCACATGACTTCTAAGGAGAGACCTGAGGGAACTGGGTTTATTTAGTTTGGAGAAGAGAAGGCAGTCTTCATCTACTTGATGGGTGGTTAAGAAGAGGATGAAGCTAGACCAAGGGTGGGCAAAGTAAGGCTCATGGGCTGTATCTGGTCTGTCAATTGATGCTATCCTGCCTGCTGTCAACCTCCTGAGAAGGCAGGGCTGCGTCCCATACCACTCCCCTCTGCCACAGCGAGGACCAGGCTGGGCTATGTAGCATGCAGACTTCCCTTGAATGAACCATCAGACCCTCAGATGTAAGAGGATGTCCCAGGAGAAAGTCTTAGTACTTTATATCCAGCAACTTTAGAAGTGGAACAGTAGATATGTACATCTGTAAGATTCCATGGAAAAAAACTTCCTCCTGAGAGGAATGTAACATCTGTTCATATGTTGAGAAGGATTAGGGTAGAACCTCTATTCTCTAAGTCAATATAGTCTGCTTGCTGGAGGACAGGTTCACGTCATTTTAGTCACTTGGACGAAGTACAGACAGTCAAAAAGCCCAAGACTGAATCAATTCAGTCTTTGCAGGTTAGTCTAAACTGCACAGATTAAATTGAAACAGAAGTGAACAGACATTTACCTTTGATTCAGGAAATGCAGCCACATGCCTGCAGTGGCTCAAGCTAAAAGCCTGACTTGAACCAGTTTATGTGTAACTTCTGTCCTTAGCCTTGTACGAAGGGAAAAGACTTACTATGGTAATATACTGTGCCTGGGATTGCTAGAACATGTGCTCGCTTGTGTATGTACATGTGATGCAGCTTGCCTAGTTTTATTGGAAGCCATTATAACAACTATGTCTGAAGATGGTTTATATCCTATTCTAGCCTCGTGAATAGATTTATCGCTATCCTGTGTTAAGTCTTGCAAGAATGTATGTGGTAGCTAGACATTTAAAGATGAGCAGAGACCAGATAGAGTGCCCATCTGAATTGCCTTCCAAATGCATGACACGTGACCTTGAGGTGATCTGGAATTACAGATCTGTATAGCATTCCTGTCTGTTCTAAGGAACTTGGTAGTAGAAATCTTAATGGACACTATATTGGTGACTGCACTCTTACTAGGTAAGGAGGTATCTGATCGTTTTCTCTGGGAGCCACGGAGGTGTTTTGCTTTTTTTTTGGGGGGGGGGGTTGTTTGTTTGTTTGTTTGGCTGGGGGGTTTTGGGGGGAGGGATACCCATGGGCAGTCATCCTACAGACTTTCAGAGGTTAACGATTGATAGATCTGTGTCATCCACAGCTGAAATGTAACTAACAATGAGTGGTCACTGTAAAAATATATTCTACTTCTGATATTCCAACAGTGAAATATTCATGAAACCATTTTCTTTCAAGCATCTTGATCTCTTGCATGCTTTCCCACTTACATTTCTGAGTATATATGACATAAGAATCTAGCTGAGGTGGGACAAGGGTATCATCATCATGTTGGTCCCTTATTGATTTAGATAAGGTCTAGCAGTAAAAACTGTCTAAATTTCAGATGGTTTTTTAGTTCTGGACCTCAGCAGATGTCTAGACATCCTCATATTCCTTTCCAGACAAAGTACTCTATTTTCTCACATACATCACAGACACCTTTTTTCCCTAAAATCAGCTGCTGGAAATTGGGGGGTGTGTTATAAGTATGGTGTGCTGCTTAAGCTTCTCTGGGCAAAATTAAGTCTGCACATGATCCACAGAGAGCAGACCAGTGAGCAGCCTTGACTCCATAGCTATTTACTACAAGAACAGATCTTTTTTTCATTTTGTTCTGCATTTTATTGATAAGGCGCATATCTTATTCCAGGGCAAGTTGTATGTGAGAAAATATGGGTTTCTCAGAACAAGGAATATATCCAAATCCACAGACACATGATGTCCTGGATGAGCAGTACTTGAAGAAATTCTTGTAACAGATACAAGATTTTTTTTTTACTACAGCACAGGAAAATGTCTACTGAAAAGACCTACTTTATCTACTCTTCTGCACTTGTATTAGAAAGGTCAATCCAAAACTATACAAATCCAGTGAAGCCTGTGATTCCAAAAATACAGGCAGGCAGGAATGGCATTTAGAGTTCACCTGGCAGCTGTATCTAGATATCAAACAATTTAAATTGCATTCAGTTTTCTTACAACGGTACTTCCTCATGTCTCTCTCCTCATTGGAGACCTGACTTCAATCTGAGATCTTAATGTCATTTTCCTGTGGCTCGTGGAACTACCCTGTGAATCCTAAATGAAATGTGCTTTACTCCAGTTTCAAGATCAGTCTTCATAGTTGGCATCCTGTCAGCACAAAGAGTGATCAAGATCCAAGAGCTAAACTGCCCTGCCATATACATCATTTCACAGAAAAAGTAGTGATGAAGTAGGTAGTTTTATCAATCCATCAGATTATGAATGACACTATTCTGCAAAAAAAGAATGACATAACTTGGACATCTCAAGTTGTGCTGTATTACCATGCTGGGATTGAGTCCTTCAGTCTGTCTTCTAGTTTCTTTCTTGAACATCAAGAGGCTAAGCATTCTCATCACAAAGGCTTGTAAAGTGGATTCCTCATGTTTTCACTGTTTGTCACCTGGTTAGTTGAGCATATTCTGTCTGCCAGTTGAAATCATCAGAAGCTGCTAATAACTGGTATTTGTAAGGTAACAAATACAGTAACTCACTGGCCTGGCTTTGATACCGGATTTGGAGTGAGAGTACTACAATTTTGGTTTGATTAAGATTTAAGAGTATCTCTGAGGCCAGCTGTAGCCTCTCATCTGTAGTGGGATCTGCACGTACTAGATGCAGATCTTTGTGGTGATATAATCTGATATAGTCAAGTGGGTCCCATTATCCACTTCCCATCCTCGCTTTTCAGAGTCTCTAGCATAATGGACTTTGAGAGATGCATCTTTGGTAGGTTGGGTTTCTTATGCTTTCCTGCTTGAGCATGAGGAGGCACAGGGCACATGAACAGCTCAGATATAAAAATATTTGGTCTTGTGCATGTGCTATATATGCACCTGCAGTAGGATCCACACTGGCTACAGCCTTTTGAAGAACCATGATTCCTGTAAGGTCAGTAACCAGTCTATATTTATCTTCTAAAATAGCTTTTAAAAACAATGGCTGTTAGTTTAAAAATGGAAAATACTTTCTGAATTTATTCTAGGAAAATGCATTGAAAGTTTGCAAACATATGCCTGTATAATATTTTGTTTCTTACCTTCTAGATGTGTATCTCTTCTCTCTAGAGCAGGGATGTCAAATTTATTTTAGACCAGATCCGAACCAAGGGGCTTCTCTCAGGCCAGATCTTTTATGCCAGCAGCAAGTGCTGTGGAGCTACATTCACCGTGGTTGCAGTGCAAAGCCATGTTTGGGTGGCAGCACAAGTCTGGAGGCAGGCAGTAGTGAGAATCCAGGGATGACCACCAATGGCCATGTCCATTGTGGTCATGACCCAAATACTGTGGCAGATCACACCCCCTAACTTCCAGAACTGGAGTTCTGGATGGAACATTTCTGTGGGCCATATGTTTGACACCCTGCTTAGAGATAGCAAATAGCAATACAACCACTTACTATTTCCTGTTAGGGCCATATACTTCTCAGGCCCATCTCCACTGGTATATGGGTCTGTTGCAGTATATCAAGACCATATGGGTAAACTTGACTGGGTTTAGTATTAGTTTTAATATTCTTCCAACCTTCAGTAAACATTTGCTTTTTTGTATGAAATATTCATGTAATTCTGTGGCCCTGCTGAAATGACCAGCAAAAATTACAAGGATGTTTTATTATTACTATTTTACAGGTCAGCATCAAGGACAAGATGGAGGAGTGAAAGTACAGCAAGCTACAATAGCACCTGTAACTGTAGCAGTAGGAGGCATTGCTAATGCAGCAATTGGTGCTGTTAGTCCCGATCAGATCACACAAGTGCAGTTGCAGCAAGCTCAACAAGCGTCTGACCAGGAAGTGCAACCAGGCAAGCGGTTAAGAAGAGTGGCCTGTTCATGTCCTAATTGTAGGGAAGGAGAAGGAAGGTAAATCAGTTTATTGATAATTTTTAGATGCCTTATTGGAGCCTTGTTCTTTTTTTTCCTTGTATTGTCATACTTTTAAGTCTGTACATAAATAAAACAAGTCCTCACTGATCTTCTATTCAGCATGAAGATTATAATCCACATAATTTGCATTTTGTATTCTTCTTCAGTGAACTGATGATATTTTAGAGAAAAAGCAGCTAACTCTGACTTTTGATCTTGTTAGGGGTAGCAATGAACCAGGAAAAAAGAAACAACATATCTGCCATATTGAAGGATGTGGAAAAGTTTATGGGAAAACCTCTCATCTCCGGGCACACCTTCGTTGGCATACTGGAGAAAGACCATTTGTATGCAATTGGATGTTTTGTGGAAAAAGATTTACAAGGAGCGATGAGCTTCAGAGACATAGAAGAACCCACACAGGTTGGTCTACTGTCTGTTTGGTATAGTGGTTGGATAATGGTCATAGTTAAAGATGAATGGTAATTTTAAAGAAAATAATTATTTTGTATGTGCTGAATTTTTGTATTTGAAATAGTACAGAGTATTTTAAGATGTCATATCATTTTTAAATTTATGCATATTGGTTTTCCCCTGTACAGGAGGCTGTAGTGTAGAACCTAAGCAGATCTCAAGTTGTTACTCTGTTTACACAAAGATTAACTTTAGGTTATGATTAGCTAGCATCTATGACCTAAAATTTTTGAGCTATTTTCTGAGTTAAAGAAAATCCTTACTCCATTTGGAGTTGTTTAAACCTTGAAAAGAGTGGATGCCCACAAATTGCTTCACCTGGTTTTTCCTGCCATTCTCTGAAGAAGACTGACTGGGGTTTTTTGTGTGGGGGGGGGTTGGATTTGTTTGGGGTTTTTTTGTAGTGGGGGGGTGATTGAGCTCAGAATAGAAAATTGGATGATTTTCCACATACTAAGTATCATAACAGCCTTCAGTAATAGCTGACCAGGACATGAGCCCAGAGAAGAGACCTATATTCCATCCTCATCCTAAATCAGTCTAGAAATGTCTTTATATGATTAAGGGAACGCTGTGAATCTTAATGGATTAGACAACTTCATGAAAGACTGGTACAATCGCATATGTATCTTCTGATATCCCTAAACCAATGATGGTTGATGCTAGGGAAGGTATGATGGGATGAATCACTCCAGACATGCCCAGCTCATGTACTCTTCCTCTAAAACACCTGCTACTTGCAAGTCTCAGAGACAGAATACTGGGCTAGATTGACCACTGTCATCCATGTTACAATTTATGATGTACACAACATATATTTTTTAAAATGTTGAATGGAAAAAAATGTTTGAGTAAGTAAAAGAAATTAAACACTTTGAATATTCTTTTTTTACTTATTTTTGTTCTTTTTCTAAATCAGGTGAAAAGAGATTTGAGTGTCCAGAGTGTTCTAAAAGGTTTATGCGAAGTGACCATCTCTCCAAACACGTCAAAACTCATCAGAACAAGAAAGGTGGTGGAACAGCTCTTGCTATTGTTACCTCAGGAGAACTGGACTCTTCAGTTACTGAGGTCCTTGGCTCCCCAAGAATAGTTGCAGTTGCAGCCATTTCTCAAGATTCAAACCCAGCAACGCCTAATGTTTCTACAAGTATGGAAGAATTCTGAAAAGAGCATTTATAGAGACACCTAGTGCTGCACTTAAGTTTACATACCTTTCAAGATATGGAAGTGGGCTGGTAAAGTGGATTACAGAGCAGGAAAAATCATGTTTTCAGTCTTGACTTCTGTAAGTATTCCAAATTGGAGGGTCAGCATGAGAAGTGTACACTGGTGCAACAAGACAAAATTTTCAAAAATACAAACAGCGCAAATTGACATACTGGACAAACAGATGGGGAAATATTACTTCTATACTGTAACTGTACTTTTTTAGTTATATGGTTGTATATCATGTAATGATTTTAAATGAAATTCCCCCCTCTATTTTAGCATTGTGTGTTTAATGTGTTTATAAAGACAAAAAATATCAATATGAAACAGGGTGGTTCTTGGTTAGGATTATTGCCATTTTGAAGGCACTTGGTTTTTAATCTGAATTTATGATACTTTCATGGGAATGTCCTTTCCCATCAGGCACAACAAAACTGCATACAAATTGATTGGTAATGGAAAGATTTTATTTGTTTGCTTAGGTCTGTAACATGTAAGTTGATTTTGGCCGTCTTTTCTCAAGTTCAGAAATTATTCAAACAACAGCCGACAGATATGTTGCCAAGTGCATCTGAGGAGCACCTCAGATGATTTTGACCACTACATTATGGTAGTGTGCATTAATGACAATCAGTGAACTCGCATTGCTCTTTTGGAGAGTTAAAGATTATTTAGAAATAATGTAAACAGTAGAAAAGATGAAACCATAGAAATATATTAACATAAGATTTTACCAAAATTATCTCTATGTAGGATAATAGAATATGGCAATTGTGTATCAGATTTTAGTATTCCTTGTATGTTAAAGCATCATTTCTGACCCTTAGTTAACTTAGTGTCAAAGGTTCATAATTTTACATATTTAATTTTTTATTAAAGTACTTGGAAATAAGTTAGGCAAAGAATTGAGTGTTTTAACTCATTCTTCAGTTTCTTCCTCCTGTAAATATTAGTGGTTATATTATGGTTAATGTGCTGAATTCTTTATACTTTGACTTAATAGCCAAAGAAAAGGATCAATTATCACATTTTAACCAAAAAACAATTGTAAGTAAATCTATTCTTTTTCTTTTCCCCCTAAAAAATTAGTCGCCTTTTATTTATTTTTTTCCAATGATAGATGGATAGGTTGGGAAGAAATATATATCACCCACCAAATCTTTTCTGATGTAACTAGTATGTTTGAGCCTTTAACCAGAAGGCAAACTTGAGGGAGAGACTAAGGCAGGGAGTGTAGTTATCTTTTTGTCACACAGCAATTAATTTAAACAATAGAATAACCTTTTCAGATCTGTTGAGTTAGTAAAACATAAATGTAGAAGAAATAATACACCTGTGCATTTTATGTGTGAAAATGTTAGAGCAAATAAAGAGGAAAGATGGCCAAATATTTCATGCTCAGGATTTTGGATTAGTAACCATAAGCATAAATGTAATATTTTACAAATTTAGTATTTGGAAAGAGTATCACATGACCAACTTTTTTTTTAATGTATACACCAAAATATTTTTGATGTAACTAAAAGGAAGTACAGTGCAAGAAGGATAACTTTTCCTGCATATTTAAAGATGCTTTATTTGGTAACTGTTTGTATGACATCTGTAACAGATACCTTTTGTGTTCCCTCAGAAAACAAATAGTTCTCATCTGAATACTTTATCAATCTTGTGGTGTTTCATGTATTTTTGAAGGAAGAGAAATACCAAGCATTGTTTACACTGTGTACACTTTAGGCCAGCCCTTTGTAGCGAAATAATAAGCTGAAGGTCTTTTTATACCTTCAGTTTATGTAAAAAGCTTTGAGATTTAAAGAAAAACAATTTTACACTGTGGTTATAAACTTCAAATTTCTTAAAGCTTTTGTAGACTTGTAACAAAGTCTTTAAATTTTAGTTGGGTTTTGTACATTCTTTTTGTATATTTTATTTAAAATACTTAACTGATGTGTCTGGATTTCAAACATCAGAATCAATTACATGTCACGTTTAATACAGGTGAACATTAGGTAGTGCTAATTGTTAATTTTGTTTTATAGGAATTGAAACGTCAAATATATATTTTATCATTATGCTTCACAATCAGTGCTATGAATTTCTTTATGCAAAGAACCTTTCCTAATGTTATAATCATGTTTCCT
Organism: Crocodylus siamensis; assembly: GCF_052110815.1. Taxonomy (NCBI): domain Eukaryota; kingdom Metazoa; phylum Chordata; order Crocodylia; family Crocodylidae; genus Crocodylus; species Crocodylus siamensis. Next base: position 154,902,088 of record NC_143399.1, on the reverse strand, counting down.
AGAAGTTAACAATTTTTGTAAACTGAAGGTATGAGCTTTCTGCCCGACCATTTCATATTTAATTTTTCCATGCATACTTATGTATGCAGATAGAAACTGAAGTCATTTTTAATCTACTATGGGTCCCTATTACAAATGTATCAAAATCTAAATCTGGTTGGCTTCATAGCATCTAAAGTACATTAACTTGTGCTAGCAGGTGCACATTTTACCGCTGGAATTAGAAACACTTTGACAGTCTGTTCTGCATACCATTCTGAGTCCACTTTTCTGTCTTAGAAGGATCGTAAATTTCAATGTCCTTTATTTGACTCAGTGGGATATAGCTGTTGTAAGTAATAGGGCACAGATGTGCAGTAGTATCTTGTTTAATGGCATTTCACTGTTCATTCCCTTTGCCACCGTTATAAAATTTTGCTTTTATTGTAATTATCAGTGCAAAGTGTATTTATCATGGTAGAACTCCAGTGTTAGAATAGGGTTTTTTTGGGTTCTTTTCCCCTTACAGTATACTTCTTTGGTTAGGTTTGTGTATGTGTTGCCGATTACGTTAGAAATTGGTGTTAAGTCATTATTTATCACATTCTTTCACGAGAGCAGTAATAAAAGTGTGTAATCTAGGAGAAAAAGTTAATTTGTCCAACTTAGGTAAGCATGATGTTTAGGTCCTATTTTTCAATTTTATAACTGTTTTATTGCAACAATATTTGTATTTAAGTCCTCATTTTAATGCCTTGTGGTGTTTTTTTATGCATGTCACTAAATTGTCATCCTGCATAAATTGATGTGCAGCATAGGGTATTAAATCTACAAAATGATTTTGAAACAGAGAAATAGTTGATGGTAAAAATGTAAATGTTTTGCAAAAATTCCTTATAAAAAGTTTTGTAGTAATATTTCACTTGTAAATTTTTTTCTAAAAAACTGGGAAAAATAAAAAATAAAAACAGAAAAGTTGCCCACATTCTAGAATTCAGAAATTAATTCTGCCAGAAAAGCCTCTAAGGCATTCATTTGATATTTTTACAATGCTGCTTTGTATAATTTTGGTAGATTTGGAACTAAAATCATGTACAAGTTGCCTGCAATAACATTTTGCAAGTAACCTATTAAAATTCCCGAGTTTAAAATGATTCTTCATTTAATTACTTATAATATGAAGCAGTAATAAATTATGTTTAAATGATAATTTACTCATCAAGAAGGACAGTAGAAAGCAAATGCTTCTCAATGGAGAAACATTGGCAGCGGTTTCTGGATTCATGTAATTAAGACCTGTACTTGCTGGTCAGCGTTCCCCAACTGGCAGACTCCCAGCAGGGAATTAAAACAGCAGATTCCAATTCAACATGAATTCTATCATGCCTATTCAGCTCTTGGGAACAGAAGTTATAGTTATGCCTTGGCACAAAGAACATATATGACTGGAGGAAAAGAAAAACTTTAGTCCTAAAACAAAAGTTGCAATTATTTTAAAGTGAGAGCGGAAAATAAAAATAAAATGTTTTAACTATGTTTCAGATGAACAGAAAGATTGTTTCTGTAAGAAAAATTAGATTGGTAACTTTAACACCAAAAATGATGTTGGGTTGGTAAAATATGATGGATTTTTTTATTTCTGCAAAGTCTTCTTGCAAAGAGCTTTAAGTATTTTATTGTTAAATGGCCCAGCAGTCCTGTGATGGACATAAAGTAGTTTTATACCCATTTTGCAGATGAAGAAACAAATACAGAAAAGTTGATTGACTTGACAAATTTTGTGTAAAATATAGAGCAGGCTCTTTTCTCTGATACCTACCTAAAATCTGCGTTGTTAATTGACTATATCTTCATATTTGATTAGATGCTTTTCATCTCAGTTCTCATTAGTTTCCTTTGAATAGAGTTATATGCATACTAGGCAAACCTATTAACTGTAGGCAAGGTGTATCACCATTAAAATTAAGAGGAGTAGATCCACCAACCTGTTGTTAATCCTATGTTACAACATTTTCAGAAGAAAACTTCTTGAGAGTGGTACTGGAATATCTGTTGTTTGTTAGCCATTTACAGCTAATGATTGTTCTTTACTGTTTCGATTGTTTGTTGAGATGAATGAGATCCTCATCACTGTAGTATAGGGAAATATAAATGAATAGACAATGCAAACCTTCAGCTAATTAGGATGTTAAAGATAAATGTTCATACTTTCATTCTATCCCCTGTGTGTGTATGGCTTAATATGCTTCCTTTCTAACACTGACTACTTTGTCCAATATAAAATATAATTCCAAATGGAATTTCTTCTACACTTTTTTTAAGTTGCACAAGGGGCTGGGTTGGCCCCACAGTTAAAGGATACAAATCGGATAAACCACTTCAAGAATGTTGGGTGGTCCCACCAGCACAGCAGGATATGTGGCTCCATTTACCTGTTATACAGTGGAAGTGATTTGCCATCGGTAGAAGTGAGTTAAGAATTCTAAAATACCTGCTCTCTGAATATAAGCTTCATAGCCTATTTATAGACTTACATTGGCTATGATATCCAAGAACATCTGTTGTGTAGTGGAATTAGTATTTCAAATAATTCCACCAACGTTGTGGTGGGTTTTTTGTCTCTGTTTTTAACCAAGTTCAGAAATACCCATTCCCAAATGACTCCAGAACAAGCAACTTACAAGTTTCCCCCTGATTTATATAGATGGCGATTGTTGAAAGTAAGTTCCATTATCTTGCATGTGAACATACCTTCTTTTTTTAGCCATCATTCACAGCTAGTTGCCTCCAAAAATGTGTACAACAGTTGTCTCTCTCTAACTCAATTTTGTGTCCTCTCATTATGATTAAGGCATGGTAATCTTTTGAATTTTCTTTAGAAGGGAACCATTTTTGGAACAAAATGAGGAAGCTGGGGATACTGGGTAAGTTTGGCAGTTGCTGAGGCTGCACTCTGTGCTTATGCAACAGTTCAAAGCTCTTTTTTTTTCTTTGAGCCTTCTCCCATTCTCTGTAGCTTGAACTCCATGTTATTACTATGAGCTAAATTTTTTACCAAGCAAAAATGCAGCCCACTAGCTTCAACAGGATTTCAAAGTGTCATAGGTGCCAGATGGGCATTGTTGTTAGTAGAAAGAGCATGCTGTGAAAAATCCTGTTTTCCTTTCTGGTTTTGCCCTGTTAAGAGGTACTGCAAAGGTAGGTCATTTTTATATCCTGGGTACAGCACAAACCACTTCCTGGGTATTTCTTTTCAGGCCAGAGTACTGCATCATTTGAGGAAGCCTCTTTGAATTCATTGCAGGCTCCATTTCATCTCTCTGTATTATAGGATATTTGCTAACAGATTTAGGGTTGTACTTCAAAATGAACTATAAATCCAGGGACATTTTTTTTCAAAAAGTTGGTATGAAATATTACCTAAAGGTGCATCTTGGGTCTTCGGGGTTTTCTTATATAGCTTTATTTGATTTACCTTTTAAGTTTTTACTGAAATCTTTCAATTGGGTCCTCGTAGAAAGTTGGCCTTGGTAGTGTGATCTTTTGTTGCTGATATATATATTTAAAACATTGCTGACATATATTTAAAACAGCATCCTGTAAAAACAGAATTAAATATAACTCAGAGAAGAGTTTGTGTGTACAATTGATGATAGATTTTTTTTTAATGAACTGTGTTTCCTGCCAGGTCTGTATCCGTCTTGTACAGTGCACATCCCTGTTTAAAAATCAAAGTAATTGTCGTGATCCAGCAGACTCCAATGTCTCATATATCAGCATCCCTGCACTTAAAAATGGCAGCAGTGGCATTTTAACTAAGCTTGTGCTTAAAAATGGTGGCGGGGTGCTCTTAACTAAAGCTCATTAGACAAGCTTTAGTTAAAGCACCCCTGCCATCATTTTCAAGCATGGGGATGCTGACATGAGAGCCTCTTGGAGCCACTCTAATTAAAGCACCCCCAGCTCCGCCCCACTCCCAGAGCATGTGTATAAACAAACTAATTAAGAAATCAATAGACAAAGATTTTTTTTTTGAAGATGCTGGGATTGACTCTCCTAAGCCACCTAAGAGTACATGAGTTCTTCATTCAGCCATGCTCTTTAGCATGGCGATTAATTCATACTGGCCACAACTCACAACCTTATGTCTGCCCCATAGGAATACTAGGTTTCCATCACTTTCTTTAGCCTCTCCTAATAATCATACTTAATAGTATTTGTAAAGGTAGTTTGTCAAACTCCAAAAGAAGGCTTATGATTGTGGTTTTATTTCTTTGTAGCTTTGGCAACTGAGGATGAAGTTAAGATGATCCCTATTTTCCATTGTGTATAATGGAACTAAAATATGATTCCAGAGAAGTTGTTTGTTCTCTGAATACTACTTTAACAAAACAGAGGGGATAGTAGTTTGCAGGAAGGAAGGTTTAAGTTGCAATAAGAGGGAGGATAAAAGAGAGAGCATTTAAGCAGTAACAAATGTGGAAATGGAATACCATATTTTATTGCACACATTACCTATCTGCTTTAAAAAAACAGCTGCTGGAAACGGTAGTGTGTATATGTGCAAAACAGAGTAAGAACAGTTTTTGCCTTACCAGGCACAAGTGAAATTTAAAATTGGCATTGTTCTTTGGGGAATAAAACTACTATTTAGCTACTTACTCTTTTCCCCCTTCATTCTGCCTTTCAAATATAAGGTATATTTTATTTTGAGGCATGTTTTATATGCAAGAAAATATAGTATGTAGTAGAAGTGGAGGCTGAAGGAGGGTAGAAGGAGAACGTGATTGGAACATTGGAAGGGTAGGAAGAGTTTGGTAAGATGCTGACAGATGACAAAAGTAGAGGATGAAGTAGAAAGCCCACAGCTCTCATTCTAAGAGGTTAGAGGATCATAGGAAAGCAGTGCTGGGAGAGACCTCACAAGGTCATCTAGGCCAACCCTCTACTCAATGCAGGTTCATCTCTGACTAAAACATCCCAGCCAAGTCTGTCAGACCTGCTTTTGAAAACTTCCAAAGATGGAGTTTGCACATTTCTTTAGGTAGCCTGTTCCAATGTTAGAACACTCTCATAGCTCAAAGTTTCTCCCAGTCTCCAACCTAAATGTCCTCTGCTGCCATCTAAGGCCACCCTGTGATGGTGGGCTACTCTCCCTTTTCTACTGCAGAGCTAGGCTAGGGCCAAGCCATGCCGCCTTCTCCTTGTGCGGCCAAGTTATGGCTGGGTCGCACCCCTTTTTCCTTTGCAGGGCCAGGCCATACTGTCTTCTCCCCAGTGGAGCTGGGCCTACTCCCCCCCACCCCCCTTCTCATGGCTAGATGTGCCAGCCTTGGGCACTGAATCAAAACCACCATCCGGTCCACAGTTAAACCAAGCACTGCCCATCTGGCCCACGGGCACCTTTGTTCAGGTCTGTGTTTCCTTAGCTTGTTAATGAGAATGCTGTGAAAGATGGCATCAAAAGCATTGCTAAAAGTCAAGGTATATTATATATTTTGCTCTCCCCCATCCACAGAGCCTGTTACCTTATCATACAGGTTGATCAGGCGTGACTTGCTCTTGATGAATCCATGTTGATGATCACAGAATCATAGAAGTAGGGTCGGAAGGGACCTTGTAGATCTTCAAGTCCGACCCTGACCCCTCCCCCACCCTCCCCCGGGTGGGAGAAAAGACTGGACTCAAATGAGTCCAGCCAGGTAGTCATCAAGCCTCTTAAAGATCTCCAGGGTAGGAGCCAGCACCACTTCCCTTGGAAGTTGGTTCCAGCTCCTAGCCGCCCTAACTGTGAAGTAGTTCTTGTGGATGTCTAATCTAAACCTACTCTCTCATAATTTGTGTCCATTGTTCCTTGTCATGCCAGGGGGCGCTAGGGGAAACAGTGTCTCCCCTAAACCCTTCTGGTCCCTGCTAGTGAGTTTATAGACAGTCACCAGGTCCCCCCTCAGCCTTCTCTTGTGAAGGCTGAACAGATTTAGGTCCCGCAGTCTTTCAATGTAGGGTCTGCCCTGTAGTCCCCGGATCATGCAGGTGGCCCTCCTCTGGACCATGATGACCATGATGATGAAGCGAATCTCACCACACTCGTATGTTGGAGGCATGAGGGCCAGAAAGCCAGCAACAGGTAGAATGGTCATGTCAATAAGATGATGCTGACTTTTCCTGATCACCTTTGTTCTCCTCTAGGTGCTTTGCAATGGATTCCTTGAGGACCCTGCTCCATGAACTTTTCAGGTATACAGGTCAGACTGGTCTGTAATTCTTTGGACCTCTTGTTTCTTAAAGAGGGCACTGTATTTGCCCATTTCAAGTCAACTAGAACTTTATCAGAACTTGTGGAGGTCAGGTAGCCAGTGGCTCTGAAATTCTCTTACCAGTTCTTTCAGGACACTTGGATGCATCCTATCTGCCACTACCAACTTGCTGCCTCTATTTTGAAGACCAAAGTAAAGAAGAAATTAAATACTTCAGCCTTTTTTCATGATCCTTCACTAGATTGCTTTCTACGTTCCTTAAGGACCTATGGTTTTTCTGGTTTTCCTCTTTTCACATACTTACATTGAAATCCCTATGTACTGAATACCCTTTATGTCCCTTGTCAGCTGCATTTCAAACTGTGCTTTGGCCTTCTTAATTTTCTCCTTGCATATCCATGTGCTACTTTTTCCTAGTAGTATGACCAAGTTTACATTTTTATAGGATTCTTCTTTTGAGTTCCAACTTATTTGAGAGAGTGTTGCTTCAGTTTAGCTCCTGCACCCTTAAGAAAGCTTCCTTTAAAGTACAGCCAGGTCTCCTGAACTCCTTTTCTCCTCAGACTTTCCTCCCAGAGGATCCTACCCACCAGTTCCCTGAGTTTGTTAAAGATGAAGGTTAAGCAGAATCCTTAGCACTATGAGGAAAGTGTGCATTTTTGTATTTATGTAGTTAAGTTTGGAATCTGAAATGATCATGCATGTTGTGGAAGGTATAGACTATAAGTACTTTAAATATTAGAAGGCAGATAAAAAAAATTGTATTAATCTCTGTTTTCAAACTATTGTGAATTTTGACAGTTTGAGTCATGCTTTCTGCATGCTTGCAGCTTTCAGTACTGAAGGACATAGAGGAGGAAACTAGGACCACAAAAACAGGAATATAACGTTTCAGAAAAATCAAAATATGTTTGTCCATTGATTAACTCACTGAAATAGATTTGAGAATGATTTAATAGAACAAAGTAGCAGCATCAAACAACAAACACCTGTCTGAAGCTCTTGTTGCAGTCAAAATCAGGATTCTAACCTAGTGCAGTTAATCAAACGAGGTGTCATATCAATCCTTAATTACAGAAGGACTTTTAATAACTGTTCCACAAATGAGCTATACAACTAAATTCCTTCCCAATATTCAGTAAATAAGCTATCACAAAAGTCCTAGTATATGTTAACTGTAGAGCTGTGCAAAGCTTCAGTTGCTGATTCGGTTCAGAGAAGATTCGGCCTGATTCAGTGGTTGAGTCGTCGAATTGAATTGGAAGACCCATTAAAAGGTCCAAATCAAATCTGAAGCCTCTGAATCAATTTGGAAGAGATCCAGAAGGATTTGGAGATTTTGATTGGCCAGGGAGAGGCAGGTACAGCCGGGTGGCTGCAGCTTCTCTCATGGCTCCTCTGGCTATGCCTGCCTGTCCCCTGGCAGTGAGACCCAAGGGAGAAGCCCCCATGGCTGCCCTGCCCAGCCCCATACCCAACCAAACCTTCTGACACTTAAAAAGCTTCATACTCACCTGCTGCAGCAGTGGGGATCAGGGCCTCTGAGGGCTCAGGGCAGAGGCCCCCATGCAGTGCAGGGCAGTGGGGGGCAGCAGGGATCGCTCCCCTTCTGCCTGGCAGCTGCCCCACAGTGCGGCTCAGCAGGGCGCTGCGTTCTGTCTGGGACCTGGGGCCTCTGGGGCTGAGTGCTGCTGGGCTCCAGCTGACAGATGGAGATGCCCCAGCTCCCAGACAGCGTGTGGTGCCCTGCCAAGCCATGCTGTACCTGTGCCATGACGCAGCTGCCATGCAGGTGCCAGGCAGGGGGGGCAGGGGGCAATCATTTACCCCATGCTGAGCAGGGGGCTCTGCCACGAGCTCCCAGAGACCACTGCTAGAGCCAGTGGGTGCGGGGCTTCTTTTGTTTAGAAGTCCTGCACTCACCAGCTCTGACAGCAGAAATCTGGGCCTCTGGGGGCTCATGGCAGATCCCCCCACACAGCACAGGGTAGTAAGGGACAGCAAGGATCACTCTTCCTCACCTGGCATCCATGTGGCAGCTATCACATTGTGTGGGTACAGAGTGCCTAAATGGCGCCACGTGCTACCTGGGAGCTGGAGCGGCTTCACTTGTCAGAGCCCAGCAGCACTCTGTCCCAGCTCCCAGACTGCATGCAGCATGGGTGCCAGAAAGTGGGGGGGAGGGGGGATCTCTGCTGCCCTGCTCTGGCCTATGCTGGGCAGAGGGGCTCTGCCATGAGCTCTCAGAGGCCCTGATCACCACTGTTGCAGCTGGTGAGTGCGGGGCACTTTTTTTTAAAGTGCTGAGAGGCTGGGGCTGGGTGGAGGCAGCCATGGGAACTTCTCCCATAGCTCCCCCCACCTGGGGAGAGGCAGGCACAGCAGGAGGAGCTGCAGGAGAAAGTGCAGCTGCCCAGCTGTGACTGTCTCTCCTTGGCCAATCCAAATCAGCACTGAATCTCCAATTCTTATTTGGCTGAATTGAATGGGGATAGTGATTCAAATCACCAATCAAATTATTGTCCTCCAAATTGGTTGAATCCGAATCAAATACTTCCCTATTCGCACGGGCCTAGTTAGCTCCAATAGTGTCTCTCAGCAATGCAGGCCAGAAGTGGTTTCAGTCTTTGCATCCTTCACTGGGCATGGATCCCTCACAGAGAGTGATCAGCTGGGCACAGTTTACAATGTTGCAGTGATTTCTTTCTCTCTCCTGGCATGTGCATTTTGCTAGCAACTCTGTTTCGTTCTTACACTCTCTTCTATTGTACTTTTAAAGCAATCCTCCTTGACAGTTGGTAGACTAAAGTCTGAACAAAGCAGGTAGGGAAGGACCATCATGTTACAGTCGCTAACTGCTCGGATCCTGTTTTGGATCATCCAGTTGTTAAACTTATTTATGCAAGCTTTTAATCAGTTTGGAGCTTACATTTCAATCAAATGGGATGGGTCTTGATTGACTGAATAGGACACCATGGGGCATTGATACTGCTTTGGGTAGTTGTTTTAACAGTGGGACAAAAGCCAAAATATTCTGAACCAGTAATGGTCTAGGGAGACATTTGCAAAACCCCAAACATGCATTGAATGCCTGTTCCAAGAACTATGCCTTAATCAAGGGAAAATGTCAACAAGGAGGATATAGTCATGTAGGGAGGTGCAGTTATTTATGAATGGTTTAGCATAATGAAACATTGGATACATTTGCAACTAGCACAAGAGATTAAATCAATTGAGATTTGCTTCATCTGACATGGTCCCAGTCACGATCTTGCATTCTTGTGCAAGATGCACTATTGTTTTAATTTGGTCATTTAAAATTTCATGTGTGGGTCAGGCCAAGCTTTCACAGTCATCACTTTTGGAAAATAAAATCACTCTAAATGAGGTAAAGCTGAAGATATTGAAAATAAGTGTGGGCTTCTGTATAAGCCTTTTGGATCCCCCAAATAAGTGGAAAATCCTAATTAAACAAGAATTTTCCTGCACGTATTGCAAAATTCCTGGATATGCAGATAAAAATATAGTTTAAAAAACAGAGCCCACTGAGAGTCAAATAAGGAAAGTGTCATTTAACCTCAGTATGTAAGCATCTGCTTTACTAAATGTTCAAATCAGGAAATTCCTTTTACAGGTTATGGAAAACAGCTTTTTCCTACTTCTAATATTTTTTTTCAGTTTTTTTCCCCTCTCATTTTAAAGCAGCATTCAATTTATTAAGGAAATCCCTCAGATAAGAGGGCATTAGAAATCCTGAAGCATTTTAGGAAAAAAAAATTTAAAATCCTGAGAATCCTAAAACAAATCCTGAAAAAACTCTTAAATCCTTCTCCCACTCCTCAAAAAAGTCCTTGAAAAGCAGAAAGTTTATGGCATTTTCCCTTCCTTTATATAAAATTTAAATGGCAGTATTTATTGAAACATGAAATATGTTTGAATCAACTTGGTTACTAGTGTTATGGTGCATGGTTCCATTCAATGCTATGCTAACTCTTATTCTTAGAATAACCTAACATTTGATAGCCTATTTACTGCTTAAAATGTCTATATACAATGTCATGCATATTCTTTACATTTATTTGAAAGAACAGTAATGGTGGAAAAGATTGGGTAGGACTAACTCCATCTTTCCTACTTGCTGAAGAGCTCTTCCAAATCAAGAAAAATAAGTAAAATATATTGGGGAAATATCAAAGCAGGTGATGCTACAGTTCTCCATGGAATTTCCTTTAAGTACCCCCTGTTCAGGGTACCCCCTTTGTTAACGCTCTTATTTTCTGTCTATTGAACTGCTTATATTAGCTATCAAAGAGTTTCCACAGAGGTTCAGGACATCGTAATTGGTAATAAAGGGCATAAAATGGCACTTTTTGTAAAAGGTTCTGCATTGCCTCAGTAAATAAGTTTCCATTTAGTGCCTTAAAGATATCTTGAGAGTTACACCATTGCAGCTGTTTATATAAACATAACCAACTCCCAAGTAAGCAATCACCTTGGGTAACATTCTGGAATACTTTAATTACCATGATAGTCATGGAACAATGCAATTGATTCGAGCACCTGTATGTGGAAGTGTCATTGAATCCTCCAAACACCTGCAGCCTCTTTTAATGTATATCTTAAATTGAGACTTTGAGTTTGTTAGGCTGGTATCCTCTAGATATACGAATCAAAAAAAACAAACATACAAAAAAGGTAGGCAGCAGTTTTATAGGGCAAGGATAAACACAAATCAGCTTGTTCAAGCTATAGTGTTATTTGGCTTTAAGCCAGTAGCAGATTAAGAGGCAGACTGTTGGGTCTCCCATCTCTGGCATCTAGAAGAGCTGTTGGAATAATTTTGATTTTATCATTTTCTTTATTGAAAACTAAGGCTAAAAACTTTCTCCAAGGTTTTTTTTTTTAAACTCAATTGCCTTCAAAAGTTAGATCATACCAGAAAGCTGAGTTTGGTGTTTCAGAGGCATTGTCTCACCACACATTTCAGATGCTTGCCAGTCTATAGCTGGCAGAAATTAGGATCTTTTGCTCAGATCAAGATACCTCACTGCTAGGCTTGCCATAACAGATTAATTTCCCCCCAAATCCAGAGGAATCTACCACAAAGGTTGATTACAAAAAGAAATACTGAAAATAGTAGAGAGGTTATTCTGTTGCCTTCAAAAGGGTTAAAAAGTGGAGGTCTGAATCAGTGAAGCAGAAAAATCAGACCAGTGATCCTGAGGACAGCCTGCAGCCAGAACCCTAGCAACAGTGTTAAATTGCATCTAGTGTCTGTGGGAAGAGGGACTTAATCCCATTTGCTAAGAAGCTGGCAATCAATGTGCTCATAGAAAGGAAATGATGGAAGGAAATGCAATGATCCACCTGCTTGAGGGGAGTCTTGGAACAATTCATGGAAGAGCACAGTTTCTTTTGTCAACATGGAGAGCCACATCAGTGGTAAGGACCTGTCAGGCAACAACCTGGTACTCATGATGCAGCCACTAAACATTACCTCATTGCTTATGCTCCAGGCTCTGAAAAACCTGACAAGATGTAGGTGTATGATCAGCTAGTTGTGGCTTTTCTGAGAGAGAGTCCATTACTTGTAAGAAAGAGAACTTCAACATGAACTTGAAATGTTGATTTCTTACCTGAAATTTGAACTTGTGAAAAAAAAGTCCCTGATCTCAAAGTCCTGCTTGGTGTTCAAGCTAGGGAGATCAGCAATCTATGGTCTGGATAATTAGGAAAAGGTTGGTTTGAAGAGTAGGTTACTGCAGGGGGTGCCAAACTCCAGACAAGTGGGTTGGTCTATTCCCTGGAGAGGAAGAAAGGACAAGAAGCAACTACTGAGCCCCGAACAGGGGAAACTTCAGAGCTCCTTTTTCATGGGACACACAGTCAATCATCTTCATGCCTGATAAAGGGAACAGGTGCTTTTACTTTCTCTAAAGGTTTTAATTAACTGAAAAAGTCTCCTGTATTGTACAATCGTCTTCCTCTCTGCTATTGTTAAGCAGATGGTCACCGTCAAGCAGGCTTGGTCTTCTAGATTGAAATGCAGTGGGAAAGAACAACGTTAGCACAGTTCACTAGTGAGGAAATGCAGTTACGTGGTTTTTTAAAAGAGTTGACCAGAAGGTTGTAGCTTCAAATGCAGAGAGGTGGGAAGTATTCATTTACTCTGAGACATTCTTAACTTTGGATGATTGCTGGTTTAACAGCTCAGAAGGGTCTTGTAATTGGAGGTTCCACCTGTTTTGAGGACACTATTGAGGAAAACCTTATGCTCATGACACCTTTTTTTTTCCTTAAATAATCTTCTATCACATTCAGAACAGTTATCCAAAGAAGAGGTAGAACATAGGGAGTGATAACACAGGCTCCTGTTCAATGTCTGACACTGTGTATTGACTTGAATTCAGTGCTCTTCGGCGAGCTACCAAAAATGCCATCTTGAGCCAATTGTAATGCTGTTTGTGATGCATTCAGCTAGAGTGCCAAGCACCCATAAATGCTTGAATTGTATGCTTTTACAATGGGGAAATCAGTGTTGTCGGGTTTGTATGTCTATTTCCACATCATCCAGCTCAGTCACTGTTTGTTTTTAGTTTGTATGGTTGGTTACTATGCACAGGGAAGACCTTGAGCATCCTTGTCCGGTGCTGCCCTGGATCTCCCTATTGGAACATAAGATTGCCTGCTGGCAGCACGAGCAGCACCCACTTCTCTGTCTGGTCTACTCAGGTTGCTAGCTGGTAATGATGTGCAGGTGTGGGCACACCTGTCTGACAAGGACTCTCCTCTGGAATACCTAAATAAACCTGATCTGCTTCTATATAATCCCTTGCCCATGATCTCTTGTTTCCCTACCGCCACAACAGGAGTAGTGTCTCTGTTACCCTAGACCGCTGGTGGTAGACCACCTACCCTAGACCAACCTTTTTAAGTAGGTGATCACCTTTGGCATTTAAAAGCAACCCAAGATCTACCATGCCCTGCTACTCCCTCTCCCCGCCCCCCCCAGAGGGCTGTGGAGAAGGGGGGTGGGGGAGAGGGAGTAGCAGGGCATGGTAGATCTTGGGTTGCTTTTAAATGCCAATGCAGAGGGAGAAATAATTATTTGGAGGCATGCCTCCTCAGCAGATAAGTCCCACCCAGCTGGGGCCCCACTCAATTTACCTGCTTTTGCGTCTGCAGCACTGTCCCTCACTACAGAGGCCTCAATCTAGCCCTTGCCCCTTCCCTCCCCGATGGACTGACCTGCTGGGCTGGGGCATGCATGTGTATGCAGCTTCCAATCTACTCAAAGAAGCTTCGAGATCTACCTGCAGATCGAGATCCACTAGTTGGTGCCCGCTGTCCTAGGTGAAGAGCCCAATTCAGCCTTTCTCCACTGCTGCTGTTTTGGTGCACTTTTTCTTCTTAGCTTGGTGTCTCAACCTGTGGTTCATGACTCAAAAGTGCAAGAACATGTGCAAGGGTTGGGAACAGACTTTGAAAAAAAAAATTTCTTCTTTAAACAAGAATCCAGGTTTTTTTTCTTTGTAGGCTGGCAGCTCTAGCCTGCTTGGGGCCTCCCTTTCCTCACCCACTGGGGGGCTAGGACCTGGGGCCGGACTGAGGGGCACTGGGTCGGGACTGGCCATCCATGTTTACATGGGTCCTGGTACAAAAAACGTTTGAGAACCACCATGTAGCTCTTGACCCCTGGTGTGGCTCGGAAGAGCCTCAGCCTTGTCTAAATCTCTTCTCTGCTGCCTCACTGTGTGTTCCCAAAGGAAAGCCTGGCACCTGCACAGCTGCGGGAGGCGGGGGACATCCACACCGGCCTGTCGGGAAGGGAGTGCAGGGCAGCTGCTTGAAAATGAAGTGCGTGTAAGGCAGGCATCAAGGACTGAAGGGGAGGGAAGGGAGTAATTTCCATCAAGCTAAACCTTTTCTAATCTTATAGCAAACAAGTTTTCGGGTTTCAAGAGTCGTTAATTGTCTGGGGGGTGGCGGTGAGAGCCTGCCTGTGCAGTTATTTATTGATGCATGCGCCTGCAGTTTGCAAGCACGTGTCCGCCGGGGCCCAGCTCGTGGCTCTTGGGCGCTGGGAGCAGCCGAGCCGTGGGAAGGAGCTGCCTGGTCCTCCAGAGCCTGCCGTGCAGACGAGCCGGGTCTGGTGGCGTGCGAGGTGCGTGGGGGAAAGCCCGCTTCCGACCCGGCCGAGGCCGGTAGGAGAAGCCGGCCCGGGCGGCCGCGCCGCAGCCCCGCCCCGCCCCCCGGAGCCGCCCGCCGCGAGGTGACCACTGCTGCCGCGCGGGGGCTGCTCGAGGGCCGCGCTGCTACTCGGGAGGCGGCGCCTGGGGCCGTGCCCGCTGCCCCGGGGCTGCCGTCCCCTGGGAGACGGGACGCGGGGGCGCGGGCGCAGCTGGGCAGGGCCGCGCCGCGCCGCGCGCGGGGATGGAGGGGGACGAGGCGGAGGAAAGTTTCCGTGGGGACGAGCGAGTGCGGTTCGTGGGGCAGCGCCTGGCACAGCTGCTGCGGCTCCGCACCGAGCAGTGGCAGCGCTACGTGGCCGACGAGGGCACCCGGCGGGTTCTGGCCGACTTCTGGGCCGCGCCCGGCCCGGCCACCCTGGCGCTGCGCTTCCCGGCCCCGGCCCCGGCCCCCGCGCGGCAGGTAAGCGGGGCCACCGCCCGAGCGCGCGGGGCTGGAAGGGAAGGCGCGGAGCTGAGCCGGGACCCTCCGCCGCGCCGCGAGTCCGGGCTAGGCGGGGAAGCTGGGGCTGTGGGACTCCGTGCAGAGGCTGCAGCATAGCGACTTCCCGCGAGGAAACTACATCCTCCTTTCTCGGGTTTTTTTAATTCCCTTTTGCGAATGCGATCGTCTGGGTTACACCAGACCGCGTCGGGGAGCAGCTGCTCCCACAAAGGATCCCTCTTAGCAGACGGGGGGACTCTGCAGCCAGGCAGATCCGTGCCACTTCCTAGACTGCAGTCTGGTTGAGTCCTCTTGATACTTACTAATGGCCAAACTTCCACTTAATGTAATGGGTCCTGTAGACTATAGAGGGGCATATTTGCCCTGCCATTCAGATCTGTTGGAGTACTCTTGGGTGTAAGAGGAAAGCACATCTGGACCATAGTTCCTAAATCCTAATCCCTAACATACCTTGTTTAGTATCTTGACCCCACTAAATTCAATAGGAGCCTTGCCATTAATATCAAGGGGACCAAAATTGATTGTTATAACTAGGAAAGAATAACTTACGGGGAATAATGTTTGTATATCCATGTCATGTGGTAGCTCTCTTCCTCCAACTTTCAGTGCACTTATTTAAAACTTTCACTGTGTATCTGCATGGCTGTTTTTTACCTTATAGTTCTTGCCTGATCTCCATCACTGGCTGCCAGTTGTAGAAAGCTTCTATTAGTTCTGTTGTAATGCAAATAGTTGTCCTTCCAGACTTTTCAAATCCTTTGTTTCCTCAATGCAGAATATGGAATTGGGGCACAAGGTGGGAGAAAGCTAATTTGTTCAGTAGCTGGAAAAAAGCACAGATGCTATATTTTTCTCCCAAGTTCATTAACTTTTTTCATGAGAAACTTACTTTTGCCCCCAAATAATGTGTATTCTAGTAAATCAAAACTACCTGTAAATTTGCATGAGCTCCACTGAGTTGCTTCCGCCAGGGTTTTTTTTGGCATACTTGCCATGAAACTGCAACTTTTCATTTCAAAATAATATTTAATTTCAAAATCTACTTTGGGGAAAACAAATGTTATAAACGCAAAAAAGAAACATATTTCAGGTCAATGAAATCTGGATTCAACCTGAAACGGAGCATTTGTTTCAGCAGGAAATTTGAAAAAGCTTTCCTTTTAGGTCAACTGACATCTCTCTTTCTCCTCCCTGATTTTCTTTGGTTTGGCCAACAAGCCAATAGCTTGCACAACTGTTTCTTAGAAGGCTCTTCCAGTGGCGTACTACCATTAATGCCCCTCATCAAAAAAGCTAAAAATTATGTATAAATAAACTTAATTATAACCAGTAAGACAAAAATACAATAATAATAGGTGTCAAGAGCCTGTGACCAGTTCTTATGGTTACCCTTTGCCACTTAAACTAGTTGTTTACTACTAATTTGCTAATTATGCCTTATGGTATCTTCATGATTCTGTCTTAGAATTTGTGACTTAATTTGGAAAAAAAGAACATCTTTGTGGCTTTGGGTATTAAGAATAGGAAATAGCACACTTTCAACAAAGCTTGGCCCTGGTCAAAGCCTCTTGTGACAAGCTGGATCTAAATTGTCCTACAAGACTCCTAGTTTCTGCAGCAGACTGGAAAATGTCCTGTACCTTAATTTTAAATTTTATACAGAAATTTAATCAAAATAAAATAATATATTTAGATATCCCCTTTCTTATTTACTTTTATATTGCATTGTGGGATCAGTGTGAAATAAATTCAGTTCTGTTTTTTGTTGTGATACAGATCTTGAATTTGTGCTGGGAGGAAGTTAACTTGGATCAGTTTTACACCTAACACCAGGATGATTCTCCACCCCCCCCCCCCCCCGGTAGTGGTAGTGGTCATGTATCTGGGGTGGGGCAGAGCCCAGGCTCTCCTATCTCTTGCTATTCACTGCATCTGTGCAGGAAGGTTGGTAGTGACAGACTCTGTCCTCCTCCACTAAAATGTAGTGCAGAGACCTAAAGGGGTGTCCTCCTTGTAGTCCTCTGCATGGGACTACTAGATAGGCCACAGGTTAGCTCTAAAAGCTGTCATTTTTAGGTTTCCCGGATATTTGTCTCTGAGATTTGTCATTTCACACTGCCTGCAGACCCTAGAATTGATTATATCAACTGTTTATACTCGGTTTGTGATATAAAGTTTTCCTTGCCACCACAAAGTCTAAGAAAAGTTTTGTTTTTTTTAATATTTAAATAAAAATTCAGATTCTTCATCTGTACAGTAAGTTTTGGGACCTGTGGCAAATTCCACAGCTGCCAAATTGTGAACACGTGGAGTCCTGGCTTCCCTGATTCTGGACAGGTTTTTTGTTTTTTAGTTTTGTTTTGTTTTATTGGACACATTGATAATTTAGTGCCAAATCCTGCTGTCAGAATCCTTCATTTAATTCTCACTGATTTCAGTTAGGAGTTATATATAATGAGAGAGAGATATCTATTCTCCCGTGTGTGCACACACATGTGCATGCACACGCACAAAATGTTAGTGGACAAAATGTAGCTCCGTGTATAACCTAAGACGTTTTGTAGACATTGTGTATGAAGTGTATCTTCTCTAGCTCCAGGGAGGCGTACAGTAGTGCAGTTTCACCCTTCCTTTGATTCCTGGTCCACCCAAAATTTAAAAGCAACTGTCTGACTGCAGTAGCAGCATTTCTAGGCTGTTCTATTCAAGCAGCAGTGAGGCAGTCACTTGGCTTCATGTTTCATTATAATCTATGTGATTCTTTCTGAACTCTTCATTTTACAGGTGTTAACAACTCCCTCACCTTTCTAATGGTCTTGATGTCCTATTAGTCAAGCTATCCTTTCTTTTGCAGGTCTGCTCTCTGTAGCTGTTCCTAGTAATGTAGCTCCTATTTCACAGTCCTGCAAGCTGTTTTTAACTCTAGCTAAAAACATTAACTCAGGTGAATGTGAACACAGCTGTGGAAATAACTTTCAGCAAAGTATTGGGCACATTGTTAAAACACTCGGGAAGGGCTAGATTTTTGTTTTATGAATCTTAAAAGAAGATGTGCATTTAATTCCAATGATTACAACACTAACAAAACAACATGTTTTGATTTTTTTTGCTTAATCTGTTGTGGCTTTTAATATATAACATATGATATAACACATTACTGTACATTCCGATAAAGTTATATTTGTTTTTGCTTTAATCTTAAACTGAATGATATTGCCCTAAGCACCTAGCACAGTCAGAGAGTTTCCAGTAACTGGAGAAAAATGTATTGCATTTGTGATGATGCACCACAGCTTTGGCACCCCAATTTTCAGAATCCTAGATCTGCCTATGCCTACTTCTAACATGTATCTGCATTATTGGTCAGAAATGTGGTTGCAGTTTTTAAATCAGTTTTAAAATAAGGTTGTTTCTATTTGTTTTCATGTTTTAGAAGTGAAATCAAGAATAATCTAACTTTCTGAGTACAGGGATAATTTAGGTAAGTAGATTAAATTACATGTGCTGGACCATATCAGTGGGCATTAAACTTGTTGAAAGACAAGTGTAAGGTCTGGGTGTGAATAGGTTTTGGACTCTTCCATCTGAGAAGTTGTTCTTAGAGTCTTCTTCAGAATCCTAGACTCTTTTAGTGCTTGTTCTTTGCTACCTAACTTCCTTCTACCTAATCCCAAAAGGCCTTCTTGGGACCTGTGTTGTATGCACATTTGAAATGTATGATTATCAGAATTCCTTTCATTCTATTTCTGTTTCTACTTTTTAGTGCAATAACCTGTGTCTCTCCTGTTTCAGATGCCCAGTGATGTGAAACATAAAGTAGTTTATGTTATAAAGAACACTGCAGAATGCATTGGACCGGACAATTACAAACAAGCCATCATGTTTGCTGAGTTGTCTGACACACCACTTGAACACACAATTACCTTGATAGAAGAGGTATTTATAACAAGATACTTGTGAAACAGTTTAAAATCTGAGTTTTGCATATACTTTAACTTAAACCAGACTACTGAAAAAATAACTCTTAAATGAAGAGATTTTTTTTTGGATACTGGAAGTATTGTGTAGCATGAAGTACACATTCTTGTTTCTGTTTAAATTACCAGAGCCAGCCCACAGCAATATGTATTGGGTTGCGAGTTTTTTTGTCCAGAGGGTGTCATTATGACAGGTCACAAGTCAGTTCTCTTATGACTAGTCATAACCTTTTATTCAGGAATATTAAGTTGGTTAAGTCAACATGTTTAAGGTTAAAAGTATATACAAATATAATATTCATAGCCATATGAGTAAAAAGATTTTGCATCCGTGCATTCTCAAGTGGTATTTTGTAAGAAGGGGTATAGAACAGATGAAAAGTTCGTAAAAGTTTCTATCGCAAGTAGGTTTTTTGAGTTCACTCTTTGTCATTGCAATAATGATACGGCATCATGACTGAGACTTCTTTTGAAAGGAGAGGAAAAATGTATATACAAATTTTTTTAAAATCCTGTTGTTCTTTGGGCGGTGTTTCTTTCTTTAATATAATTGCCTATTTAACGGCAGATAACTGGTGAAGTAATCAAATCGGAGTCCATTCCATTGGTATACCTATACTTTCCTTTGTATATAGAAGCACAGCAATTTTTTTCCTGAAACTTTTCCTTTTGGCACTTGACCTATGTTGATGGGTATTCAGGGTTTCAGGTAGACGGGAATGGTTTTCCCATACTACAAACATTTGAAATTTCAGGAAAAACGCCCTTTTCTACATTGAGTTGAAACAGACTTGAAATATTTCACAAAAAATGAGAACAAGATCAGCCCCAGGTTAAGCTCATACATTTCTAGTCAAATGCTCTTCCTTGAAATCTAGAACTCCAAGTGTAGCTTTTACGTTAAGGGCAATATTTAGTTTTGATATAAGACAGCAACTTCCTTGATTCTGCTATCAACAGGGTAGAGCTGACTATGTTCTGGTCCTGAGAGACCTTTTCCAGGTAATCTTCAGTCAAAACTAGCATATTGTTGTTAGAAGTGTGGTAAAGGGGAGCAACGAGGGCACCAGCAAACGGCAACAACTATGCTGCTGGACTGGCCACTGCCATGCCACTGGCAGCTTAGCTAGTGACACTTCCCTATGTGCCGCTGCTGCTCAGGGTAGTCGGGCATCTTATTATGCCTCAGATTCTTACAGAAAGTGTTGTTTTCAGGAAGAGAAAATTATCTGCTGTTAAGATGCAATAACGCAGTATATTTAAATATGATGGCATGATCACTATTATTAATATTGATTAGTGGTTTTGAGAGTCTTGAATTACTACCCTGGGGTGGTAATGAAGTTTGAGAGGAAATAAAGGTTATGGGGCAGGGGAGACAAGCTGACAAAGAGAGAGGGAGATAATAGAAATGTAGCAAACTAGGAGGAAGACAAAGCATGGAAACTCCTGTGGGGTCAGGATTTCACCCATATTATCTCGAGAATACTGGAAATCCATTTCAGAGAGGTTGGAAACATTCTCGTTTTCAAAAATGTCACAAGCAGGAAAAACCGAGCTATGGTCACAAATAGCATGATGAAAATAAGAGGGAAAATTACTGATGCATAAAAGACATGTTCACATATCAAATTTATTTGTGAGCTTGGTTTTATGAAAGTTGATGTAAACATCCAACTTGCTCAGATGCTTTTCCTATTAAAAAGGGCCATGTAGTTGAATGATACTTTTTTCCTGATTTGTTGCTATAGAAATTACATGGCAGAGATCAAGCATCTGGAATTTACTGGTAGTTGTACAAATCATATTTATAATGCTACTGTAGCTTTGCCAATAAATGAATGCCTGTCCATACCCACAGATTTGTTCTCTTTTAGACAGGGTAGGTTAGAGCTTTGACTTTCTTTTTTCCTCACTCTTAGTTCCTTTCTTCTTTTCCCTTGGTTGGGACAAAAGGAAAAAGTGATCAACATAGCAAATTGTTCACTTTTTTTCTGAAGAAATTCAGTGTTTGTCATTTGCTTTGTGTGTACTATCACTGCAACATGTAGTTATTCTGATCTCTCTTTGCATAGGATACAATCTGAATATATATAGTTTGAGTATATATGTGTATCAAAAGTAATTTATAAAGCCTAGTTTGTTTAAAATATTTTTGAATTATGGTTTGATTTAGTTATTCTTTCAAGGTTTAAACAGTAGTTTATGAAGTAGCACTGAGAAACATTAAACATTTCAGCTGATTTGTAAAATGTCTGCCTTGCTCTGCCTCCAGATTTTAGCGCCTCTGTTATCCAATAAGAAAAATCATGACTCCTGGCCACAGTTTATTTCACAAGACATCGAGCGTCATGTGGAAACTATGAAAAATAAAGCACATATTACGAAGGGATGGATGTCAGGAAGAACATTTCTTACCATTCCAACAATTTTAGCAAAGACGGACTTACGTGTGAGATGTGCTGAAAATAAGTAAGGAATGATTATATTATGTTCCATGTAACATAGCAAAGAGTCGTTGCACTTAATGGTGTTTCAGCCATAGTAATGCAAGTAGGTATTACTTCAAGAGTCTATGTTGTAGCTGTGTTCGTCTGAGAAACAGAGATGCACAAAGCTCTTGGGCCGGAGGTGGCATCTTTTATTAAATCAACTAAATAGTAGCAAAAAAAGTCTTTTTTTGCAAGCTTTTGGGCACAAACACCCTTCTTCAGGCTGAAGAATTCTCCTCAGCCTGAAGAACAGTATACATGCCCGAAAGCTTGCAGAGAGAATTTTTTTTGCTACTATTTAGTTGGTTTAATAAAAGATATCACCTCTGACCCAGACCTTTGTGCATCTCTAATGGGTATTACTTGCATTTATGATTTAAAGTGATTTAGTTTTAAATTGCTTTTTACTCACTTAAGCTAAATTTGGTTTCAGTGTAAACTTCAGAGTAAAAATATCAACATGCACACATTTTAGTGAAATAACAAAAAATGTAAGTTAAAAGATTGAAATGTTTTGTTTCAAGTTCATCATTGACTAGATACAATCTCATCTTGGTTGCTGAATAGTTTTGCACTCTGTATATACTAATGCAAGTTTAAAAAATGAACTTATCTCAGTTTTGCTTGCTACCATCTTGCCTTCATAGTCCCAGTACCATTTCAGAAAAAATATTTATACAAATATTTATACAAAGAATGCACTTTAAGAACTATTAAAGAATATTTACTTAAAGTGATATTCATACTAATGACTGGTTTTTTTTGCACTGGAAATCTCATTCTAAGAGTTATAATCCTTTCAGAAAATGAGAACAAGGCAGTCTGCTCTGTTGGTAAATTCCACAGTAGCATTCAGATTTGAAGTATTAAATACTCAGAGTGAACTTTTCAGTGGATTTACAACCCAGCAAATATTAATTGACAATGTTTGTTCAACAGCTTTGAATAATGAATAAATATAGAAATTTGTATTTATGAGCTCTTAATCTTTCCTAATAAAATTTCCTGAGAACTTATTTGTAGTTCTTTGAAATTATCTATCTGGTGAGCACTGAACATGGTGTTCTAGGTGTGTTCACACTGAAGTAGAAAGGAAGGCGTATCTTGTCACAGTAGTGCTTTTGCCTACCGCTTGTAATTCAATGAAAACAAAAATAAATGTGTTTTCTATTTTGCAGACAGGATTCTTATGCTAGGACTGTGCTACATGCAATTGAATCTATGATTATAAAATGGTCACATCAGATACGTGACATAGTTCAAAGGGATTCTGTTCAACTGCTTCTGCATGGTGTTTATCCAGACCCCCAAACTGAGCTCACCTTCTGGAAGGCAAGAAAAGATGATCTATTATGTATACATGATCAAGTAAGTGATTTCAAATATCATAATAAATATGATGGGAAGCTGACTGGATTTTTAAAAAAATTTTGGATGGAAAACTAGCCACTCTTTTTAGTGTGTCATTTTTGCAAATACCTTTTGTGGTAAAATCAGGAAAGGGGGACAGGATCCCCGATGGTCACAGTGGGCCGAGGGTGTACAAACAGGTGGGATTTGCGGTGGTGGAGTCTGAGTGGCACACAATCATATGGTTCCAAACAAGGTGGTTTATTTAACTTACACTTTGATGGCGTAGGCGGAGGTAGCTTCTTCGGTTACAGTATAACACAAAACAACAGAGGGGGTCTTTTGGCCCACAAGGTTCCCCAACGGGCCCTTGCTTTCTAGCCGGAGCTAGGTGCGGCTGCCCGTTGGTTAGTCATGAGCTGTTGACCAGCCCTAAGTAGGGATATCAAGAAACAACAAAACTGTAACGTCGTGGTGCCAGTTCTAAGCGGCTGAACGGATGATCCAAGAGTGGTAAGTGAAGCCGAAGTCGGATGCCAGGTAGGTCGTGGTTGTGGTAGGTGGGTCAGCGCAGAATCGAAGTCGAGGTTGAAAGCTAAAAGTCCAAGAATCCAGAAAGATCAATGCTGTACGAACGAAACGCAATCAGAGACGTAGCAAGAATCCCCGCTGGAGGAGACTGATAGGCCGCAGAGCCTAACTGAGAGACAGTCCCTGGAAACCAGCCTCTCTCCTTCTTACAGGTTCTCTCCTTACAGGTTGGGGAACTCCCCTCTTGCCAGCACGGAGACGGAAAAGGATCTTGGAGTCGTCATTGACTCCACGATGAACATGGGCCGGCAGTGTGGGGAGGCAGTCAAGAAGGCCAATCGTACCCTGTCATGCATCCACAGATGCATCTCGAGCAGGTCCAGGGAGGTGATCCTCCCCCTCTATGCGGCACTGGTCAGGCCGCAGCTGGAGTACTGCGTCCAGTTCTGGGCGCCACACTTCAAGAGGGACAAGGACAATATGGAAAGAGTTCAGAGGAGGGCCACTCGTATGATCAGGGGTCAGCAGGGTAGGCCTTATGAGGATAGGCTACGGGACCTGAACCTGTTTAGCCTCCACAAGAGAAGGTTAAGGGGGGACCTTGTGGCCTGCTACAAACTGGTCAGGGGGGATCAGCAGGTATTGGGGGAGTCCCTGTTCCCCCGTGCGCTGCCAGGAGTGACCAGGAATAACGGTCACAAACTGGCGGAGGGTAAGTTTAGATTAGATATTAGGAGGCGCTACTTCACAGTCAGGGCGGCTAGGGCCTGGAACCAGCTTCCAGGGGAAGTGGTGCAGGCTCCTAGCCTGGGGATTTTTAAAAGGAAGTTAGATGAGCACCTTGCCGGGGTCATCTGACCCCGGTGCTCTTTCCTGCTAAGGCAGGGGGTCGGACTAGATGATCTACCTAGGTCCCTTCCGACTCTAGCTACTATGAAACTATGAAACTATAAATCGGGTCTCCCCCCTGAGGGAGGGGCTCACTAACCTTTTATACCAATTTAGTGGCCAATCAAAACACTCCCTCCACAGAATTTTCTGGTCTGATTACTTCAGTCAGTCAGTGGACTGAGCATGCGTCTGACTGAGTTCTGTGTGAGAGTAAGCATGCGCGCAAGTGGAAAGTAGGTCAGACCTGATTGACGGTTCCTCAGGTCACCCAGGGGGCACGTGCTGGGTGAACCTTGGAATTTTCCACTCATCGACTTAAATGCGCATGTCAATTTTTACTCTTCTGTGTTGGCAGCACTCGTAACTAAGATTTTTCCATGACACCTTTGAGAAAATATGCTGAGTATATAAATAATTGGCTTTCTTAGCTGTTCCTGAACATAATGGAGTTGAAATTGAGTGGGCAGTGAAAACTAATTGGTGGAATAGCAGAGTTTACAAGGCTCACATGCTAGTGGGGAACTGTCTAGAATATTTAACTCCTCATTTCCAAGTTTTCTAATACTTGTATAGTCTAACAGTAAAGAATTTTTGTATAATTATTTTTATAATTGTTATCCATGTTCATAAAATGTATTTTCAACCTTAAATTAAAATAATTATAATTTTATTTAGGATTTTCCAGCAATTTTTAGCCAAATTTTAGCCAAACACCGTATCCCACAAGTGCCGCAGCCTCCATATTCGCCTGATACGGCGTCATGTGACCTATGAGGGTTAGGTTCCTGAAAGTTCCCACAGTTTGAAAAACCAGCAGGGCTGGGGCAGCAGAGGCTGTTGATGAGGGGTGAAGGATACCAGCAAGTCTGTGGGGGGTCGGGTGGGGAGGGGAGTAAGAGGCATAAGCAAAGCCGGGGGGCTGTAGGTGGTATTTTCAGACTGTACCTCCCTTCTCTGAAGCGTGGATACTTAAAACCGTGGTTGGTGAGGTACTCCTCTGTGTGTGTGTATAATATTAAACGCATGTAATTTTATTATTCATATGTGTGCATGTGATTATTAGGGCTGTCAGTTAATCACGATTAATATGTTAATTGTTTTTTGTGTTAATTTTTTAACATGTTAATTGTATGCGTGGTTTTGGAGCTCACTCCTGGGCCCACTCCCAGGCTCCACTCTGCTGCCATCACCATCACCGCTGCCTCCAGGCTGTCTCATGGGGCAGCAGTGGCAGCACAGAGGACTGCAGGGCAGCCTGGACACGGGCTCCAGGTGCTGCAGCAAGGGGGGAGAGGTACACAGACATGTAGTTGCAGCCTGCAGGCTGCTAAGAATGCAGTCCAGTGGTGTGTGGAGCAGCAACCAGAAAGTAAATCTGTGAAGAGGGAAAGGGTGTGGGGGAGGGGGTCAGATTGAGGCCCCCACAGTGAGGGAAAGGGCTGGGGAGAATGGCGCCCTGGGGCCAGGGTGGGCCATAAGATGGAGTCACAGCTCATCTGGGGGGAGAGGGGGAAACAGCTCTTGCTGCTGCCCCTGTTCCTCCCCCCGTCCCGGGGGAGGCATAGGGGGCATGTCCCTCCTGGATTTGTGCATGCGGTGGAGTGGAAGTGGGCTGCTGTAACATCCTGCCTTTGCCCCAGGAGCCATTCACTGGCTGCACCACATCCCCTTCCCACCGAGCAACAGGAGGCACAGCATGATGTCATGCAGCTCCCAGGGTAAAGGCAGCAGGGCATAGAGCAGCATGTGCAGCCTGCCTCCACCCCTTACACAAACTCAGGAGGCACGTGCCCCCCATGCTTCCCCAGGGGATGCACGCGATAGTGAGAGCAGTCCCCACCCCCATGCGCCTGGACAAGCTGTGGGTCCATCCCACGACCCACACTGATGCTGGTGCGCCATTCAACCCAGCCTCTGCTTTTGTCTTATTCCCTTTCTCACTGTGGGGCCCTTGATCTGCTTCCCCCATTCTCTTCCTCCTCCACAGACTTACCTGCTGGGTGATGTCTGTGTGTCTGTCTGCCCCTCACTCCCAAGCCACAGTACCCCGCGTCCTGTCAAGATATGAGACCCCCGCCTCCCCAGGCACAAAACCCCACACATACACCCACAGCCCCCCACACCTTCACAAATTCACCCCCACCATACACAGACACATCCCATACCCACACCCAACCATACAAAGCACCTGCATAATCTTGCATAACTTTGAGTTTTTCTGTACATCATTTTGAGTTTTTATCTATGCTATTAAAATTGCGATTAATTGTGACTAATTTTTTTATCGCACAAATAATTGCAACCCCTTTTTTTAATTGTTTGAGAGCCCTAGTTGTTTTATTTATATAGATCTATACATGTGTCAATCTCTTACACATTACATGTGTATATGTGTATGTCCAGTGTATATATTATACACGTGTGTGTGTGTGTATATATGTGTGTGTGTGTGTGCGCACTAATATATACACAGACATGTTTCAGCTCCTTTGCTTTTGTTTTTTCTTCCTTTAATCATTTAATCTAATGTATATCTTATATCTAACTCTTTCTCCTTCACTTGTTATCTTTTGTATATTGTTCTCACACCTAACTCAAATACCACATATAAAACAATACAGAGAAGCATTTTTTGTTAGATCCTGCAAAATAAAAATATTGCAGTTTATAAGCCAAGGCATTTTAAAGCCAAAAGAATAATTAGGAACAATTTCCAAAAATAAATGCAAAGGACAATGTGATGCCTCATGGAGAAACTGATGCAGGGGGATTTAGGATTCATTTTAATAGAAGAAGTATAGTTAATTTTGTTGTGCTGGTTTGATTATGTCAATCTAAAACGTAGTCTTAGAATCTGTTTCTGATTTAATCTTCTTCAGAAAACTGTGTATAAAGGATAGCTGTTTCTTTCTGGGGGAAAAATGGGATAGAAAAATCAGAGTGGGAAACTAGGTACACCCTTACTTAGAAGTGGATGCTGCTACTTTGTAATACTGACTTGTTAAACTTTATATTATGACTCTATCAACCATGTTTTATGAAAACCATTCTACTGTCAAAATTATATATATAATAGCAAATATGAAATATGGCTAGGAGATAGAAAACAAATCTGTTGCCATCTTATTTTAATTTCCTATTTCTTCTACACTAAATATTAGCCATGTTGTAATATAAATTAGACATCAAGACCCTAGTACATGCAACCTACTACTTGCTGCAGGCAATAATTTTCTGTTTATTTCAACTGACATTTGATCAGCCCTGTATACTTGATCTTTCTATTTCTTTTAAGTATTCTCTGACTCCATTGAAATCAGTGGATTTCACCCTCTATCGCCTAAAAGATGACCTTCTCCACCCTTTGACATAGACAGACTTAAATTAAAGATGTTGTGGTTTTTACTTGAAGTTTTCTCTCTTGTTTGTGTAATTCTAGCTTTGGAATCCTGTTGTTCAAAACATGGTTAAGATCTTAAAAGCCAAGGAGAGCAGCTACTATCCTGCTTCACAGAACGTTTTCAAGGAGGTAGAACATGGTAAGGGTAGCTTGAATGAGATTTATATTTTGCCTACATTTATGTATGTGGTGCAGAAAAATCCATAATATTGCTTGATGTATCACTATAATATGCTGCTACTAAGCTGTATCTCTGCTGCAGCAGCATACGCACATTAAATCATGCTGTTTTTGTATTTTGGGTTTGCTCGTTATTTACTTTAAAAAGTTTATGTAGATATTTTCCTTCCATAAAAGCCAAGGAGAGATATAGCAGTAATTAAATAAATTAGTATGTGGTTTTGTAAACATTGTTTTGGATCTTTCTCGCATAGTAAATCTGTTAATAGGTAGGCTTTATTGCTAATATGGGTAACTATTCCTTTATCATTATTTTGTATTTTATATATTGCATGAAATATCAGTAAAATATAGAAGAAATAGACATTTTTGTTATGATGTCTTTCATCCTATGATTTATTAGCTTTGCAAATAATTCAGATTTATACCCTTCTTGTTAAATAGATCAGTGTTGCCATCCACATTTTATAGATGGATACAGAGATGTCAGTTTATTTACTGAAAGTCATACCCCAGCTAAGCAGCCAAGGTCAGGATAGAAACTCAAGTACTCATTTGCAAGCTAATGTATTTTGAAGACGCAGTGAATCTTCAAACTGGTAATTAGACCCAGCCTTGAGTAACAAGCATCAGCCCAGTATTACCACTTTGATTTCTTGAAGTGTAATGTAACTTACAATTGTAGACTGACAAAAATAGAAATGATTTTTCTCCCTAAGAATATCTGAGAGGCTTAAGACAACCACACCTCAGTAGAGGCCCTACTAAATGAACAGCTTCTCAGTGACCAAGTACAGAGATAGTCGGCTTTTTGATCAGCCTCTTGGGGAGGAAAAGAAACATGGATTGTGTAATGACATTAGTTACTAGAACCAAATCATATGGCTGAAAGTCTTCATTCTTTAACTTTTTGAAAGATTTGAATAATGTAACAAAAGACTTTTCATACAGATTGAACAAGGCTAGCTTGTCAGAACTTGAATTCTCATCAAGTGTTACTTAAATGTGAACAAGGCTCTCTCGTCCCTATCTAGTTGCTAGAGTGGTGACCTTGCTGTGTTCCTATAACATAGCTTTTTAACAAGGTACATTATTGATTTATTGCTCATCCCCCATCTGTAGGACAAATGGCTTGCTTTATCTGCTCTGTCCTGTGTGAGCTGTGCAGCTTCAGTAATCCAACCAGGAATTAAAACAAAACTTTCAAGGTCACTGGAACACAAGTTTTCCTACCGCATCAAGGTGCAGGTGCTAGGAGAAGAGTATCTTCTGATGAAGATGTGTTAATGATTGAATGGGGTCAAATCTTGGCAAGAAAGTGCCCACTTGGCCACATGATAGGCATACGTTTTAAAGCATTAATGCATGCCTGTTCCAAATTACACTCCTTAGAAAGTTTTACTTTTCACGCTAGACAATATAATTGCAGAAAGGGTTGCAGCTTTTGTGAGTTTCTCAATACAGATACTGCACGGGAAGGACAAACATTTGGAAAGACATAAGAATATATTGGACAATAAGAAAAGTAAATCACTGAGATCCACTTTAACATTATTTGGTTATGCTTTTTTCCCTTGGCTTGTTTGTTGCATTTGCAGTTGTTGAGATGATATGGAGCAGGTAACAAGGTGCTCTACCAGCACTTCTGACTTTTACTACCTACCTGTGAAAACTACTGTACTTCACCTTGGGGAGTGTTTATAGTTCCAGGGTTAACTGCATCTCAGTTCTTCCTAGGCTAGGTACAGACATTAAAAAAGCTTGAGCCTGAATTGATTCAATCTTTGCAGGTTAGTCTAACCTGCGTAGATTGAACCAATTTGCAAGTGAATAGACATGCACTTTTGATTCCGGAAATGCAGCCATGTGCCTGCAGTGGCTCAGGCCAGAAGCTGGGGGATGCTAGAGTGAGTCCTCATCTGGAGGGAAACTGAGCTGAGAGCAGGGTGTGGCCAGGCCCTGACAGGCAGGGTATGATTGGGGAGATGTTTAAAACCCCACCCTGGGCTGCATGGTCCCTAGTTAGGTTGTGCCCTGCCAGGGGTCCCTGCTTCCCACCCTCCCTCCCCACCCCCATTTACTTGCTCACTACTCCAGCAGCAGGAGCTACACATGGCCAGACCCTGGTAGCCTGAGGGGAAGGGGGTAAGGGGTGGTATAGGTAGAAGTAGGCTGAGCTCATGCACCCAGGGCCATGGCGGCTAGACACCAGTAGCCTAAGGGGAAGTGGGGAGTGGTACAGTCACTGAAATAGTACTGGCTGCATCCCACACTGAAGATCCCCTCAGGCAGGGCCTGCACCACAGCACCTCAGCTGAGTCCCTTGGAGGAGCAGCACCCGAGGCTGAGGTGGGGGGGAATGTGACCTGGCTGCAGGCATGGAGGATGGGCCAGAGGGAGCCAGGATTAATCATGGAGCCCAATTCACTGGGAGCCAGATTCACTGGTGCCTCCTGCTGCAACAGGACTGCCCAGATTGAGGCAGCTCTATGGGGAGGGCACCCACCACCTCCCGTTTCCAGTTCTGCATGGGGGCCATGGTTCACAGGCAGACTGCAGTTGAAGCATGGCTCGTCACCCTCCTCCCTCTCCCAAGCAGTAGCAGAGTGAACCATCACGGCAGGTGGAGGTGAGGCATCTGTCACCCACCACATGTGGCAGCGCCAGGCGCACAGAATGGGCTGCTGCGGCCAGTTGCTGCCCATGCCGTGGGGCCAGGGTCAGCTGGGCTGCAGTGGGCCATTGCCTCTCCCTGCTGTTGCCCATGTCCCTGGGCCACAGCAGCTCACCTCAAGTACCCAGCATCACCATGAACAGGTGGCGGGTGACGGGTTCCTCACCTCTGCCCAGCATGTACTGCGGTGCAGGCCCTTGTCCCTGCCTGAGGGGATCTTCAGCATGGGATGGAGCCAGCATGATGTCAGTGCCCATGCCACTTCCCCCTTCCCCTCAGGCTACTGGTGTCTGGCTACACTCCCACTCCTGCCTCTTGAGCAGCAAGTGGGGCTGGGGATGCCTAGCAAGGGCTGCTGCCCCCTTCCGGGCAGACCTGGCTGCATTAAATGATGTTTAAAATGATGCTTAAAAAGACTGCAGATCTCAGACTTGTCTTCTCCACTTTCATGGAAACTAGCTTGAATTGAACAAGCATATTCCTGAAAAGGTCTTCAGTGTCTTCTGCATCATCCCAAGCTGCTGTTGCAGCTGTTTGATTGAAGTCATAGGAACCACAGATTGAAGAGAGAGAACTGTGGTATATAGATCCCAAACTCACAGAAGCAGAAGTGGTTGGGGAAGAGCCTTAGGTTTCCACAGTATAACTGAGCCTGTATGTGGTCCTCTGCTGGCATAAGTCCCAAAAACCTACAAGCATTTCTCCTTGGATCAAGGTCTTAATAATTTTTCCTTGGTTACAAAATAATGAAGTTTACCAAGTCAGGCTGTCTAACAGTGTTTGTGATAAGCTTTCTAATCTTTTAGAGTTATTTCTTTAGAGAGATTTTCCTGTTCCTTTTAGACTGAAATAATTTTGAATTCCTCATGATCAAATTGATTCAGAAACCATCATTACTTAAGCTTCACCATTTTCTCTCTGCTCTTTGTACAGCACTTGTGGAAGCCCAAGATGTTGAACTGTATCTAAGACCTCTCAGAAGGCATATTCAGCATCTTCAGGAGGCAGAATTCCCAAAGATATATCTTTTAATTCCTCCTTTATTTCACACCATCTGCCTGATCTGGAGTCACTCCAAGTTTTACAGCACGCCTGCACGAATAATAGTCTTATTGCAGGAGTTCTGCAATCTGTTCATTGACCAGGTAGCTTAAAATGTGAATAACAACTGTATAAGTATCTAATAAATAAGGGCCAGTCAATACGCTAATAATAAGAGTCTGAATTTAGTCTATGTTCATCTCTTTTCTAATAAACAACACAAATACAGAAAATTAATTATCCTTTTGCAGATTTTTAAGTAACCACTAAACCATTAAACCTGAAGCAGAACTTGAATAATTAAAATCATCAATTCTTCCATTTTACATGCTGTATATTAAAAATGCAATAAGCTGCTTTTCTAAAGAAGAAAAGTATTCAAAAACATGCAGCACTCTTGAAGTTGTTTTTATTGTTTATGTTGTTTTTCCTGATTGTAGGTGAGTCTAGTGACTCTTTGTATCGGGTTTGCCAGTAACTGTTTACTTATACAAATTGTAAAACTGTGATAAGATTTACTCAGGTCATGAAAGTAAGAGATTGCCTAACAATTTGTCAATGAATTATTGTGAAACACTGTTCTTTGTTTTTCCACTGCCAATAAATTGTCACAATTAAATAGGGACAGGACTAGGAATTTAAAAAAATTTATGACAATTTTCATTCTTCCCTTCCAAAACTGAAAAAAACATAAATAACGGTATGCCTTTATACAAATCTATGACTTTCCCCTATCTTTAATACTGCTTGCAGTGCTGGTCACCTCATCTCAAAAAGAATATTGTAGAAGTAGAAAAGATGTAGAAAGTGCAACAGAAAGAACCAGGAGTAGGAAACCAGCTTCTTTTCAAATAGAGGCTGAAAGTCTTAGACTTGTCAGCTTAGACTGTACCTTGGATTGGCCTCAAGTGCAACGTGCAGTGCGTGAGTCAGTTGCAGCCCCTGCATGCTCCAGAGCACATGCCAGACTAGTTCTGAGGCCTGTCCGAGGTGCATGCTGTATGCCATGCCTATGTCAGACTGCTCTGCTTGTTGGATCTGGCATGTGGGCCAGTTTGTGGGCCTGATTTGGCATGCCGTCATGTAGTCCTCTGGGCCAGATGATTTTGATGTGCCCCGATAGACCTCAAATCATGAATGGCCTGGAAAAAATGAATAAGGAACTGCTTTTAACTAAGTTTGATATTGCAAGAACTAAGGGGAATGTAATGAAATTACCATGTGATGAGTTTAAAACAAACAAAAGGCAGTATTTTTTTTGCAATGCATAATTAACTCATGGGACTCATTTATACAGAATGTTGCAGAAGTCAATAGTATTACCAGGTTTAAAGAGGTTTAGACAGATTTATGGGGGATAGGTCCCCCATACAGGCTAGTCAAGGATGTAACCTTTGGCTCAGAGTATTCCTAATCCATGCATACTGTCACTGGGAATGTGTGAGAAGGGAAGGATCACTCTATGTATGCCCTGTTTCTTGTACTTTTTGTGAAGTGTATTCACTGTTCATTGCTTTTGGAGACAGAATATTGGTCTTTGGTCTGATCCAGCATGGCAGTTCACAGTATGTTCTTAATTTATAGCGATGAGATTAAATAACAAAAAAGCAAAAATGGGTAAGAAGGGACGTGAGTATGCTTTCATCCTCTATTTTATAAAAAACAAACAAATCACTCAGCAGGGATGGCAGATAAAAAATAAAAATGAGCTGGTAGCCATGCTGAGGCAAAGCAACAAGGAAGAGATTTTTTTACAAAGTACTGATAATACTGATAGAGTGCTCAAGTCAACAGAAGAAAATGGACTTCTGAATCATTAGTTAAGCTATTTTCCACAAATAATTTCATATTCTACCAATTCATTTAAATTAATTACTAACAATATTCATTGTTGCTAATTAATTGTACAATACCAGTCTTTGTGGAGTACTGTATTTACTCAAATACAAGATGAAATGTTTTTCCCTCTATTAGCATGGGGAAGATTCATAGACATTAGGGCTGGAAGGGACTTTGAAGTTCATCAAGTCCAGCCCCCTGCCCCAGGGGCAGGAAGTCATCTAGGGTCAAAGGACCCCAGCAAGATAAGCATGCACACATTTCTTGAATGAACCCAGAATAGGTGCCTGCACCACTTCTGGAGGGAGTCTATTCCAGGCCTTGGGGGCTCAAACAGTAAAGAAATGTTTCCTTATGTCCAGCCTAAAACAGTCTTGGAGGAGTTTATGACTGTTGATACTTGTTATCCCTCAGAGCGCTCTGGTGAACAGACATTCCCCCAGATCCTGATGCATACCCCTAATGTTACAGGCAACCACCAGGTCACCCCTGAGCCTGGGCTTCCCCAGGCTCTCAGCCTCTCTTCATAAGGCCTATTTTCTTGCCCTCTGATCATGTGCATGGCTCTCCTCTAGACTCTGTCAAGCTTATTGACATCCTTCTTGAATTGTGGAGCCCAGAATTGGATGCAGTACTCCAGCTGTGGCCTCACCAAGAGCAAGTACAGCAGGAAGATGGCATACTGAGATTTACTTGAGAAGCATCTGTGGATGCAAGCCAGAGTTTGGTTTGCTTTACCAGCTGCGACATTGCATTGGTGGCTCATGTTCATCTTGTGGTCACTGATGACCCTCAAGTCTCTTTCAGCCATGGTGCTAGCAAGCATAGCACTGCCAAGCCTATTAGCATGCTGCGGGTTTTTTCCCCACTGAGGTGAGTACCTTGTATTTATCAGTAGTGAACATCATCAGGTTTGTACCCACCCACTTACTAAGCTTATCCAAGTCAGCTTGGATCACCTACCCTTGGGTGTGGACGCTATGCCCCAAAGTGTAGCGTCGTTGGCGAACTTAGCCAGTGCCGCTTCTGACACCAATGTCCACATCATTGATAAAGATGTTGAAGAGAACCAGTCCAAGGACAGAGCCTGGTCATGGAGCACTATAATGATTTGCTACTATCGACTGCTACTCGCTGGGTCTGACCTTGAAGCCAGTTTCCCAGCCATCGGACTGTGGTATGGCCGAGGCTGGGAATTTTTCCATGAGAATGTCATGGGACACCAGATCGAAGGCTTTTTTCAAGTCCAGACATACGATGTCAATCTCTTCTCCCTTGTCCAGGTTGTAGCAGGATGGCATCTTAGGGTCACTGTGCTCTCCCCTAAAGTGCCTTCTGTACCGTGCCAAGCGTTCTCTAAGCACCCTCATAATCTCACCTGCCACATCTTTGATCTTGTGTATTTATTGTAGGGAGGCTGTCCTTCATTCTCTTGGCTACAGTTTTCCTGCTATGTGCCAGATCCGCCTCAGTCTCCCTGGCACTTGGGCACTCTACAGCTCTGCCTTGCTCCGTGGCCTGTTGATGCTCTGTCCCTTCCCAGTCTCGTCCTGCTTGGGCTCTATGGAGCCACGCCTCACTCTGTACTTTACGGTGCTCAACGTCCGTTGCTGCCCACCCTCTGGGGCTTCTCGCTCACCCCGCGCTTCCCTGGTGCTCAGGTTCTCAACGACTTTGTTAGTTCTGCCTTCCGGGGTACTCAGGGTCATCCCTGTCCCAATACTGCACCTTTTCCTGGCGCTTGGGGATGGCACCCCCCTCAGCTGTGCACTTGCTGACGCTCTGGGTCAGGGCCCTCCCTGCACTGTCCTTTCCGGCAGTCTGGGAGGCACACTCCCTCTGCTGCACCCCTTTTGGCTTAATGGTTGCTGCCCCTTTCTCTGGGGCTTCTCAGCATTGCTGCCCCTCTCTCTGGGGCTGGGGTCCACATTCTAATGTGGTTCCTCTGTGAGGCCTCCTTCATCCCCTTTTTATAGCCTCTTCCAATCCTCCAGGGTAACAACAACCAAAACACAAGCCCCTTGGTGTCACAGCGCGGGGACCTAGAAGCAGCCGTGATCTCTCCTGGCGCCTCCTACCGTGTCAAGTTGGCGATCAAGTACCCTCATCTCGCCCGCCACATCTTTGATGTTATCTAATTTTATAATGGAGGCTGCCTTTTGTCCCCTTGGACACGGTGCTCTGTTTATCCTGGCCCCTATTCTGTATGGAGTGACTTGGTGCACCCCAGCCTTATGGGATATGTGTGGCTCCAACCTCCCCTGTACCACGCCCCAAGCCTCGCAGATGTCCCGGACATTATCTGGTCGGTTTTCCTTTCTGCACCCACACTGGCGCCCCCTGGGCTTGTCACGCAGCCGGTGCCCACTCGCTGGCGCCCCCTGGGCTTGTCATGCAGCTGGCGCCCACTCGCTGGTGCCCCCCCCGGGCTGCGGTCAATGCCCCCCAAATGTGCCCTTTCTGGGCTTCTTGCCTGTGCGCCCCTCCCTGAGGCTTCTCGCCTCTGGGTGCATGACCTCCCTGGACTCCTCGCCTATGGGCCCCCTCTGGGTTTCCGCCCACACTGGGGCTTCTCCCGCATGTGCCCTCCCTGGGGCTTTGCCTTGCAACTGGGCTTCTCTTCCTGTGTGCCCTCCCTGGGGCTTCTATTCCTTTACGCCCTCCCTAAGGCTTAACGCAAGCACCCCCTGGGCTTCTTGCCGGTGCCCACTCTGGTGCTCCTCACAATTGGGGCTCAGGTGGCCTTGGCCATACCTGGCCCCCAGACCCCTTCTTAGGTTTATGATCCTTATCCGGCTCAGGTGTCCTCAGCCTTACCTGGCCCTTAATCCAAACTGTTGTGCCCCCTCTGGCACCAGGAACCCCCACGCTGCTGGGGCGCTCCTATGAGGCCTCCTCCAACCCCTTATAGCCTCACCCAGTCCTCCGGTTTAATAACAAACAAAGTCTTCATAAGCCAACCGGCTGTAACACAAAAACCAAACCTCCTGGCTAAAGCTCAAACCCTAAGCCTTCTGGCTACTCATCATTTCCATCCCTGCCAGGGATTTCTCTACCTGGTATCCTTGCCCATAAGCTGCTCAGGCATCTCAACTCTGTCTGCTTCCACAGAGCTCTACCTTCCTCAGCTGCCAGAGGGGAACTGCCTCCTAGGTTTCAGCCTGGGCTGTTTATATACTCCAGGCCCTGCCCCATCCTGGTCAGCTGACCCCTGTGGTTGCCCCGGCAACCAAGACCTGTCCTTCTATAGGAGCACCTGCGACACTTGGCTATAACACAAATCTATGCCTCATGGCTAAAACATCCTTCGAACTCTCACCCATGTTACTAGCTGCTTGCACATCCAGGCCTTTTCCTTTTCACACATTCGAGGCCGAGCTCCTTCCTCCTTGGCTGCAAGTTGCCCCCCTCCTGGCCTTTGGCCTACAATTTATATAGGAGCCAGGCCCTGCCCCTTTCGGTCACCTGACAAGACAAGTGTGTGTCCTTAGCTCCCTCTGGTTGCCCCTAGCAACCGGCACCTGAGCTGCTACTCTGGCTCTCCAAGTAGCAGGCACCTTAGTGCCCTGCTACACAGTTGATATGTCACCTGGTCATAGAAGGAGATGAGATTGGTCAGGCAAGACCTACTCGTGCTGTCTGTCCCTGAGGATGTTGCCCTCAGCCAGCTTATCAAGAAGGGTCTTTTTGATAATTTTCTCCAAAATCTTGATTGAGGTCAAACTGGCCTGTAATTCCCAGGGTCTACTTTTCGCCCTTTCTTGAAGATGGGTACCACATTGGCCTTCTTCCAGTCTTCAGGTACTTCACCTGAGCACCACGAGTAGTTTTGCCAATGTTTGGACTAAGACACCTGCTAGCTCCTTGGGTACTCTAGGGTGTAATCTGTCAGGACCAGCTGACTTGAAGGTGTCCAGCCTATCAAGATGTTCCTTTACAAGGTCTACACTGATGCTGGGTATAAATACGCCCTCACACTGGCCGTCCCACATCCCGCTAAGTTGGGCAGTCCTTTTGGGCTGATGAAAGACCATCGCAAAGTACCCATTAAGCAGGTTGGCTTTTTCCTGGGTGTCAGTTATCAGTTGTCCCATTTGGTTCAGCAGGGGGTCCAATGTTACCTTTTGCTTTTTTCCCCCAACTCCCTATATATCTGAAAAAGGACTTTTTATTATCCTTGATATGTGAGGCCGGATGAAGTTCAGTTGCAGCCTTGGTTTTTCTGATCCTCTCCCTGCAGGTATGGACTAGTGCTGAGTACTCCTCCTTGGTGGTGATTCCAGTCTTCCATCCTTTATAAGTCTCTCTTTTGAGGCCCAGGAGGTCCTCAAGTTCTCTGCTGATCCAAGGGGGTTGCTATGCCCTTTTGCTACCCTTCCTCCTAGATAGGATGGCCATCCCTTGTGCTGTCAGGATTGCTCCCTTGAGGAGCAACCACTCCTCTTGTCTTCCTATCAGCTACTTGTCATCTTATCACATACAAGGAAACTTCATTGAATACATTGTCTGTCACTAACTTGCTGCCAAAAGCAATGTGTGCTCAGCAATGGTAACCACCTATGAAATTGATCAAATGCAGTCAATGCTGAGCATGACTATAAAACATGGCCTATATTAGGCAAACATGCTGATGGGGAACGTGTGTGTGTGAGACCCTTAGAGAAATTGGGTGGGTATTCCCTCCCTAGTGACCTGGCACAGGACTTGGAGGTACTCTATTACCAGGCTAGCATCAGGAGAGCCAGAACCAGTCCTGATATCCTTCCTTTGGTGCCAAAAATGCTACATTTGATCTTAACCAAAAAGGCTGAGATGGACACATACCACAAGAATAGATTAATGCAGCCTATCTGTATAAGACACAGTATAGTTCCCATTGCTTTCACCCCCTCTCAGTGCCAATTCCTTTTCAAGTCACGGTGAGCCACTTGTGATGTTTTATACATTTTTACTTGCTCTTCATTCCCACAGCTGAGCTTTTCCTTTCTTTTCCATTTCCAATTATTCCCATTCCCTCACCAGCCTTAAATGCCTGGCAAACATCACAAAATGGGGCCCCAGACAGTTCACCCAGAATCCCTGTGTTGCACCCTCTGTCATCCTGTCACTTATGATTAGTGTGGCCCTGTCCTCCATGAGGCCCTGTCCTCCATGAGGTGAAGCCAGACCAAGTTACTCTGTGCCTTGTTTGCATATACATTTTTGGAAGATCCCAGGACTCAGGACAAGAACACACAGTTCCAGTCATGACTGGGGAGCTAATTAGCACATGGTTCCTTTTTTTGTTGGGGGAGTACATGCACATACAGAGCAGTGCTAAGCTGTGGGGTCACTATGGCTTGACTCTGTTAGGGCTCAGCCCAGTGAAGTATGTAGTAAATCACGAGCCTTTTGGCTTTGAACTAATATCATGCACAGTTTGTACTATGTATAGGTATGTGCCAACACAGTGTTTATGGAGTGAGTACCTGTACTAAAACTTGCAGCAGTTTCAAAAAAGACAATATGCATCAACTGGATGAGCTAAGTGTATGGGTACAGGATGCAGATTACTACAGCTATGTTTATTTGCAAGGTCTTTGTCTTCAGATTTGCAGCTCCACACTTCTGTGTGCTCAGGGAGAGTAAGGAGAGGGGAAGGGGCTGCTGAGGGAAGATATTGGGGGAAGTAGCGGGGCAAAGAGACTACCTGATATCCCAGATTTATTTTCCCTGCTTTGGCAGTGGGAGGGGGATAAATTCGAGGCAAACCTCCTTAGCTTTTAGACCCGTCAAATTATAACAAATTTATACATTTTCCATATATAAAATCTAATTATTGGGGGATTATCTTATAATCAGGGTCATATGCTATTCGTGTAAATACAGTGATATTGCTTAAATACTTTTTCAGACACCAAATTTGATAGGTTATATTGAATGTTTCAGTATGGCAAAATACTTGGTATGAAAATAGCTAATGAGGAAAAATAAAGTTTCCAGTTGTAAGAACACTGTAAATAAAAGATTGATTTGATTCATTCATTTGTTTATTTTTGCCTCCTTTCTCAGCAGAGCTTTGGGGTGGCTTACAATAAGAAACAGTAACTTATGAAATAATAAGACATGGCTTCATTCTTTTATTTTATAAGTTACTCTGTTTTCTTACTGTAAAACAGCTTCAATGGGAAAATAGAGTATGAACATAAAACAGACCCCCACTCCCCCAGCAGTATTCCAGCCAGCTTTGTTTGCAAAATTCCTGCCCAAAGAGGAAGGTCTTACACCGCTTCTGAGCAGTTGTTTGTTGAAGAAATATAATAAGTGCCTAGAAAGAACCTTGTCCATTATTTATTACACAGAAAAAAGATTGGTTCACTTCATGTGGGATTTTGGGGAGAGACTATATCTAAAGCCACATTTTTAACAAACAACATAATATGACCAACCTTTATCTAATGCTATCATTTTATTAAAAATTATTTTGGATATTTGGGAATTGCTTTTTATTTGGGGGAAAAAT
Organism: Crocodylus siamensis; assembly: GCF_052110815.1. Lineage (NCBI taxonomy): Eukaryota > Metazoa > Chordata > Crocodylia > Crocodylidae > Crocodylus > Crocodylus siamensis. The sequence goes on along the minus strand of NC_143399.1, from coordinate 154,862,281 downwards.
TGGCTTGTTGTTTTTCAGTTTTGCAGTTTCAGTATTTTCCTATAATCTTACTCTTAGAAACCATTGAATTGAAAAGAAGTTTTAAAGAAACTTTCTAAAAAAATGTCAGCTGGAGACAGATGCTGGGCATGGAAAACTTTGGCATGGGAAGTTAAAGCTTTAAAAAATGATAAGCAACCAAGAGTTTAAACGTTCCAAGTAACAATATGTTATAATGGAAAACATTAATGCATCTTCACCAGAAATAGCACTATCAGTAGTATCCATAATTGTTTCTATATGTTTTTATGTGGCTATGTCTGGTATTCCCTTCAGGTTACCACACAGTGTTTGAAGGCCCTTTGCAAACAAAGTTTCATTAATTTAGAAAATAAGAAAGCATCAGTGTTTGTATTCTACAGTTTGAAGAAGGTCCTCATCTCCAAGCTTATAGATGATAGAGATTAGCAATAAAATGAAAAATCCATCTCTAACTTATTTTTTCCAAAGTCTTGTCAATCTGTTATGACTTTCACTATGAACAACGCTTTGTACAGTCACTATTCAGAAAGATAGCCTAATAACTTTGAATTTCATTCATTCATTCTATGATGTTTGGAGACATGTTCCATTACTACAGATTGATTTAATATTTTAAAATCATTTAAAGGTAAGAGTTATAATCCAGTATAATAAAATAAGGTAGAATTTTAGGCAGAAAACTTTTAATAAAGCAAAGAAGGTGAGAAGTGTGTTTTGACTGAAGTCATCACCAGTTTTGAAAAACACTGACTTTCTGTTTCTTCTGTGATTTTTAATTAAATCCTAGGCTAGAGCATATCTCTCACCAGAAGATCTTTTGAAAGGAGAAGCTGAAGAAGCATTGGAACATGTACAAATAGCTATAAATAATGTAAAGGGTTTCAAGAATTCATTTGTTAGCCACAGAAAAAAGTTGGAAAGTTATTTCACCAATGGAAAGGAATTTAAACCATGGGATTTCCAGTCGAAGATGGTGTTTGCCAGATTTGACATGTTTCTCAACCGCTTAGTTAAAATTGAGGTATTATTTACAATTTGACACAGCCAAATTTCAAGTATTTTAGAATGTCTGAGAAATATGGGGCTAGATCCAATAAATGACTTAAGGATCTAAAAGTAAGTGGATCCTGGACCCTGGGGTGGAATCCAGAAACCAGAGCTGGGTACCTAGGCGCTCCCTCTTCAGTCCATGGGGACCATGAGTGACTGGTGCCTCCTGAATACTGATGCTGTCGGGGACCACCAGCCCTACCGACAGCATCAGTGTCGGCCGTCGGGGGCACGTGCACCCCAGCGCACGCCTTACCAGTCACCCATGATGGGGAGTTCAGAATGGTGATCCAAATAAAGAAGAGCAAGGAGCCACTGAGAGCTACCCAATAGGTAATATTAGGAAGAAAGGAATGTCTATAACCCTGCCAAAGCTGTGATGCTTGATTGCTGCCCTGGATCAAGCACCTGTCTAGACGCTTGCGATCTACAATACAGAATCTTCTCTTGAGTGTGGGTCCCTACAACTCTTTGCGAACTGTGCTACAACTTAGTTTTCAGTATTCTTAAAACTTTTTTTTTCTTTTAAAACTTTTCTCTTATGATGATACCCACTTTTTTTATACCATCTGTCTTCCTCTTGAAGTTGCTTCACCGTACAGAAAGGAATTCAGTATTCATGAGATGTGACTGGTGAGTGAAAGTGCCTCAGAGGTTAGGTGACAATAGACCATGGGTTTTTTGGATCACAATTTTTGACCGAGGCGCCTAAATTCTATCACAGCCCTTTATTGGACCTACACTTTGGTTCTTTTATCTCTTAACATAGTAGGTGGGTCTTTAATAATATATTCAGAAACAGTTACTTTAATCTCTCTGGGTCAAGAGACAGTGTTATGTGAATGTAGAAAACATACATTTAATTTGGCACAGATTTTGAAGGTTATACTAGGTTCAGCCTTACTTATTTAACTTTTATGTTTAATTTCATAGCAGCATTGTGAAAAGCAATCAATATATTATCAATTAATATATTTTAGTAGCATTAATTCTTTCTAAACTGGAAACAGACAATTTATACAAATATTTAACTTACATTAAATTTGTACAATTGTAATTTGCTCCTAATTCCCTTCTAAATTTGGAAATGAGACTGCAAGGGTGAACCCCATGTTCAGATGTAGTTATTTGCAGAAAACAGACCTCCTTTTTGCACATCAGCCACCCAGGTTAATGTAGATTTTAACTCTGTGTTTCTCTCTCCTTTTGCTTTGGTCAAAATGATTCAAACTAGGCAAACAAGTCTTAGATAACATGGTTTTTCTTTTGTTTCTGTCAGGGCATATCATTAATTATATTTTTCACTGATTGATTTTAGAATATTTTTGTTAATATATTGGAACTTCAAAAACTGGAAAAACTGGAGTTTGGTGGAGTCAAGGGAAAAATCTTAAGTGAACAAACCTGCAGGATGAATGAAGAGTTTATGGAAACCTGCAAAGTTTTCAGAGAAAGAACATATGATCCCACAGATTACAATAACCTGGTAAGATTGCACTGGTGTTTCTTAATATTTTCTGAGGATACCTGTCAATAAATGCAGTAAGTGTGAATGAGGAATTCACAGCATAGAATGTAGCCTGACCTACTGAAGTTAGGAGCACAGCATCCCATCTAACTTCAGCATTTCTTGCTGGTCTAGTGCCTGTCTTCTTCAGAAAAGGATTTTAAATGTTTTCTTTTGGCAGTCTAGTTGAATTGTTTGGAAACTTTTCTATGTAAACGGAACCTATCATGAACTATTCCAAATTTGAATGTAGGGCTTTTGAGATTTAAACAAATGAATAGTATAATACAGTTCTTTGCTATCTACCATTCTGTTGTTGTTTACTTCTTATAATTAGCTTTGCTACAATCTTATTTCTAAAGTTTTTTAAGATATACCTCATTGACTGCTTGCAGATGTGGGAAAAAATGGTGCTTTACTTTAAGCTTGGCATGCTTCTGTGTCAAGCCCAGCACATGTCAGAAGAGGCACCATGTTTCTTGGACCAGGCTCTCCCAACGTCTGTAGAAATCAGGCACTTTAGTAGGGCTTTTCTGGTGCTTTTATCTAATAGCTGATTTAATCAACTATTAGGTAAAAGCACAAAAAAGCCCTGCTCATGCACCCAGTCTATACAGACACTATGGAGTTAGGTTGAAATAACATGCTGCTGCTTCTGGTAAAGTGTGGGGGTTTTTATTTTGTTTTGTTTTCATGTCTGTCAGCAGCCATTATCAGTTTCAGTATGTTTTGGACATGAGTAATAAACTGTAACTTCAAATATTGGAAAGATGGGGTACAATATATTTGTAAAGCATTATCTAGCGTATCATGTTGCCTGACAATAATATTTAGCATTTTATAATATATTCACTAAAACTATTTGGATATTTAGAATGTGATTTAAAATCATGATTTTTCTATATTATGGTTAATGCTTTTAGCAGCTTCTTTTATTCATTTGAAGATTTCAATATTGATTCGTTAACTTTTATAATTAAATCTTGAAAAACAAATTTTTGGTTTTAAAGGATTCTGTCTACTTCTGCAATGATTCATCAAATGAAACTAGTATGTAATCAAGGAGGCTAGTGGCATTTTGAAAGAATTAAGTGTATAATGTTAAGAAATGCTGAAAGCATATGTTTTTATGGGTTTCCCATTTTAATGGCATTTTAATGTTGGTTTCCATACAAGGGCTAGTTATTATTGAGGGGTGTGAAACGGGTCATATTCGGTTTGGATTCGGCCCAAATCAGGGACAGAGATTCAGTTATTTGATTCAGATCATTGTCCCTGATTCGATTTGGCCAAATCCAAACCTGAAGATTTGATGAGAATCATCGATTCAGACATAGACACGGTTTACAATTTTTTTTTCTACCTACCTCAACGTACTAGGCATGGCTTGTGAACGCTGTAATGGTTAGGCGGATGAAGCGTCCCACAGGAGCGTGAGGGGGGCCCCCACGTGTGCTTGGTGGTGGACCCAGAAGTGGACTGGAAGTGCTTCTGACCCACTTCCAGGTCTGCTGCTGAGTATGCTGGAGGAGCCCCCCATGCTTCTATGGGATGCTTCATCCATGCCACCATCGCAACATTCACAAGACCCTGCTATGTTGAGGTATTGTGCCCGCCTAGCCTCAAACGCCAGGTCACGTGTGGCTTTGGCCCAGATGTTCACTGGTGTTTGCCTCACCATCCCTGGTGGTCCGTCATAGATATTTGCTTCTGGTGTGGTCTTTCCCTATCTCGCCTGCTATGACTTTGAATATTATTTCAGTGGTGGGTCCAGCCACTGAAGGTCTCTCAATGGCAGAACATCTATCTAGCAGTCTTCTGTGAGGCTCCACCTCCCCCCAACCTCACCCTTACACCGAGCCTTGACGAGTCACAGCTGTTCTCCTGGCCAAGCTCTTGACCATTGAGCCCCTGATTACTTTCGCTGGGGCAGTCCTCCCTGCCAACATAAACAGCCTGTGGTACCCTACCCAGGTTGTGAGGCCGCTGCCCTTTTCCTAAGTCTAAAAACCAGCTCCAAGGCTTAAGTAGTAATCAGGCTTCACAAGCTCTGACTCTCAACCCCTCCACCTGTGGGAAACGCAAAATACCAAAGAAAATCACTGATACACTCTGGAGGGCCCAGCTGCCCCTTGACCAGGCTCCCTCTGCCTAGTCACTAACAACCCGCCCTTGACACTCTAGGTCGGGGCTAGGCCCTATATATGATCGGGGTGACCGGCAGACTCCACCGTAATTCTTCTTCCTCATTGCCCAGCCTTTTGTCTCTTCAGACCACCTGTGATCCTCTGGTCGATGCCGGTCCCCTTGTCACCTGCTGGATTGGCACTATGCCGCCAAAGGCCATGTCCCGCAGCCCTTCGTGCTGCCCTTGTCTATCGTGTTCTACCTGGTGCACCTCTTTGGCTCTCCTGGTGCCGGGACTTGCATTGGCCTCTCCAGCCCCTTGGCTGTAGCCACTGGCTTCGGGTCTTTCTGTGTCCCTCTGCCCTCTTCCCCAAGTTTCTGGCATGAGGAGCTGCCTCCGGCTCACGGCTCCTTCCACTACAGCTAGCAGTCTCTGGCTTGCTGCAGGCACCGAGGCATCCTTCCCTGCCAGGGAAAGCAGCTTCTGGCTCCTTTTGCTCCCACAGGAGCTGCAGGAAGACACCTCCTGCTGGTGCCCTTGCTGGCACTGATCTGCCCCCCCTCCTCATTGCCAGTGGTTCATTTTATTTCCGCTGGCCAGCCTCAGCTACATAAAGACACGGCTGATGAGCTGTGTGGGTTCCTCTGCATGCTCTGCTGCAGTTGAGTATCTTTCTTCATTATTACTTATTTTTCTTTCCTCTCTGGGGGTTCCTGACCCTGGGGCTCCCCCCTGGTATTTTGGGGTCCTCCCCTGTGACAGGTATGTAGAAAAAACATTTAAAGCTGTGTCTATGGCCAAATCACCGAATCTTTCCAAATTGATTTCGAGAGATAAAAGGGCCTCCTGATTCAATTTGGATTTGGAGATTCGGCCACCGAATCGGGCTGAATCTCTGCTGAATTGAATTAGGGATCGAAGCTTCCTATAGCCCTACTAGTTGTATTATCAGTAGGAAAGTGCCAAATCTTGAATTCCCATAAATCAAGCATAAGGTCCAGTATCTTACATTCACAATGCCCTATGCGAAGCAGAATAAATAATGAATGCATATTCAGATGAAAAAGACTTGCGAATTAATTCCCCATGTCTTTTATTTTAAAGAAAATATAAAATGACTCGAATATAATTTGGATTAGTCACTAATAAGTGGTTATTCTGACTTAAGAAGAGTTGATATTGGAAAAGAGTGAATTTTCTTTGTGTTGATTGGTATTTTATGTATACTTGTGGAACTTGAACAACTTTATGTAAGGAATTTGTTAATATAAGATAATTCTTATAACATGGTTTCTCAAAAACACTGATTTGACTTTATTGGATTTACTGATAGTGAAATCCTAGAGCAGTGGTTCTAAATTTTGAGGCACCCCTCACTGGACTCAAGGCACCCTCTGTGCCTTGTGAATTGAGCAACATCCCATTTTAAACTAGCTTATTTAGTAGAGTGGTTCCTTCCTTGCAGAGAGACTGGGCAATGGGGGTGGATCACCCTGATTGAGAATCACTGTCCAAGAGCCATTGGAGTTTATGGAACAGCTGCTACTGGTTGCAGTAGGGTTAGGATTTTATTTTGAGTAGTTTAATTTCACAAGTGAAAAATACAGGGGGAGGTGGAGTTGTTAAAAAAAAGAACAAAAACAACAGCAACAACATCACCCCAACAAATCTATTTGCCATCTGAAAATTACGGTAAATTCTGACTTTCTCTTGTATCAATAACAGTAACGAAAAGACTGCAAGCCAGATTACACCTTCATCTATACCTCGGAATCTTCTTTGTCTTTATGACACCTGTACAACCCACTGCCTGTATTCGGTTGGTAAAGGTGGAAATAATTGAAACTTAGGCTTTCTGTCTTCTAACTGTGGTGGAACTGCAGGACTTTCAGTAGTAAAAATAATAGCAGATGATTTTTATCAAAACATTAAGCAGATGGAAGTCAGAGTGCACCCAAGGGAGCACATCTTTGGGGTAAGAAGTTGTCTTTTTTACCAGATGCATTTTGGACAGAAGCAAAAACTACATTTATTTATATAATCTTAATAACGCAGGAAGGACCAAAAACAAAAGGCAAAAATCACTATAGTACCAATGGGGATATCTGAACACGTTAGGTTTCTGAAATTATAAAAATGTTGTGAACGTGATCTTGTCATTTGTCCTTCGCAAGCAAAGATGGCCACATCCAGCGGGGTGGGGGGCATCTTGGAGGGAGAGAAGGGGCACAGGGAAAGCAGATGGAGGCCCCCACAGTGAGGGAGGGAGTGGGGCTGGGGCAAGGGCAGGTGCTGCCTAGCTGTGGTAGGACAGGATGTGGGGTGGAGCCAAGGGTGGCTTGTCCAGTGGGTGTAGGGAGTGGGAGGCAGTTTCCCACCACTTTGTGCCTCTTTAGGGAAGCATGGGGGGCATGTGACCCCTGGATTTGTGCATGAGGCAAGGGTGGCCTGTAGGCGTGGGGGTTTTGCTGAGGCTGTGCTCAAGGTGGGTGGCAGTGGGACTGAGAGGGGTGGCTACACCAAATTTAGGGTGTCTATAGCCTATCCCATAGGCCCCTCCCAGTGCTGCTGCTGTCCACCCTGCCCTGGCCCAGCCCTCCCCCATTGGGAAGAGGCTGGCACAGCCCCTGGCTCCAAGCCTGTTGTGGGCAGCCGACCTTCACCCTGCACACAAATCTGGGGGACAGATGGCCTCTATATCTCCCCCAGGGGGGTGTGCACAGTGGTGGGAAGCTGCCCCCCAACCCCGGATGAGCTGCCCGCAGCTCTGTCCTGTGCCCTGCCCCACCCCAGCTGGGTAGTACTTGTCCTTGCTCCAGCCCCACTCCCTCCCTCACTGTGGGAGCCTCAATCTGCCACCCCCCGCCTCTTCCTTCCCGGAGACTTATCCGCTGGACATTGGTCTCCAAGCTTCCTGGCTGCATTCCTGACCGCATGTATTCGTGAGATTGTGTGCATACATGTGGCATTTACTGGTGACATTATCAGTTACAGGAGCCAAAAAAGGTTGGTTGCTAATACTGTCAACTTTCTTTTATCAGTCCCTGTATGATATGGACCGATATATTGGTGCATATCTCGAACTAATGTACCATTAAGTTCAGGACAGGGGATATGGCTAGAGCAGTTCTGCATTTTGATGACCTCCTTGCTGCAGTCTGGTTACAAGTCCATATTGTCCCACACTCCCTGGGCTTCACTGTATGTAATCTTTAACTCATATTTTAAATTCTCCTGTTAAAATGTGGCCTAAGTGTTGCTAGTATGATATTATGAATAAATATAAAAAAAACTTAAGTGAATAAGACACTGGTTTAATAGAAGTTCTAATCCATCATTTAAAACGCAGCTAGCATCATTTCAGGCAAAATATAGCTTGCCAGTTATTATACATTATCAATTGTTAGGTCACTGATTTAAAGACTGACTGACGTGTGACAAAAAGAAACTTTATAGTTCATCTTAGAACACTAGCTCTATATGTAAAGCCTATTGTGATTTCTGTTTATTGCCAGCTAAAGCATACTTAACAAGTATTAGCTTTCCCTTTTATGGTGAGCATGCTTATTTATGTATGCAGGCATGGTGTTGATGGAAGAAGTGAAAAAGTAATACCGAGTACCAATTAATGTACTGTTTTTCCTGTCATCACTAAAAGATTATTTTTATTCAGGTTTTCAAAAGCTATTTACCTTTGTTTTTTTTTAATCCTAACCAGAAGCTTTACTAAACAATAGCTGTCAACATAAAGCTAATTTGTTTGTCAGAAACTTCAAGGTTCTCACTATTCAGTATACAATATATGCATTGTGTGAAGCTATTTCTTAGAAAATGTTTTATAAGCGTCTCAATATATAAAGTGCCCTACGTGGTTACTTAATATACAAATGAAAATATTTGAAATTCCAGAAATGACTTCAAACGGCGATCAGTTTTGTAACACAAGTAATGAGTCTGATCTTGACAAAAACTAAAAAAGAATTAGAGTACAAATCTGGGTGCTCAGTCTGAGAATCTTGAATGGATTTTTGGTGGGTGAAATATGTGTACGTGAGGATATGCCACATCTCTTTAGCAAACCATGTATGAGTTTTTCTTTAATTGATTAGATGTGGAAAAATTCATCTAGTTTTTCTCTCACATGTTATGAACTCATTTATATATTTTTCTCAACTGTTGGGTGGATGATTTGAAATATTCTTTCCTAAAAATGTCAGATTTCATTTCACATCTACCTTTTCCTTCCCACATTTATTTTCTTATAGGTTTACTTACAGTATATGCCCCTGCCAAATAGGCCTTACTGGAATTAATTTAGCTCTCACTGGTCACTGATAGTGAATATTTGTGAGACTTAATCAAATTATCGTTTGTATATAATGTAAATATGTGTGAAAAATGCTGCATGTGTAACTTATTTTTGGCTTTGACCAGGTTTTCATCTAAGTGTAGTTTTAGAGAACAGATTCTTAGCAGAGGTATTGGAATTGTCTTCTGTGCATTTCCAACCTGTTGCAGAATGAGAACATGTTTGTGTTAATAGTTTTTGTCCTCTTCAGTTGCATCTTGCAGAGTTATGCAGATCTGAATGTGCTTCTGCATCGTGGTCACACAAATTTTAGTCAGATTGCATCCTTTTGAAGTTGACAAGAAGTTGGTCACATGTATCTAGGAGGGCATGGCATTAGCATTGTGGCTTTGGCTTTTATTTAAAAATAAAAGTTGATAGCCAGTCATTTACCCAGGTTTTATTCACCCAGTAAGCATAGCTAGCCTGGCATGGTAGTGAACATAGGGGTTAAGTACAGACAGTCAGAAAGCCTGAGGCTGTATCAATTCAGCCTTTGCATGTTAGTCTAAGTTGCAGAAATTAAACTGAGAAAAAACTGGACACACATTTACTTTTAATTCAGGGAATGCAACCACATGACTGCAGTGGCTCAGGGCAGAAGTTGAGGGGCGCTAGAGCATGGCTCTCGGACATGCAGCCAGCATGGGCTGTGTGTTTTGCTTCCTTTTTCTGCTGCCCTCAAGGTCTCTGGGATTTGCAGTCCAGAATCACAGCAGCAGGGCTCTCCAGGGTTGCTCATCAATTTCTCTTCCTGCTTCCAGGTGCCTCTAGGATTTGTAGTCCACAGTCTGTCCCCCACCCCGCAACCCTTTTCAGGTGGAGCAGACAGCACAGCACAGTCCAGCCCAGGGCTCGAAAGCATGCTGGGGTGCTGGGGGACTGATTTAACTCGAAGCAGGAAGGGTTTCATAAACCAGTTTGAACCAAATCAGTTAAATCTGATACTACATTTAACCAGATTTATCTTAAACCAGATTCAGCCATTTTGCAGCTGGTTTATGTGCACTGAGATTCTGGTCTCTTATAGGTTTAAACCAGTTTCTGAGTGATGACTTAAACCAGTTTGTGTGTAACTTTTGCCCCTAGCCATTGCGGAGCATGCCACAGTTCCATAACTTTAAGCCTACCGCTAGAACATAGAATTGAAATAGATCCAGTAAGTCATTGACACTATGCTTTCACAGGCAACCACATCATACTTTTTTGTAAACTTATTGAGCTACTTCTTGGAAGCTGTTAGTATGTTTGACCCAATTACTCTGATTGATTAGAACAGGGGTTTTCAACCATTTTTAACAAGTTTACCCCTTCTGGTGGTGGCAGCTGGATACAGAGAAAGTGTGGGGGGGTTGCACGCAATGGCCACTGCCACCACCCATCACACCATGCCACCACTGTGTGTCACTTTCCCACAGCCAGTTGCAAGTGTGCAGAGGTGGATTAAGGTGTACTGGGGCCCTGGGTGAACACATCATTGGAGATCCCCTGTTCCCGTGGGAGCTGGGCTGTTGGGGGAGAGGGAGGCTTCCCCTCCTGGTGCTGGCGGGGGAGGAGGCTGGGTTGACCCTGTCAGACTGGGGGTGGGTGGGGCACATGCTCGCCTCTTCTCCCTGCTTCCCGCCCCGCTCCCCTGCTGTGGCCAAACACACACACACACGCACTCAAAGATGGACACACAGAGATGCATACTCATGCGCCCGCACAGACATGCCCAAGTACACAGAAATGTATGCAGACACATGTGCATGCACACACACACATGCCAAGATGCGTGCGCGCGCGCGCACACACACACACACGCACAGATGCGCACATACATACACAGACAGAAGTAGATGTGCATACACATGTACACATGCACACACCCAGCCACATACTTTCCCCACATAAGACCTCCCCCTTCCCCCACTTGATCACTGTGGGGCATCCCCCTCTCTGCCCCACCCCCCCACAAGCTGGCCCTGGCTCTGTCTCATTCCTGCCTGGCCTGTTACACTGACCTGCAGGCATTGCTGCCTGGCTGAGTCTCCACGGCCACACACATGTAGGGGGTCGGTCCGGGTCAGGCCAGGAGCACTGTACCATGCCTCTACAGCTGGGTGGCAGCACTAGGAGGGGGGCCTACAGGGGGTCAAAGTGAATTTGGGGGGGCTATAGCCCCCTAGGCCCCCCCCAGTGCTACTGGCTGCCTGCAGAGGCTCAGCGTGGCACTCCCAGCCGAGCCCCCTCACCCCCAGGCTCAGCACTGTGTAGCACTCCTGGCTGGCCCAGCTCCAGCCCTGCTCCCCCAGTCCCATTGGGGAGGGGCCTCACTCTTGTCTGCAGGGAAACAAATGTGAAATTAAGATTTTAAACTAAGCGCCATTTTCATCTCCCTGCTGGGAGACAAAAATGCGCCAATTTTAAAACCCCGCTTTTGTTTCCTTCTTAATGAGTTATCCAGGGCCTCAAATTGGTAGGGACTCCTAGGGTTGTGCCCAGCTGGGCTGTGGATCAATCCGCCTATGCACATGCAGCTCCACAGGCTGCTGATGGGCCTCGCACCCAGCCAATTGTCCACTGGCTGTGGGAAGGCGGCATGGGGTGGTGGATGGTGTCATGGGGTAGTGGATGGTGGCAGCAGCTGCTGCATGCAAGCTGCCTCCTCCCCCTCCCCACGTTGGGCCAGCAGAGGGGCACCGCTGCTATCGCTCTCCTCCTCCCCCCATCCCTCCTTTTGGCAAGTGGCGGCATGGGGTTGTGGGTGTGAGCGCTCTGTCCCCACCAGCCCACACATACCCCCTAGGACCTTTCCAAGTATCCATAGGGGTACACGTACCCCCAGTTGACAGCCCCTGGATTAGAATGCTGGTCCAGAACCTCACTGCTCTAATTGCTAGGAATCCATTTCAGATTTTATGTTTGTCCTTGGTTGTATTCAATTGAATACATGGAAAATTCTATTTTATTCAGGACTACCTTACATCAAAGGTCTTCCTCGCCAGCAATCCCAAATTGGTATCACAATCACATAGGGCAGGATTGATCTGGCAGACAAGTAGTTGATAGAAACTTTGCTATTGACTTCAGTGACATATTTTTCTCTAAAGCAGGGGTTGGCAATCCCCAGCACATGTGACAAGCACGGCACAAGAGGCCATTTTCCTCAGCATACCTTAGGGCCGGGGCTGGGAAGCAGCAGCTGTTTGCAACCTCCAGTCTGCAGTTTGCCCTGACTCTAGGTAGCTTCTGCCAGGCAGGAGCATGGGCTACTCCCAGCAGGTGGCTGGGAGGCTGCAAGCCCTGCTGCAAGCAGCCTGGGCACCATGGCTGGCAGCAGTTACCCCAGAGCCTGGACCGGCTGCAGCTGGGAGGGTACAGACAGCTGCTGCCTCCCCAGCCCAGCCCCAGTGGGCTCAGTTCTGGCACCTGCTGTCTTCCCGGAGCCCAGGGCTGTGAGATGCCTGGGGCTGGGGCAGAGAGGCAGCAGCTGGTTGTAGACTCCCAGCTGTAGCCGACCCAGGTTCTGGGTAGCTGCTGATAGCCATGGAGCCGGGGCTGTTCCCAGCAGGCAGCTGGGAGGATGGAAGCCCTGCTGAAAGCAGCCTGGGCTCCATGGATATCAACAGCTACCCAGAACCTGGGCCAGCTGCAGCGGGGAGGCTGCAAACAGGTGCTGTCTCCCAGCCCCAGCTGCCTCCCAGCCCCAACCCTGGGTTCTGGGGAAGCAGCAGGTGCTGGTGATGCTTCCTGCTGTGCTGTCCTCACTGCCACTTCTGCAAAGCAGCATGTGGGACCCGATGTGGCAGGGCACTGCAAGGGGTGTAGAAAGCTGCCTGCCACTCCAAGCTCCCCACTGCCCTGGCCACTCTTCCCCTGCAGGCAGGGGCAGCAGTGAGGGGCACAGAGTGGCAGACCCAGAGCGGCACCACACAAGGGCCACACAGGGAAGCTGCCTGCTGCTGCAAGCTCTGTGCTGCTGGGTCACACTTCCCCTGTGTGCAGGGGAGCAGCGTGGGCAGCACACAGGGTTGTGCCCCTCGCTGCTGCCCCTGCGTGCAGGGGAAAAGTGGCCAGGGCAGTGGGGAGCTCGGAGCAGTAGGCAGCTTTCTGCGCCCCCACACTGTGTCATGCCATGCCGGGTCCCACGCTGCTCTGGAGAAGCGGCAGCGAGGTCAGCACAGCAGGGAGCGTCACCAGCACCTGCTGCCTCACTTGAGCCTGAGCCCGAGGCTGGGACTGGGGCTGGGGCTGTGAGGCAGCTGGGCCAGGGAGGAGGCAGCTGTTTACAGCCTCTCAGCTGCAACCAGCCCAGGTTCTGGGTAGCTGTTGATAGCCATGGAGCCTGGGCTGGGGGGCAGGGGCATGAGCAGAGCTGGGGGGCAAGGGGCAGCAGGGCTGGGGAGCAGGGGCTTTGGGTGGGGTCAGGGGGCAGCAGGGCTGGGAGGCAAGAGCTTTGGGTGAGGGGCAAGGGGCACAAGCAGGGCATCCTGCCACGTACCCCCTGCCCTCATTTTGTTTTTGTGGCGTGTCGGCACTCCAGTATCTTCCAAGGTAGGCACTGTGGTTTTTTCCGGCACTCTTGCCAAAAAACATTGCCTACCCTTGCTCTAAAGAGTCAAGAGGCATGCTCTTTCTGGAGGATGTGTTGCAGTACACTCAGAATCTTTTTATGAACAATACTACTTAGCTGTTATCTTTGAGAGATTAAGGGAGTACTGTGATTTAGATAGCTGTCATGTAGGAAAGGAGTGCTATTCTGTTGCTTACTGTACAGTAGCTGTTGGCTCGTAAGTTATCTTAATTAAACATTATGGTATCTTTGCTTGCTTAGCTGATTTAAAAATTCATGTATTTAAATAGATTCAGCTAGATTCTGGTAGAGCTTCCCAACAAGTTTTAACATGTCTAACTTATCTCTTTGATTTAATCTTAAGTAAAATATGTTTTTATAGGCTAATGACATAGGAATGAAAGTAAGGAGTAGTGTTACTTGGAACAGTTTCAAGATAAATTCGGCAATAATACATGTCCTTATCACCCCTCCTCAACAAAATACTGTTAAACAGTTCAGGGGTTTTTCCCCTTTTATTTGTACTATTAATGCCTTGTGTTTTTTCTTAGAGAATTATTAGTAAAATTGAGTTCCAGTTCAAATAATACAAATATATTCTTCATCCAGCTTGATTATAGTGGGTATTATTTGATAAGAACTAACAAAGAATGCTGTCAACATGCCTAAGAGATAGAATTTACTATTTATTTAACTTTAAATTCATTTAAATTAAAGAAAAACAATATTGTGCCAATCCAATAGAGCCTGAAGCCTACTCATTAGTTAGAACATTTTTACAAAAACAAACTGGCAAAAAACTTATTTAACAACACCTATTGAAATTTTTAACACAACAAAATTAATCCCTTATTTTTCTTCCCCTCTCCCCACTAAAAAGGACAGATTAATAATGTTGTGAGGTTAACAAACTAAGGTTACTCCAGACTTAGTGTAAGGTGGTGACTTCAGATGTTAGAGTAAAATGCCCAGCTGTTTAGCCACCTCCCATCAGAAGTCTCTAGCTCAATGTTTCTCAACCTTTTTAGACTCAAGGCAACCCTTGAAAAATGCTAGCTCTTAGTTTTCACTCATTTTGTGACTATGTAACAGATCACTTCTTCTGTTGAAAAGAATTTGGAAAGATGACAACAGGTTAGAATGTTTTTGATGCTGTGGATTCCTATTTGAAATTTCTGAGTTTATCCTGTGAATCAATGATGTGCAGGTGTTTGCACACCTAAGGTCCCTGACAGATGTTCAGATAAAGGTACGATAGGCCCTAAATTGTGCTCCATACAGTTACACCTCCTGCCATGCCACATGTGCATGGCAGGAGGTATGATTGTATGATTCAGGCTTAGGTCCAATCATGCCTTATTGCTGGTATAGGGGGAGCGCCGGACTGCAATCCTAAACTCCCCCTGCACCAGCAAGTAGCAAGCTCCTGCAGCTGGGAGTCCAGCAGTTGATGGGGCTTCAGGTCTGGAGATCACCCCATGTATTGGTGTGTTGTATAGTGTTTCCCTATGGCTGGGTATCCCATCAACTGACAGAGGCTCCCAGACACAGGGAAGCACCTGGCCAAGCATTCAGTTAATTACATGATAAGAGTAAGCCACAAAGTAATTACATGTTTTTTGTAGAATAACTTTGTGCCTTATTTCTTGTTTTAACACACCATTAACTCATCGCATGCATGCCTGGGTCACAGTTTAAGACATGATTAGCAGGTTAATCCTGGTTAATCGCACCTGAATGCAGGGGCAGGCAATTATTTTGGGCAGAGGGCTGCTTACTGAGTTTCAGAAAGCCATTGAGGGCCGCATGATAGGCAGCCCAGGTCAGATTAATATTAATTTTCTAAATTTTTTAGGGGCCCCGTGGGCCAGATAGAATGTCATAGAATCATAGAAGTAGGGTCAGAAGGGACCTTGTAGATCTTCAAGTCTGACCCTCTGCCTGGGCAGGAGAAGAAACTGAGCTCAAATGATCCCAGCTAGGTAGGCATCAAGCCTTCTCTTAAAGACTCCCAGGGTAGAAGCCAGCACCACTTCCCTTGGAAGTTGGTTCCAGATCCTAGCCGCCCTGACTGTGAAGTAGTTCTTACAGATGTCTAATCTAAACCTACTCTCCAACAACTTATGGCTGTTATTCCTTGTTATGCCAGGGGGCGCGAGGGGAAACAAAGTCTCTCCCAAATGCTTCTGGTCCCCCCTAGTGAGTTTATAGAGGGTCACCAGGTCCCCCCTGAGCCTTCTCTTGTGAAGGCTGAACAGGTTCAGGTCCTGCAGTCTCTCATTGTAGGGTCTGCCCTGTTGTCAAGGCCTGATATACTCCTCTTTGGAGATAGCACCCCCTTCCACCAGTTCTACACCACCTTTTTGGCAATCAGACATTCCTGGACACCCTTGGTGAGCCAGGGGGGCTTTTGGGCACTCTTGCCCCACTTGCTTCTTGTTGGGATGGTCACCCCTTGGGCCCTGAGTATTGTCTCCTTAAGGAAAGACCACTCATCTTGGGCACTGAGTTCCCCTGCTCTCGAGAACCCCAGCGCCCCTCCCACTAATCTCAACTCATTGAAGTTGGCCCTCTTGAAGTCTAGGGCTACCACCTTGCTGCAGGCCCTTGACACCCTGCGCTGGATGGTGAATTCCAGCAAGCGATGATCGCTATTGCCCAGGTGGTCAAGAACCTGGAGGCCCCTTACCAGATTGTCGCCTGTGGCCAGGACCAGGTCCAAGAGGACATTTCCTCTGGTGGGACTGTGCACCTCCTGGCTTAAGTGGAGGTCCTGTATCTCAGCCAGGAACCTCCTGGAATGGTCCGACCTGGCTGACTGTTCCTCCCAGCAGATGTCTGGGTAATTAAAATCACCCATGACAACTACATCCCTTGCCTTAAGTGCCTCTGCAAGTTGGCCCGAAAATTCCCGGTCCAGCTCCTCCCCTTGGTTGGGGGGTCTGTAGTAGACCCCCACCGTTAGATCCCTCTCCCCACGGCCCCCTTGTATCTTGACCCAGAGCACTTCAGCTTGCCTCTCCCCTGACCATATTCTGCTGGCAGAGGATGTGTTTTACTCCTTGACATAGAGTGCCACATCCCCACCTTTCCTTCTTTTTCTATCCCACCTGTAAAGCCGATAGCCCCTAATGCTGCCTGCCCAGTCATGGGATGAATCCCACCACGTTTCTGTAAGCCCTATTATGTCTGGGTCTGAACTGGCTATTCTGAGGGTGAGTTCCTCCTGTTTATTCCCCATACTACGAGCATTGGTATATAGGCATTTAAGGCCTTGCCTAGCTGCATGTGCCACCCCCCAATTTGGGAGACTGTCTGGACCCCTGTTTCTTACCTGGGCACTCCTTGCATTTGTCACCTGTTTTGTTTGGGTGGTGTCTCCTCCTCTTTCTGTGGCCCCCTCCCCCAGCAAGGCTAGTTTAAAGCTCGCCTGACGGGCCGCATCTGGCCTCCAGGCCGCATTTTGCCCACCCTTGCCTTAATGTAACTTCTAGATGGGACCTAAGAGTGCTAATGTTACGTGGCATGCTTCAACATCCTTGAAAGGATTTTATGGCACCCTGCTTGAGAATCATTGCCTTGTCTTGTATGTTTCTTCAGTTGTGATCAGCAGAAGTATCGGACAGATAGAGGCTACTTTTGAAGTAGGTAGATACCAGACCTCAGAGCAGCCTTGTCTAGATTATGCAGTATGATTATCTGCCAAACTTTTCCTTACACATACTTTTTAGCCTGCCTTGTGATGGAAAGGGAAAATATTAATACTGGCCTTTTTTCTTTGAGCAAAAAATATGCATATATGTAAAATAGAGGCTGGGATACTGAGTTACTGTTGCTAAGAGCTTTTAACAACTATCAAACTGTCAAAAGTTAGTTAACTCCCTTTTGTCAAGTGTATGACTAAGTGAAACGTTTGGGGAAAAAGTGTTGAGAACTACTTGGTTAATTTATGATCTGCCAGATTTGTATGCAAGACCCCTACAGTACTGTTGTAGAACCTTACAGGGGTTCTGTGGGACTATTTATGGTAGAAACTTGACAAAGCCTTAATGCATATTCCTTTAATTTATGTGTTTGACATTGCTTTCAGCAAACATCACTGTATTTTGATTACTGGGGAGCAGAAATTATGCTTATAAATGTTCCTGATGACATATTTTAACATACTTATTCAGAACATTGTTTTTATTTAACTTCTGCAGCTCTGTCTTGCCTTCTACAGAACTATTTGAATGTAAATTTTTCTCTGAACCTGTTTCAAAGGGTTATAGACATGCAGACATACATGCAGATACTTTTAAATTCCTTTAAATGTATTTAAAGGGTGAGCAAACATTAAGACATCATAATTGTTTTAAGATCCTCAATAAACTTAAGTAACACATGTTAGAAGTTGCATTTTAGGAGTTTATTGGTGCTCTTCCAGAAAGAGTTGAGATGACTGTATCTGTTTTCTACTGTATTAAATATACTCCCAATACAATTTAAAATTAGGATTATTTATATTTTACAGGAGTTTGAAACTGATTATTTGGAGTTTAAAGCCCAAATCCTGGACTTTGAAAGACGCCTTGGGTCCATTCTTTGTATGGGATTTATTGACTGTTCAGGCTTAGAATCAGCATTTAAGGTCAGTAATAAAAGCATTAAAATATTTGTCATTTAACAGTCAGCATCGTCCTAAACTAACTTGCAAGCAAGTGGAAAGTCAGAAACTAAGGGTAAAATCCAGCTGTCAGGATAGCAATGGCATTTTGCAGCAGACATCAACATAAAAGGCAAATCTAAGATTTTAAATGCTGAAGACCTTTTTAATAAATTAATGAATTCATGCATACCCTTAGTAGACATGGAATGTTCTATGTCTAGAATATTTAAGGGTTATGAGAAATTCATTGTGTTACCTATTATTTAGATTTTTTTTAAACGTCCCTATTTCTTAACACTATTGGTAGCATCCACATTCACTGGGGAAACAGGCCGGAAGGGAGTGAGAGAATTACAGGAACATATACATTGAATGGCCAAATGCATCCAAGACTGTACCCTTAGAAGAAATATGCCCTATAAATGACTAAATAATAATTACAGTTGTCCTAGAAACACTGTGTCACCTACGTAAATTAAACATTTTGCAACACCTACAGTAACACAATTTCAGTGAGGACAAGCTAAGTGGTGTTTACCAGCTGAGAAGCAAGATAAAATAGCCCAAGTATAGAGCTGTACTAATAAGGCTATGCTGCTTCCAATACCTGAATTATTTGAGTATGTGTCTGTCACTACAGTGTGCTGTGTATTCATACCATCATTTCATTAAGTTCTCAACATCTTGCAGGATCAAATAGGGAACTTACATACTTAATGACGCACGCATTCATAAGTGCCATGATGGATTGTGGGTCAAAAGCCTGAAAAATGTGAATCTTTCTAAATAAGTCTATGAATTTGAGATCAGGCTTTAACTGTAGAATGATGTCTGGTACTATCTTCAGAGAATTAAGTTATTTATCTGGGTCTTTTGATTGTTGAGTTTACCAATACTGTAATATAGTAGACCTGTTTCCAAATTCATTAGCCTAAAATGAAGCGTTCAGTTAAACTAGTGAAACCATGATGGTTTGGAAGAACAAGGATTTATCAGACTGGAAAGAGCAGATAGAAGAGAAGATTACAGAAGCATACAGGCATTGGAAGGCACCTGGAGAAAGAGAAATTGATGAGGTAGATCACACAAGGTCCTGATTCAAGAATTTCAACAGCGATAGTTATCCTGAGAGATTTTCAGTGTGAGAAAATTAATTTTAAGTATTTAATTTTAAGTATTGAATTATGGAATCTGACACTAACTTTGATTTTTATAGCTTCTAGCCATCTTTGGGCACTTTCTAGAAAAACCTATCATTATGGAGATTTTTAACCCAAATTATAACATTTTACTGCAAATGTTTGATGAAGAGCTGGATAATTGTAAACGCTTATATGATGGGCATGTTAAGCAGGTATGTAGTAAACAAAAGCTTAGTTCTCATTTTTTCTCTTTAGATTTGGAAATCGTAATAGCTTGTATCAACATTTTTGTTATATTAACGCACAGGTAGAAGAAGGGAATGAGATCATAAACAAAAATATGCCATTTACTTCAGGAAATATTAAGTGGTCCAAAGAACTCAAAGGACGGATACAAACATTTTGGTCATACCTATCATATCTGTCTCATCCGTAAGTGTTCATGCACTTATTTATGTTTAGAAGGTTAACAACCTGTAAGCAAGGTTTTGTAATTATTGTGAAAAAGAATAATAAAACTTACCTGTGTCTCTTTTCCAGGAGTCCACTGTGTGTGCCATATATACGTGAAAAGCAAAGGTGTTTTTTGTAATATCTTTTATTCACTCCCCCCACCCCAACTCCATAGTTGGTCCAATAAAAGATAACATGAAAAATATCATCTTGCATATTTCTTGGACCACAACAACACCCCCCACCCTTATATACATGAAACAATATTCAAATTTCCAGAACCAGCCTGGCAACATTAACATTTCTGTATCTGCGCATGTGTATCTTGTGATGCTCTCAAAACTGATTTTTAATATCTGTAAGAGGGTTGTCTCGTTGCTGTAAATGTGACATTAAGGAAAGCAATGTTGAAAAGCTTAGTTTCTGAAACAGTACTGTCTTATAACCTATTTAAAAAAAAGTTTTGTTCTATATAGGTAAAATTTTCAGAAGTGAAACTTAAGCTATTTGCATAAGTTGTTTATAGCAGCTGGTTTTAAAAATTGTACCTGTATCTTTTATGTCCAACCTTTATATTTTTAAGAGGCAGCACTATGAACAGAATGTTTCATTAGGAGAAAATATACTAACTTCAACAGTGATGATGAGAAATTGATACTGTTTTAAATTCTGAGGGATGGCCTTTCACAACACTGGGAAATGAGTGCAGCCACTGAGAAGGATGACGCTCATCCTTCCCCTAACTGTCCTTGTACTGGATAAAACTGATCTGTTCCCACTCTCTATCTTTTCAGATTTTTATGTGGCTTGACTGATAAGATTATTAATAACTAAAAATAAATATTTAGAATATATAGAACTTTCTCCACATTTTAGTAATTGGTATAATTTGCATCTAAATTGATTTAATAAATTACGTTATATTTTAATGGAAATGGACTATATGTGTTTTATTTCCCCCACAGAATCTTGGAAGGTCCTGAAGCTTCTTTAGTTTATCAGAAATATTTAGAAATGTTGACTTTACTTGACAGTTATGAAGATCACATCTTCAATGAGTGGAAAACTAAAGTGGACGAAGTTTGTCAGTTTAATTTAAACCAACCTTTAATTAAACGGAATCTGGAAAGTGGTCTCCTGAGTGTGAATTTTGACCCTAAGGTATTTATTTAGCATATTACAAATTACTGCATTTTGTTCAATTTTGTCCCCTTGATTTAGGAATACGAAACTGAAAGGGGTCTTCTGGGCCATTGAATCAAGTCCCCTGCATTTGCAGGATGTCATTATTCAAAGAAATCCCCAACATCACCAGTTCAGATACTCACCCACAGCTGCAAGGAACAAGATCACACACTACAGAATTATCTTTATACCTTAGCCTGGGGGCTTCTATTACATGACTCCATATTGCACAGGCCAAATGGTGTATGGTAATCTGTGTCCTGTCATGTCATTCTTCCACTTATCTAAGTGAGTCTTGGACATGTAGCTTTTTTGCCCCTGCCACTTTACTTGGACAGCCACTTCAAAATTGCTTCCCTGGTAAAAATCTTTCTTGAAGAAACTGAGATTTTTAAATTGGCAAGATCCTTAAAGTGAATATCTTCAGTATATGACTAAATTCCAGTTTAATGCTAGGAAAATAACATTTGCTTTCTCTGCCATTTCTATGATCGTTTATTTCACCATCTTAATTTTTCAGTTGGAAAATTATAGTTCTTGTTTGCCTGCATTGGAGACAATTCCAAACTACAGAAATAAAGAAAGCTATTGTAATAGTATTTGATTTCTCTGGAGGCAGCTGGAAGAAAATAATTATGATGATGATTACAGGTGGCACTTACTGTATAGTATAATATGCAGCATTCTTTATTTTTAGATTGCTAAAATTTGATCCCTCATTCCCATACTACTAAATTCTAACCAAGGTGTTGCATTCTAATAGGCTCTTGTGCCATATTGGGCATGTCTGCGTGTGCTTTTTTTAAATGGGCTTAGCCTAAAATCACCAGTTTTAAGGCACATTTAAGGGTGCATGTCTACACGTGTGCATCTTTAATGCACCTTAAAAATGGTGATTTAAGGCTATGTGAGCTTAAATTTGATACCTGCATTGAGCAGGTATCAAATTTAGGTGCAAATAGCTAAGTTGCATTAGTGCACATATAGATGTGCTAATGTGTGTTAACACAGTGCGTGCCAATGGACACATACCATGCTAATGTGGCTTAGCTATTCACGCCTAAATTTAATGTGCCTTAATGCACATTAGCATGTCCACGTGTAGATGCACTTCTAAATTGCCTTACTGCACCTTAAGCAAAGCGCATTAAGTTTAGGCATGCATAAATACATGTGTAGACATACCCATTGTATCTTATTGCCTTAATATTTCAGGTTATACACAGAATTAAAATGAAAGCTTTCTTGTACCTCCTGAAATGAAACAAATAAAAGGTACAGCTTCTTTATTTCTTACAGCTAGTGGCTCTACTGAGAGAGGTGAAATACCTACTGATTTTAAACCAGACTCGCATTCCAGCTTCAGCTTTATCACTATTTGAGAAAAAGAAGACTTTTAATAAGGTATGTGCTTTCAGAACATGAAAGACGTACCTTTTCTAGCTCATATTTATTTGTGTGCGTGTGTGCACATGCTTCGCCCGGTCCAGTTATTCAATAGGCGTGAATAATTTACCCTATTATTATACAACCTAGGACAACTGTGGAAATGCACCCTGAAACAGGGAACCCATGGGGCAGAGTGAAGTTTGGAATATTGGGCACTGTTGCTACATGCCAGCTGTGCAGGGACTTTGGGGGGCTGGAATTGTCAGAACGTGGATCCAATATATTCTCTGCTCTAGTGACAGAATCCCCAGTAGCCCATTGAAAGCTGGTCTTTTTAGGGCCTTCCTTTCTAGTGTGAAGACACCACTGAATAGGTGCTCTGTACATATTAAGGGCCACCCAGACATTCATATAACATCAGGGGCTTTGCACTGAGTTTTTTAATTCATGACTATCTTTCTATGAAAATAGTACATTGGAAACCTTGAACTCATTGTTCAGTGGTACAACAAGCTTAAACAGACTATTCTGGAGGTGGAATATCCCCTGATTGAAAATGAACTGAGGACTATTGATGATCAGCTAAAAAAAGCAGAAGTAATATTTACATGGCAAAAAGAGAACTGCTGGGACTACACTGAGCAAGTAAAAACGACAGTGCATCACTTGGAGCACAGAGTTCAACAGTCAAAGGATAACATTAAAACAATTCAGCAGATTATGAACGCATGGACAGAGCACACACTGTTTTCCAGGAAAGATAATAAGAAAGAAGCTTTGCTAAATCTGGAAGACAAAGGAGACAGAATTGCTAAGAAATACAAACTGCTACAAGAGGATAGCTTCCGGATCCATAAGCTTGTAGAGGTAATAAGTACATTTTAAGTGAGCCTCTAATTTGAGGAGTGAGTAATACACAATTCTTGTGATGATTATTCATAATCACACAATCTGTATCTGATGAAGAATGCATTTCAGTTGCTGACTAGTAACCTATATTTGTAGTGACAAAAGAAGAGCTAAATGTTTAGTCTGCTAGACTGCAAATTGTTAGTATTTAACTGAACACATATATTGTGTATTTAATTAGCTAATTAATTATGCAGATGGGATAAATATTTTTATAACTACTATATAAAGACTTCAGTGGCTCCAAATATGATGCTTGGATTTCTTTCTTGAGTCCGTGTTCAGAGCAGAACCATAATTTAAGGGTAGATCATAAAAAGAACATACTAACAAAATAAAAGAATAATCTTGGCACACTTTTGAAATAAAAAGTGCTGTTTAACCCACTAGACATAATTTTTACCACACTGGGAATTATGGTTTAAGATGAATCATGATAAGAGTTATTGTCTCAATTTCATTACAATGGTTCCTTGAACTAAATTGTTCTTGTGATTTCCATAGGCAGTCAACTCTGCAGCTGGAGCTGTTCCATAATCTATTTTGCAGAAGATGTTCTGAAATATTTTGTTCTAAATTTTGAAGATTGGTTATCTACCTAAATATGCATACATAATCAAAAGTGTTTAATTTTCCTGTTGTTTATCTATGATCAATAAAACATTAAAGTCCCTAAATATCAGCTGCTGTGTTGCATGACTACTGATGATCTGCAAGAAAGTAATTCAGAATCAGATCCTCTTCTGAAAAAATATTTCCCCTGCTCTCTCGCGAATTTTTTGCATCTTTTTCTTTTTTCCTAAATATTTTTGATTTATTACTGTCATTTGTAATACCACTAATTTGGGAACATCATCATGTCCACATTCTAGTCTAAATTTATTTACTCTGGTAGAAAAAGCATTGCTTTTAATAAAGAATGGGACTGGATAAAGATTTTTTTTGTTTTTCAGTATGTCATATTTAGCAGGCTCTAAAGGGATGATACTGGAGTACAGAACAAGCAGTGATGTGCTGCTGCAGCACGCAGAGGTATTCTTTAAAAAGGGCAGTGTTGCACCAAAACTGCAATTTAATATAATAATTTGTGTTCTGATCTCCAGTCTGATCCATTCAAGAGGTGCCTTTCTTTTATATTGACTTCCACTGAAGTGGAGAGTGTGTCAAACAGGTCCTCCAAGCAGTTCAAAATACGATAGTGGGGTTCTACTTGGTACAATAGATGTCAATGGAGTCTTGTTTTACTTTTTGCACCTATTAAATGAAAGAGAATAGAAGCAGATATATTTTGAAAGACGACTAATTTATGCTAGATACTTGTTTAATTAAATTGTTTTAATTATTTTTTATTCTTCTTTGTGTTCCTTTTTTCCAGGACAACTTAAAGCTCCTCAAAGCTGATTCTGCTTCAGACTCTTGGAAGAGTTATATAGAGTATATTGATGATATTGTAGTTGATGGTTTATTTAATTCTATAATGCATAATTTAGATTACTTCTTGGAGAATACAGAGAAAAATCGGAAGCCTGTTCCACTTTTTCAGGCACAAATAATTCTTAATGGCCCAGAGATTGAGTTTAAACCTTCATTGGATAGAGACGCTGGAGATAGCTTTTATGACCTAATAGATGAACTTTTGGGCAGTATTTTCAAAATATCTGCCCAGGTAAAGAGAGTAGCAGCACATCTGGAAGCAGAACATTATCAGGTATTTTTATAACTTTGTCTTCTATAAAGGAACAATAGATTTAATTGTAGAATGGCAATTCAGTTGTATGAGTTCTGAAAATTAATGTATAACTTGTAAAAAGCATTAGTTCTTGTAATCTTTTTTTTCCTTACAAGCCCATCCAATAAACTGGAGACTTAAATTGTGAGAATTGCATGAGATTCTGAGGAATTTTAATGGAATGATTTGTAAAGTATTGCCTTCTGTTTAAATTACTTTGGATTTACTGGGTATGGCCCAGTATTAAGCAGATATATAGATTGTTTATGAATAGTTTTTAGTGGAAGCGAGGAAGAGTAGGGCATCATTTCTCAGTCTTGCATTACATAGCAAATGTAGTGTAGCTAATTGTTTGTATTTATATAATTAGTATACTACTTAATATATTTAGTTTACTGCTGCATAAACAACTACTTTTTCCCTCTGCCTAGAATGATATGGATAATATGTCAGAGTTGTGTGAAATCAGACAGGAGATTTTGAACAGAGTGGCAGGTGTTACCAGTAAAGCCCTGGACTACAGAAATTCTCTTGACACCTACGCCTATCTGTGGATAGATGATAGATCTGAATTTATGAAGCAGTTTCTATTGTATGGACATGTTTTAACAACTGAAGAGATTGAAGCTCATGCTGATAATCGAGTGTCTGAACAGCCTCCTACTACTGAACAGTTTAAAGAGCAGGCAAGAGAATGAACATTCACATGCATTTTTAACTAACTTCATATCTGAGTGAAATTTGGAAGAATACCTACATAAAATATATTTTTTATCTTCTCTAGATTGACATTTATGAGAATCTATACATTCAGATGAGCAAGTTTGAAGACTTCAGAATTTTTGAAAGCTGGTTTAAAATTGATATAAAGCCTTTCAAAATGAGATTATTAAATATTATTAAGAAATGGAGCTGGATGTTCAAGGAATATCTTTTGAGATTTGTCACTGAAAGGTAAATATATGTTGTATCAGAGCAACAATTATTGTAACCTCCTATTTTTCTGCTTATCAACAGCGATAATCATGTAATGCTTTAATAAGCTGAAGTCTGCCCTTATTTACACTCCCTACAAAGGTATACCCATTTCTGTAAACTTATTTGACTCTCTGTAAATCTGGGCAGAATTTGTGGTAGTGAAACTGATTTATAATTTGCATCCATCGATATTAAAGCTAGGTTATAATAAGGTCACTAGTACTTTTTTCATACAACATGGCAGTCCTTTTAACCATGATATCACATGTGATGTAAATACTTATTTTTATACAGCCGAGCACATGTGAATCCCAGTGAGGTCAAACTGAACTGCAGGGGCTTAGTACCACAGGATGTCAGGTCAACACTGGTTTAAGGCTCTAGTTGCATAGGACACTTAGGACATGTTAAATATGTGCAGTATTAAAGTTAAAACATTCTGAGCAGTCACGCAGTAATGTTTATTACAATCTGTAACATGCGCAGCTTGCTATTGTTGGTCCCAGCCTTAGCACCACACCAGCCTTGAACTGGCTCCAGTGTGGTGCTGGGGCTGGAACCTTCCAGGGCTGCAGTCATCTGGCTTTCAGTTTGATTCTGGAGGAACCTGACAAGTGAAAGATCCAGCATCCTTTCTTTTGACATTTATGGCTTTCCTTATGGCACTTGGAGATTTAATAAAGCAGAGGAGTGAGGACTGAAAATTCCTCTAATTTCAACGGATTGATCTGATGATAGCTGAACGTGTTGCATAGTACAATTTGGAGGCATTTCTCATGCAGAAAGTTATAATTTCACTACAATATGATCACACTTAGCATGTGTTTTACAGCTTGGACGCATGGTTGCTTGCATTTTGAGGGCATTTAGCACAATGCAAGTGTAATGTGCAACATGGCCCCAAGATAACAAATATGTAAAACATAGATAATCCTGAGGCCAGGGGAAAACATTAGTTTCATGGTGCTGTGGGATCTGATCCCTGATTCCAGCACTTGAGAAGCTCCCCCTACTCAGCACCTCTAAACTCACATGTAGAGCAGCCTATGTAAAGCAGGAGTTTAAACCTGCTGGGAAGAAGTGGGTGTCCATCAGCTACTCTGGCACACATTCAGTTTAAGGCACAAAGGTGCTGTGGATGCTCCAACACGTATAGAATATATTTTTGGCTGGTTTGCCAGTTTAAAGCAGGATAAAACACTTGAACATGTGCCAGGTTACCATTTGTCATGTGGTTAACACATTGTGTGATAAATTTAATGCCTGATAGAGGGGCCTAAAGCAAAGTGCCATATTTTCTCATATACAGCATACCCTGGAATGTAATGTGCCTTATTTTTGAAAGAATGAAGAATTTTGTTTCTAGAGTTGTAGCTTCATAGAGCAAGGACAGAGCCTAAACTTCAGCTGACTCAACTTCTCCTTCCTACTTAACTAATACTAAACCCTAGCTACTGCTGAAAATTGCTCTCCCTGCATGGATCTATGATTTTCAAAAAGCTAATGAGTCTCCAGGGCTGTAAAATAGGAGGAGAAAAACTGGGGGCAGTTAACTGACAGCAAAATTTTCCCTGAACAAGGTTAATTTGATTTAGTGGACCATCAAGACCATTAAAAAGGAGAAATAATCATTAACACCTGTGGAGTGAATAACATTGAATCATTAAGTCAGTTAACTCCTTCAGCTGCCTGAATAGTAATATAACATCTGTTGCACTGTAGAGCAGGAGTAAAAGCATGGTGATTTTTTTCAGTCAGCAAATCAGCTTCCCCACTTAAAAGATGCACCCCAAATTTTGTGGGAAAAGGTGCATGTTATAGGTGAGAAAACATGGCAGTTTAACATCTCATATATTTATTCACACTTATATAGAAAAGGATTTTCAAAGAAGAAATGTGCATCTCTTTTTTTTGATAGTCTGACTGATTTAGAAGAATTTATAAAAGTGACCAATGCTGGACTTGAAAGACAGCTGCTAAAAGGAGATTATAATGGACTAGTAGAAATCCTCGGACACCTTCTGGCTTTGAGAGACAGGCAGATAGCTACAGATGAGCTCTTTGAACCTCTGAAAGAAACCATTACACTGTTGGAAAGCTATGGACAGAAGATGCCAGAACAAGTTTATGTCCTACTAGAGGTACTGTAAGATTTAAAATAATACTCGGTCTATGGCCAACATAACCTGAGCATCTTGTGGAGAGACAACTTTTGCATTTACTTCTGAACATGATGAAGTCCAAGGTTATTTCTGTCTCTAGGAAATGAATTCTGAGACTAAGTCCAGCTCTAGTGAGTGCAGGCTTCTAGTTAATATATTACTTGACCTTCCACAGCTTCAGGGACATATTTCTGTTATCGCTGTTGAAAAAGGAAGAAGCTCTTCAAGAGGTAGATCTATTTTCATGAAAGATTTTGACTGTCAGGGCTGAAACCTTAAACTAGATTCTGGATTCTGTAGCAGTCAGTGAAGAGCGCAGAGCACTCAAACTGGAATGTGGTGTTAAGCAACCTACTTCATCTTGTACCTGTTTCAGGTTTGTCAGGTTGGGTGATTTCAGTTCTAGATATGAGTTGCAATAATCACACTTGAAGATTATATGTACATGAATTATTGTAAAAAAGGTGTAATTGATAGGAGAGGATGCAGTCTGCTGGCTCAGAACTATATGGATGTTATAGTTGTTGGGGGGTTTTCAACCCAATGTCCAGTTGGCCATCCAGAAGTGAAGAAAAAAAACCCCAAAAAACCGAAAACACAAGATTCCAAAACAGCAGATCAAGGAGGATACCTTTTTTCTAACATTCTGTTAGTGCAGGCAAGTTTTTCAAAGTATTTCCCTCTTCTTACCAATTTTTCTTTAGTGACATTTTGTCCAGGAAATTTTAAAGCCTACAATTTGAAATTTGTTTTAAGGAATAGAAGAGTTTTCATCAGAAACATAAGGTATTTGAAACTTCACATGTCAATACAAAAATACAATCTGAGGTATTTAAAAGCCAAGTTAGAATGGGCTAGAACAGTGGTCGCCAACCTTTTTATGGTGAAGATCACTTTTTGTAAGTAAAGGGCAGCCCAGGATCTACCGCCCCCTGCCTCCCAGACAAACTGCCCAGGCTCTGACCCCACTCACCCAGCCTGGCCTGGGTGGCAGGGGGCATGGCTCAGCCCAGCCACGTGTGTCCTGCTGCTTCCAATTGTGGAGCCTCTGACAGACTGAGATTGACTCAGAGGCTCCATGATCGACCAGTAGATCAAGATCAACTGGTCGGTGACCACTGGACTAGAACAAAAGCTAAACTTTTTTTTTAACATTAACATTTTTTGAAAGAGAAGTTATTTTTGCAGAGGCTTCAGTAAAGTTAATGGTTGAAGTTAGGCTCTCATTTACCTTAGCTTGGGTTTTTCTTTTTATTTTCAGTTTCATTTATGGCTGGGAACTTCCTAACTGGTAGTGGGTTCTGAGCTCCCATTATTTACTTTGAGGAGGTGAAAGCCTCTGCTTCTGCCTTTAGGGAGGCAGGAATTCACTTAAGTAATGTTTTCAGAGTGGGTAATAACACTCTGCTTTATCAGCAACAATCGCTTTCACCAGCCACACAGTTCTGCAGTCCCTCGGCACCTTAGCATGGGACTGAGGCACCTTTGAGTATGTTTTGTTGGTGCAAGCAGAACTGTACCAAGATGCTCCCTGCATTTGATAGCTCCAGAAGGGGGAATCTCGTAGAGTTTATTCATCTGTGTACAGCATTGCACTTATACAACTATTCTGTTTCCTGTTTTAGAACAAGTGTGGACAGAGCTTGCTTGGGATAGCTGTATGGCTTTACCTTGCTCTGTATAGACCTCCCCTTCATGTCTTTCCTTGGTCTGCACTGCTTTTGAAGTCACATTTGTCCCCTTTTCTGCGTTTCCTTTCTGCCAGTACAAACAAAACTGCTGCCAGCTGCTGCCATCCTACCCAGACTCTGTGCCAACTTCAGTTTTTCATTCATGCATCAGAGTCATCTCTTTCCATTTTAAACTGTGAACAATTCTTACTGGGTAATGTAACGCAAGCTCGTGAGACCACATGCTTAGGTTGCTTATCCTCCAGCCCTCCTTTGGCAGCATCCCTCCAGCTGCTGTTGTTCATACCACTGCTTCCTGTCCTCTTTCCTTTTTAGATGGCTTGCCATGGGAAATTTAAGCAGGATTTCCAGCCATCTGCTGCTTATCTCCATCATCCCCACTGCTGTTAATCAGAACTCTGAGAGATGGGCCAGCTTTCAAAGCACTGTTAAATGTTCTGTGGAGCTGGACTGCATAGCTCCACATGGGACCTTTCCCCATCTACAGAAAAGTAGCAAATGTCTTTTTGTTTGTTTGTTTTGACATTTACCGACCTCCCCCCCGCCGTCTGTATGTTTTACAAAGGTTCCATAGCAAGGAGTGACATCCAGACATATCCATACCTGATGGATCTATTTATAAATTAATTGTAATGGCTTTTACTTTCAAGCCATATTTTACTTCTTCATGAATCTGACTTTACTCTAGGCTACAATATGCATGCCTAAAAAAAGACTTGGGCTGAATTTCATTCTGATATACTCCAATGTTAAATCATTTAACTACAACCATACAACCACTGAAAGATTTAAACAGAAATGCCATTACTAATAAACAAAAACTTGAGCATTGGATTGAATGCTATGGAATTATATACTCTAGCGAGACTGCAGTCAAACAGGAAGAGCTCAAAGGATTACCACAGTTTGAAGCTATAGTGGATTTAGAGAGTAAGCCTACATTAGAAGATTTGCAGAAAGCCATTAAATCGATTTTTCTGGGACCAAGGCCTCCAGCACAGGCTGTTCACCTGCTGAAATCTACAAATGTGCCAATGATGAATGACTTTGAAAGCTCCATGAAGTTATACTGCTGTGTTGAAAAGAGGACGTGGTACCGTAAGATTTCAAAGATGCTTGGTTCATACAATTTTGCAGAAACAAAGGGGATAGAAACTACTGTAACAACTGTATAGAGAGAGTTCTCTGTTGAACATTGTTGGAAAAATTGTCACTCACATCATGCTCCCTAGGCTAAAATCTCTAGGTGAAAAAATGTCTTGAAAGTCCATGCGGTTTTGGCGGTTCTGAGATTTCATGTTTGCAGATGACACAGCCTTAGTTGCCCACAGTGAATCTTCCCTGAAAAATCTCTTGTGCACATTTTCTGAATCATGCAAGAGTTTCAGGATGGCAATTAGTCTCAAGAAGACTGTATTCATGTACCAAGGGGTGAAAGAACCAATACCTGACATCACTCTGGAGGATAAATCTCTTGGTGTCATTGACAGTTTTTGCTACATGAGTTCTCCAATGAGCAGGACTCTTGACTCGGTGAACTGACTAACAGAATCAGAAGAGCAGCTAAGAATTCAAGGCTACTACAGAAATGTAAACAGAATAACAGCAAACTGTCAGCTGAGGTGAAGATACAACTGAGACTTGTATGCTGTCATCCCTGCTTTATGGTTTACAAACATGGACTACATATGCTAGGTATATCAAGAGACTGAACAGCTTTCCGATGAGATGTCTGCATAAGTTCCTGAAAATAAAGTGGGAACGCAGAATACCAAACACAGAGGTAATGGAGCACACAGAACTGACACACTTAGAAACCACTATCAAGAAGAAAAGGTTGTAATGGATTGGCCACATCAGGAGAATGAGAGAAAACCATATCCCTAAGAATAGATTGAATAATGAGATTTGAGATGGCTCTAGAAAGCAGGGACACCCTCTATGGTGGTACCACAACGCGTGCAAAAATTATATGACGTTGTTCAACATCAGGATGGAAAGCTGGGAGGAGTGCAGAGAATCCTGTCTGATCTGGAGGGAACTTCAGCTACTGGGTGCAGCTCAGCATAATGCGGCTTTGGTCCAGAGGATGGAAGCAAATGAGAAAGAAGAAAACAGCATGATGTAAATTTGGACAACAGATGGATGCATGAAACTGTGACAAGTTGTGTTGCTCTTGAATTGGGCTTGTCAGCCACAAACAGATTCAGCTGTCATCTTATGATAACTCTTTTGTGTACACCATGATCCAGGGGATTGATGTTTGCCTATTACAATTGCACAAAAATAGGGCTAGAAGAGACCTGAGGAGGTCATAGATTCATAGATGTTAGGGTTGGAAAGGACCTCAATAGATCGTCAAGTCCGACCCCCTGCATAGGCAGGAAAGTGTGCTGGGTTCAGATGACCCTAGCCAGATGCCTATCTAACCTCCTCTTCAAGACCCCCAGGGTAGGGGGGTCCTCCCTTGGGAGCCCATTCCAGATTTTGGCCTCTCTAACTGTGAAGAAGTTGTTCCTAATGTCCAGTCTAAATCTGCTGTTTGCTAGCATATGGCCATTATTTCTTGTAACCCCCAGGGGCGCCTTGGTGAGTAAAGCCTCACCAATTCCCTTCTGTGCCCCCATGATGAATTTATAGGCAGCCACAAGGTTACCTCTCAACCTTTCTCTTTTGGAGGTTGTGAAGAGGTCCAGGTGCCCTAGTCTCTCCTCGTAGGGCTTTGCCTGCAAGCCCTTAACCGTATAGTAGCCCTTTGGACCCTCTCCAGGTTATCCACATCCCTCTTAAAGTGCGGTGCCCACAACTGCATACAGTACTCCAACTGCGGTCTGACCAGTGCCTGATAGAGGGGAAGTATCACCTCCTTGGTTCTGTTTGTCATGCATCAGCAGACAAGTACAGTTAGCTTTGCTGATGACTTTGTCACATTGACATTTCATGTTCATCTTGGAGTCCATGAGGATTCCGAGATCCCTTTCCGCTTCCATGCTGCCGAGCAGGTCATTTCCTAGGCAGTAGGTGTGCTGGACATTTTTCCTCCCTAGGTACAGCACTTTGGTCATCTAGTCCAACGTTCTGTTCAAGATGGGAACATCCATGTCGGAAAAGATTTATCTTCAAACATAAGAAGAAAACCAGAACCCTTTTTGACCTTGTATTGGAAGATGCAGAACACAGTGACTTTTGAAGGCCTAGAAGGATTGAATATGGAAAAGTAGAAAACCATAAATAATATCTTTCATCATTAATTTGTGTTGATTTGGAATGCATTTGAAAGAAGAGCTAAATCTCATGTTATCTGCGTTTATAAAAAGTCACTTTCTTCTTTGGTTTTGTACACTTACTTCGAGTGTACAATTGTTAGCCTAACTGTGTTTACTTGCCCCAAAGATTCAAAATTATAATGTCTTCTTTACAGTTTACCAAATTACTGCATTACCGTGCAGTAATTTCCAGAAAATTATGCACTACTTATGGTATCCCTCCTACATTTTATTCCAAACTGCTCCTTCCTATGTCTTTTAAAAGAAATTAGCTAACTTCTGTTAACTTGGTTGAGGAGTGGTATTTGCTTTGTGTTTATGTAGTATAATGGATTTTAGTCCAGATTTAGTTCTGTAGCCATTTCTGCACTATAAATACTATGGACCCTGAACTAGTGGTTAAAGGTTTCTGAGCCTAGAGGTCCATGACACTAACATAGTTAAGGCACACCAGCTTCATAACCAATGACACTCAAGCAAGGGAAGTGCTTAGCATCGTGTAACTACCTATTGATTCCTCTGTTTGAATGAATTAGTAATGACTCACATTTGAGACACTTGGCATGGTCTGCAGCTTAAATTTCTACCTCTGGAGCTACAGCAAGAATATACTGACACTGATACCTACCCTAGACTAGCTGTATTTCTTGCTCTGCCTGAAGCAGGCCTTCGTCTTTCACAGTTATTGGCTGGGCTGGATAGATGGGTTGAAGTTTCTCTTGTTTCTTTTTTAGAAGAAATGTAAGGTGTGCATGCTCACTCTCACTCTCTTGTTCACTCTCATTCTAACCTTGGTGCAGAAAAATTTTGAAATCTTGAAAAACTTAGTGGATGGAAAAATCATCTCCCATCCAGTGGTACCTATTAAGTATTGCATCAACGAGAGATGAAGGTTCTAGCTACTGTGAAGGATGTTCTCAGCACAATATTTTAATATAATGTTTGTAAAAACAAACAAACAAACATCATTAGACTCATTATGTTGTAGCTTTTAAAATTAATCCCACTTCGCAAAAGTTACTATTTAATATATGCAACCAAATTACTTTGCCTGAACTAGCTAAATTAGAATTATAAGAACAATAAAGATGAACTGTTCCATAAATATTGGATAGTTTTTGGTTTGCACCAGTATGTAGTTTTTAACTGAGATATTTTACTGTGTTTAAACGTTCAAGTTTCCTAATATGTAATTTTCCTTTGTTTAACAGGACTTGCCTGAAAAGTGGAATGCAACAAAAAAAATTGCCTTGTCTGTAAAGAATGAAGTAGCTCCTCTTCAGACTGCTGAGGTCACAGTTATAAGAAAAACATGTGGTTTGTTTGATGTAAGATAAATTCTGATCTTAGAATTCTAACATGTTCTGATGAGAACAGGATCGTTGACAGAATGTATTTGTGTGCATTTCTTTCATTAGGGAAAGCAGATGGAATTCAGAGAAAGATTTAAAGTGAAAGCTCCTTTTCACTTTGCTGAAAAAAATCCATATGTTCTTCTTGATAAGGTAAAAGGAAAATCTCCAGAAATGCATATTCTTCTAGTAATCTTTCAGTACAAAATTTAAAGATGTTTCAATTTACATGTCGAAATAACTGGGCATTTTCTATTTGGCATGAAACTCTTAGACACATGGAAGTTTAATATTTAACTTGCCCATCTGTAGATCTTTACATAAGTACCAACACCACCTTGCATGGTTTCTTTTTTTTCTTTCACCGATTGCCCAGTGAGTCAGAAATGTATATTTATTCCATTAAAACAGATACAACAGTGATATATATAATGTGCTTAAAATTATACATCATGTTCTTTATGTATGACTACAAATATACTGTTGGTAGTCCTTTGACATATTAGACTGAAAGAAAAACATAATATTTCTGTAGGAGTTGCAGTAGGCATATGTTTTCAGGTATACTGATTTGACTGTCTTTCTGAGCTTACCTATCTAGTAATTACAATGATTAGCATTCTTTTCCTTTTCAAGGCAAATCAGGAACTTGAGGCACTGGAAGAAGAAATGTTACTAATGCAAGAAGCTGCAAACCTGTTTGAAGTGGTTGTTTCAGATTACAAACAAATGAAACAATGCCGCAAAGAAATACAGTTGCTGAAGGAAGTGTGGGATATTAATATTTATGTTACAGTAAGAGGTTTTGTTATTTAAGAAAGTATTACAGAAAGAAAATTTATTCTGAATTTGCTGTATTTACACTTTTATATAAAATGTTTTAGAGCTGACATACTTGTTGAATTTTGTTGTTAACATTTTTTTTTAAAAGACAGATGCCGTGTTTTAAAGAAAATACTGAGATAAAAATATTAATGTACTCTATTTTAATTAAATCAATCCCCAAGCATGAAATCTTAAACTGAAGTATGATCATAATGATATATGATCAGTAACAAAAACAACAACTTGAAAATAACATTGTTAAAGTAGTTAAATGCAGAAAGCAAGAAAATTCAATGTTAGGTTAAAGGAAATTCAGTGTTAAAACAATCGCAGAAACACATTTACATCAGTAAATTTGAAAAGAAACACAAAAAGCCATAAGTCCCTTAATTCTATCTTCTTAACTTTACCACTCCTTGTATAGCTGTGAAATCTGCCCCCACAGAAGTCAGTGGCAAAACTTGCATTGAATTGAGTGGGGCCATAATTTCACGACATCGGGTCTCCATAAAGGTCTGTAAATTCTTGATGTCCTGATAAGTAAGATAAGAGCACAGAGAATGAAATGAGTAGGGTATATTATGAGGACTGACAAGAGAAGACAAGAGGTAGATTTTGCAAGCTGAGGTGGAGCATATCAAACTTGGAGGTGGATCAAGGCAGCAGTGGACAGATAATGTAGAAACTGATCTGTAAGAGATGGGTGAAGATTCTATAAGGTGGAAGAAACTGCAAAACAGGAAGAGATGGAAAGCTTTAGTTAAGTTGATTATAGCCCCTCAGGATCTGTGAAAAGAGAGAGAAGGAAAAAGGAGCATAATTTCACCTTACGTGTCATTTAGGGGAATCACAATGTTACAACTATTGCGCTACACATGTTTAAACACTTTGGGCATTTGTACACTTGATGGCCATCACAATGTACATGTGACAAAAATGTGATTTGTGTGGCTTAATGGCATCACACATTACACATGCACCAGTTCAGGGGGTTTTAGATGAGTTTACACTGTTGAAAACTAAACTGCATCCAGACAGTTGCGTTGCAGCTGTCCGCTCACCCCCCAGCTGCGGGAGAGGCAGGCAGGCTCCACTGGAAAAAAAGGAGTGGACCCCTCACTGTTTCTGCTTTCAGCAGGCACCTGATTCTTTTTTTTTTTGGCAGACCCTGCCCACCTCTGCTGTGGCCGGGGGGTGAGCTGCTTGTGGGATGAGCAACTCCTGAGCTATGGGGGCCCTGGTGCTCCTCTCTGGCAGTGGCACCCCCCCAGAGCTGCCTGGGCAGGCTGCTAGCAGGCTAGGTGCTGCCCCAGCTTGGAGGCATCACCCGGACAAATCTAACATTTCCCCGAACCTTCCTGCTGGAAGCTCACTGGGTGATGGTTCCTGGGCAGGCTTGGGGGGCAGATGGATTAGACCAGGTCCTGTCTTGGAGCTGGTGCAGCACCCGACCCGGTAGCAGACCACTTGGATGGCCCCAGGGGCTGCCACTGCCACTGAGGAAAGGACCACGGCCCCCCCACATCTCAAGGGCCACTCAGCCTGCCAGTAGCTCATCCCCCGGCCATGGGCAGTCTCTGGTTCAAAAAAAAAAAGCATCAGGCCCCTAGCCTGATACATGTGACAGAAAAATTGAAATGGTGGGTTTCAATTAAAAACCCACCATTTCAATTTAGAGAGCATAGAATAAAACCCTGAGGACTGAACCCCTGTCACATGTATAAGTGCCCTTTATCCCTTTACAGCCTGGCAGCCTGGAGGGTATACTTTAGCATTTCACTTGTGACTACAGAAATTTTAAACTATTTCCACAATGATCTATGCAACAGAGAATATATAGCCTAATCGCACCAGTACACACTTCGGTGCCTCACAATGGGTAGTAAAATAAGGAGAGGCTAAGTTATAATATAGAGTACACATTTCATATTGAATGGTATTATGTGTAGTAGCCATGTTATGCATTAGAACAGTAGGTTATAGAGTTCATCCTGAATTTTAAAGACAAAGCTACAAGTAAAAGTAAACTACTGAGTACTGAACTATAAATGTAGATCTACTTATATAAAGCTGCATGTTGTAAAGTTCTACTTGCCTGATGAAAGCAGTTGTTTGATAGACGGGCAATAAAATAGGGTTTTTCTCCCTTCATCATAATTAATTTAAAGGCCATGTGAATACATTTTTGTGGCAGTTTAGGCTAATTTCATAGCTGTGTATGGATATCCTGTGTAGAGATAAGTCATATGTATGCAAGTGGGGATACTGATGCAGTACTCTGTGTACATACAGAGTACATGTGCATGCAGCTTTTCTGGCCTTATCAGAGACTAAGCATGAAATGGCTTAAATACCTGCCTTCAGCTTTACACTAGAAGAAGATGGATTATTTAGTGTAGTTTTGGGTAGGGGTAATGTGACTTGGAAAGTGAAGTTAATATTTCAAGAACTGGGGCTATCAGTGAATGCTAGACCTACCTATTATACCCATTTATCTATTATATGGCATTAGCTTGTTTTCATCAAATGTTGTTGACACTTTTATCTGTACTTACTGTTTCAGAGCAGCATTGATGATTGGACTAAAACCCAGTGGAGACAGATTAATGTGGAACAGATGGATGTAGAGCTCAGAAGGTTTGCCAAGGCAGGTTCCATATCTGTCCATTTCTACAATTTATCTATCTCTGGGCCACCCCTTTCTTACTCTCCCCACCCACTTTGTGATGTTGTGGAGTATTTGTTGCTTTTGTCCAAGCTGAACATTCTGGAACTTTTTTTTCTTTGTAATTTAATACTCTGGCTTAGGTTTATATCCCTGCGGATGTACATGGTACAATCATGCTGTCACTTTTTTTAACTGAAGCAGTATATAAAAAAAAAATTAAAAGGGCAAGGTTTACGTGGCACTTTAGCAGATGAAAGACATTAGTTTAAAGACTGAAAGTGGAATTTGCAGAGGTAAATATGCTCTCTTCTGAGAGAGAACTCTGCAATTCTTAAATACTGGAACCTGCAGGAGATATTCATTTGCAAAATGAGGGCATTGCCTATACATGAGATCGTTTTTTGGTTTAATATATCAATAATGCTTTGAGGGTAGATGGTCTAGAGAGGGGAGGGGATAGGTTCATACAACAAAGGAAGACTGGACAAAGAACAGGAGAATTGTCAGGACCATAATGTAGGCCTATACCTTTATACGAAGTATAAAGCATAGATTTACATTATGTGTGAAAGAGAGGCTCAGTGGGCCTGACTCCTCTTCCCTCCCATATTAATTTAGTTCTGAACAGTGTCATCATTACCCCTGACTTTGACTTATGTGAGAGAGGAATTGGATTCACTGTAAATCCCTCTGTTTGTTTTAAACCACAGTTTTAAAATTATTATTCTGCTCTGGCCAACTGCTAAACTACACTTAAGCCCGCTGCATTTTTGTACCTATGAGACCCCTCATTACGTCAGAGTATTGAGTCTTACAGGCAAGTAGTTTTCATAGATTAGATGAATGGATTGCAAGGTGGATAGAAAGCTGGTTGTATCGTTGGGGCTCAACCAGTTGTGATCAATGGCTCAATGTCTAGTTGGCAGCAGGGATGAAATGGAGTGCCTCAGGGGTTGGTACTGGGGCTGGTTTTGTTCAATATCTTTGTTAATGATCTGGAAGATCAGATGGATTGTACCCTCAGCAAATTTGCAGATGACACCAAGCTGGGGGTAGTTGTAGATTTGCTGGAGGGTAAGGCTGGGATTCAGAGTGACCTAGACAAATTGGAGGATTGTGCCAAAAGAAATGTCATGAGGATCAACAAGGACAAGTGCTAAGTCCTGAATTTAGGATGGAAGAATTCCAACAGGCTTGGGACCAACTGGCTAAGCAGCAGCTCTGCAGAAAAGGACCTGGGGGTTATAGTAAACAATAAGTTGCATGTGAGCCAACAGCGTCCCCTTGTTGCCAAAAAGACTAACAGCACACTGGACTGCGTTACTAGCAGATTGAGGGAAGTAATTATTCCTCTCTATTTGGCATTGGTGAAGCCACATCTGGAGTATTGTGTCCAGTTTTGGGTCCCCCACTACAGAAAGGATGTGGACAAATTGGAGAGAGTCCAGCAGAGGGCAACAAAAATGGTGAGGGGACTTGGGCATATGACTTATGAGAAGAGGCTAAGGGACCTAGGCTTATTTAGTCTGGACAAAAAAAGACTATGGGGAGGGATTTGGTAGCAACCTTTAACTACCTGAAGGGTGGTTCCAAAGAAGATGTCGCTATTATTTCAGCTGGTGGGCAATTATTTCAGCTGGAGAGCTCCTTAACAACTTTTGTCAGCTGTTGAGGGCTTGACAGGTGCCCAACTCCCTGATTGCCATCTTGGAACCGGAAGTTCTGCCCCTAACCCCTTACCTTTGCGACCAGAAGTCCCTCCCCTAGACTCTCCTCCTCCCCCCCAAAAAGTACTCCTTTTTGGGTGCGGGGGGAGGCATCTTGGAACCGAAAAAAACCAAATCATAATAAAAATACAACATCTGCTATAACATACTTTTAATTTTATTTCAAAAAAAAAATTTTGTCCTGATTTACATGCATTTGTATAATATGTATAGAGGCAATTGCATAATAGCTCAAAATAAAGCCTTACTCATGTATATTGTATGTGGGGGGGGGAAGAAGGTGTATTGTATGTGGGGGGGGAAGAAGGTGTGGGTGGGTGTGGAATGTATGTGGAGGAGAGTTAGTACAGGGATGTGGGGGGTGTTTGGGTGGATATGGGGTTTGTGGGGGGCTGTGGGGGTGTGTGGGATTTGTGGAGGGGAGGGGTGCTGGGCAGTACATGTGGGGCGGCTCCAGCTGAGTCCCAAGAGCTGCATGTAGTGGCACAGAGCGGTCTGTCCTGCCTTAGCTTGACCCACTTGATGCATCTTC
Source organism: Crocodylus siamensis (assembly GCF_052110815.1). Lineage (NCBI taxonomy): Eukaryota > Metazoa > Chordata > Crocodylia > Crocodylidae > Crocodylus > Crocodylus siamensis. Next base: position 154,822,016 of record NC_143399.1, on the reverse strand, counting down.
AAGCTGAGATGGACCAACTCTGAGCCAGCAGGTAGGGCTCCCAGCACTGCAGGCAGGAGCCACACACCATCAGACTGGGCCAGCTCCATGCCTCCACCTGGGGCTTCCATCATTCCAGCAGAGAGCGACACATAAAGGCATGAAGCCAACCTGGCCCAGCCCAGTGGTACACAGAGTGCCAGGAGCTGCATATGATGGCATTGAGCTTGCCTAGCTTGATTGTGTGTGGCTTCCCGCACCTCCCGGTTGGAGACACAGGGAGTTCTGGGCCATTGGGCCAGGTCAGATCTGTGCCTCTATATGGGGCTCCCAACTGGGGTGCCAGGATCCCCATGGAGGTGGAGGCACAGAGCCAGCCCTATCCAATGGCATGCGATTCAATGTGCTTCCTGCTGGCTTTCAGAGGGGCAGCTGTGGGCTGGTAATAATGGTCTTTTGGAGGGGCCCCACAGGCCAGATGGAATGGCTTGGCAGGCCAGATTTGGCCCGTGGTTTATATTTTTCCCACCTCTGAGCTAGACTGTTCTCAGTGGTGATGGATGACAGAACAAGGAGCAATGGGCTCAAGTTGCATCAAGGGAAGTTTACATTAGATAAAAACTTTCTCACTAGGAGGGTGGTGGGGCAATGGAGTGGGTTACCTAGAGAGGTGGTGGAATCTCCATCCTTGGAGGTTTTTAAGCCCTGGCTTGACAAAGCCTTGGCTGTAATTATGTAGTACAAGATGGTCCTGCTTTGAGTGCCCTAACTTTTTATGATTCTTCTTCAGAGGATGAATTGTTATTTTTATTCTGTTTCTTAGGAAATGTGGTCATTAGATAAGGAAGTTCGCTCCTGGGATGTATACATAGGTCTGGAGTTAACTGTGAAGAACCTGATGACATCACTGAAGGCAATATTAGAGTTGCAGAATCCTGCAGTAAGAGACAGGCATTGGTATCAGCTCATGAGTGCAACAGGTGTAAGTATTCATCTATCCAATGGCATCTCCTACCACCAATATAGCAGAGTATATTTACAATACAATACAGTAAAGTGACTGACATCGAGTATATTAAACTTTCAGTGCCCAGAACGAATGAACCATATCTTGTTGGGATAAAGAGGAGGGTTTTGAATTTCTGGATCATTAGAATGCTTTCTGTATTAGGAAATGAATGTATAGTTTTTACTCAGACAACGTACAACCTAATTTATAATATTTTTTTAAAGGTCAATATTGGCCTCAAAGGAGGCCAGTAAAAGAAGTGGGGGTTTTTTGGTTTTTGTTTTTAAATTGTGTTTGAAGGGAGCCACTAAATGTAAAATTCTGGTTCTCTGTTTGCCTACGAGCATGCACATGTGGTTTGTGGCACCTCAAAGCAGTTTGAGGCATGTTCACCCATTCACCATGCTGCATATTTGTAGCACAGTGGCAAAAGTAGATACTGGGAGTTCCCAGTATTTAAAAAAAAAAAACACCTACCCCATGTTTAAAGAAAGCAGCATTGTGCACACAGCAGCAGTATGTGCCACCAGAAACCAGAGCCTGGCCGGGCAAAGCAACACTCTGGCTGCCGACCAGGCTCCAAGTGGCCAACTCAGCACTGCTGCTGCCCCAGGAGGTCCTCAGGACCCTTGATAAGGTTGCTGGGACCATCACAGGTGCTGGCTGCAGCCTCCCCTACCCCACCTAGGTCACTTTGCCATGCAGCAGAATGCACATGCAGGGGGTGTGGCTGGGAACATATAAGTGGCACAAATACATGCCACTGCTATTTGTCCTATGGGAAACGTGCTTCTGCATGTGCGTGCCTGTTGGGACATGCCCTAAATGGCAGCGTTCTAATCTATTCTAAAGTGGCCAAAAATGCCACTTACACACAAGTAGCTATTGTTTCCTTAGTACTATGGAAATGTAAGGGTGTACATGCACACTGAGCAAACATAACAAGCTTTATACTGGCTGGGCATGCACATAGTTACATGTGTACACTCATTTTGAATGCATACCTTTCTCTAGGTCACAAAAATGTAGTTAGTCAAAAACCCAAGGTTAGCAGGTGTTAGACTGAAGAGGAAGGTCTATATTGTCTGCCTGCTGGTCCTGGGATTGCTGCTGAGAAATAAGACCTGCCCATTCATTCCCACTCTGTGTACCCAAGACAACAATTAGGCAGCATTCAGGCTTACAGTGGTCCTGAGAATCTCTCTGCTCCCTGTCTTTGCTTTCAGACTCTCCTGAGGAATATTGTAAGACATAACTATCGCCTAGTTCCAGGCTTGGTTCTTGTTTCTCTGAAGCAGTCCAAGTGCAAAAAAATTAATCATGTCAAGTAGTATGTCTTCTGAATTACAAACAAAGTACAATTTTAAGAGAGTTGAGTAACTGGATTAAATCAAGACAATAGGAAGACTTGAAAGTTTAGAGTTCGTGAAAGGTTGGGGCATAACAATGAATAAGAGGTGGTGATAATATAGCACAAGAAAATGGAATTTCTAGAATACTAGTTATATATAAGCAGTTCCATAACTTCAGTGAAAGCTGTACAAACTAATCTTAATTTGCTTTTTACTCACTAATTCTGAAGATTTACCAACAGTGTAGACAAGCAAGCATAAAAGTATTTTTGTTGCCTTCTGCATAGAACCTTACTAGTCCCAAAATATCTATTTTTCCCTGAGTTGAAAGACAAAAATAAAAACTTACAAAAGAATTTTAAATGCGTTTCCTGTAAGGATATTCTTAAACCAGATTCTTTAAAATTGACATTGTTCTTGTATCTTTTTTCTTCTAATGGTATACATAGTTACCGTACAAACGACAAAAGCTTAGCTGTAATCCTTAGAAAAAGTGAAGATCTGTAATGGGCAGCAAACCATTCCTGCCATGAAAAGCACGTGGGCAGTTTCTAAGTCTGACCCGTTAGGTAATGGATGTTGATATTGGGCAGTGATCTCCAAACAGGATGAGCTTCTCTGCCTTATGGATGATGTAATATAAAGAACAATGATCGTCTTAAATTTTAATTTTTTTATATCTTAACTTTGATACTCTTGTGCAGGGGCGGGCAATTATTTCAGGCAGAGGGCTGCTTACTCAGTTTGGCAAGCTGTCAAGGGCTGCATAGGTGGTCACCATCTTGGGATCAATGTCCCAGGGCTGGCACTGGTGGGGTCCAGAGCAGGGTGCAGGTTGGCTGGGGTCTCTGAACCTGGGCTGGGCTGCACCAGCAGCAAGAGGGGGGAGCTGGCCCGGTTCCATAGAGCTCCTGCTGGCTGGGAACCTGTACCCCTGCTGCCCTGCTCTGGGCCCTGCTGGCAGAAAAGGAGCTGGTGCTGAGCACGGGGAAAAGTGGCCCCTCCCCCACCCTATGGCCGGTGCTCCCTGTTGCAGCTGCTCACAGCCAGCACAGGGCTGTCCTGAGCAGGCACAGGCAGCCCTATGTGAGCTGCAAGTGGCTGCAGTGTGGGGCACCAGCCATGGGGTGGGGAGGGGTTGCTTTTCCCCTGCACTCAGCACCAGCTTGTAACCCACCCCCATTGCCAGCCTGGGCCCTGCGCCAGCTCCAGGCTCACCTGTCGGGGCTGCTCTGCAGCTGCAGCAGCTGCAGTCCCCCCGCTAGCCATGCCAGGCAGTGTTTTTGCCACCACCGCCTCTGTGCTGCCCAGCACGCGAGCTCCGGGCAGGCAGCAGCAGGAAACACTGCGTGGCACGGCAAGCGGGGGGACTGCAGCTGCTGTCACTGTGCATAGCCCCAAGGGGCGAGCCCAGAGCCAGTGTGGGGCGGAGGCTGGCAGCAAGGGTGGGTTACAACCTGGTGCTGAGCATGGGAAAAGCAATCCCTTGCCTGCTGCGTGCCCGGTGCCCCATTTTGCAGCCGCCTGCAGCCCACCTGGGGCTGCCTATGCCTGCTCAGGAGAGCCCCACGCGGGTTGCGAGTGTCAGCAGGGAGCACCGGCCATGGGGTGGGCGAGGGATCATTTTTTCTCCAGTCCCTCCCCTGTCTCAGGTCCTTCCCCCCCTGAGTTTCTGGTGTGGTACAGTCACGTGGTCCCAGGCCAGAAGCCCCTGATGGGGCTTTTGGCTGGTGGGGCGGGCCCTGCTGTTGCAGGAGCCTGGCGGGGTTCCCCTGGGTCCTACTGCCCTTGGTTCCTGTCATTTTTGACAGGAACCAAGGACAGAGAAATATTAATTTTCAAAATCTTTTAGGGACCCGGGAGGCCAGATGGAATGGCCTTGCGGGCCCACCTCTGCTTTTATAGATCTCAATCTGGTGTTTTATGCATGTATTTATTTATTTATTTTTAATTATGATATGGCTTCTCTCTTGTTTTCTGACAGGTCAAATTTGCTGTAACTGAAGACATGACCTTGTCAGATTTGTTGGGATTACAACTGCATACCATGGAAGATGAAGTCCACAGTATTGTGAACAAAGCAGTGAAGGAGCTGGGTACTGAAAAGGTACAACAGCCCCATTTCTCTTCCTGTTGCATTTAGCTGCAACAGTCCTTTTTACTGTTTACTTAAGTAGATTGAAAAATGTATCCATGAAGAAACAGTCAGGGTTGCAACACAGTTTTATTTGATACAGACAATGAACAAAATAAACTAGATACATAGACATTGAATTAGGCTTCTGTGCATGGTACATTTCATTGAAACTGTTTGAAATCTAATTTAATTTTATTTCTCAACCTAAAATATTAAATTTCACTATACCTAAAGTCTTATTGCCATGGTTTATACTCAGATTCTTACAGAGATCAGCCAGACATGGGCTTCCATGGAGTTTTGTTATGAAGTGCATCAGAGAACAAGGACTCCTTTATTAAAATCTGATGAACAGCTTTTTGAAACATTAGATAACAACCAAGTAAGACTTTTTTATTAGTAGTATTTAATTAGCATTACTCTTGGTATATTTTATTAGTTTAAACTCCCAGAATTTTCCAGAATTTTTATTTACAGTGAATCTTATTTGGCCCAGATGTTAGTCTATAAAATTATATGTGTGCAGCCTAACTACATATATTTTAAGGAAAATTCCTGTCTCTGTGTAGGAGTTTGCAAAATTACAGCTCCCTGGGCTTATATTTTCCTAGATTCTTTGAAATCATTTAATAATATGCTGTCCATTTGCAAGGCTGAAAAATGTCTTTTGTTATCATATACAGTAATAATAAGTTAAAAGAGAATTTGTAAAACTTTTTAGCTATACCTCCTATGCTTGATAAGTTATTTTGATTAGTGGGGTTTTTTTGTTGTCTTTGTTTTTCTAGGTTCAGTTGCAAGCAATTCTGCAAAGTAAGTACGTGGAATATTTCACTGAACAAGTCGCAGTCTGGCAAAAGAAACTGAATATGGCAGATTCTGTCATTTTCATTTGGATGGAAGTTCAACGCACGTGGTCTCACCTAGAAAGTATCTTCATTGGCTCTGATGATATCAGAAGCCAGCTTCCTGAAGATGCTAAAAGATTTGATGGAATTGATGCAGACTTTAAAGTGAGCAGAGCTATCTTTAGCATGAAAATAAAATATAAATAATGACATGTTTCATCCTTACTTTTATTTTAGGAAAAATGGTGTCAGTTCTGTCATATCCACTTAAATATGATTTGTATTGGAATGTTAACATGGATGGATAGATATATATATATTTTTTTTAAATGAGCAAGAAATCCTAATGGTACAAGGCTAGATCACACATGATCCACTCTGTCCAATGTAGGAAATAGTACACTGCTGCATTACCCTAGAATCAGTTCAGGGGAAGACTTGTGATTTGGATGCATTTCCATCCTTAGAAGGTGGTAGTAATTGGCAACTAATACCAGTTACTACCACATGCTGAGGCATCGACTTAGCCACATTCTGGTAAGCTTTGGCAGGAAACGGTTTTTCCATTTTAGGGCCTTGTTGCACCTTATACTGTAAGCTGCACAAATCTTGATCAGTGTTAGCTTGGAGTCTGGAGCAATCACAGCCTTATCCTTGAAGCCTTCTTTGACTGCCCCCCCACCTGCAAAGCTGTGACTTGACATGAGAGGTCTAGTGAGCAGGGGCAGAACTAGGAGCTGTAGCTCTGAGTTGCCACTAGAAGGCTGGTGAGTCAGGACAGGCTTCTATTTCTGCTCTATGGGCAGAGGTATGCAAGTTACTGGAGGACTTCAACTTGGGTGGCACATCTGTGGGAAGTAGTCACATCTTAATGGAACAAGAGCTTGGTAGCATGGATCAGAGAGAATTCTGCTGTGGAGTGGCATAATTTTGAGTGCTTAAAATCACTTTTAATGTGCAGACATTTTTTAAAAAAAACATTTAAAAATCCAGGGGTTAAGAGCTCCAGAAGCCACCTAAAATTACTGTGTAACAAGGCCCTAAGAGATTTTTTTAATGTTTTCTATTCTGTCCCAGGAAGATGGAGGGTGGGAGGGACAGAAAGCGAGAGGGGAGGCATATCCAGGGCAACTGCCCTAACCACTTGGCAATTAGGTATTCTGGAGTGAGGCTTTTTCAGTAAATGCTGTATAAATCATTACACCTTGTTTTAAATAATAATATATCCTTTAGAGCAAGGACTTGAACATGGTCTCTCTATTCCAAATGAGTGCCCGATCCCTACTGGATCATAGATTTGATCCCTGGTCCAATGACTGCTTAAGTAATTCAGCAAGATAGAAAAACTGCAATAAGAGTTAGCAAGGGAGACCATTTTAAGTCCTTGATTTAAGTCAGGTAGAGCAGTGACTGTAACATTTGACTCATATGTGCAACCAAGTACATAAACCACTAGGCATGGGCTATTTCAGGGCAGGCCTCTCTTTCTTTAGTTTTGAGTAGTAATAGTCTGAACTTGAGAAATCTTTTCCAGTAAAAGTATCCTTGAAGTTGGAATGTTCCCATGACAAGTTCAGTTTCAATAAATGTTCATTTCTTAATGACAAACTCTGTTGTCAAAAGTTTCCAGTTAGCTCTACCTCCTTGTATTTTGTCCAAGCTCAGGTACAGGTTTGAATGATGGGAGTAGCAGACTTATGATGTCAGGTTGCCCCCTATGCACCTGGATACCACGAGAGAAACTTTCTTCCATTATGGTTGCCTAGGCTGGAAAATAGACTGGTCCATAGTAGACAATGTTATCCATTATATCCAGTAGAGGTTGTGTGTTGGAAACATGGTGGTGAGAGAGAGATTCACAAAGTTAAATATATGAAAGAAGTAAACACACACATCTCTCTTCGAAGTCTCAATTTTAATCTTTTGGTCTTGCATAGCCATTTACAACAGTGAAAAGTGTGTGTGTGTGAATTGCTGCTACCTGATTTGATAGTATTTTGCACCTTCTTTTCATTCTCTTTGCAAAAAGGTATATGACCACACAGACACAAGACTGGGCTATGAGGGGTCCTATTATAGTTCAGTCTGAACAAAACTAGAATGAGTTAATTCTTTCTCCTATCAGTTGTCACCCTTTTTTGTTACAAGGGATCAAAATTATGAGGAAAGGGCAGCAATAGTTGCTTTCCTGTGTACAGTAGCCTGTACTTATTCTATATTTCTTTCATATTTAGTCTACACGGCTATACAATGAAATAACTAACATTTTCCCCTTATTTTGTGCCAGAAGTAGAAATAAACTGATCAGTTCCTCTCTCTCCCAGCTCTTGTGTTTCTTCATTGACTAATTTTAGTAAATGGTTTGAAATGGAAAGATATTGTTTGAAATCCAGGTGTTCTGATTAATACTTCTGCACTTGCACACAGGAATTAATGATTAACACAGCAACTATAAAAAATGTGTTAGAAGCAACAACCAAACCAAATCTGCATGGAAAACTTGAAGCTTTACAACACAGGTAAGAGTGGTTATAAAGTTAAATATTAATTCAAGCAGGCTGATTGAATACATACTTAAGTAGGTCTGTTGTTTGGTTGGTCTGGGGCAGTTCATCTTTTGTTTTCTTTTACAGTGCATGTATGTAAACAATGTATTGTTTGTTTTTTTTTGTCTGATATTTTACATCTCTTGGTCAAACACTGCTGCAATTTAAGATGGTGACCATTTCAGGCACCTTTTTCAATTGCTTATCGCTCAGATAATGTAAATATGATTTATATTGCAATTTTTTTTAGATGTTTTAGTTTCACTATGTAACAGGGGGCCTACTGCGGCTGATCTCCGTGTGGCCCTCCCACTTGTTCTTGGGCTAACCACCCACCTTCTCGCCCACCATGCCTTGGTCTTAATTAATAGATGCAATTAGGCAGGAGGCTGTCCATTTTCTGCCCCACTGCTAGGGGGCACTATCTGTGGCTCTGTTCCTCCCCTACACCACCACCCAAGCCTTGCTGATGACATCATTATGTTCTCATATGCGCCAGTCCCCCATGATGGGGTCCAAAGTCCTACTGCAGCACCCCCACCTGGGTTTCTCCCTTCAGGCAGGCTCTGCTGCCGTCATACTGGGCCATATGTCTTCCTGCCACTGGTTCCCCTTTTGGTGTGGTCCCCCCCACTGGGACCTTCAGCTCACACTAGCCCTGGTCCACTTCCAGGCCAGTCAGGACCCTAGGTCCCTGGTTTTTGGGCATCCCTCTTGGTGGGCCTCCTTGCCCTTCTGACCCTCCTAGTCCTGGCCCCTGCCTGGGCCAGTCAGGGGAAGTTCTGGCAGGCCTCAAGGTAAGACCCGTACTCTTTTCCCAGGGTCCCCCTCTCCAGAGGTGGGGAGCTGGGGTTACTTCACACCATGACTGGGGCCTCCAGGTCTCACAGCAGGTCATGGTACTACTACTGGTGTTATATTTGACCCAAACTCTGCCTCCCCCCATTGGAGGACTTACTGGGGTCAGGAGTCATCTCTCTCTGGCTGAGCTACCCCCTCACACTGGGGGCTCCACACACTGCCCCCTCCTCACACTGGGGGCTCAGGGCTTCCCTCCACAGGTGGGCTCAGGTGGTTATAGCCATGCCTACCCCCAACTCTCTTCTTCGGGGTCTCAAACCCCCGCAGGGCTTAGGTGGCCTTGGCCACACCTGGCCTCTAACTCTCCTTGGGGCTTGCACCCCCACAACTGCCTCCGGTGTATGTGACAAACCCTAAGGTGAGGCCGAGGAGTTAAGGCATCCCAACCTGCCTTTCACAGGGTTGATCACTGGCCTAGCATTTCCTGGGAGCTTCCGCACCACTGGGAGTCCCACCAGGCCGCCCGCTCCTGGCAGGGTGTAGTTTCCAGCCATACCCAGGACCAGGAGCCTCCTACCATCCCCTACAGCTCATCCCTTACCTTCAGATGAAACTCAGCAGCCCTCAGACCAGGCAATGTTGTTGCCTGCTCCTCCAACAGCCAAACTGCCTTCTTTATATAGGCAGCCCTGAGCCTAAAATGGCTGCCCTCATTAGGCACCTGGAGGCTGCCAGCTCCAGGGCCTTAAAGTGGCAGGCACACACAGTGCCCTGCCACACACCAATTTAATTTCAATTCTTCCCACTCATCACTTACTGATTTGATCTTAGGAGCATCTTCCTTGAAGTTCAGAGCAGAGCACAGTTCTGATTGGAACTGTGCCTTTTTCCTCCATTAAATCTTTCTACCTGAGGGAGCAGTGAACACTTCACAGGTAGCCTGCCACTTGATTAGGGAAAGAATAGTAGAGGTAGGAAGCCAAAGGAATTAGCTCCTGGTTTAGTAGCATCACTGTTGCTGTCGTCATCTTGTAAAAAGCAGCCAATTGGTGAGGTGGGCTGCTCCTTCCCTAAAGCATATAGGCATGGGTTTTTCTCAAAGAAGCTTCTTACTTAATTAGCTGCCCAAAATCTCACTAGGTAATTAACTATGTGATTAGCAACATATGTTCTTATTTTTGCCACATATAGAAACTTATGTATAATCAGAGAAGCAGCCACTTTTCTTAGTAGTTGCTAGTTAGAATAATAAAATCATAGAAAAAGAGCTGGGAGAGACCTCAGAAGGTCATCTAATCCATCCTCCTATTTGACACGGGATCCTTCTTGCTAAACCATCTGAGCTAAGTATGTGTTTAAATTACTCTTAAGACCTTCTAGAGAACTTGTTCCAGTGATTAACCACTTGCATGCTTAGAAAGTTCTTCCTAATATTCAACCAAATTTTCTTGTTGCCATTTAAGACTATTTGTTCTGTCCTGCATGGACACAACAAATTGTCCAATATCATCTTTAAAACCACTCTACATACATTTGAAGGCTTTAATCCCCCTCTTAGTCTTCTCTAAGCTAAATAATTCCAGTTCTTTCATTCTTTCTTTGTAACTCTTTCTAAACCTCTAATGTTTGTTCCTCTTAGCTAGACTCTTTCTAATGACATCTTTCTTTGGCATCTTTTATGAAGTTCAGGGCCTAAAACTAGACAGAGCGTACTCCAGGTGAGGCCGCATAGGGGTTAACAGAGTGGAAGAATCACTTCCTTTGAAATGCATGCAGCACTTCAGTTAACACATCTCAGTATACATCCCAGCTTTTTCCCTGCCCCTCCTCTTTAGATAACAAGACCAAATTCCAATCAAGGAAACTATCCCACAAAGTCTCAGTTACCCTAGTTAGATCATAAATTGTATGTTTGTGCCAGGACTTCAAATTCTTTTTCTAAATCATGGCTGTCCAACTCATGGCTCCCACTCAGCTGCTGCTTTCCCCATTACTCCAGCTACAGCAAGAGCCAGGCTTTTGGCTCCCCCTGCCTCATCTAGATTCTGCCCCTGATCCAGGGGGTTGACTGCTACATAGGCCACAGTGCTGGGGGAACCCACACCTGGGGAGCTGAGGGTGAGGGCTGGGGCACATACATAGTGTGGTAAACTGGGAGGGTAACCGCACATCATGTGGCCCAAGGGGGGGAAGGGACAGGTCTTGCTGTGGTGTGGCCCATGTGGCATGCAGCCCCCAGCCACTTAGGAGTTGGACAGCTCTGCTATTTTTGTAAAGCATGTTAGAGTACATAGAAGTTAATCCTCTTTATACAACTTAAACAAAATAGGATGTACTAGTGTTGTTGGTCATTCATGGACATGTTTAAACATCATTAAAGTTCTGTTTCTTTTTCAGGCTTTCTCTTTGTGAAAAATCTCTTGCTGAATATTTAGAAACTAAGCGCTTGGCTTTTCCTCGGTTCTATTTCATTTCTTCAGCTGATTTGCTTGATATTCTTTCACAAGGGGCCCAGCCTAAACAGGTAATATTTCCGAATGTTTTTATATTATGTCAAAAGAAAACTATTTTGTAAAGAAGTGTGAGGGGGGAAAAAGTAATTGTATATGGTTGCTCATCACTGAAAATGTGACTTCGCTTTTGATGAAGTATAAATTTTTTTTATGCAACACAACAGCTTTCTTTTTGAACAGAAATTTTGTAAGTGCTTAAACTGGGAAAAATGGAATTCGTCATGGGAGGAAGAGTTGCAAAGACTGCTTTCTTTTGCTGGAAATATTGTACATGTGCAGCGTGTGCTTGTTTGGGATATAGGTTCACAGAAGCTGGAGATGGAAAGGGTCTTTGATCATTAAGTCTAATTTTCCTCTGGCCCAGAATTTGTTAGAGATCAAATCTAAGGCATGCCATGTGTGATGATGATAACCAGCGCCAAAAGATCTGTGGTGTTTGCTAGATTGTCACTGACTGAGCAGCTGACTATTGTACTAGGAATGTTTATATAACCATCTTTGTTTGCCTCCCTTAAACAATGATCTGCCAGGTTTTGTGACAGTTAAAGACCCAGTTATACTGAAGCACCTGCACTTGAATATTATTCAGAAGCTTTACATTATGTTATCTGCAAGCCAGATGACATCCCAGTGCTCAGTAACCACCCTTCTGTGGCCATTAATTCTCAGAATATCAGAATTATTTGTGTCTTGGGCAAAGCTTCTGTAGAAAGGATGTAATGCTTAACACAAGGATTGATAGTTTGCCACAGAATAAAGTACTAGTGAGACTTGAATAATAATTCTTTCAGTACAGTCACAAGTTCTTTTGATTTCCTAACACCATTAAACCTTAGCAGTTTGTTTCATCCTTAAAACTACAAACCAGTAGAGAAATGAAGGCAACCCACAGTGACTGAATTCTCTTCTCATAGTAGAGGTGGACTCTCCACATGGGGACTGTGCAGGGCAGCAAGGAAGCACTTGCACTATTGCTTCTCAAACCCCACCAGTTCTGTGGACAGTGGACTTCAACCTCCATGGCTGTCAGGCTGATGCGTATTACAAGGCACCTGTCTGTTCATTTTTAACAAATGTGAGAGGCAAGGATTTCCTAGGGTGATGTCTTTTTGTTGGACTAACTGGACATGTGTACATGTGTAATTATGGTGCCTGAATAAACCGTGGAGCTTATTGCTTCAAAGTTAATTGCTCCTGGGTCTGCTGTTTTTATCATGCACTTGGGAGCAACTTACTCCAGAGCAATAAGCTCCACATTTTATTCAGGCACAGCACACGGAGCTGGGGTGGAGTAGCCTCGGCTGGCAGGGGGATCTGGGGGTTAGCCTGCCAGCCCAGGGCTACTCCCCCCCAGCTCAGTGTGCTGCAGAGGGGCCGGCTGGTGCATGGGGGAGTTTCAGGCAGCCCCCTCACTGAAGCATCCTTGTGCATCAGCCAGCCAGGCAGCATCTACATGTGCACTGCTGTGGAGTTTTTACTCTGCAGCAAAATAGTACTTGTACTTACAAATACTATCCTAATATGGAGTAAATTAGTTTACTCCAGCTTAATAGGTGTGCACATGTAGGTGCCAAGTTACTGCACAGCTAATTAGTCAGCTGTGCTGTAAACATCTTGTGTAGACACACCCACTGTGTAGTTAGGATAAAGTTAGAAGAGTATTTGAATCTAAACATCCTTTGTCAGATCTCTCATTTTTTAGATAAGCATTTAAATATAGGTTATGTATCTTGGGATCTTCATCTTGCATTCAAATGTATGCCTGCATATTTGTAAAGTCCTATTCGATGTTAGGAGGGGGAAATAGAGCAACCAGCATGATTCGCTAACTTACATACATCATGTGTGCTTCCTGTTCTAGCACCTAAGAATAGTGGTAATAAACTTTCACTGCTATCCTTCAACCTTTCCCCGGTCATGTTCCTAAATGCCCGTATGTTGGCATCTGGCAGCGAATGGTAGTGTAAAGTTTTTATGCCAACCTGTGGCATTTGGGAAAGTCCTTTGTCACATTCTCTGCTTGAAACTTAATGTCAGTATTAATATGATAGAGAATTTGGCCTTTTGTTTTCCATTTTCTTTCTGAGACCTAAGAGTCATCCTAGTACTGTTTTTATTTAGTATTTGGCTCCTACTAAGGTTATTGAAAGATTTTTTGTGTTGATTGCATGCAGTTGTCAAAAAAAAGCAAATGTTTCGTGTTTTCTGAATGCAGAATGACTGCTAAATTAGGAGAACTCAAGGTTATTGCTAAGAACTTGATTAGAAATAGTAATTCACTTAAACAGGAATGTGGAGGAAATGGAAAATCCAAGAAAAACTTAGGTGCATGATCTTAAATCTGTGGTATATTCTGAATGCAGGTAACACATCATCTTACTAAACTTTTTGACAATATTGCTGATCTCAAATTTAAAGACAAAGAAGAGAATCTAACAAATATTGCATTGGGGATGTACAGTAAAGAAAAAGAATATGTCCAGTTCTATGCAGAATCTGAATGTGTTGGTCAGGTAAGCCAAGTTAATTTAAATTTTCTTTAAGGGAACATTTTTCTTTTTACTCAGATAAAAAAGTAAATGTGTATCAAACCCTACTTCTCAGCTAAATGTATTGTATATTAGAGGGGATGCAGCTTCAGTGCCATCTCCCCTGTTCCTTATAGTATAAATGGGAATAATTTATAGAGGTTCCAGTTCTATTGAGAAATGATCCTCCTGCCAGCTCTTTGGGCTGGGAATCATCCACTACTCTACATTTGTACGGTATTTAGGGCTCCGTTCCTGTTTGACTCATGGGCTCTACTATGATTTCGCCCAGGCCAATTAGTCATACTTCTAATTTAAATATGTATATCTATTGAAGATGATGCAGTAGCAACACTTTTATCTCCGTATTAAGGTCAGTCTAATAATGGATGAGATGTCACGGGTCATGTTTATTCCAGCTGCTTCCATGGAGCAAGATTTGTTCAATATCATGATTCCTCAAGTGTTTTATTCCATTTCCTTTTAAACACTGCCTCCTTAGACAGCATTCAGTTTCTCACTTGCACACTGACCACAACAGTTGATAAAACAGTACCTAAACTCATTGTTGAGATAGAAAAAACTGTTTCCTCTGAATAATCTCCTTTAAAAAAAAGGAAAACCAACTATAGACTTCTTGGGCATGTCCAGACATTCATTAACATGCTGTAATTGCATGCATTAAGTTTATATAAAAGAAATTGTAATAACCTGGAGTATCAAGTACTAACTTAATGCGCCATAATTAGTGCTACTGTGCATTAGTGCAAATGAATGCTTTTGTGTAACAATTAATGCGCATTAGACAAATCTACTGTGTATTAGTGCATTAGCATGGTTTTTGTCAGCCATGCTTATGTGCAGTAAAATTAGTCCAATGGATGGTAAGTGTCTCATGTAGACATGCCCTCTTTGGATTTATTTTCTGTTCTGAAAAAGCTTTCAAGCTTTCAATGCTGTTGATTGCATGTTTCTATTTGATTTATTTTCTCTATCTCTAATGGTGAATTCAGTTGATGGGGAATGGATATACCAAACTACAAAGTTTCCTCCAGAAGTTTGTCTGATTAGTTTCCCATGGAAACTAAAATTATGTAAAAAGTAGATTGGAAATGCCTTATTTTCATGTTTATGCTCCTGTACCTATAAACCCTTCTGCAGGGACAAAAATATAACTGTTGTAGCATTAAAGCAGTGGTAGCCAACCTTTTTGGCAAGCATGACACAAATTATGCACCACACCTCTCTCAAGTGCTACTCCAATTCCTTTCCTGTGTCTGATCCACTGCTCTTTGTTCTCTTTCCTTCCCTGTGCTCACTACCTAGTCTGCTGCTCTGCTTTCTGCTCCCTGCCCTATCTGCTGCCCCCTCCCCAATCTGCTGTTTTCCAATTGTAGTATGTATGCTGGAGGTGAGTCACAGGCTGCTCACCCACATGCTGCACCACACCAGCACCTCTGAACCACTTGGCCATGAGCTCCCTTAGTCCTGTGGGCTATGACATGCCACTGTGTCCCCAGGGGTAAGGGCAACCAGTGCAAGATAGAGGAGGTACAGAGAAGCAGCAGCAAAAGAGTGATGGGGAGGAGCAGTGCCCAGACCAGGACCCCAGGAACTATGCATCCTATAGGCCATGTTTAAAGTTGTACCTCTTCAAAATGTAATTATTGGTGGTATGTTTCCAGCCAAGTAACTCTTTTGGACAGTATCAACTTGGAAGCCAGCAGATCTCAAAGTTTTTGTTATTGTTCTTTCAACATCTATGTTGCTTATTTATTAAGAGAGATCCTCCTCTTTATTATTATCCCTTATTAGATTTGCACATGCTTAATCCTAATCTCATGCTTGATAAGTAATTAAGCATACTTTAATTGAGATATGATGTCTTGGTTTGTGTCCTGTTTGCAAAAACTGGAAACATATCACCCTACAGACTGCCTTCTTTATCAAAGTGAATTGCTCTTGACTTCCTCAGAAACGTGCCAGTGAGCTACCCAAGTTTAAGTTTACTCTTTCTTAATCTGTTTGACAGTTACTTCCAGTTCATGTTTTGTTGGTTGCTTGAGTCCCATCTCTGCCTTAGCAGCATAAATCAATAGTGTTACCATACACAAGAACAATAGTTTAATGCCCTGGTACAGTTTCTGCCTTTTTTTCCTTTTCCCTCTTCTTGTCTTTTATTCTGACTTTGCTTTCGCTAAGCTTTTCACTGCTTTTGCTTCCCTCTTGCCTTGCCCCACTTCCCTGTAGATATCTCCCTTTTCCCTCCAAGGCAATTTCCCTGTTGTCTTCTCTGCTCCCCATAGAGATGCTTGCTAATGAGAGAGAGCTTGCTTTCTTGGAGGCGTCAGCAACTGGTGCCTCCCAAGTCTGTGGGGGCACCTACAGAAGCTGGCATTGATGGCGGGGACAGGGGTGGCAGACACCTGCAGAAGCTACCGGTGGCACCAGCAGTGGGGACAGGGCTGGCGAGCACCCACAGAAGCCAACAGTGGCAGGGATAGCTCTGTCAGGGGGGACATGTGCTCCTCTTTGTCCTCCTTATCAGTCCCCAATGCTTGGAGGTTTTCTTGACTGCTACATAAACCAGCTGCCCTGTATAGGTGTTTTTCCATGAAAATCATAGGTGGTAGTCTAAGAATTGTTTGCTTCTATGGTTTCAGGAGCAAATTTGTAGTGGAAAGTTATGCAGCTATCTAACATTCCTGTTGTTTCTTTCTTGCCCTTTCTCATTCATACTTTGAGTGGCACTAGCTAGACTGTGAAGCACTGTGGTGATCTATAACCTTTTAACTGCTTTTCAATTCTGGCATTAGTTACATTATTTTTAGCTGGAAATCTGAAATGACACTTTGAACCTTTTTATAATCTGTACATGCAAAGGGCATGTGGAGACAGACATTAGGGTAAGATGAATGTAAGGAAGTCTTTATAATCATGACTTAAAAATTCAACTTTTTTTCAATTAGATTACATTTCAGACAATCAAATTAAATTTCTTATTGTTCCTGATGTCAAGATACTGAACAAATGGAGAAATTAAATTCAGAGGGAGAAACTACTAGCCAAAGCTACAAGTAGTAATTTAAAGAAAGAATACATGTATCTTGTTTAAAAAATAGTCACCAAAATTATTGAAAATGTGTTTAGTTTTATGGGACAATACACATCAGTAGCAAATATTCTTTATGGTAAGTTAATTTTGGTCTTGTTACTTTTTTATCTGTTTTCAAAGTTTAAATAATTCTTTGTTCTTCATTTTGCAAGAATTATTTTCATGGTCTTATTTTAAAAACAAATGTGGTAAAATTGATAGCTTTGGGGTATCTGGTCAGATATGTTTCTGTTTATTTTATATGCCACCATTCCCATCAAAGGTTGGGAACTTACAGTAAGTTACAAGGCAACATGCAGTAAGAGAAGAGATTCACTTAAAAACAAGAAAGCAACAAGGGAACAAAAACAACTTAAAAGAACCAGAGCATCAAGATGAAATAGAGAACTCCTCCCACCCCAAGCAACAACTCATTCTAATTTAGTTTGGTAAATGCCTGTCCAAAGAGGAGGACGGTCTTATAGCACTTCTGAAAGATGTCCAGGCTTGGGCTCTGGCAAACCTCAAGAGGCAGGGAGTTGCAGAATTGAGGAACAACTGTGGAAAACAGCCTCCTACGTGTTTTTGCTGAACAGACTTGGCAGACCGTTGATACTTCTGGGAGGTTGCTCTTGACTGACCTTAAAGATTGATGAGGTATAAGGGAGGTCCCAGACAGTTTAGGGCCATGTAGGTCAAAACCAGCACCTTGGAAAGCTACTGGGAGCCAGTGCAGACTCTGGAGCTATCTTTTCCTGGTGATACAACCCTGTCCGAAGGTGGGCTGCCATGCTCTGCGCTAGCTGCAGCTTCTACAGTTTCCAAGGACAGGTCTGCATAGTGCACTTTGCAGTAGTCTAATATTGAGGTTACAGAGGCATGGATGATGGTGTCCAGATCAGAGCTTAGAGAAAGGGTCAGAGTCTTCTCACCAGGTAGAGCTGGTGGAAGGTACTCCTAGCCACAGCCACCACTTGAATATCCAGGTATAGCAGAAGATCCAAGAACACCCAAAGGCTGTGAATCTGACTGACAAAGGGAGGTTGAACCCCATCAGTGATAGGTGTCCCAGTCCCCCTCCCCCCAAGTCTGCCCAATGCTATCACCTTTTTTCTGGATTCAGTTTCATTGGGTTGACCTGCATCCCATCCCCACTTATAGCCAGGCACAGAGACTGTGGGGCCACGGTCAGAGAAGAAGGAGAAGTAGAGCTAGGTGTCACCAGCATACTGATGGGACCTCACTCCAAATCTCTGCACAGTTTAGTCCAGTCCCCCTATACACATTGAACAGGAAGGGTGAGCTTCCCCTGGGGGAAAGGTCCCAAGTGGATAACAAGCATTTACCCATCACCACCCTTTTGGACCTCCCTGCTAGGAAAGAGCAGAGCCAATTTAGAGCTGTCCTGCAGATACCTAATAGGTCATGTAAATTCTTTCTCAATACCTCCTGGTCAACTGTATCAAAGACTACCAAAAGACTAAGATCAGTAGGCACAATTTTCCCTGTTAATCTTCAAGCAAAAAATCATTGACCAAGGCCACAAGCACAGTCTCTGTGCTGTATCCAGGATGAAAGCCAGACTGACAAGGGTCCAGGAAATCGATGGCATCCAAAGGGCCCTGGAATTGTCTGGCAACTATCTGTTCAGCGACCTTCTCCAAAAAGGGGAGATTGAGGCCAGGCTGATAATGGGATGGGGAGTCAGCATCAGATGATGGCTTCTTGAGCAGGGGCCAGACAAATGCAGACACCAAAAATTCCTGGTACCCTGCTCTCCTGAAGAATGCCATTGACAGCCCCTACCCTAGTCTCCCCTGGTTATCTTTTACAACCCAGAACAGACATAAGCAGAAGGGTAAGCAGCTGGACTATAGGTGGATCTTGATCTGTGCTGAAGCCAACCAGTTAAGGTATAGATCTTTCTTAAAGGACTATGGTGTGGCAGTGATGGCGGTGAAAAATCTTTTCTTTTCCTCTGCCACTGCATCTGCAAGGAGGCGTCTGGAAAAAAATGTTCTGGGTGGTGAATGGCTTGGTTAATTGAGCTTGTCTTTGCATGGAAACCGAGTCATTTTCAGTCTGCTGTTTGCTACCTATTTGGCACAGTCAGAGTTTGGAGCTGTGGAAGCCTAGTCTTGTCCTGTTTATATGGATAATTTTAAACTGCTATCACACACCAGTGTGGAGGGTGTGCTTGAGGGAATGAGGGTGAGTATCTGTGAATCAAAGCTACCTTGGTTTCTCAAAAGCCAGGAAGACCTGTGCCATCACAGCAGATGCCTAGGTGCCACTGTGTCTATGCCCAAGGTCAGTGTGCTGTTCAACAGATTAACTAGGACATCAACAGTAGCCATCGAGTTCAGTAGCAGTGTCCACCAGAGTTCTTGAACCACACTGACTCCATGAGTCTCCAGGGTTGGACCAGGCCAGCTGGTCCATCACTCTGATATGGGCAATGGAGGATAGAGATGTTCAGCTCTAAAAGGTAGCAGTCCAGCCATGACAGGTTTCTTAGCAATGGCCTTAATCAGAGCCCCTGTATCTAGTCAGGCACAAAACATTAGATCTAGCACATTCCCCACTTTTTTATGATCTGGTAGAGCCCTATGATTGATATAAATGCTACGAAGTGCTGCTCCAGCTCCGAAGAACCAGCCTCAGCATTGATGTCCTTCAAGTCTGGGTGTCCTTAACACTGTGTTCAAGATCAGTGTGGCTAGTTTATAGATTTCATAGATTTCTAGGGTTGAAAGGGACCTGGTAGATCGTCGGGTCCAACCCCCTGCTCCAGGCAGGAAAGAGAACTGGGGTTAAGTAACTCCAGCCAGATGCCTATCTAATCTCTTCTTGAACACCTCCAAGGTAAGGGAAAGCACCACCTCCCTTGGAAGCCCATTCCATATTTTGGCAACCCTTACTGTAAATAATTTCTTCCTTATGTCCATTCTAAATCTATTCTTCAGTTTGTGGCCATTATTTCTGGTAACCACAAGGGGTGCCCTAGTAAACAGAGTGTCCCCTATTCCCTGCTGACACCCCCCAGTGCATTTGTGAGCAGCCACAAGATTGCCTCTCAGCCTTCTCTTGCGGAAGCTGAAGAGATTCATGTCCCTTGGTCTGTCTTCATAGGGTCTTACCTGCAGGCCCTCAACCATATGAGTAGCCCTCCTCTGAACCCTCTCAAGGTTATCCACATCCCTCTTGAAGTGCGGCACCCAAAACTGGACGCGGTACTCCATCTGCAGCCTAACCATGCTGCATAGAGGGGAATTATCACTTCCTTAGACCTGCCTGTGATGCACCTGCTGATGCAAGAAAGAGTGCAGTTAGCCTTGCTTATTACCTCATCACTGGCAACTCATGTTCATTTTTGCATCAACCAGGACTCTGAGATCTTTTTCCATTGTAGTAGTAGTTGGAATGGTAACCCCCAGCCTATAGGTGTGTTGGAGATTTTTTCTTCCTAGGTGCAGCACCTTGCATTTATCCTTGTTAAATTGCATCCTATTCTGATCCGCCCACTTTCCCAGTCTATCCAAATCCACCTGAATTTGCTCCCTGCCCTCCAGTGCATTTACTACACCCCATAGTTTAGTGTTATCTGCGAATTTGGACAAGGTGCTTTCAACGCCTTCATCCAAATCACTGATGAAAATATTAAACACTAATATCTGGTCTGGTCTGGTCTGGTCCAAGGACAGAGCCTTGGGGGACACCACTGCCCACATCCCTCCAGGGAGAAACTGACTCATCCACCACAACTCTCTGGGTGTGTCCCATAAGCCAGTTTTTCACCCACCTTACTGTGAGAAAATCCACATCACAGCTACTCAGTTTGCTCATAAGATTTGGGAGTGTCAAAAGCTTTTTTAAAATCCAGGTAAATAATGTCTGCTTCCACTCCTGCACCTAAGCACTTTGTGACCTGGTCATAAAAAGAGACCAGGTTAGTTGGGCGGGATCTGCCTGCTATAAACCCATGCTGGTTGCCCCTTAATGTTGCGTTACCCACTGGCCCCCTGCGAATGTGATCCTTTATGATTTTTTCTAAGGTCTTGCTGAGAATGGAGGTGAGGCTAACTGGCCTATAATTACCTGGGTCCTCTTTCCTCCCCTTCTTGAAAATAGGGATCACGTTGGCCCTTTTCCAGTCCTCTGGGACCTGTCCCAAGTGCCACAAGCATTCAAACAGTTGTGCCAGTGGGTTTGCTGTGTCATTGCCTAGTTCCTTTAGTACCCTTGGGTGAAGATCATCAGGGCCTGCCAACTTAAATACGTCCAACCCTTCCATGTGCCCCTTCACTAAGTCAGAGCTAACTGTTGGTGGATTGGTATTACTCTCACTCCAGACTAAAGGCTCATTGGAAGGTTGTGGCAGGGCACTGTTGATGCCTGCCACTTTAGGGACTGAACCAAGCAGCCAACAGGTGTTTGATTGTGGTGGCCATTTTAGATCTCTGGCTGTCTATATAAACAGCAGTTCACTGCTGGCAGGCCAGGCAGAAACATCACCTGGCTGAAAGAATGAATGCAACGTCCTGGAAGTAAGGGCAGGAGCTTAAGGGGATGGTTTGAAGGCTTCTGGTCCTGGGCATGACCTAAAACCACCCTGCCAGGAGTGGGTGGTCTGGTGGGGCTCCCAGTGGCATGGGAGCCTCCAGGAAATGCCAGGCCAGTTACCACCCCAGTGAAAAGTGGGTCAGGACACCTTAACTCCAGCTCCCACAACTGCGTGGGTTACCCCATAGTAGGGCCAAGAAGGTGGACCCAGATTAGAGAGTGGGCTAGAGGCTCAGGGACCTGACTTAAAACACCCACAACTGGTCAGTGCTGGGGCCAGGATCAGAAAGGTCAAAAGGGCCAGGGGCCCTCCACGAGGGATGCCCAAAGCTAAGGGCCTGGGGTTTCTGACTGGCCTTGGAGGTGAGGCCAAGACTTGTGTGACCAAAGGTCCTGGGGTGGGCCACGCCCAAGAGGGGGAAGAGTTCAGGGAGCTAGGCAGCCCAGAATGAGGGTGGAGTAGGCCGCCTGATTGCAGGGATCCGGTTGGGGTCTGGACTGCAGGATCCTGGGGCCCAGTATGGGGCTGGTGACATTAAGATCTGTGATGTCATCTGTGAGGTTTGGGCTGCGGTGTAGGGTATGAGTGGAGCCACAGATAGTGCCCCCAGCATTGGGGGCAAGAAATGGGCAGCCTCCTGCCTAATTAAAATCATAATTATATCTCATCAAGGTGTGGCAGGCGAGGAGGCAGGCTGTTGGCCCAGAAACAGGTAAGCAGACCATTGATAGACTGACCCTGAGAGAGCCCCCCTGTTACAGAGGTGTATTTGTATCTGTATCCAGGAAAACAGAAGCAAAGAAATTATTTAAGAGCTCTGCTTTTTCCATCCTATCAGTTACGAGTTGCCCTAGTCCATTCTGTAGCAGACTTATGTTACTCTGCATCTTTTTCCTGCTCCCTGTGTACTTAAAGAAGTTCTTTTTGTTATCCTTAATTTTTGTTGCCAGCTTGAGTTTTGTATCTGCTTTGGCCTTCCTTACTGCTTCCCTGCAAGCACAAGTCAAGCAGGTATACTCCTCCTTGGTGGCTGCCCCCTGCTTCCACAGCCTGTAGGCATCTTTTTTCCTCTGAAGGCTCTCCTGGATTTCCCTGATCACCCAATAAGGTTTTTTGGCTCTTTTGCTTCTTTTTGCATGTACTGGGATGTTGTCCCTCTGTGCTGTATGATCAGTCCCTTGAGGAACTCCCACCCTTCTTGGACTCCCATCTCACAGATGTGATTACCCCTCAGTCTCACCCTAACCAATCTCCTGAGCTTGTTGAAGTTGGCCTTCCAGAAGTCTAGCACTACTGCCCTACTAGTTGTCTTTCCCACTTTACACCGGATAGTGAATGCTGTCAACTGATGGTCACTGTCCCCTAGGTTACCTTGTATCTGTAGATCCCCCACCAAGTCCTTCCCTGTGGCTAGCATCAAGTCAAGTGAGGTATCTCCCCTTGTGAGACTTCATACCTCTTGTGTTAGATGCAGGTCCTGTATGCAGGTTAAGAACCTACGTGAATGGGCAGACCTGGCCAACTGCTCCTTCCAGCAGATATCTGGGTAATTTAGGCAACCCATGACATCTAGGTATTTTGAGCATACTGCCTTTGAGAGCTGTTTCGAGCCTTCTCAGAGAGAATTAGTCAGAGAGTCTGTTGTGCCACAGAGTGGTTGGTACACTATCTAACTCCAGCCTTGAGCATAGATTTCATAGACATTAGGGACTGGAAGGGACTTCAAGAGATCATCAGCTCCAGCCCCCCTGCCATAGGTGGGAAGTCAGCTGGGATCAAGTGACACCAGCAAGAAATAAATCCAGCTGTTTTTTGAAGGAATCCAGAGAAGGTACTTGCACCATCTCTGGGGAGAGCTTGTTCCAGACCCTGGACACACACACTGTAAAGAACTTTTTTGTAATATCCAGTCTAAATCGGTCTTCCTAGAGTTTATGCCCATTAGACCTTGTTATCCCTTGGGGAGCTCTGGTGAACAGATGTTCTCCCAAGTCCTGATGTACCCCTCTTAAGCAGTTGTAGGCTGCCACCAAGTTCCCCCTGAGCCTTCTCTTCTACAGACTGAAGAGTCTCACGTCCCTCAGCCTCTCCTCATATGGCCTTCCCTCCAGGCCTTGGATCATACGAATTACTCTCCTCTGGACTCTCCCAAGCTTCTCCACATTGGGGGCCCAATAATGGATGCGGTACTCCAGCTGCAGTCTCACCAGAGCTGAGTAAAGTGGGAGAATGTCTTCCCTGGGTTTGCTTGAGATGTATCAGTGGATGCACGCCAGAGTTTGGTTAGCTTTGCTCATCACCGCATCACATTTGTGGCTCATATTCATCTTGTGGTCAATCAAAACCCCCAAGTCCCTTTCAGTCATAGTGCTAGCAAGTGTAGCACTGCCTAGTCTGTAAGTATGCTGAGGGTTCTTCCTACCGAGGTGCAGCACCTTGCACTTCTCTATATTAAAGGCCATCTGGTTTTGGTCAGCCCACGTTGAGAGTGTGTCCAAGTTGGCCTATATCCCCAGCCAGTCCTGTGGTATGATGGCCCTCCCCCATAATTTGGTATTGTCCGTGAACTTGGCCAGTTCACATCTGACTCCCAAATCTAGATCATGATGTAGATACACTCTTCACTTGGCAAATTTGGTAGTGAATACTTTCTATAGGCCAGATTTTCCTTGAAATCCACTACTACTGCCATTAAGGATATAAGACTTATTTTGGTAATGCCTCAAAGTCTTTTCTATTTGATGGGTGTTCTATGGCTTTTGTAATAAGAATATGATGGTCTAGTGTAGTGCCCGATAGAGAAGTGTTAACTTCACAGAAAACTAGTTCACTATCATAACTAGTTGTAATGGTTCATGTTCATAGTAGAGAGGCCAGAGACTGAATAAGGGAAAAGACCTAACTTTTAAAAATGATTCCAACAAGAGATGGTGTAGGCATGTTGAAGGAGTGACACGGAGAAATCTGCACTGCCAATATCTGCTATGCATCTCTTTTGTAGATAAATTAGAGGATGTTTCTATCCATAGCTCTTAGCTAGATTTGGTGAGCCTTAAAATCATATATGCTAGGGCTGTTGAACTACATGGACAACATGCAGCCTGAGGGGTTATTTTGTAGCCCTGCCTCCCACCAAGCTGACGGTACCCCCTATCGCTCTGGCTTCAGCAGCAGCCAAGGTTGCTGAGTTCTTCCTCCCTCTTCCAGCTTCCACTTCCTACCCCAAGGTAGAGTGGGGCAAGGCAGAGCATGGTGGCACAGACCACAGGGCTGGGGAGCCCATGCCCACTTGTATAGTGCAGCAAGAGTACAGGGGGTAGGAAGAATGGGAAGACATGGCTGGTGTGCTGATGTTGGTGTTGGCATGGCCTGTGGGACATGTGGCCACAGCTGCTAGAAATTGAACAGCCCTGAGATGAGCAAAACTAAATGAGGGAAATATAAAAAGTTTTACTGTCTCTGTTTCCATGAAAGGATGTGCATTAGTACATCATGCTAAAATGGGGCAAAATGAAGAAAGAAAATAAATTTCAACTGGAATTTGCAAAAGCGTGTAAGAGTTTTGTTTTTATTAATGAGAAAACATATGCTGAGAAATACACTTTGAAATCAGAAGCCGCTGCTTTTTGAACACTCCTACATCGCGTTATTGTTTTCCATAAGGTAGAGAATTGGTTACAACACCTTGAAGAAGCCATGCGCCAAACAGTGCGTCGCTACATCATGGAAGCTGTAGTAGCCTATGAAGAAAAGATGAGGGAGCAGTGGATTTTTGACTACCCTGCTCAAGTTGTACTTACCAGCTCACAAATCTGGTGGACCACAGATGTTGGGATAGCATTCAAGAGGCTAGAAGAGGGGTTTGAAACAGCCCTGAAGGATTATAATAAGAAGCAGGTACCATTTCTGATTTCTGTTGTATTTGAATGAAAAACAGTAAAATATGAAAACAGAACCTACTTGCACAGAAAGGCTTGGATGACATGTTAGATGTTTTTGTAGTCAAACATTATTTATCAACTAATATTGTTGTTTTCTGAAAGGTCAATCTTCTCCTCTCTTCCATATCCTTCTCCCTGTTATAACCTGTGCCTTTCAGTGTCTTTTTCCGTTAATAAAAATATAGTTTTAAAGTTTTCTGCGAGTTCACGTTGAAGAAATAATAAAAACAAAAGTAAGGTAAAATAGGAATACTGGGTTTTCTTCTTTTAAGTTTTAGCATTCCTCAGACACATTCTGTACTAACTACATCCAGTCTGGAAACTTAATACTGACTCTTGGAGGTTTATATTTCTAATCATTAACTGTCAGGGTGTTTACTCAGGAAACATTTTATGGACCTGTATTTTCAAAATCAGCTAGTGTTTTAGATCACCACCGTTGTTTGATCTGAAACTTGAGACATCTTAAAACATCTTGATCTTTCAGAAAATGGTTATTGCCCATATACTGCAAGTCAGTAACATGGTGCAAGAAGAGTATATGATGGGTCCAAGAACATGCAATTTGCCAGTGTTCCTGTCCTTCCTATTTTAAAGCATCTCAAATTGTGCAAAATTAGGATGCCCCAAAATCATTAGCCAGTTTTAAATTGTAGAATGTACTGAAAACTGGTAGACAAAAATGTGACAGGACACGTATGATATTGGAAATGATTGGATTGTGCATCTAAGAAATGGGTGGGGAATAATGCACGTATAGTGAAACCGACACTTGGATTGGTTAAGACTTGTGATTTATGTGATTTGATTCTAAATCAACAGAGCCAAACAAATCTTTCTTTACTTTTTGTTTCACCTAAAATGGGTGTTTTTCTGCTGTTTGATCTGCAGCTTTGCCATCTGTTTCCCCATAATTCCCATTAAAATAGTATTCTATTATTAACATTCTTAGTTTTCATCTTGCAAACATTCAAATGGAGTAGTTTAATTTTAAAACTAGATCAAATTCAACTACATTGTATGGTCTGCCAGAACAAATAATTCTTAGTTGATCTCTGGAAGTAGAGAAGAGGAAAAAATTAAGCCCAACTAATCACTGAAGTCATATCACAATGTCACTTCACATATATGGTTTACTGGCCAATATTCTGCCATTAATGTTCCTCCTGCCCCTTTTTGAAAGGAGTGGAGCTGCTTAAAAACTGATGACTTGCTATGGTCTCATGTTGTTTCTTTATCTCAAAGGTACATGATGTGTGTATCACATTGGGCCAGATCTTCTGTTTCTTCACACCAAGGGCGCTATACAGGAGTCAATTCTTTGTGCTGGCCCTGGAGTGGGCTTCTGTGAGCTGTCAGCGAGCAGTGATTTCTCCTTAGGTAGCATATGCCGATACTTTGTGCCACAACCACTCCATACCTGGAATAATGGGAAACTTCTGCTCCCTTTGCACTGGGTAGAGAGTGCAGAGGAAACGTATATGGTAACTTTTGAAAGAAACTTTGAAGTCTATCAGAGTGCTGTATAATTCAAGTTAAATTTTTCTCCTTCAGTGTCCCATGAAGTTGTGGTATGATAGGCTAAATCAAAATGAAATTAACCACGGTGTTCTTCTCTTGCTCAACTGCCGCATATCCTGTTAGAAAGCAAGAAAATTAGGTACTATGACTGCATTTCACAAACAAAGCAGTTTTATTCAGCAAAATAACTGCCTCATCCTTAACTCTGCCCTCCATAAAAAGAAAATATTCAAATTGCCTAATAATAATGTAAAAATGCAGTTTTTGAGGTTCCTTTCATTCTGTACCTTTTTCATAGGAAGGTCTAAATGCATACAAACAACCTGTGTCATAGATTGCTTATCCATTAAGTTATCTCCTTCTGTAAATCCTATATCAAGCTAAATAAAAATGTATGTGGCAGGCTGGCTAGTGGGCTCCCTGGCAGCCCGGACTGTTAATTTGAGCCTGAAGGGCTTGGACTCTGTTGGTGGAGATGGTTTTTCCTTCCCCACCAATCAGGGGAAGGCAGAAGGAAGGCAGCCCCGCCCTGATCCATGGGCAAGAAGACCTGAAAGAGAACTAACCCCTCAGGTTTCCTCATTGGTCCATTCCCAATCTGGGGCGGAGACTTCAGAGGGAATAAAAGCCTGCATGCCAAGTACACAGATGGCTTTGATGAGGGATGACAAAAAAGGGCTGGTTGAGCTGACCAGCAGGGTGGAACAGTTGCACCAGAAGTGCCCTGAAGACGCCTTCACCAGACGGGGAGCAGCAAGCGGTTACGTCGCTGACTTTCTGAGGAGGGAGCCATGGCGATACTGCACAAGTCAGTGCCTGGGACCACAGTCACTGCTTGAGGCACTTGGATCTCTAGTCCTCTGCACAAGGCAGGGGTGACAGCACGCAGAGGGTCTAGGAGCAGAGAGGACCTCAGCCGCTGCATAAAGCAGCGCAGATCTCCAACCCCCTGTACAAGGCAGGGGTGACGGTGCATAGGCTGGTGCACAGAGGGTCCGGGAGTAGATGGGACCATGGCAGCTGCACAATGCAGCACGGGTCCCTAATCATGCATGAGGCAGGAGCAGGGCCACCAGTGCACAGGGCCATGGAGCTGAAGGGATTGTGTGGGGCAGAGGCAGAAACAGGGCCCCTAATCATGCATGAGGCAGAAACAGGGCCAGTGCACAGAACAGAGTGTGGGCTGACCGGCCAGGAGAGCCTTGCAAGGCAGCTGAGGCCCCCTTGCAGGAGGAGGAGATGCCTCATCCCTGGAGACAAGTCCAGCCCTATCAAGCCACAGGGAGTCATGAGTCACCCAAGAATAGGATTCCCACAGAGGAGGAGGGCCTCCCCTCCCCCCACACCCCCTTAGGTGTAGGTGACTGAGGGGGGAAGCCCCTGATGGGCAGTGGACAGTTTGTCCTGGGGCATAGAAAGGATTTCAGGGCTCCTGCTTCCACAAGGGAAATTCCTGGATTAAGGGCCCTGCCAGCTGAGTATCCTAAGCGGGGTTACGGGTGCCCTATAGGGAGATGGGGGTCCCTCGCCAGTTGTCATTTCTTCATTGGGAACAGCTGTTATACCATCATTGTATTTTGTTCTTTCTTCCCCTATACTGTTGGGATCCTTGTTGCAAGCCCTGCTCCTTATTATTGTACTTAACAAGGAGAATACACTGCCCTGTATTGCTATTAATTGTATAGAGTATTGTATGTAAATGTATTGTATTTGATATGCCCCTGTTGTGAATATTTAATTATTGACTCATCACTACCAGGCATATTGTTATTAGTCCGTCTACTAACCCCTGTTTTATCTTTGTCCCCTCTCCCCCCTCAGGCCTGGAAGGCACTGAACGAGGGGCAGGGGCTACAATTTAACCTAGATGCCACTGGGAACCAGGCCTTTTTGTGGGTTCAGGGTTAATTAGCAGATGTTCGGTTAAATTCATAACTGTAAATATTTAAATAACTGTAAATATATAGATATACACATATGTGTGTATAAGTTGGTGATTATGCATTGTAAACTTTTTTATAATATTAACACTGTATATAGTTAAGATTTGCTGAGTGTCCTGGCGCTCTGCTCTGTAGGAAGAGGGGAACTGCATACAGTTAGGCTGCCATGCCTCCCACGGCATACCTGCACCCGCTGATATTCCTTCATTTGGAGAGGGGGTACGTTTCTGTGTACCACCTGGGTTACACACGTGCAGCCTTAGGCTGAGATCTTTTTAATTTATCAGAAACATTTTAAAGAGAACATGTTCTTTAAAGATATTTATGAATTTCCAGAATTTATCTATCACCCATGTTAGATTTTATAAATCCTTCATTCATTGCCTTATTTCTTTGGTACTTTCCTACAATATCATTTCAAGTGCTTTCAGCAGTGAAAATGTTTCAAGCACTTATTAGACTCTCAAGAGGAATGGATATACCAAGAACATCTTAATCATGAGATGATATTGACCATAATATTCCAGTTTAATTTTATTCCATTGCCCTTACCGCACCCAATGGGATCAACTTGTTCCTTCCTACTCCTGCTATGCATTGTTATTGCAGTAGGATTTTTAGACAAGCTAGTTGGTCCTATTTATCTCCATATTTCTTGTATTGATTTTCCTTGAACTGATCCCAGTTTCCCAGTTTTAATATTTGTGCTCATATGTTTACATATTCAAGACAGTTTGTCAATTAATTTGGTCCATGTAATAAATTCAGTCTCCAGTGGTTTGTGGGGTATCAAATGTTGTAACAGAATTATTTTCCTATTTTCTAGATCGCTCAGTTAAATACTCTTATTGCCCTGCTGCTGGGAGAACTTACTTCAGGTGAAAGACAGAAAATCATGACCATTTGCACTATAGATGTGCATGCTAGAGATGTTGTTGCAAAACTTATAGCTCAGAAGGTAAATGTTAAGCTGTAACCTATCTTGCGTACAATGTCTTGGGGTTTTATAAAGCAATAATACTTTTAAACTATAGTTGTGCCCAGGACTGTATGAGTGCACATGGAAAGGGTGGTGGCACATGTATGGATACAAGAACTACCTGTTTTGCAGCTGTGTATTTGAATGACTGAGCCCTTGACTGGAGTACAATGACTGGACTCCCCTTCTGAGTGCTTGTCTTCAGAAATCTAAAATCTGAATGAGGAATTAGGCTAAGAGTTTTTGCTTTTCCTATTTTTAGGAATTACTCTAAGTTTCAGCTGGGTTCAACACTGTGGTCAGCAAGATGTTTCTTTCTAAACATCATGTGTGGACTCATAATGCAATTCCACAAAGTAATTTATCCCAGATTTGACTCCATAGTAAGAAGCAGATACAAGAAGAGCTCTTCAAAGCTAGCTGCTTCTAGCAGATGCTGTTAAGAGTGCCTTGTTGCTAGGTAGAAAGGAGCCACTTTGTATTGAAGAAAGAGCTATCTTGGGATGAAGTTGACTAGGAGAGTGAACACAAAATTCACTTGAGAATAAAGTCCAAGCTTTCATGGACTATTGCTGCGCTAGGAAAGAAAACTTATTCCATACTAAGGTTGCGTGTCCTGTGTCCTCTCCACGTTCACTGCATAGCAAAGTCAGTTTACTTCATAATAAATGTTATGTGTCCATACTCTCAAATCACAAAAAATATGCATCTATATTACTTTCAGCCATTCCAATGCTATTCAAAAGATCGTGGGATCCATTAAGGTCTTCCTCACTTACTAATGAGGAACTCATTTTCCTAGTGAGCTTTCCTATGTGGCCTCTTCATTTTGAATTATTCAGCTGCTTTTATTCTAACTTCTGCTTAGACTGCATGAATGTCTCCAAACTTTGAAGGCATGACTCGCATGAAGGTTTTAGGATAAGCATATTAATATACATGAAATACTGTTCAGCTGAAGTTTCAGGCACACTAACTCAAATGTATATTACCTTATACTGGAGGTTGTATGAAGAGGGTTGTTTTTTTCTCGACTCCCTGAGATTTTCTGATTTTTGTCTCAACTCTGTTTATCTACGACAGCGTTTCCCAAACTTTTTATATCTGGGGCACAATTTTTCTGGATTAAAGCTAGTGACACACTTCTGAATTTTGTGGCACCCTAGATGAAGAATCGCTGAGTTGGATCTAAATCCAGAAAAGATAAGGAGGGGGCCTTGAGGTTAAACAAGTTGAGACTCACTGATCTATCTGGTAGAATTTAAGGGTAGTAGGGTCAGGACCTCATCTTGCTTTGCCCTGCTCTTTTCACAGTTTGCCCCTCCCAACTTCTGGTCTGTTCTTCAGGGGGTAAGGGCAGCCCCCACTGCAAAGAGTGTTCCTGTAGCACCTCACATGCCAGCAACCACCGTCATGGCCTTCCTCCTTCTGGCCTTGGGAGTGTGGCAGAAGTAGAGGAGATAAGCAGGGCTACAAAACACAGCTCTCTCCATCTGCCTGCTCATAGCAGAGCAGACTTCTGTGCCATCCTGACACTCCCAGGGGCTGCCTGAAGCTGGGAAAGGGCAGGGGAAGGCATTAAAATTGGCAGCAATCCCCAGAGGAGCAGCCACGGGCACCACTGGAGTACCTGGAACAGATGTATAGTGCCAGATGTAGGAGGAGAGCATTTTACCTCTAATGGAATTTCATACTTTGCTGTGGCACATGCTTTGGGAATCAGTGCTCTACTAGGTTTCCTTCCAGGATGAGGGATTCAGTTGGGTTCATTTGTTTCATTTTGTGCCAAAAAAAATTTTCAGACATATAAATACGATACATAGGCATGCTGGTAAAGTAATGGTCTTTATTTTGTGGCCCCAGTCATGTGATAGCATTAGGGCTGCAGGCAACATGAAAGAAAGCATCTGAGAAGTAAAATGAAACTATGCTAGTAGGTGCATGTGTAAGTGGTGTCTGGTCAAATCTGTGTGGTTTAAAACAGAAGTCTTGGCAAAATAAGTAGTAGTGTGCTCTATTAAAATGTTCTTACATTATACTTGTTTCTGTTTTAAATGCACAAATGCCCCAAAGCAAATCTGATGCTTATTATTTGGCTTTAGTAGTAATTGCTCATAAAGGACTAGGAATGAGGTGAAACTTACCAATGACTACTGAAGCAGTTTGGCATGTCTGGCTTCTTTCATCTCAGAAGCTTCTATATAACATAATAGCTGTGCAATTATTTTAGGTCACCAATTCCCAAGCTTTTACTTGGCTATCACAACTACGTCATAGATGGGATGAGGCCAACAAACACTGCTTTGCTGACATTTGTGATGCTCAGTTCCAGTACTTCTATGAGTATTTGGGAAATACTCCCCGGTTGGTTATTACACCTTTGACTGACAGGTAAAGATTTACTAATAATCTCTACTTAATCCATTTCATAGAATACAGAAGCTTGCTTTAGGAAAAATCTCTCTCTAGCTCTTTCAGATATTTGTTAAGGCCTTTCTTAAAAGATTTGTTAATATGACACATGCAATAGCATTATGTCTCAGTGTGTTTATAAATAAAAAAAGTTATGACTCTTATTATTATTTTTAGTTACATAATGAGTATAGGCTATTTTAGTTTAGTTAATATGGCATATATTCCTCATGTAACCTGACAAATATTTAAATTATTCCATTTATCTAGAGCTGATCAAAAATTTTCAAGGAAATCTTTTTGGCTGCTGAAAAATGCCAGTTTGCAACAAGAGCTAGCACAATCGCATGAGAAGTTTCAAAGAAAATTTCCTTAGGAAAGATTTTGCAGGCCCCAGGAAGATTGGGTTGGAAAGAGAAAGGCCTAGACTAGCCAGTAAGGTAGTATTTAGGGTACTCGGCTAAAATGTGGGAGAGCCAGGTTAAAGTCTCTGATCTGATAAAGCAGAGTTGGGGCTTAAATCTGTTGCTCCCTCATGCAAAGAGGGTGTCTACCACTGGCCCAGAAATGTCTCACTTATGGCCTGTGGATTGGATCTGGCTTGCAGAACCATGTTGTGTAACCTGCAGGCCTGATAGAGAGGCCAGGAATTTGGGAGTGGGACCTGCTGCTTAAATTCATGACATGGCAGTGGCAGGGGGCAAGAAATGGCTGAATTAACCACCACTGATGCTGCTCACCC
Organism: Crocodylus siamensis; assembly: GCF_052110815.1. NCBI lineage: Eukaryota > Metazoa > Chordata > Crocodylia > Crocodylidae > Crocodylus > Crocodylus siamensis. The sequence goes on along the minus strand of NC_143399.1, from coordinate 154,789,107 downwards.
TGCTGCGCTGTATGAATCTGGATTATGGGGCTCCTCACAGGCTGGGATCTGGCCTAGGGTATAGGGTGATTGATGTCCCTGCACTAACCTATTAGTTGTTATGATCCAGAACACTCTCTTTATGGAAAAGAGGCTTCTATTTCATCCCCTTGCAAAATGAGAAAATTTTTTAAATCTCAACTTTTCTGGAGGGACCCAAAAACTGGAACTGACTTTTGAATGCAGAGTAGATATTTGCTAGCTAATGTTGCAGTGAACTTTTACATGATCATATTGTAGTTATGAAAAAATTGTAAAATTAAAGACATAGTGCAAACTTAAAATTTCTGAACATTTTTAATTTTTAAAAGTCTCAGTCATTTATAGTGATGTTCTCTGCTCTAGGTAGTAAATAACTATAGTTTTCATTGCTTGAAGGTGTTACATTACTTTAACCCAGTCTCTGCACCTAACAATGAGTGGGGCTCCTGCAGGTCCAGCTGGTACAGGTAAAACAGAGACTACCAAAGATCTGGGTCATGCCCTTGGTATGATGGTCTATGTCTTCAACTGCTCTGAGCAGATGGATTATAAGGTATGGCATTCTATTAAATGGTGCTGTTTTATTTATCAAATAATAGTACATGAAAAAGTTTGGTTTAAGAAAACTAAAAATATTAAATGTTTGGTTCTCTCTTTTAGTCCATAGGAAATATATATAAGGGTTTAGTACAGACAGGTGCCTGGGGATGCTTTGATGAGTTCAATCGAATTTCAGTAGAAGTTCTATCAGTTGTGGCAGTACAAGTGAAGACTATACATGATGCCATTAGAAATAAGAAGAAAAAGTGAGTATTTTAGCATTAATTCTTTATAGGTGTTTGTAAAATTGTGCATAAAAAATAAAAATATAAATCTTTGTAACAAAGGTTGGCCCCAGTGGTGGCCAAGATGCCTCATGGTGGCTACTCAGCCCCTATTTCACCCTGTCTTTTAAGCATCCTTCTTTTCTGTTTTCCTGTCATGCCTTGATGTTACAAGTACATTAAAGCCCCTGTTATCTGGCATGAGCGGGGAATGGGGGGGTGCCAGTAAGCTAAAAGTGCTGGTTACCTGAGGCACAGGGTATCCAGCCGGATGTGGAGCAGGGGGTGGCAGCAGCCACACTGGGGGGGAGGGGAGCTGAGGGCGTGGCTGGAGCTCGCTGCCCAGGGGTGTAGGGCTCCCAGTTCTGACATGAGGCAGGGCAGGAGGGACTTTGGGAATTGCTCCCAGGGTGAATGGGTCCCAGCTACACACCAGTGACTCCAGCTGTGACCCTGGGAGGCTGCCCCATCTGCTCATGAGCCATGGGCTATCTGCTCAGTGCCTTAAAGGCAAGATCATGACTGCCTTGTCTCCCCTTTTAGCCACACCCAAGCCACGCAGATGCTAGAAATCAATTAGTTATCATTAATTAGTTCCATGGGCCCTTCGTCATAGTGTCAGTCAATCTAATGGGCCCTTGGCCCTGTTCCACATCACTCTCAACCCTTCCCTGGGCTCTCTAGCCCTGTCCATCTTAGCCCTTTCTTGGTTCCTGGGCTTGCTCTAGCCCAGTGGTTCCCAAACTGTGGGTCACAACTCCGTATGGGACCACAACATCAGCAGATTGCATTGTGATAAACATGCCCCCTGAGATTTCTGCACCCACAGTGGGGTTTGGGGTTGCAACCAGGCCAGACCAGCTCCCAGCAGGAGCCACCTCTATGGCCCAGCAGGTAGGACCCACTGTGGGAGGGAGGAGCCAATAGGAGCCAAGGTGAGGCATGACAGCAGCAGTTGCATGGAGTTGGGCCCATGCTGCTGCTGGGTGAACAGGGGCTGCCTCAGTTCGGCAGCCATGGTGGCATGGCATGGCTCCCCCTCCCTCCCATGCCTGGTCCTGCCCACTGGGTTACAGAGCCCCCATGGGGAGGGCAGCAGAACAGGGACCCTGTAGCGGGCAGCCTTCATCCTCCCCCCTTCACAGGCTCTGCTTCAGCAGTGCTGCCCATGAGCAGGGGAAGGGAAGGCAGAAGTCAGGCTCTGCACTTTGCTCTGGCTGCAGCAGCTGCCACCTTGCAAGTGGCAGCTTGGGCTTGGGTGCTGCTGGGTGGGGGAGGGGGGGCAGGGAGCTGTGGGCCCTGGCCCTGGGGGGGAGGGGAGGAAGGGAGTGAGGGGCACCAGCAGGGCCAGGGGGCTGTGGGTGAGGGGCACCTGGTGTTGTGGGGGGCTGTGGGTTAGGAATGAGGGACATGCTGAGGAAATGGGGTTATGCTGAGGAAACATTTGGGAAGCAGTGCCCTAGCCCCTTCCCTCCAGGGCTGGGCTCTCTAGTCCCATCTATCTCAGCCCCTCCCTGAGCCCTGGACTCTCTAGCGCCTTCTCTGCCCCCTCTCTCTGTAGCCCTGTTCATCTTGACCCCTTCCTGGGTGCTGGGCTCTTTAGCCTCTTCTTTGCCCTGCTCACAAGCTCTGGCCCTGCGCCTGGGCCTGTTTGGCCCTCCATCTCCCCATAGTTCCCCCTTAACCACCAGTTGCTGGGACCTCCACCTCCCCTTAGTCTATGCAGTTTAGTCAAACCTGGCTAGGCTGAACTGGTTTGTAACTGGATAGACATTCTCTCTGGACTGAGAAAATTCAGGCACATGCTTGCAGTGGCTTAGGTTAGACGCTAGGGAGTGCTAGAGCAGCCCTTCCTTCCCTTCCATAGTACTGCGCTGAGGTGGGATGTGGCCAGGCCCTGGAAGAACCTCCGATTAGGGAGGTATGCCTTCACCATCCCAGGCTTTTCCATGCTGGCTCCTCAAGGTGTGGGAGTATTGCCAGACCCCAGCTAGCACTCTGAGGCAAAGGGGTGGAGTGGGGTGCAATGCATGCATCTGTTGTTTTCAGTCTCCCTCCCCCTGCTTCTTTATACTTTCAGCAGCAAACTGACAGGTGAGCAAGCCAGCAGGTAACAGTGTTTATCACCGTATTACCTAAACAATAGCTTCTCTTTATTAATTCAAACTCTTCTTAAACATCTTAACAGCTGACCTGTTGATTAGCTCAAAAAGCCCTAAGCCATCACTGTTCTGACCACTTCCATGTCCCAGTGACGTTGGAGACAAGCACACACAGATACCTCTTGGCATTAGCTAGCATACCATAATCCTAGGGTCTGTGGGGGTGGGGTCCGTGCTGTGGGAGATGGGAGGAGAAAGGGAGGGCAGGGGGAAGCCAGGCAGACCCTGCTGTACCTGCAGTCTTTTCCAAAGCTCCAGTCAGAGAGCAGAGGGGAGGGATCATCCCTGCTGTGGAGGAGAGAGCCCTGCCCAGCCCAGAGAGCATGCTGGGAGAGTCTGGTTTATCTTAAAGCAGCAATGGGTCTGGGACAGACATTGCATAAGCCAATCAGTTAAACCTAAACAGAGTCAAATCAGTTAAATCTGATACTACATTCGACCAGGTTTATTTCAACCCGGTTTCAGCCATTTTCAAACTGGCTTATGTACACTGAACATCTGTTCTGTTACAGGTTTAAATCAGTTTTTGATCACTTAAACTGGTTTATGTGTAATGTCTGTCCCTAGCCTTGGTGTCCATCAGGAGTCTCTCTCTTAGCCTGATCAGGAGCTCCTCTTACATCAGCCTCTAGGCCCAGGCTGCTTGTCTAGCTTGGGATCTGGGCTTATGTACGCTCTAAGCTTGGCCCCTTGCTGGTCAGGTGACTCCCCTGATCAGGGTTTGAATTGCACTTTGACTTTTGGGGTTGTCTGCAAAAAAAATTGGGCTGTCCATTATGATGCCTTAATAAAATCAGAGACCCCCCAGGTTAAGATTTTCAAATCCTATAGGAGGGGCTCTTGTCTTTTATGGGGGGGTCTCAGCTCCCCTGAGCTCCTCCGTAATTTGAACCCTGCCCCGATTGCTGCCTGAGATTTCTCAGCAGCCTTTCCCCCTCTTAAAGTAACAAATGCCCTAAGCACCCAGTTAGTCTTTGAATCCTGCAGTGGTTTGAAACTTCCTTGAAAATCAGTAGGGGTGTGTGTGTGTGTAATATGCATATAAATAAGTCAGTGTGACATGCAGCAAAGCCCCTTTCCCTCAAAATTTAAAAATAGAAAAGAAAAATATCAGTGTCTTACCATTGACTTTGCAGGGCAAACATTTGGCCCTTTTGTTGAATTATTGTGTACCATAGAGCAGAACCGTATAGTAATTATTTTCATGCATCTATTTAATTTAATATAACTAGTGTGATTTTTTTTTTCATCAGCTGACTATTTACCCATATTTCTTTGTCTTATTATTTTTCTCTAGATTGGCAAGAACAATGGCAAGCTCTACTACCTGTATTTTTTTTAGTTAGATTTTATTTTACACATTTTAGAAGCAACTGTTCCTTCTTTTTTTCTTCTTTTTTCCTGAATCATACAATTAGGCCTCCATTCCAAATACAATTCTGATGTATGATGCCATCTTCTTCATACTTATAATGCATTCTTTAGGATTTTTTTTAAGTAGGAAAAAAATTGTATAATTTAATTAAATTGTGGTATTGCAGCAAGTTCCTTACATAATATCTTTGCTATGACAGGATTTTATTCTTTGGAGAAAACATTGAATTGAAACCCTCTGTTGGGATATTTATCACTATGAACCCAGGATATGCTGGTAGAACAGAACTACCTGAAAACCTCAAAGCTCTGTTCAGGCAAGTGTACAGTAGATTAGCATTTAGAGCACTCATGCCACCTAATGTCACTAGCCTAGTTTGCAGTGTAAGCCCATTTGTTCTTGCTTTAGAGTTTGTGTAAAAAGATTGAATTCACTTATTATAATACAAACTACTAAAATGCATGCAGCTGCTATCAGAAAAGGTTCTTTTTGGTTTTTTTAACATTTACATACAATTTTAAATTAGATTTACTGTATTTCAGAGTATGGGGATCCAATCCCAAATCATGGGAGTGTACAAGGATACCCCTGTGTCATAAGTATGCACAATAATTTTATGTAGTAATTTGTTCAGGTGAGTTAATATGACAAATTGACAACCTCTAGATTGGTGTAGCCACCCATATCTTCAATAGATGTAGGCATCCACATGCACATAAGCATTTCATATGCTGTAATTGAAAAGGTGGCCTTCATTATAGTTGATAAACTGGGCAGGGGTTGCTGAACAGACCTGAATGAGAAGCACCATAAACATTTATTTTGTGGCTTTTTAGGACAACCCGTTATTTTTCTTAAAAGACATATTCCATTTACATCATACTGCCTGTCTGTCAAAGAAGAGTATTACAATTTAAAAAGTGTAAACCTGACCTTTTGCTTGCCTATTATCATTTTTAAAATCTCCCTTTACATTTTGCCCCAATCACTTTCACTGGTGGTATTTGCAAAACTGTATGCAGTAGAGTTACAAGAATTAAATATCCTCAGCATAAGCAGGTACTCTTCTACTGTAATCAATGAAATATCACTCGTTTATGCCAACAGTGTATTTGATCCTACAATAAGAGTTTAGAATTATCAGAAAACCATAGGGTTAAAAAGGACCTGATGAGTCATTTAATTCAATCCCCTGCACAGATCCAGGATTCACTGTTCCTAAAACATCCAAGACAGATGCTTATCCACCTCTTTTTTGAAAGTTTCCAGTGAAGGAAACTTCTTGACTGTCCTAGGGACTTGTTACATTGTCTTCCTATTTATATACATAAGATGTTTCTCCTGAGATGTAATCTAAATTTGCTTAGCGAAGTGGTACTTGCTCAAATACATGTCATAGCTGAACCAGAATTTTCCTTCCTTGAATTGGTTTAATATATACTGTAATTATTTGAATACAAGATAAGGCTCCCCACCCTATTGGCATGGGGGCAAAATGCTTCTCATCTTATAACCTTTAATTGCATATAAGGAAACCTCATTAAATACATTGTCTGTCACTAAGCAGGATGGGCTCAGCAATGGAAATCAGCTATGAAGTTGATTAAATGAAACCAACACCAAGTATGACTATAAAACATGTGGGCCATATTGGGCAAATGTGTTGATGGGAACCTACCACAAGGATAGATAAGAGCATCCTATCTGTGTAAGAAAAATGTTAGTGCCTATTGTATTCAGCCTCCCTCAGTGCCAACTCCTTTTCAAGTCATGGTGAGCCACTACATTTCATACAGTTTTACTTCCTCCACTCCCACAGCTGAGCCGCGCCTTTTTTCCCATTTCCAATGACTCATGTTTCTTCACCAGTCTTAAATGCCAAAACAGGATCCCAAACAATTCACCCAGAATCCCTCTGTCACCCCCTTTGTCAGTCTGTCACCTATGATTAGTGTGTCCCCACCTTCCATGAGGTAAAGCCAGACCAGGTTGCCCTGCACCTCATTTGCATATAGCTTTTTACAGGATTGCAGGGCTAGTGACAAGAACACCCAGTTTCAGTCATGAGTGGGGAACTAATTTAGCACATGGACCCTTTGTGTAAGGAACACATGCACATATACTGACCAGTGTTGAGCTGTGAGGTCATTATGGCTTGAAATCCTATTGATTATGTTGGGCCTCAGTCCAATGAACTATATGGTAAATCATGAGTCTTTTGGCTTTGGACTAATATCTTGCATAGTTTTTACTGTGTATAAGTAGAAGCCAAAGTGGTGCTTAACAGTGTGTTTATGGAGCACCTGTGCTAAAATTTGCAGCAATTTAAAAAAAAAAAAAAGTAACATGCATCAATTCTGGATGAACTAAGCATATGATTACTACAGCTGTGTTTAATTACAAGGTCATTGTTTTCAAATTTGCTTCACACATTTCCATGTGCTCAGGGTGAGAAGGGTCTCAGTAAGGAGAAGGAGAGGGTGCTGCTGGAAAAAAGCAGTTGGAGCTGGGGGAGGGAAGCAGAGGGCAAAGGGATTATCTGACTAGGGCTGTGTGAAATGGCTGTGTTTTGATTTGGTTTCAGATTCGGCTGTTTCGGAGGACAGCAATTCACTCCACGGGGAACAGAGATCTGGGGCAGCACAGGGTAGACAGTGACAGGGAGGAGACCCCCAAGTGGATCTCTACTTCCTGCAGAGCCAGGTCATGCGGCAGGGATTGCCCAGCCCCCAGTTCAATCCCCCAGCTCTCTGATCATTCCCCCATCCCCCCAGCTCTGCACGCTGGGTTTCAGCAGGCTGCCGCTAGAAGCTGGGGCCAGTGGCAGCACCACAGTCTTCCTGGTGCTCAGCACACCCTCTATGTCAAGCAGCTGTTGCTGGCCTCAGCCTGCAGTGACACCCTGCTGAAACCCTGCACAAGATCAGGGGCCCACACCCCCCTGGGAAGAGTTGGAGAAATTATCAGAGAGCTGGGGAATCGAACCAGGAGCTAGATGTCAATATCAGAGCAGTCCCTCCCCACCTCTTTCCCCTCCCTGTTAGTTTTTGTCTCATTGCAAGCCCAGATCTGAAATTCTCTGAATTCTCCTTCTGATTCATTTCAGAGTTGTTTCAAAGCTTTCCGTTTTGATTCAGATTCAGTGTTTTGGGTGTTGAAACAGCCCGAAACAAATCTGAAATGAAAGAGCTGCTGAAATTTGGCACAGCCCGATATCTGACCCCCGGATCTATTTTCCCTACTGTAACGTTGAACAAATTCAAGGCATACCTCCAATAATTAGATTCTATACCTGGCAAATTATAACTTACTTGAAAATTTCCCATATATAAAATCTAATTATTGGGGGGTCATCTTATAATCAGAGCTATCTTCTATTCATGTAAACATGGTATATCAGAGGGTGGGGTGACAACTTGCAGAATCTCACAGCAAAGTACAGTGGCTGCAGCAGGGAAAAACACAAAGTGTAAACTACTCAGTTTTAAGAATAAAGTTGGTGTTAGTTTTATAGTAAAGAAGCCATTGCTATATACAACATGAAGTTAATGTATTTTCCAGGCAAGTAACTGCTAAATTTGCCCCAAAGGCATATATATCACATTAGGTAGGATAACTGTTTTAAAAGACAAATCTTCATGTTTTAAGACACAAATCATTAACGGAGAACAGGGAGAAATTTTCCCAATGGAAGGGTCACTTGATAACTGCCCTCTTCATGGTTTCTTGCACTTCCTTTGAATCACTTGGTGCTGACCCCCATTGGAGAAGTATCTGGATTGTATGAACTACTGATCTCAATATTGCAGTTCTCCTTCATGATTATTAATGGGAGCAGATGTTTTCAAATTTAAATTACACTATCTGTTAGTCTGTAGTCAGTCCTGTGGAAAAGACTAAGAACTTTCACTTTATCATGCTGCTCAACTAGTGTCTTTATGAGATGTCTCTTTGTCCCCATCTCCATTTTTCAGTTTCTTTTTTGGTTTTGTTAACTGAGAGGTATTTTAATTAATACTGTTTTAATGGGTAGATGGCTCATGATTCTGTTTTAAAAAAGAATGATTTTTCAAACCTATACAGTCCTCCAGGAGGAGAATATGCTTCTAAAAAAGCAAATCCAAAATAGTGAATATCTGTATAGAGTGGTGATACTATGAGCTCCCCATATGCAGTGTGGCTTGCAGTAACTGGTGTGGCGGGCCAGTAGGGGATACTCCTGCGTTGAGCCACCCACCTTACTGTGCCTGACCACCTTCCAAGCTCTAAGTGCCTCCCTGGGGGTACTTCACATCCAATTGACCCCCTTCCTGGAGCCCACCTGCAAGCCTGGGGTAACACTACCACCACCCAGAGTCTGGACTTATCTGGGACCTGTGCCCTCTGGGAAACACAGGCCTAGTAGTCCTTGAGGGTACTTGACCCACTGCAAGAATTTGGGGCCCTTCCCTCAGTCTGAAGTACAAATAGTGGCCTCCCTTAGTCAGCCAAACCAAGGGGACCCCAAAGCATATTCCAGACCCTCTCCCAGTAAGTCTCCCATGCTAGGTACAGAAGAGAACATTATTTGTTACAAGGAGTAGGTTTGGAATAGGGTACAGGGTAGAGCAATATCAGAAATACCTTAGAACAAACAGTGGCATGGTAGCCTTTGATCACACATCTGAGTTACTGCAAGCTATATATCTAGTTAGATCTCAGGTAACTGACAATTATCATTCAGAGGCAGGTGGAGATTCCCTCTGGAGGCAAACGGTTCACTGATCGTGAGTTTCAAGAGAGAGCGTTTCAGATCATCCAGCTTCTCTGAGAGTTCTCATCATGGCTACTGCCCCTCCTGGGCAGTACTTCACATATATAACCCTTATGACCCCATTTACCTCATCTTATGAAGGCCAGCAACTGTTGGCTGTCAGCCAACCAATTTGAAATGCATCACTGGTTGCTGGTAGACTGGCAGGGTCTTTAACCCCCTCCCAGTCATGTTGGCATTGTTTAGTACAATAGGGAGTTTAAGCCCCCCACCCAGGTATGTGATGCCAGTCATGTAAGCAGAGGGAGCAGGTTTCCCCCCTCCCTCAGGAATGTATCCAGCTCAGGTTACAACTCAGGGTTACCTGAAGCAGATGGGACTAAAGGAGTCCAGTGCAGTGCCCATGGTAACCAAATTGTCAGATAGCAGAGTTTGGGGAGAGACAGAGATGGTATTCTGCCACAACTGCCAGTCCATCACATTAAGTGACAGTGCCAGATATTGTTCCTATGTGCTGGCACTGAGGCCTTCCAGTATTTGACTTGAAAGCCCTGCACTTTTCAGCTGTCTCTTTTGTATATAGCGATGTTACTGAATCCTAATAATCAACAGTGCCTAATTAGCCATTTTTACTTTGAAGTAGAGTTCTTGTTAGCTCTGACTGACACCCTTAATTGTAACTCTCTTGAGCTCTGTTTAAAAATGTTTGTACACATCAGTCACTTGCTTTAGGTGACTTGTTCTTACCATGCCTAAATACTAATCTTTGCATTTGGGCTTTTTTAGACCTTGTGCCATGGTTGTCCCTGACATTGAGCTGATCTGTGAAATTATGTTGGTTGCTGAGGGTTTTATTGATGCACGCTTGTTGGCCAGGAAGTTTATTACCTTGTATACTCTCTGCAGGGAACTGCTTTCTAAACAGGTGAGGGTCTGTTTTGGGCTTTGGGGTTTAATATATGTTAATTAACATCAAATATTCAAAAATAGGAATACTGACCAGTCTAATTTTCATAAGGCTTTGCTTGTAATTTTCACGTGTTTTAACAAAAAAGATATGTATGGTCACTTAATCTGATGTCTAGTTAAATGGATCTAATAATTTAAAATAGTGCCACTAGGCATTCAGAAGGAAGTGCTTTTTTAACTTACTGTATTTGTGATGTGTTATATTTTTAACATATAATTGTGCATTAACTGTTAAGTACCTACTGCAGGTGAATTAAAACATGCTAGTATACTGCATCCACACTAGGAATAACAGGCAAATGAGAGGAAAAAATTCAAGTATATAGACAAACAGGAATTTGATTATTTGACTCTCTCTGCTTGGATGCTACATAAATAGTGTAAAGGATAGTTTGATGCTTAGAAATATATTATTGCTATTTATATAGTAAATGTTATTGGGAAGAATGCTTATGCATTTTTCTTACAAAAAACCTATTTTAAGATTTAAAGGATCTGCTTTTTTCCCTGGATTTGTACTAATTATTTCTTTCCAAAGGTGTAACTATTTGCATGTAAATATAGTTTTAACATTGATTTTTATTAGTAGAATAAAAGCAGTAGTAATAGTAGTAGTCAGAACACTCCTCAGCCTCTACCCAATTACAAATAAAACCATTATATTTTAACTTCATTGTTGTCTCCTCTACTACATATTCCAAAATTCACCTATCACACATTTAAAACATAGCTAGATTTGATTTCTTTGAAATCTTTTGTTGGTATATGCTTACTAGGGAATGGTGTCTGAGAACAGGACTGGAAGACAGGAAATTTTCGCTCTAATTCCTGCTGTGATATAGGCTCATCTTATGAATTAAACCAACCATTTAACTAGACCTATTTGAAACTTGGGACTTTCTGTTCAGGAAATTCCAGTATTTTTTTTTTTTCAATGTTCATCCCAGGGACTGTTATAAACTAGTCAGGGGGGATCAGCAGGCATTGGGGAAGTCACTGTTTCCCCGAGCACTGCCAGGAGTGACCAGGAATAACGGTCACAAGCTGGCAGAGGGTAGGTTTAGGTTAGATATCAGGAGGCGCTACTTCACGGTCAGGGCGGCTAGGGTCTGAACCAACTTCCAAGAGAAGTGGTGCTGGCTCCTACCCTGGGGGTGTTTAAGAGGAGGTTAGATGAACATCTTGCTGGGGTCATTTGACCCCAGTACTCTTTCCTGCCATGGCAGGGGGTCAGACTAGATGATCTGCTCAGGTCCCTTCCGGCCCTACAAACTATGAAAGTATGAAACAAGAGGGCATCTCAGAAAGTCTACTGAAGTGAAGTAGGGAGTCTGCAAAACCTCAAGGGCCCTAGTTCCAGCCAGGATTTCCAAGGCAGGTAGATACCCAGCTGCTTAACATGGAACCTGGGAGCCCTGAGAAACCCAAGGTTTCCAGGCCCTGAGCCTATAACAGGAAGTCCAGAAGCCCTGAGGGCCAAAGCTCAGGTCATCCATGTTCTCTACTGGAGAGCGGGGCACATGGACAGGGGAGCCCTAGCTCAAGTTTGGGTTCTGAAGGCCACCAGACTCATAGCTCCTTACCAGATGTCCTGAGATCCTTGAGCCCAGTTCTTCAGCAGTCTGTGTAACATGGCTGAAGCTCTAGTCCTTAGATGCCTAGCTTGAAGAACACCAGTGAGCTCAAGAAACCAGGCAGGATTCTGATGGATCTTTGAGTTTAAGCACAAGTTCTTGAACAGTGAGATGTTTACAGGAAACATTTTGACTTCAGTGAACATCGAATGAACTTCAGTCATTCTTTTCTTTGGTCTGAACATTTCTTACCAACTCTCTGCCTAATCTTTTTACCAGCTCCACCATAACTCTAAAATACAAATGCTAATATACACTACTAATAATTGTGCCCTTGAGTACCACAGATGTTCTTGTGAAGTTAGTTTAATGTTGTAAGATGTAAATTATTCTAAAGGGATGATTAGTATTAATTTTGTTGTTTCTCTCTAAAAGTTACTCTGGACAGTTGGCTCATTCTTGCAGTATGTCATTGTTAGATCTCTCTCACCCTTTTTAATTTGTACTATACTGAGGCCCAATTATTTTGCAGCTGCTTGTTGAGTTTGTCATTTGATATAACCAACTAGGATATATTTCTAGGCCACTCAGTGTGATTAAAGTTGTTACTAATTTGTGTAACTATGTCTGAACTAACTTTAAACTAACTAGCCCAAAATTGTGATCCAGGGCTCCCCCTGCACCATCAGTATGTTGGAATCAGGGATCATATCCTGATGACACAATCACACCTCCTGTCATGCATACATAGAAAGTGTGAATTTGGGGATCACACGTTGGATCCCATCCTGTCTTTAGTTGAATGTCTGCCAGAAGCCATAGGGTCAGTTGTTTGATATGCAATGGGCACCCTAGAACCACTTAAGTGACCTGTATGTCATAAAAGGGGGCAGATACACTGTATCCTCCCTCAGCATTATATTAAGGGAGTGAGGTCAACTCCTTAAATCCATTCCTTCATTTGTCATGTGTTTGCTTGTATGTCCTAATAAGTGAGTTGTGCCATTACCTTCACTGTAGTCATGATTTCACCTTCAGTTTTATACTTTTATGACTCTTACTGTCTTTCATTACAAGGTTTTAATCAGAGAAATTGCATTCAAAATGACTTTAAAATTTTCAGAAAGAAACATTTTAACACTACTAGTGTCAGCATTGACTTTGAATCCTCTGATGACATTTCACCATGCAAAGAGGGAACAAAACTGTAGAATCTTTTTTTTTTTTTTTAGGAAAAAGACAAGAATTCTTTTGGGTAATTATATTTACTGGACCATGTGCATAGTTGGCATGAAGTTAGCCAAGCTTTTGAATGCGAGGCATTCCTTCATCAGGTACCTTGGATTTGAAAGCTTGGGTAATTAAAATGCACTCTTTTTTCCAGGACCATTATGACTGGGGACTTCGTGCTGTTAAATCAGTTTTGGTAGTTGCTGGCTCACTGAGACGAGGGGACAAGAATAGACCTGAGGATCAGGTAGGTACCTCATTTTAAATGTAAATATGTACAGTGAATGGTAGGAGCTGCCACCATTTCTGTGAATAAAGACAGAATCTTCAAAAGAGAGGAAGTATTTAAAGCCCTCACTGATATGATAATGTGTAATTTATCATCCTTTTCCAGGTACTTATGCGAGCCTTAAGAGACTTTAACTTGCCTAAAATCGTGACAGATGATATCCCAGTTTTCATGGGCCTGATCAGTGACCTGTTTCCAGCTCTGGACGTTCCGAGGAAGAGGGACCTACAATTTGAACAGATGGTTAAGCAGTCTACCCTGGAGCTTCACTTGCAGCCTGAGGAGAGCTTTATTCTCAAAGTAAAAGAATCCATTGGTTTTAATTACCTCCCTTAAGAGTTTCAATCAAAATAATTGCCAGTGAATTGTATTAGACATGAAGGTTAACTTACAGCACCTTGTAGTGTTCCTCAGGTGTGCTGAAAGTCAAGGTATTTCAAAGACATTTTTGTCAAAACAACATACTGCAGTTTAAGATGAAAAAAACCAGCATAGTGAACAAGTAATATATTCTGCTTTTTGGAAACAGAAATGTCTCTCTCTCTCTCTCTCCCCTCTCTCTCTCAAACTTCTTCCCAGCATCCAAAGTTTTCTTTACTGTATAATAGCTTTCCAATACTAACACTTTAACACCACCAACTACAATTTTAGTATTATTATTATTTGAAATACATTATGTGGTATTTATTTTAGGTAAGACTCATTGAATGACATTGGTATGTAATGCAGTAGGAATATGTGAAAGGGAGGACAAGGTATATATAAGTAAGATCATGTGGTTAGGTAAGTTAGTATTGTCCCTGTTCCATGGTCAGCTATGGGGTTCGCATACCTTATTTTGTATAAGATGCATGTATGCTCTTTGTAATTGTGTACTATAAAGAACTCCTATTTGCAGCAGGAGTTTGCTATTTAGTAAAAAACTTCCATGAAGCTGAAGAAGTGACTTTTGTTTCTTGTGAAATTCTACTGAGGTTTGGCTGCAGTACTGCCAAATCTTGAAAGCAGCAATTCACCAGATATTACCTCAAAAAGTCATTAGACGTCATTAGGAAGATCTAAAGTTGGAAAAAATATCAGTAGAAAATTTACTAAATATTAGCATAGTAAAACGATAACAAGATCCTTAATATATACATTTTGTTGCTAGGAACACCAAAAAGCTACTAGATCTAGAGACAAAATTGCAAACTTGCTAACACTACTTGGCCAAAATATAGCATTAAAAATCAAAGTTTCCCTTTCTTCTTTGGAAAGTTCCATGATTTTGGCAGGATCCAAGGCCAGCTTCATACTACCACTGCCAAAGCAAGGCAAGCATGTGTTATAGTGGTAATCCTACAGAGTTGCTAGATCATCTGCAGTAAGGACAAGAAAATGGGAATAGAGCTAAGCTGGGGTCCTCGTGCTATAAATCCTCAATTTGGGCCCAGAAAGCTCCTTCTTCCATCTCAGTGCTTTTCAAATTCCTAGGCTAAATATAGACAGCCTGAGCCTGAATTGATTTAGTCTTTGCAGGTTAGTCTAAGATGCAGAGATTAAACTGAGAAACAACTAGACAGACATTCACTTTTGATTCAGGAAATGCAGCCACATACCTGCATGTAGCCAGCATGAGCTGTGTGTTGGTTCCTGCTGCTTCTGAGGTCTCTGGGATTTGCAGTCCACAATCACAGCAGCAGGATTCTGCAGGGTTGCTCATCACTTCCTCTTCCAGGTGCTTCTGGGATTTGGAGTCCACAGTCGCAGTTGACAAATGTCCACAGTTGCAGTACATTTTTAGCAGGGCCGGGCAGCTCTGTACTTGGGGGAAGAAAAGTTTAACCCCCTTCCCTGGCCCCAGACTACTGGGGGTTTTCCTGGTGGGGTAAGTCTCTGTTGCTTCTCTATTGGAGCAGACAGCATGGCTCAGCACAGGGCTGGAAAGCATGCTGGGGGACTCTGATTTAACTTGAACAGGAAGGGGTCTGGAACAGAAATTTCATAAACCAGTTTGACCCAAATCAGTTAAGTCTGATACTACATTCAACCAGGTTTATCTTTAAACCAGTTTCAGTCATTATGTGCACTGAACTTCTGTTCTGTTGCAGGTTTAAACCAGTTTATGATGACTTAAGATAATGTAATTTATGTTCCTAGCCCTAGGGGGTGAAAGAGGGATGGGTACTGTTTCATCAACCACATCCCACACCCAGTACCTGGAGCCATAAGTATTGGCATTCCCCTCCACTTCAAAAATTTCTTGGAGCAAGAGCTCCCCACCTCCTGTGGCCAGACAAGAACTGAGCTAGACTAAGTTAGGTTTCTTCCTTTTCTTAGTCAGCACATATCCAGAATTGCTTTATCCTTCTACTAGCTGTAGTTTTTCTTATTTTGGAGCCTGGACTAGTTGCGGTCTGTGGTGTAATGCTAAAGGTTCATGGTTCAAACTTTATTGATGGTGCATGATTGAAGAGCGGGGCACATTATATTTTGTTTTTACCTTTTTTGGCTATGGACAGAAGTTGCACATAAACCAGTTTAAGTGATCAGAAACTGGCTTAAACCTGGAACAGAACAGAAGCTCAGTGCACATAAACCAGTTTAAAAATGGCTGAAACTCATTTAAGATAAACCTGGTTGAATATAGTATCAGACTTAACTCCTTTGGTTCAAACTGGTTTCTGAAATTCTGTCCCAAACCCTTTCCTGGTTCAAGTTAAATCACATTCTCCTAGCATTTTGCAGCCCTAGGGTGGGCAGAGCTGACCCTGCTTCTCTGCTCCCTAGTTGGAGCAATGAGAGTTGGCTGACAAGGGAGGGGGGCAAGCCCAGCTCAGTGAGGGCTGGCTGACAAGGCGGGTGGGGGGAGGGCAAGCCCAGCTGGAGAAGCAACACAGTCTGCAGAGGGACAACTGTGCCCCCACACTCCTCCCCAGACAAACCCTGGCTGGGGGCTGGGGTCAGGGAGGGCGGTTAAACTCACCTCCCCCTACTCAAATTTACTGCTGGCTGCAACTGTGGACTACAAATCCCAGAGACACCTGGAAGCAGGAAGAGGAAGTGATGAGCAACCCTGCAGAGTCCTGCGGCTGTAATTCTGGACTGCAAATCCCAGAGACCTCAGGGACAGCAGAAAGAAGTGAACACACAGCCAGAGAGCTGTACTCTAGCGCGCTTTGGCCTCTGGCCTGAGCTGCATTTTGCTGCATTTCCTATATCAAAGGTAAATGTTTGTTCACTTCTGTTTCAATATAATCTGTGCATTTTAGACTAACCTGCAAAGACTGAATCAATTCAGGCTTTTTGACTGTCTGTACCTAGCCGAGAGGTATATAAGATGAAGGACAGGCGTTTTGGCAGGTGTGCACGAATTAGCTCCACACTGTCCCTGACTGCCACTGTTATCCTTTTTCTCTGCCCAGTTTGCTGCTCTGCTTTCTGTTCCCTATTTTGTACTCCTTGCCTGATTTTCTGCTCTGCCTTTTGCTTCTTGACTTACTTGCTGCTATGCTGCCTGTCCCCTCCCTGATCTGTTGTGTGCCACATGGAGAGGCTTCCCATGCCACCTGCAGCACTTTTGCTGTAGGTTGGCCACTTCGATATAACATATTACACAAAACCTACATTAAAGTAATGCTATTAAGGTCAAAACATCCAGCATTCAAAAGTTAGAGACTGTTGGATGTATGATTCCCTGTGCCAGGAGCATTATGGTTCACACTGTAGATCTCTGATCACGTATTGCTTATTCTAGAAGGTATCCCCTTGATTTAATTCAAAGGATGGATGCAAAAAAGTGGTTGGACTTAGTAACACAAGCATTGCCTAATTTTTAAGTGCTTGACTTTCCCACCTAAATATGTTCTTTTAACACTTTTTTTGGTTTTCAAAAAAATAGAAAGTGTCTCTGATACAAAAGCTATAAAGGATAAGCTGAGATATTGTTTGGGGAGTTCTTGTTCTGTTGGAGTTTAATATCCTATTGTTTTTATAAGTTATTTGTTTTGGTTTCCTGTTCTTTCTCATGTTTTATAAGTTTATTTTCTACTCTTCTAGAATCATCCTGAGCCATGTTTGGGAAGGGCAGCTTATAAATCAAATTAATTAATTGAGGTAGTAAAGTGAAGCACTCAAAGGTTTGGAAATGTTAGTACTGTACTAAGGTTGTCTCTGCAAACTTAATTTGGTCCCCTACTGCATATATATTATGATGCAGTCTTTAATGATATTTATATACTGTTCTTCCATAGGATTCTTTCACAGGATCAGTGCACACGACAAAGCTCACTTAATGAGGAGCTATTCAATGTTTTGTTTTATTTTCATTGTTCAATATATAGCTCCATGCCCTATTTATCACACTATTCCAGCTGTGCCTGAAAGCCAGAATTATTAATTTCCTCATGGGCTTTTCATGGCATATATCACTATAGTATAAGTGCTTCCCAAACATTAATTGTATTTTTACTGCACCCCTGTGAAATAGGATGGCCATTATGCAGATGGTTGGGAGACAGAGATTAAGGTCAAAAGTACCCATTTATTTTGGGTGCCCAATTTGCAATACCAATGACCAGATTGTATATGTTTAAATATACTTCTTACTGATTTCAGTTGCAGCTTTGAATGGTCAGGACTGGGTGGGTGGGTCAAATTTACAGGGGAGATCAGGGGGGCAGAGCCCCCCCCCCATAAGAGATGAAAACACCCCTGTAAGATATGAAAATCTGGGGATCTCTGGTTGGATTGCTTTTTCCAATGAATTGGTTTAATTTTTTTGCAGACCCCCCAAGAGTCAAAGTGTTATTTGAACCCTGCTCAGGACTTCTACAAATCTGAGGGTATAATTTTGGGTACCCAGAAAATGAAGAATACCTTACATATGATTTTCCATGCAATATTTGGATTTAAGGGGCATGCATAGCATAATGTAGGAACTTTTTTGGCAAAAGAAGGAATAGAACCTAATTCCTTGAGGATGGCATTCATCCCCCTTTAAACATGAGAAGATCCTTTCTCTTGCTAATTCCTCTTATAGATTCCTTCTTCCAGCACCTGCTCCCACTCAGCAGGGATCACCATAGAGAAGCAGCAGAAGCAGGAAGAGAAAACCTGCTAAATGCCACCACTGTTCCTAGTGAAGACCAGCACCCCACACAGCTGCTTCCTGCAGCCTGTGGCTGGAGTTGTGTGGGAGTAGGCCTGTGGGCTCCCCTGCGGTCAGGTCAGCCAGGGAGAACAGTGGTGATGTTAAAGGGGGATATGATTATAAAGATGCATTCACCAGATGTGTTCCTCTTACTGAGAGCTTAGTGTCGATGAAGTATCTTTGAGCACTCCTAGTGTTCTGCATTTTTAGTTTTTGCTGAATTTCACTGGTAAATTACCAGATGTTTCTACTGATTTGCATCCATTTTTCAATCCGTTTTACTGATGTTTTACTGATTTACATCCGTTTTACTGATTTTCATTCGTTTTGTAAAAACAAATTGGGGTGGGAGGGATGGTGGCAGTAGCTGCACATGGAACAGGGGGCGAGGGCAAAGGGTGGTGGGAGCTGCTGCCTGGGGACAGCTATGACCCCGGGTGGGGTAGATGGGGCTGTGGGAATTGCTTCATGGGTGGGTGGGTCCCAGCTGCACCTTGTGGTTTCAGCTGCAGCCCTGCCCTGGGTGCTGGGAGTTGAGCCCCACCAGGGTGGCAGGTAGGAGAGCCTGGCCCTGCTCCCTGTGGCAGGTGCTGCACCTGGCCGCTCCACACGGGCCTGCGGGACTGGAACTGCTACCTGGGGGCATGGGGCTCCTGGCTCTGACCCCAGGCAGGGCAGGAGGGGCTGGTACTGGGATCGGGCCCAATCCATCCCACCCCCGCATCTAGCCATGTGCCACTCCACTCTTCCCCCAAGCACTAGGGCAGCCTGGCAGCAGGCTGCTGCAGCAGGGGGGAGGGGCACAGCGCAGCCTGTCAGCCGTGCTCAGGGCTGCAGCAGGAAGCAAAGCTGGGGGAGCTGTCAGTGGGTGCAGGGCATGGGGAGAGGCGTAGCTCTTGCTGCTACCTATCCCCTAGGAGGGCTGTGGGCTGGAGGGCTGCACTAGGATCTTCCTGGGGGGTGCATGCTCCCAGATCTGCACGCAGGACAAGAGCAGGCTGCCACTGCTGGCTGGGGCTGGTGGCAGCACTAGCCTCTACCCAGTGGTCAGGGTGGGCGGCAGCCTGCTCTTGTCCTGCATGCAGATCTGGACGGCATTGGCCCACCAGGAAGAACCCAGTGCGGCTTCCTGACACTTCCTACTGTGAGACAGTATTCGCAGTTATTTTCTCTTTGACAGTCTTTACCATTTGGGCTGAAATGTTTATATGATGATATATGTTTTAATTTGTTGGAGTAAATTCACTCATCCAGGAGAGTTTAGACTCTGCTTAATGCCTTAGGAGAGGAACACAGACTTCTTGGAGATGTACATTTTAAAGTCATCTTGGAAGGCAGCAGTTCATTTTCCTGACTAAGGAAAAAGGTGGGAGGAAGATAATATGAGAGGTAATTAATGTTTTGGTGGTAAAAGGAGGACAGGAAAACAAAGCCCTGAACCTGCGTACTAATTTTGTTTGACAGGTGGTTCAGCTGGAAGAACTTCTGTCAGTGCG
The DNA here is from genome assembly GCF_052110815.1 of Crocodylus siamensis. Classification (NCBI taxonomy): domain Eukaryota; kingdom Metazoa; phylum Chordata; order Crocodylia; family Crocodylidae; genus Crocodylus; species Crocodylus siamensis. The sequence goes on along the minus strand of NC_143399.1, from coordinate 154,769,283 downwards.
TCACTCGGTATTCGTGGTGGGAAATGCAGGCACAGGGAAGAGCAAGGTACAGTAATGGCACATTTGCTTCCTTACCCTCTAAAGAATATTTTCTCAGTTCAGCGTTTTCTTTACTTCAGGCAGGGACATAAAACCACGTTGGCTGGGCATTCCCATCAGGGAATTGAAAGTGCAATGAACAAACTTCCTATGTTAAAATATAGATCTATCCCTTTACATGTTACTCCTATGACCTGAAATGAAAATAATCACAGCACTGAATAGCAAATGTGTATATTTGACAAAATAAAATTGTATTTGACAAATAGCTCTGAATATATTTGTGTTTTGAGACGTGCAGTGGGATAGCGTAATTATGTTCTTCAGAAGAAAGACTAAAATCTACCTTTCTTCAGTTCCCACTTTGGAAATGAGGAAATGTACATTTTTAAAAGATTATACTTTTTACATTTCCGCTTCTAAATTTTGTCAACCATTATGTGACACCATGTTCAACGTTTTCCAATAAGAAATTTTTGGTAATATTTGGCATTGTTTTTCAGGAGGAAATGCCATGCTTTTCAGTAAGAAATTAAGACAGACTGCATGCCCTAGTTGTCACCATCTACTGCTGTCCCCTTATACTCATGAGGATCTGCAGCCTGATGACATGCAGTGATTTCTCCCGGTTGACTTTGGGTGTCCTTCTCATTTTAGTCACATTTCCAACAAAGATGGAAATTTAATCAGATTTCCTTAAGTGCTAGTTCAGAGGTTTAACTACAAGTCCATTCTCCTCAAAATCTTCCAGCAGACACTCCTTTTGGCTGTTTACTACAGTGCAGTTTTCACCGGGATTGTCAGAATAGGATTCCCACTGGCCATACTGCAAGAGTAAAGTTGGTGGGGAAGGGGGGAGAGAGAGGAAGAGAAAACATAGGGAAATCATGTTCTACTGGCTGGGACTGGGTGTAGGGATTTGCAGCCTGAGAGTGTTTTGTTTGTTTAAAAGAAACAGCAAAGAAAGCAAAGCTTTTTGTTCTGATTGAAGGTCAGTGACTAATTTACTGCTTAATTCTTTCTCTTTCTCCCCTTTAGGTTCTAAGAACTCTGAACCAAACATATATGAATATGAAACAAAAGCCCATTTGGAATGACTTAAACCCAAAAGCTGTCACCACTGATGAGCTATTTGGTTTTATACATCATGCTACTAGAGAATGGAAAGATGGCAAGTCACAGATGATGTTACTTTCAGTCCTAAGATGTGTTTATTTCTCTACCAGGGAAACCCCAAAGCATCACTAATTACAGGGGGAGAGGGCATAGACCTCAGCTCTATGAATATTTTGTACAAGGAGATTTGGGTGCAAGGCACTGCTGAGCTTGGATAGAGTAGAGTGATGCTCTCCTCTGTGGATCTTCTGGCCAGTTTCAGGGCAGAACAGAGGAGCTGAAGGAGAGGAAGTCACCAAACCTGAGCACTGCTGGAGTGGTCAACAGCCTTAAGGAGGCGATTGCTTTTTCCACAGCCTTCCTGAAGCCTCGTGCACATAGCACATGTAGTTAGGATTGATGCATTGGAAAGGATGTTATGTTCAAAAAATATTATCATGAAGTCAAAACAGAAATTGGTCATTATTACTATAATCCATTTGTTTTTGCTGTATCAAGTACTCACTGAACATATTTCAGCTTTAATTTGAACAGCCACTTAATAAGTCACCAGAAGGATAACCATGTTTGCAATGTTACAAAACTGGTTGTTTTTAATAATGCATTAATTTTTCAGGAGCCTTATTTGTTCCACAGCGTTGTTTGTCATTGAGGCACCAAATTCATTAGATTTTATTTAAACTTAATTTGAAGGTCTCTTATCATCTCTTCTGAGAGAGCAGGCTAGTATCACTCATGGTGGACCAAAATGGATTGTCTTAGATGGGGACATAGATCCTATGTGGATTGAGTCACTCAACACTGTTATGGATGATAACAAGGTGAGCAAAAGAAAAACTCTCACAGTGGTGTTTTTCTTCGTTAGCCTTTTCACGTTTTCTTCATGATTTTATATTTTTTTCCATTGTAGCCTTTCAGTGTTTTCCTGTCATTCCTGGCTTTTCTTCCCTGTCCCCTTTTGTCTTCTGTATGGCTGATTCATGTGGTTAGCTTGGTAACAGCCTTATCTCTTCCTTACACAATCCGGTATCATAGAGATGTTTTAAAGTCACTCTGTTTACAGTGTAAGCCTACATATGGCTCCAGTGTATGTACAGAGGGAGTTAAAAATGCATGCTGAGGTGTAAGGGTCTAAATGGCAGTTATAGTATTTTTTTTCCTGGCTTCTTAATCATTGGAGCACATAGAATATCTTTTAATTCAAAAGTCTTCATCATCAGAAACTAAGCTTACACTACTGCTTTAAGGAAAGTTAGCAATCTAACATTTTTCTTAGATAAGGAAAACTGCCATGCCAAGAATTTGTGATTTTCTGATTCAGTCATTAATAAACCCAGGAATAAGACCCAGACTTCTCACAGTCCTGTACTTAAATCACATGATTATTATAGTACAGCCTTCCTATGACAGTATTTGGCAGGCACAATACAACATGATTAAATGCACTCAAACTTAATTTTGTAAAGATTATTGCAGTTAAGTCCTTACTTCTAAACACCTTTTTTTTTAAACTATTAGATAATGTACACAAATTATCTTACAGTTTTTAATATGTCTATGTGAATAGCAAGTTACCCTGTGTAACTATTACCTAAATTGAGAAAATATTATCCACACAGTAAAGTATCATAAATGTATATTTTCATATGCTTTAAAACAAAAGTTTTGGCCTTATAGCTTAGAAGAACTGTCATATCCAAATATATTCAGACTGTGTTGGGGGGGGTACGGTATCGCTAATCCTTAAATCTAATCAGTCTATAAAAACTCCAGGCCTATTCTTGATGCATGCTTGTTAGAATGTATGCTTTAAGTTGCGTTTTTTTCAATCCCTTATTGCTAATGTGTTTAGGTCCTGACCCTTGCCAGCAATGAACGTGTCCCTCTGACTCAATCCATGCGACTTCTTTTTGAGATACACCATTTAAGAACAGCTACCCCAGCCACTGTGTCTAGAGCTGGGATCCTTTATGTAAACCCCCAAGACCTTGGTTGGAATCCGTGAGTATTTAATCTGTTAAAAGATACATTACAAAATTAATATGTCAACCACAGCAGTTATTTTATTAGGAAAATAAACCATTCATTTTACTCCATGGTCAGACTGGTGGGTCTTTTTTTGCCTTCCTTTGTAGTGGGGGGCACGGCCTTATTCCCTGGAGCTCTTGAGTATATTTTAACAATCTTACAGCAGCAGGATCTTGGCTAATGGTCCCCTTCCTTCTTTGCCTATGGCAGTCTGGGATGCTAAGTCTTGTGGATGTTGTGATAGGGTTGACTGTCAGCATTCCCTCTAAGCTTTGCAGTGTGCGTGGCCGTGCAGGCATGATCATGCCGCGTTCATGCAGCGCTCCCAGGCGTGGCCTCACACACCACACAGCTTAGAGGGAATGCTGTTGACTGTGTGCTTTTGCTAATAGGTTAAACAGTGGATTTGTATAGGATGGTTTGGATAGGGATGATTCTGCTTCAGGCAGGGGGTTAGACTAGATGATCTCTGGAGGTCCCTTCTAGCCCTATTTCTCTCTGATTCTGAGACTGGAAGGGAGATCACCTAGTCCAACCCTCTGCTCAAGGCAGGGTCATCCCTGACTGAAGCATCCCAGTCAAGTGTCTGTATAACTTTCTCGTAAACATTTCCAAGGATGGAGATTTCACAACTTCTCTGAGTAGCCTGTTCCAGTGCTTAAGCATCATCATAGCCAGAAAGATCATCATAGTTGCCATTGTAAATTTCCTTTGTTGCAGTTTGAGGCCATTGCTTTGTCCCATCTCCTGCAGCCACAGAGAATAGTTTATCTTCATCCTTTCTGTAATTACCCTTTGGGCACTTAAAGACTGTTAACAAATCTACCCACCCCCTCAGTCTTCTCCAGGCATAATACATCCACTGCTCTGTCACTTTGACATAGAAGAAAATCAAGTTGGTCAGGCATGGCTTGCTCTTCATAAATCCGTGCTAGCTGTTTTCTGATCACCTTGTTCTCTTTCAGGTACTTAAAAATGTACTATTTGATGATCTGTTCCATAATCTTTCCCTTATTGAGGTCAGACTAACTAGTTTGTCATTCCTCTGATTGTCCTTGTTCCCTTTTCCAGTCATCCAAAACCTGACCTGACCTGCATGAGTTCTTACAGATGATGGCCACTAGGGCTGTGCAAGGCTTCAGTAACCAATTTGATTCAGAAGAGATCCAGCCAGATTTGGAGGCTGAATCTCCAAATCCAAATCGAATCTGGAGACCCATTAAAAGGTCTGAATTGAATAGGAAACCTCCGAATTGATTTAGAGATTCAGGTGGTCCCTCCTTGCCCCCGCAGGAAGCTGGACCCGGGAAATAGGGAACAGGGGGGCTGGGGGAGGGGAACTGTCACATCGCGCAGGTGCAGCCTGGCTTCGCAGGATACTATGCATTGTCCCAGAGCTAAGGTGGCTCCAGCAGTCAGCCAGAGCCCGGCAGCACTCAGCCTGAGGAGACCCAGCCCCCCAGACAGCGCACAAAGCCCCGCGCACCCTGCTGAACCACATTGCGCCCATGTGATGCAACAGCTGCGCGGGTGCCAGGCAGGGGGAGTTGATCCCTGCTGCCCCACACTGCACAGCGGGGCTCTGCCACAAACCCCCAGAGGCCCTAATCACCACTGCTGCAGCCAGTGAGGGTGGGGCTTTTTGGTTTTGGTTTTAAGTGCCAGGTTGCTGGGGCTGGGCAGGGCAGCCATGGGCGGGTTGGGGGAGTGGGTGGGGTTGGGGCCCCACTTGCCACTGCCATGCCCTCATCGCTGACACTGCTGCCGCCACCTGTTTGATTCGGAGGAGATTCAGCCCGAATCGTGACAGTGATTCAAATCACCAAATTGAATCGCTGTCCCTCGTAATCGGCCGAATCCAAAGTTAAATCGAATATTTGCTGCTCTCACAGGCCTAATAGCCAATGGCTCTGAAATTACTTCAGCCATTTCCTTCAGTACTATGGGGTGCATCCTGTTTTCTTCTGCCAGCTTGAAAACATCCAGCTTCTTAAATAACCTGTTTTTACCCAACTATAGGTTGCTTATCTCTTCCCCTATCTGTGGTGCCAACTGCACTTCTCATATGGTAGCTGACTTTATTTGTGAAAACCAAAGTAAAGGCATTAAATGCTTCAGCCTTCTCCAGGTGATCCATAACATTACGTTTTGCATTCAGTAAGGAGCCAACACTTCCCTTTGGACTATCTTTCCTACCTGCTTCTACAATCCTTTTTATTCCCTTTTACATCTCTTGCCAGTTGCATCTCAAATTGGCCTACCTGGTTTTCTCCCTACATGCCCATGCAATACTCTTATACACTTCCCTACAACTGCCCCATCTGCCTGGAGCAGGGGCAGAGTCCTCTCATCAGTGTTACCCCTCCCCCCTGCTGTTCTGCCACCAGTTACCAGTTTAACTTTCTCCCAGCCATTGACTAATTAAGGCTTTGAAAAGGTTAAAAGCAGTGATTGTAAGAGGGTTAAACCTATAGCTGCTGGCAGAGGAGGTGGGGGAGTGGTGCAGACAAGATTGCTCTGCCCAAGCTCCATGAGGCCAGAAGCATTCAACCCAGGATGAATGAGTGCTGAGCACAGCCCTGTGCCTCCATTCTGGTGCAGAAATCAGTTTCCTTAAGACATGCATCCTAATTCTGGATCAGTACTTTTTGGGAATATGGTTTGTGTAGTATGCAAATAAATATGGTAATATAATCACATTTCCACTTCTTGTAGGATTCCTTTTTGCATTTCAATTCACTGAAGAATTGTAGAGTTGGTCTTCCTGTTCAGTCATTTCATGGAGATACCTTCTTTCTGTAACCTTAATATGCCCCTCTTAAAGTATGGCGAGCTCTCCAGGACACCGTATTCACTCAGACTTGCCTCCCAGGGGCTTCTGGCTGCCAATTCCCTGAGTGTGTTGGAGTCCACTTTTCTGAAGTCCATTGTTTTTTATACTTGTGCTCTCCTTTCCTCCTTTCCTTTGGATCCTCAGTGTTATCATTTCTTGATCTCTTGCACCCAAGTTGGCTTCCACCTTCACACCCAATTCCAAGAAAAAATAATCCAGTCAATATCTCTCTGTTTGTGAGCAGCAACTAAGAAGAGCTTCCTCCTGTTTTGCCTTTCTACTGCCCATACCAAGAAAATATCTTCAGCACACTCCAGGAACTTGCTATCTCCTGTTTTATACTGCACCTCAGGACCAGCATACATATTTTTATGCCTAGAACAACCACCTCTTTTCCCCACTTCCTATCTTTCCTGAACAATTTAGCTGAATTTAGTTGAATCATTTTTAGTATATGGAGATAACTAATTAGGTGTACAAGTACAATAACAGATGTACACATGCCAAAAGTTATCAACAGTTATATTCACTGTTCCTATTTTTATATAGCCTTTATGCCCCTGATTCACTTGTTCTTCTCAGCCTGGACTCTGGATCATTAGATGTTTAGAGTACATGTTTGGCACCTGCAAGAAATAGGCCTCTAGCTGTGACGCTGAATGGTTCTCATCTTCCACTGATACCTGTTATAAAGATTATAGTTTATGAGGGAAGACAGCCCATTTTTTCTATTTGTCTTATTCTTCTGTATAACATTTCCTTGTTTGATTTATGGTAGAGACATAACTTCATGCAGATTAATCACAAGAATAATGAACATGCATCTATATAAAGAATATTCATATCCCCTCATTTTTTGTGTAAATGTAGAAATTGATAGTCTAGACTCTAAATGGCTTAGACATAAATTTAGAGAAAATCTACACCCTGTTATCTTTGTGGTTTTGAAAGGCTAGTCCAAAAGGATTTGACAAAGGTTTTCATAAAAAATCATCCCTCCTTATTTTTGTCACAGTATAATTTTTCTGTGAGCTTTATCAGTATTTAATATTTTCAGCCAGCACATAAGACTTTTTTGTTAACTTTTGCAATGTTGATGAAATACTAAAATTTGGACCCCTAAATAATCTCTGCTTGCTTGTATTCTAATAGTACCTAATGACCACAACTGAAACTGCAAACCTGAGTTAAGTGTGGTGTAACCAAAGTATATTACATATTGAGTGCAAACAGCTAGAATTTGGTCTAGAGGTGTAAGCTGTATTCCAAGGTGAATGGATAATGGTGGGCTGATATTAAATAGTGTATTCAGTGCAATCTACAATAACAATTGACAGGTATTGAGATGGGATCGAGAGGGATGACAAGGAGTACCAGGAATCATTTTGAATGACCATACTATACCTGTAAAGGGGTTACTACCAGTTTAGAAAATATCTGATAAACATTTTTGATTGTCTGTTCATGTAAGTTTAGAAACATTGAACAATTTAGACCTATCACCAAATGTTGATCAGTATAACAAAGTGTAGTACTAGTCTAATTGTAGGTGCATGTCCTTATGTCCCTGAAGGTTGATGTTAACAGAGTTTTAGATGCTACTTGTGGTTAGGATTAGAGGGTGACTGATTGTCTCTGTATGCTACTTATAGTCACTTTTGTTTTTTCCAGTTGTCCTAGAGTATGAACAGTACTGGGGGAAAAAAATTTGGACAAAACTAAATCATGTATACCAGGGGTGCTCAACCCGTGGCCCATGGGCCATATCCAGCCCATGGCACTTTATAGACTCACATGGAGCCCCAGACTGTGTGCTGGATCAGGTGCCCAACCTTAGTTTGCAGGGTGGTACAGGGCCCCAAGGCCTAGTCCCTTGCACCCCAGGGCCCAGTCCCAGTATAAGAGGCTGGGAGGAGGCAGAGCCCAGTGCCAGTGCATGAGGGTGGGAGAGGGCAGTGTCAGGTCCCTGAGGCACAATCCCAGTGGGAGCAGATGGTGCCAGGCCCCTGGAGCCCAGTACATAGGGACTGTGCCACTCTTTCCTATCCTCCCTAGCATGGAAGATATAGCCAAGACAAATATGTACCACTGTGTTGAGCTGCCATAGCATTCCTTAGAAATTTAATGGTTATGATTAATTTTGCTTGAACAAGCAAGTACAATTACTAGTACACTGGGGCTAGCTATTTTTGTGTACTGTTACAAAACACTACTGGTAAATATTCACAAGCGTGTCAGGAACTTGCAACACAATTCTCTAAAGGCTGTAAAACTAATATGTGTAGGAAATCAGGAAGGGAACTCCATTCTAGACATCTGCTTTCCAAAATCTTATCTCTTTTTGTTTATCTTTGCAGGTATGTTGCCAGTTGGATAGAAACAAGAAGTCATCAATCTGAGAAAGCTAATTTGACTATTCTTTTTGATAAATATGTGCCTCCCTGCTTGGATCATCTCAGAACAAGTTTTAAAACTATCACCCATATTCCTGAGTATAGCATGGTGCAGGTTTGTATTAGAATTGTATTATTTTACTGTCCTGTATTTTAGATAACAACGTTTCTGAAATCTATAGACTTATTTTCAGCACAAGTGAAAGTAAGCTGTGAAAATAGGTGCATCTGAAAAGTATGTAAGGTTATTGGAGGATCAGATAAAAATCTCAGAAAGAGGGGAAAAAAATCATGTTGTTGATGTTCAGTAAAACAGGTGCTGAGGTGCACAGTTGTCAGCCTAGACATCACAAGTTTGAGGCCATAGCAGAAGTGATAAGGTGCGGCCTGTCAGATTCCAATGGATCTGTGAATTCTGCTCAATACTTTGTCACAAGGACATGAAAAAGAAAAGGAATAACTAAAACTTTGGTGCTAGTTATTAAAGAAGATTAAAGCTGAAGATTGCAATAGCCTTTTTTTTTTCCGCTGAACATTGTTCATCAAAACCCAGAGCGCCTGACACACTAAATGATTATGTTCATGCTCGATTTTATTTGTGCAAGTAATTGTCTTAATTACTTCAAATGTCTGTCATCAGTGCCTCATTAAAGCAGAATTTATGTGGGGAAAAATGTGATCTACTAATTCAAGATTGCATCCCAGAATACATACATTCATTTTGAAATTTTTTGAATTAGAGTGCATCACTGTAAGTAGAGTTGATTGGAGAAACTTCTGATGCCATCGTGTTTTGATTAAATGCTTTAGGAGATTGTGTCAGTTTTACCAAAATTTCATTTCAGAAGAAAACTTTACCAGGAGGAGGTAAAGTCCTCAAGATTTCCTCCTACACCCTGAAGAAATTGTGGACAATATTGAAACATGCCAAGGGCCTTACAATCTGATGATTATTTAAATCTTGACTGTGCTTAACTTTTTATAACCACTAGAGTCACTGTCACCAATTCAAGGAGTGAGAATCCCAAGATCACTTTCTTTACTCCTGTTTATTTCTTATGTATTACAGACTCTCTGCTCTCTGTTGGATTGTTTGCTGACCCCTGAAAATGTTCCTGTTGACTGCCCAAGAGAGCTCTATGAAATCTATTTTGTCTTTGCATGTATTTGGTCATTTGGTGGTGCACTTTTTCAAGACCAGGTATGCTAGATAATATTGTAGCAGCCAAATTATTTTGTGATGCATTTGTAATGTTGATTAAACTAGGGCTGAATTGTGGTTCTTCAGCCAAAAGGGCTATGCAGAGTTATGCTGCCCATGAGTCTAGCAGCCTAGGTATGGTAGGATGGAGCTCTCCCTGAGCTAATGTTTACGTCTGAGGAGCATTGTCTATATGAGAAAATCCCATCAATTATACGTATGTACCTATATTAAATTCCTGGCAAAATGTTTAAAAAGCTGAGCTAAAAAAGAAAATTACCCCACAACAAGTACATCTAAATAGGGGTTTAAGGCTCGACCTGTCCAAATTCATGTTTTAAGTTATACTAAATTAACTCCCGTATAGACAGCTCTGAAGTGTTTAAATAAATTCCCAATATGCAGTGGCTAAGAATGTTCTGTCAAATAACATCCTTAGAATCATTCATAGATTTCTCTGCTGGCACCATTTTAAGGCAGATAAGGGCCAGCCTGCAGGGTTTTGTGATAAGGTTTAGACACAGACCCAAAACAGGTATAAAAGGGCTAGTGTAGACATAGGAAATGTAACTGGTAGAGTTGATTGCTGCTGATTCTCAAAGCTGTCTCATTAGAAACCTGGGCAGATATTCAACCTAGAAGAATAGACTGATCACAGGAATTAGATGGGTAGAATTAGATTAGACTGTTTAAGTGTTTTTTCTGCTTCCCCTCTGAAAAGGAATGCAGCAAGGGCTTGGTTGAAGCAAGCCAGCCTTCTGATCTCACCACTATATGAATTTGTGCTGGTCTGAACAGTGGCTTGAGTTTAATCTGAGGTAGATCTAATTTGGCCTCTTGAGCATTAGTTGTTCCAACTAGGAAGGCCCACTTACTGCCAGTTTGGTACGGTTTTAGTAACCTGGAAATTGTATCACAGTATTATAAACTGCCATCAAGTTCTGTATGCTTCTGCTTGACAAACAGAACTTCTGTTTGAGTCTTTTTTTCATGCATACATAGTTACATATGTAAGAATTTCATACTGAATACATAACATAGTGGAGTAAAATAGTTTAAACAATGAAATAATATTTAATATTTTATAGCTTTCAAATTATGAAGCAGAATTTAGCCGCTGGTGGCTCAAGGAGATGAAAACAATAAAATTTCCATCCCAGGGTACAATTTTTGATTATTATCTTGACCCCAAGACTAAGAAATTCTTGCCATGGACTGATAAAATTCCAAGATTTGAAATGGATCCAGACACACCTTTACAGGTACAATTTCTTTGTGTTACAGGCTTTTACAATTTGGGGCTTTAGTTTTTTCATGGTTTCTGTTATTGTTTTAACTAAATGAAAATAATATTATTCAAATGTAATAATTTGGGGAGATCTTTCTTATTAAGTCTTTACTCCTGTAGTTTTGGATGCTGGGGACAATGAAAAGAACACTTAGCACTTTTATGGCCTTCGTCATTGTAAAAGTACTGCACAAATGCACATTCATCCTCCTAGTACCCTCTAAAGTTTGAAAGTGATTATGAACTTCATTTTATAGGTAGGGAAGCTGACCCTACAAGACAAACAAATTATTGAGTGTTCATGGTAAAGGTAGACTCCTAACTGCTGTATATCATAAATTGTATACCACAACTTTACCCTCCTCTCACTCTCAGTCTACACATAGGCCCTGGACAGATATAACATTTGAAGTGCTTCAGATGCTTTTGAACTGCTTAAAGGATGAGTGTACAAATGCATGCCCTTGCATGAAGCCCTTAAAAAATGGCCAAAGCAGTCCCAACTGGCCCTGTATGAAACAGAAGCTATTCTGAAATGCTTCCCATTATATCTACATACTCTATGAACAACAACAGAGGGTTGTTCAGTCCTCTGGCATCCTACAGTTCTCCACTCAAATTTCACCTCCCTTTCCTTCCCCCAAGGAGGGAGAAAGTGAGGTGAACAGCCAGTGCATGCTTTCCTGCGTGCTCAGCCATTGCTAGAATTTCAGAACAAAGATCCCTGCATGCCTCTTTCACTAGTCTCCCAGTTCCATTGGGAGACCACTAAACCATCCTTGACAATCTTGAGGGTCATGCAAGGAATTTTCCCTTCCAGCCTCAGGGTTGGAAAGAACAATTCCTTCCCTGGTTCTCTGCCTCTAGAACTGGGAGACAGGAAGACAAGTGCACAGGCAATCACTCATTGGCTGCTTGCTCCATTCTTGCCCTGCCATGGCAGGGTATGGGGGGATTGGAGTCACAGAACAGAGAAACACCCCATATCATGTCTCTTGGCTGGAGAGCACACTGTTGCATATATATCTTCACAGTGATATTGAAATGCTCTTGGAGTTGGCACAGTAGGGGTCTGTACTTCTGTCTAAGGCTGAAGTGTTCCATTTTTGAAGAACTTTGAAGAGGTGAAACGTTTGTAGTGCTTCCAATGTTATATCTATCCAGGGTGGTATTCTTTCATTCACTAATTCTCTCCATATTACAGCTAAGGATTTTTAATGTTCTGGGGGAGAGCAGTTTCATTACGAGTATAATAGAAAGCTGGAATTCCTATAAGACAAGGGTTAAGGTTATAGTGTGCTGGTATATGCAATAGTGGTAGCCTGAGTACCCATGAGTGGAAGAGCACAAAGTGCTACTAGTTGTCTTAAGAAAAGTTTTTAAATATTTTGTATTTTTGTACAAGTTATATGGGTAGCATTCTCAAACACTTAGGTTGGTGTGTGTATTAAGTTTCTGAGGGGTTAGATCTTAAAAGAAAGGAGAGATTTTCTTGGTGTGGATATGTGGGGAGCTAGAAATACATATCTACTGATGCACAATATTTTATCTGTTAGCAGCATATTTGCCAAACTGTTTCATTGCAGGAGAAATTCTGAAAGGAAATTGAACAACAAACTACATAGAAAATGTAAAGAGCGTAGCAGTTAACCTTCTGTGGACCAATACAAAAACTTGTATCGTGAGAAAAAGTGAAATTTATATCCCATTTAACTCATTTTAGAATTGAGTTAAATGGATATATCCATACACATTTAACTCCATTAATTGAGTTAAATAGTTATAGCCATGCCTATCTATCAGATGTGTGTGCGCACACATGCACGCACACACACACACACACACGCACACACTCCCAATCCTGGGTGTGTATGATAGGTATGGATATAAAAACATTATCCTAACATATTTTTTAAAACTGAAAAGATTACTTAAATGTCATATTAAGATAAAGTGAGAGTAAGAATTAGAATTGTCACTACTTTTTCTTTTGATGTTTTAGGCAGTCCTCGTTCATACGTCTGAGACCACATGTCTGAAATACTTTATTGATTTGCTTTTGGAGAAAGGCAAACCAGTGATGCTTGTTGGAAATGCTGGAGTAGGAAAAACTGTATTTGTAAGAGACAGACTTGCTGCTCTCTCAGATTATGTAGTGTCTAACATTCCCCTCAACTATTATACTACATCAGCAGTGCTACAAAGTAAGTTCTACATCAGTGTCCAAATGGAACAAATCTGGGTAATAATGCTTTTGGTGACAGATGTAAATTGATGTAGGAGTGCCTATGCAACTAAGATTCCAAATACCTACAATTTCCTAGTTGGTACAACATATCTATTTTTTCTACCCTGCATGTCCCTTGTAACCTATCTATGTATTATGTATTTATGTAAGTGATAATAGTTTAGAACATATAAATAAAGTAATATTACTTAGATCCTTAGAAGGCATCATTCAAATGAACCACTTCAAGTAGTTATTAATTAAAATTATTATTTCAGAGGACAGAGGTTTTCTGAACAATCAGTTCTCACTTCTACAGTTTGAGAGAGGTTAACATTTTTGGTGGAACACTTTTTAGGAAGTAATCTCCTTTGAAGTTACTTAAAGTTATTATTGGGTAACATACAATGAACTGTACATGGGGAAAAGAGGGAATAATAAAAAAATACTCCAGGGAAAAAAATTAAAACATAGTTTTACTTCCTACAATTCTAAATGGCACTGTGAGCTGAAGCTTTGTCAGTACTCTGCTTTTTGGCAATAATCCTATAATTGATACTCATGTTTAGCATGAGAGCTGACAGGGAACAACAGTCAGCTGATCAGCCCTCCCAGGTTTGGAAGTACATCAGAGCCTTGAAGGGCTCTGGTACTCTTCTGTGGCTGGGAGTGCAGATCAGCTGATCAGCACACCCAGTGCAGGAACACCTCAGTGCTTCACTGTGGTGTACTCCTGTGGCTGGGAGCACCAGACAGCTGGCTCATGCTCTGAGCCAAAGGTACACCAGGCACCCTGCTTGCTACTTGCTGGTGCAGGGGGTGCTGGGGCATGTGAGGGTACAATTAGGATCCTATCTCCATCCCACAATTGCATCTCCTGCCACGAATGTGTGACATGGCAGAAGACATGATTGTTACGATTGTGGATCAGATCCCATAGTGCCTTTAATTGAACATCTGCCAGCAGCTACAGAAACTTCTTTAAAATTAAGGAGTTAGTAGGTATAAATTTCAAAAGAACCTATAGCCCATTGACCTTCAGTGGACCACTCACTTAACAGACTTTTGAAAGTTTTACTTATGTCTGTTACTGCTAATGAGCTAGGCCATCTCTCAGTGTGTATCTTTTTTTTGCTGGTTTTAGCCAGGCCTTTTCTTACCTTCAGCTGATTTATTCGCCTCAGTACAGATGAAACATATGTATTATTTTCAGTTAACTCAATATGTTACTTTTCTTTGAAGTAGTTCCTGATGACAATTAACATAGAACCCCAGGATAAATGTACTATCTTTTTTTCAAAGAGCAGTATGGAGAGATTATTTGTTGGTGATAGTGTCTGTTTGTTTTCTTTTCCTTCTCTACACCATTGTGTGAATTGTCATGGCTCCATATTTCAGCTGTACTTTTGTCTCACTGGGATTTGTTTTGTCAGTAGTTGCCATTCCAGTAGGAAACCATGAACAAGGTACTAAGGCACACACAAGCATAATGCTCTCCATTGTAAAGAGATTCAGATGAAAGGGACTCCTAGGCAACTGCTGCTGAAGGCTATGTATTCTTTGCACTGGAAACGTCTTAAGTAAACCAAATGCTTGAAGTCAACACTACAAGGGTTTACTTTGTGAATTCCCAACAGCTGCCAACAGTACTACAGCAGTTAAAGACTGCATGAATAGGTGTTATCATTAAATTAAAACTCTAGACTGCGTAAACTTAAAAAACCTGGCCATATTAGGAAATGTTCATAATACATTTTGCAAATGTTTTGAGAAGTTTGAATAACTGTTTTAATACAGCCATTACTCTTTTTAGAAAATTTAAGAGCCTGTAAAATAAATAAACTAGCACCTCCAATGCATGCTGACAGCTCTTCAGTCCACTCATAGTTCTAAAGTCAAGTACCTCTCATTAAAAATGCTTTGCAAGCATGACCCTTACAAGTAAATCAAGGGATGATCAACTGAAGTCTCTCAACTGATCTCTATCGAATAACTAGTTATTTGTCAAGTATGGAAACAAGTTTGCCATCTTTACTTCTAGCAGTGGGTATATACGTCCTTGTGGCCAGACATGACATGATTTCGATTCTCCCATCCACACCCCTAGCATTGCTCCCTATTGCCAACTGCTGTTATTTCTGGTCTTGCTTTCCAGCAGTAATATTTCCGCTGCAATACATCAAAAGGGTATGCTCTCTTTCAGTGGGGACTGACCTTTTTGGCATGTGTCTCATATTAGCCCTATACCATCCTGCCCCTGCACAGAATGGCACTCCAGTCCCCTTCTTCTGTCCAATTTGCTGCTTTGATTTCTGCTTCCTGTGCTATGCTTCCTGCCTGATCTCCTGTTCTGCCTTCTGCTTCCTGCCCTATATACTAGTGTGTTGCCTGTCCCCTTCCTGATTGCAACTTGCTACACATAGAGGCAGTGGCACTTATGCCACAGGTTGGCCTCTCCTATCCTAGCTCATTCCATAACTGTTCTACGTTGTTGCAAACAGTTGGTCATTGCATTAATCATACAATTACTGGAAAGCAAGATTTTCAAAACTTCTTAGAGAATTACAGTGGCTTCTCTTAATTCAAATTGGAACTGGACATCTAAATTGTTTAGGGATCTTGGAAAAGACCTCAGCTCACAGAAATGCGCTTTGAGCCTATTGAAAAATATTTTATTAAAATACATTTTGTTGCTGTTGCTGGTAGTCATACTTTTAGATAATAGTATACTATTATCACTGTATTATAATAAAATAGTGTGACATCATTGATATTATTGTTGATATCATTATATTGATGATGAGAATAATGATGATAAACATAATGGTTTTTGCTTTAAAAAGATTTGCAAACACTGTCTAGCTATCCCTTATGATAAAGTAGGTGAAGCACATAACATTTCAATAGGAAGTGATGTAGCCAGTTAATTACTCTTCATAACTAACCATTCAGATTTAAGGACTTGCCTTGTCATCAGTATACTCCACTTCCATTGCTGGCTATTTTACTAAAAAATGCTACGGTACTGTCTGTATATTGCATATATTAAAACTTCACATAGACTATTTGGGTATGGAAGAATTATGAGTGCTGACAGATGTGGGAAAAAAAAATCGTTTTACCAGAAGCAGCTGCATATTAGTTTGACCTGGCTCTACAGCATCTTTATAGATCAAGCACTTCAGCAGGGCTTTTTGGTGCTTTTTATCTAAAGTTGATTCAATCAGCTATTAGATAAACGCTCAAAAAAGCCCCACTAAAGCACCTATTTTATACAAACATTGCGAAAGCCGGGTGTAACTAATGCACTGCTTCTTCTGGGATTGCACTGGGTTCAGTGTGGGAATGCGCAGAGTTTCTAGTAAAGGGCTGTTTTGTGGGGGGGGGGCGGGTTTCCACATCTGCAAGCAAACAATGATTTTATTAATCAGCTTCATGTTCATTAGTGGGGAGGTTGGTTCCCTGATTATATTTGCCTAATTACGTTTTCAAGAGAGCTTCTGGATTAAATTTGTCTTTCATCTTGTGCGCATTCAGAAATGTTGAAAACACTGTTTAACATCACCAAGGGAAAGAAAGAGCAAATGTGCTATGGGAGTTGCTAAATTGCTGTCTGTACTGATTTATTAACACATTCTGCTGTATTTGTAAGAGATGCCTCTATGACTACATTGCACATTTAGTATATGAAGAAATGTTTTAAAAGCTTATTTTTTGAAGAGCTCATTGTATCATGTGAAAAAAATCCAAACTGTTCAGGAGCACATGCCCTGATTCCTTGGAAAGCTTACTATAGTCTTAGTGAGTCTTGCTCAAATTAGGTAATTACCTTAGTTTTATAAACTCACTCTGATGTAAAATATATTAAAGAATGGCCCACACCACACATTATTTAGATTTTATTTTAAAATGTAATTGTATAAGTTGTTTATATAGTTGCTTATGTGTAATTTAGGTAGATGAATTATCAGGTTTTTCTGCCTTGCCCAAAGTCCTCTGTGATCTCCCTTACTTAGGGTATGTCTCTATTGCATCTTAGAGAATGAAGGGTTAAATGATGAGAAAATGTATGCAGGCTGGTAGTTTCCAGTTAATAGATATGAGAAGGAAGTTGGTAGAAGAGTCAGGAGATACAGGTACAAGGACTTGTTGCAATCACAGTGGTGAACTAAAGCCCAGGAACCCTTAATTCAACTACATTGGGTCGGGAGTTAGTCACAACTCAACATGCACTCTGTCCCATACTTGCATATTAGCTTGAGTTCAGTGAACCCTTAAGCATATATTTAATGCTTTAAGTGTGGCTTGTATGAGGTTTTGGGCAACAGTACTTGGCACAGTAGACAAAGGGCCTGCAGGTAGGTAGATGTATACGTCATCTGATTATTTGCAATAGGTATTTAGTCAGCTTTCATTGTTTTCTACTGCGCTAGCTTAGCAACAGTAGGTTTGTATTGCATATTTAATTTTAGCAGGCTTCAGACATGATTACAGAGAAAGAAAAATAAGAGTTTATATTCCTATAGTGCTTTTAGTCAGAGGATCACAACACATTAATATATTAAATGTATTAAGCTTCAAAGATGAATGATGCTGCTTTTGAGTAAAAAGATGCAGATTATATCCACTGTTTAAAGATGAAATAGAACTGTCACATCCTGGATTCATTTGTCAGCTAATTTCTCCATCCCTCTCTGTTTTTTTTAATTTTTGGTTTAATATTTCTGTCAACTTTTATCTTCTTTCCAGTTAACTTTCTGGAAAGGTCAGGCTAGCTTTTATGACCTGATCCCAGGATGTGATGTGCACAATTGGACTTCTTGTCAGGAGTCAGGGCAGCAGGCAGGCTAAATTACCCCCATTTGGCCTGGCTGCTAATGGCCCAACTACTCCCAGTTGTCTGTATGGGTGTGGACTGCCTGCTTATAAACTTTAGCTCAGTGCCTAAGACTAGGGACAGAAGTTACACACAAACTGGTTTAAGTCATCAGAAACTGGTTTAAACCTGTAACGGAACACCAGCTCAGTGCACATAAACCAGTTTCAAAATAGCTGAAACTGATTTAAGATAAACCTGTTGAATGTAGTATCAGACCTAACTGATTTGGGTCAACCCAGTTTATGAAACTTCTGTCTCAGACCCCTTCCTTGTTTAAGTTAGATCACAGTCCTCCAGCATCCCAGCATGCTTCCCAGTCCTGTGTTGAACTCTACTGTCTGCTCCAGTAGAGAAGGATTGGTCGGGGGACAAAGAGAGGGGGTTAAACCTGTCTTCCCCCTACTGCTAAACTTACTGAAACTTACTTTTGGCTGTGACTGTGGCCTACACATCCCAGAGGCACCTACAAACAGGAAGAGGATATGTTGAGCAACCCTGGAAAGTCTTGCTGCTGTGATTCTGGACTGCAAATCTCAGAGACCTCAGGGGCAGCAACAAGAGGAAGCAAACCTATCATCCATGCTGGTTACAGGCATGCTTTAGCACTCCTTGGCTTCTGGCCTGAGCCACTGTAGACATGTGGCTATTTCCTGAATCAGAAGTAAATGTGTGTTCAGTTGTTTCTCAGTTTAATCTCTGCAGTTTAGAATAATTTACAAAGGCTGAATCGATTCAGCCTTAGGCTTTTTTATGGTGTGTACTTAGCCTAGGAGGCTACTTATCAGGACAAATACCTCATTGCCTAATCTTGGGCTTCTGATTCCTTTTTCCTAGTTTCTTACCTGTTGATTCCTAGTTTCCCGGTTCTTGCCTATTTGTTCTTAGTTCCCTGGATCCTATTTGTTGGTTATTAAGTTCCTGTTCGCTGGGTCCTGCTTGTTAGCTTCCTGCTTCCTTGCTTCTGATTTTAACCTGTTACTTCCTTGTTCCTGCCAGCTGACTCCTTGTTTCAGACTCTAACTTGGACCCCTTTGTTTCCAGACTGCCTTGCTGACTCTTTACCTTGCTGACAGACTTCAGTCCAGACCCCTGTCATTTGACAAACAGTTCCTGCTGTTTGGCAGTCACTCCCAATCTAGTCCTTTACAGGTATGGCTGCCTGCTCCAGACCTCCTGGCTAGTGGCTCCAATCCAGTTCCCTGCCTCCAGTTCCTGATCCTCTGGTTTGTGGTTTTACTGAAGGTGACCACCTACATCTCAGTCCCTTACAGACCTCAGCCACCTGACCCTCCTGATCTCCCAACTTGTTGGGACCCTTGCTTCCTGACAGTGTCTGCTTCTGTTTGATCCGCTGGACAATAACCTTCTCGGCCTAAGCTCTAATCACCTACATCCCAGTCACACCTTTAACATTTAACATTCAGTTCCCTAAACACAGGTGAAGACGTCTGTCCTTGAGCATCGTTTCTTATGATTGAAATCTAAGGATCACATCTTACAAGTACAGTAGAACACTGAGCAGTTACACTTCAATCAACCTCACATTGCTGCAGGCTGTTTCTACAGTGCTTCTTTCTTTAACAGCCGTTTAAGGAATTATTGCTCCTTTTTGATCAGGAAATCTCTTGCTTTTTGTGAGAATTCGGAAAAAAATATCTTTCCAAATTCCATTATGTGTTAGCACAAGACTTTCAAATTCAGTCTCTGGCCAAGGGCAGATGTTAACTTTTAGCCATTTTAAATAAGGGAAGAGGATCTGCCGCTCAGGAGACTTCATCATTTGTTACTATGTAATCCTTACCTGTTTAAGCTCCTGTGACATACAATGGCTATACTACAAAAGCATGCAGACATAACAGCTTGAATCATCTGGTAATAAATTAGCCATTTGTGTTGATAACCACACGGAAGTCAGTCCTATTTAGGGTTTAGTAGTTCGATGTTCTGCTGTCTTTAGGTGCCTGAAGGTGTAGATAGACATAAGGTGATATGTACATAAGTGTGCTGGGTCTGAAATGATTGGCTCTTGAAAAGCCTGTCAAATATATTTAAAAATCTACCCGTGAAAGGCTTAATCTTCTATTTATGGTTCATTTAGTCTCTTTGCAGTTTGAGTATGGTAATTGTGTCATATACTACATAACATTTTAGAGATTCTTGAAAAATCCTTGGAAAAAAAAGCTGGCCGTAACTATGGACCTGCAGGGAACAAAAAGTTGGTTTACTTTATTGATGATATGAACATGCCAGAAGTGGACATGTATGGAACAGTTCAACCCCACACACTGATTCGACAGCATATAGATTATGGCCATTGGTAAGCTTTTCTTGTTTTATGCTAAATCATCATGTGATAATTATGTGCTAATATTAATAACCATTATTCCATGCCAAAATATGTGTATAAAAAAACTAGCACAAATTTAAAATAATTAACTCTTTTTAACTTTATAACTACTAAACATCAAAATGTATTTCTGCTCTATAGTAGAAGACTTGGGAAATGCAGGAAATAGGAGAGAGTCTCTTCTTAACCCTAGGAAATTTAGGATTGAATTTTGCCCTGAAATGTAAGATTTAAAAAATATATTTTCTTGCTAAAGTAACTATAGATTGTATTCTTGTTGTTTGTAGACTGTTGCTTTACTACAATCCTAATAAGCTCTTTGCATTTATCATATATTGTGGATATAAGTTCCATAGCACTGTTACCATAAATAATACAGATTTTTTTAGCTTTTTCAATAGAAGGCTAACTTGAATTCTTGTGACCTCTTTGCTCAGTCCTACTTCTCTCTATTAGCTGTAGTATTCATTGAAGTTGTTTTAATAAATTCTGTATTGAGTTCTATGGAAATATGAAAAATATATGTTCAACCCTTGAATAATACTTCGCTCTTTGTATTATGGGGTGCCCAAGATTTCAGTTGTAGACCCATTCCTCCACCCCCCAGTGTGCTAGGTGCTATATGAAATAGCACAAAAAATAGTCATTGCCAAAATAAATACAGTTTGTCTACTGGGAGGATGTTAAAAGTCCAAAATAAAGAAATAACCTATGTCATCTCACTCTGTGCCTTTAGAAACTCTTTCCCGAGTCCCATTAGGAAAGGTTTAGTTTTGCCTTCTACTTTCTTCATGTAATAGGGTAAAATACATTAACTGTATTTTATCATATCATGGAAATACTCTTGTATCTGACTTGGTGGTGAGAGAGCAAACAAATGAACAAATGTCCGTCTAAAAACCCACTGCCAAGATAGGGACTGTAGCGGGCCAGTAGGGGGCGCTCCTGCGTTGAGCCGCCCACCTCCCTGCTCCCGACCACCTTCCAGGCTCTGAATGCCTCCCTAGGGGCGCCTTATGCTTGGCCGACCCCTCTCCCAGAGCACACTCGCTAGTCTGGGGGTAACATCACCGCCACCACCCTGAGATGGGACTGTCTCAGCCCTGTGTCCTCAGGGAAACACAGGCCTAATAGTCCGACGGGTACTCGACCCAGTACAGGCACTTGGGGCACTTTCCCAAGTCAGGGGGCAAAAAGTAAAGTCTCCCTTAGTCCACAGACCTAAGGGGTCTCTTAGGCATAATTTAGACCCACCCCTCAATAAGTTTCCCACACCAGTCAAAAAGGAGAATTTTATTGATTACAAGGGGTAGGGTAAACTAGGGTACAGGATTGAGCAATATCTTAGAAATCCTAGAGAGCAAACAGTGTGGCTGAGGTAGCTTTTTGATTACACATCTGTGTTACTGCCAGCTAAATATCTAATCAGATTGAGTAGCTTTCTCACAAGCATCTTCCAAAGGCAGGTGAAGTTTCCCTTTGGGGGCAGGCAGTTCCTTGCTCATGAGTTTTGGGGTGAGAGAGAGCTAGTTTCAGATGGTAAAGCTCCTCTGTGTCCCCCGCATGGCTGCTGCTTCACCTCATGGCCAAAGAGAGAGCCCGCCTCCTTCCCCCCCCCCCCCTCCAAATTATATAGCCCCTGTGACCTCATTCACCTGGTCCGGTGGAGGTCAGCCCCAGTTGGCTGTCAGCCAACCAATTTGAAATACATCACCTGTTACCGGGCAGATTCCAGCTCCCCAGGTAGAAACCCCTTACCCAGGTAATTGATGCAAGTCATGTAGGCAGAGGGAGCAGGTTTCCCCCCTCCCTCAGGAATGCAGCCAGCTCAAGTTACCTAAATAGACAGGCTGAGGGTACGGTCCCCTGTGTGCAGGGCCCACCCTAATCAAATGGTTGCAGCCCAGAGATTTTAGTCACAGTGTCACAGGGCAGAGATTTTTGGGGAGAAACCAAGGTGGCTTTCTGCCACAGGGACACTTACATACTCATGTGCACAGATGACCATACACACTTTGACAGCACTGGAAGTTAATGTGCCTGCTCAACTACTTTCTTTCACCATATGTTCCATTTTTCATAATTTAAATAGAGGTTAATGGTTTGTTCAACTGAACTGTATAGCACAGAAGAAGTTGGTACCTTTCTTTGTCTGTCTTTCCCATGCAAAGACATCATCATTGCTGGAACTAGGAAAAGACATAAGTATTGATGGAGTTTTTGTCTTTTAACACATATTCAGTTTAATCCAAAAAATAGACGTCACTTTTTAGTTGCTCATGCTTCCTCCTAAAAGAATACCAGATGTCCACTAAATGTTGTTAGGGCGCAAGACAAAAAGAGAAGAAAGGAAGTGACTGCTTCAATATGAGACATCTCTATAACTCAGTGGAAACCTCCAGCTCCAATCAAAGTGATTCAAAGCTAACATAACTCAGTTCCTGACTCTTTTACCATTCCTCTAGTTATAATCTGTCTTGGTTTTTTCTTCTTTTTTTAAAATGAGTACCCCAAATCTCCACAACATTTAAAACTATCCAGGTAGTTTAGTTTAAAAGTTTGGACATTTAAATTTGATAAATTAATTGTAAACCAGAACATAGTTAACTAAGTCCTGATTAATGCACTTGATCTCCATGCTTATTTTTAAGCGCTGGAGTAATTCTATGAAACTTCAGTGTGATGACTTGTGCTTAAAGTTAGGTATGTGTTAGCCCTTACAGAATGAGACTTTTGAGAAAGAGAATGCACAATGCTGTGAGATAGATCCAATTTATCACAGTGATATGATCACCATTCCTTGTGTGCATGGTTTTTTGTTATTTTATAATAGTTTTGTGTTGTTCTATTTTGATATAAATATTGTGCTGCTTATAATACAGAAAATGATAATATACTTAGCTAGTGAGATGCAGAGAGATTTGTGACCACATTTTCAAAACCAGCCTCTGACTTTGGGTGTTTCTGTTTTTTCAGTGCCTTACTTCAGCTAGGTAGGGTTTAAGTTTGAAAAAGTGTTGAATAATCTGTACCTCACATTGACTTTTCACTTCAAAAAACAAGACCCTAGATTTCTGAATCTAGGCAACCAAAATATTAAGGGCATTTGGGGTGGGGAGTTCATTCCAGGTTTAAAAAGAGTCAGTTGCAGAGTGCCAGGAGGTGTAACCAGGTTCCCTAAATCATATTTTTCATACCTGATCCATTATAGTGGTGCCCATGACTTATGTTCACCAAGTTATATTTTCAAATCGCACCCCTTTCTGTAGGTTGCAGTCTCTCAAATGTGCTTTGATGCCTATTTACATGCTGCCCCTATACTTGGAACAACTTTCCTTTCCTGTGTGCCAAATCTATCTTTGGTGTTCTCTCTCTTCAATGAAAGCTACTAGTTTAACTTAGCTATGTCTACTATGCCTCTGTGCATTCCCACACTCGTTTGTTTTCCTTAACTATATTGTGTTTGTACAAGGTAGTCAGCAGCTGGAATTGTCTATATTGTAAAGAGCTATGCTAGAGCTTGTTAGTCTTTTTCTATCAAAAAACACTGTTCTGTAGTAATCAGAACATTTTATGGGAACACAGTGTGGTGATTTTGACAGGATTTCCAATGGATAGGTTTTAAAAAAACTTTAAATCAAAATGGAGCATTTCATTCTACTTTCCTGTTTCATTTGGGCTATTGTACTGCACTATGTTCTAATGTCCCAACATTATCAAAACATTTTAATAAGGCTGTCTTAATGTTTCCAAATTAAAATTTGTCAACATTTCCATATTGTGCTAAAGTCCAACTTGCATTCAGATTTGGAGCAAAAAGTAAAAAGGTAAGAATTTCCTGCCAAAAGCAGTGCCTTTTCCAACTATCTCTGTTAGGTGTGCATATTTGCGATGCTTTGTCATGAATTGTTAAGTTAATTATTTATTATATTATTATTGTACATTCAAGGTGTATTTTCTGTACCTTAGGTATGATAGGCAGAAGTTAACTGTCAAAGAAATACATAATTGCCAATATGTTGCTTGTATGAATCCAACTGCTGGCAGCTTCACTATCAACCCTCGACTTCAGGTATGATTTTGTGTGGTGTATTATAATAACCCTGTATTTGTTATTCAATGTATTAGCTATGATAATTTAGTTAGCTTCCCATTGCAGCAGTCTTAAGGACATAGACTGCTTCTGCATGTTAAAAAAAATGTGCTTTACCAGAAGCAGCAGCATGTTACTTCAACCCAGTTCTGTCATGTCTGCATAGACTGGGCACTTCAGTGGGGGCTTTTGACACTTATCTAATAGCTGAGTCAATCAGCTATTAGATAAAAGCACCAGAAAAGCCCCACTAAGGCTCCTGATCTATACAGACATTGGGCAAGCCAAGTTGAAATAATGTGCTGCTACTTCCTTCTCATCCAGAACTTACAGTGAGTAACAGGAGCTTTATATTTGAGATTGGGTATTATATCAAAGTTGTAACCAAATCCTGAGCCTGCTGCTCTAGTAACACAAAGGAAGTAGAAAGCAGCCAGATTTTCCCTGGTATGGGGTATTTCTTTCACATTTACAGCAGTCACAGTCTCCTGAAGTCCCTGGCATAGAAGGTAGGAAGGGACTGCAGTTGAAGCATACTGCTATTCTTCCCTAGTGGTTGGGACATAATTAACCACAGCTGGACCACCCTGGCTGGCAACTATTAGCCTGTACCAATGCTAGGCTGTGGCATAGAACCAGTTTCTGTGGCACAAACCAGTCTGCCCCCTAACCTCATGCATACATATTCTTCCCTTGATTATTGATTCTTATGTTCTCTTAAACTCATAATCACAACATTTACATTTGTCTTTTTCATTTCCAGAGACATTTCACAGTGTTTGCCCTCAACTTCCCATCTGCTGATGGCCTGAACACCATCTATAGCAAAGTCCTTGGTTTTCACTTCCGGCAACATACCTTTAATCCATCAGTGTTGAAGGATGCCCCAGCCATCATAAGGGCAGCAATATGGCTTCATCAGACAGTGGTTCAGAATTTTCTACCAACTGCTATTAAATTCCATTACATCTTTAACCTGAGAGACCTTTCTAATGTCTTCCAGGTCTGTATCAAAAAGTGACTTTCATTCTGGCATATATTAAGTTTATTACAGTAAATCTATGGACCAACCAAGAACAGGGTCCATTTATGCTAGATAGTACACAAACAGTATGTTGTACAGACAGTCCCTTTCTTGTAGCATTTAAAATGAAATAATCAAGACATTTAGAAAGAAAAAGGGATGTAGCACAAGCAGAGTAATGGTGTGCAAATATGCTAATGCCATGGATTTGGGGCAGGGGGGCAGAAGACAGGCTTTTTTGGAGGAAATGAGTTTATGGGTGCGTCTACATGTGACACTACATCGCTGTAGCAATGCTACATAAATATGAGTATCTCTTGTCTGTGCAGTGTTGTTGTACAGCCTCCTTGGCTGGGACAGGAGGGTATTCTGCAGTAGCCAGGTGTGCCCTTGTACCCAGTCTGGAACAGCTACTAAAACTTGTTAACATAAGAAGGGGGTGCAGATCAATTTTGAAATGAATGTCTTTTCCTTTGTCTGTGCTTTCCAGTCTGACATAATATACACACTTTTTCAGTCCTTTCTCTTAACAGGTGACTTTTCTTCAAGAAGTACAATTCTGAGAGGCAGTTATTTTTACTGAATACAGTTGAACTTCCTGTATTTTGCAAAGCACAGGGTAGGGTTTGGCTACTGAAATGATAGCAGAAGTGGGGGAGAGACCAGAAAAAACTCTGACGCCTGCCTGGGTTCAGGAGGAAAATATTTCAGCACAGCAAATTTAAATATTTTTCTACTACTTGAAACAATTCATTTAGAGCGTTTGATAGTAGAATCATTCCCATTTAAGGGTCTCGAGGATGGAGTTTAGAAAAGTTAAATGAAAAGTAGGAAAGGGGTGAGTAATGCTGAACATTTTGAGGAAAACCTCATTAACTCAACTTTCTGTAAACCTCAGACTTCAAATCTGCACAGGAAATAGATTTTTCTGTTTTCTCTTCACTGCAACCTCAAACTAGCAAGTTTCAGCTGAGGCTAGACTGAGGTCTAGTATTTGTGATACACAGTACAGAAGACATCGGTATTTTTAATAGAATTTTTTCACACATTTGATTGCCTCAGTTATTTGCTAATCTGAGCAACTCTGGTACAGATAAAAGAATTTAGAAACCCACATATAAGGAAAAAAATTAAAAGAAAGTGAAGTATGAGAAAGACAACACACACATAGAGAAATAAGGTGACTTGTGTTTAGGAAGAGAAGAGCAAGTCTTACTGGCCTTCTAAAGACTGATTTAACTTGCTACTGAATAGCAAAATATTTGACAAAGTGGCATTGTTATTGCTTTCAGGGAATTTTATTTGCTACACCTGAATGTTTAAAGCAGCCAAATGATCTCATATGTCTTTGGCTTCATGAATCTTCACGTGTTTATGGAGATAAACTGGTAGAAGCAAAAGATTGCAGCTCTTTTCATAAAAGGCTGATGGACACTGCACACAAGTATTTTGAGGTATGGATATCGCCTGGAAATATTTTTTGCAATGGTAATAAATTAGAAGCTTTTCAGTGATATGTTAAGCTTGGTAGAAAAGACAAAAAGATCCATAATATAGCTCAAGAAGTTGCCTGAAGTAAATATGCTGATTTAGTACATCCCCTTTAATCTTATCTGTTAGCATCTGATAAAATGCTAACCTTATCTGAGAAGATGCTAATCTTATCTGTTAGCACCTTTTCTGCTGAGGGAAAGAAAGTACTTGATAGAAAGGAGGTATACCAGCTTATTCAGATTCAAAGTAAGAAAGCTATTTTCAGTTTGAGGTTATAATTTGCAAAGGTGGTCATTTTCCTTCTTGACAATAGTTCTCATTTCAATGTTTGATTAGCTGTGAGAATTTTCGAGTATCTGCCACAATGTTGTTAGCAACTTAAAGCAAACATTTAAATCTTCCCCTAAAATGGAGGCAATGACCTTGTTACTGTCATAAATCTCCATGTACTTGAAGTCGGGGAGGATTGGCATTAGTTTTCCCTTCCCAAAATAGTTTCAGTGATTAATAATGCACATGCAGCTACTTACTTCAATGAAAATGTTTTTCTTAATTCATTTCATGATTACAGAATGTAATCATGCATCAGATTACTATAACAGTATATGATTTTGACATTTGAGGAGCAAAAGTAGTAAAAATAAGGGCACTGTAACAGAAAATAAACAATGATTAGATAAGCCAAGTTTACAAATAAATACAGATAAAGGTTTCACATGAAACCATCTAGAGTAAACTCTTATCTGATTTACAGTAACGTTCCAAGGGATGTACACTAGCGTGGTTCTCTACCTTTATTCTCTTAATAATTTATTTAACTACACTTTCATAAAACTTTGGCCCCTGCCACATGTTATACAATTTAAGACATGATTAACATATTACCCAGGCACCCATTAAAGCAGTTTATGGCATCCTAAAGCTAGGAATAAGCCATTAAGTTATTCCACAAAAAGGTGACTGGTTCCTATCATGCCATGAATTGAATGTGTGGCCAAGTGCACCCCCATGCTGAGCCCCTGAAGCTTGGAACCTGGATCACCTGATGGGACTCCCAGCCAGGGCAGCTCATGATGCACCACTGCAGCTGGGAGCCCAGGTCAGCTGATGGGACTCCCAGCTGCAGGAACTTGTTACTTGCCATGCAGGATGAGCCTTAGTGCTTTCACTGGCAAAAGGCTTGATGGTATCTGCTCAGTCCCAGAGTTATACCTCTTCCCATGCACATGTGGATCACACATCGGATCCCACCATGCGTTCATCAGCATGTCTGGCAGGGGCCTCTATTACAACTTCACCTCCCTTTGCTTACTATAGTACGTACAATGAATATACTGCTAGTTCAATCAACTGAATGCAGAAATGATACTAAGAATGTTGTGGAATATAATGTGGAATTCCATACTGGCTGCTGTAGCCTGTAAAGTTTTTATAAAATTTAGCAGTGTCTTGACACCAGTACCAAAGTGTGAATTAACTGATAAAAGCTATTTTAATGACCTTCTATTTATCCTTCAAAACATCTTTTGCTCTAAAATATACTTATTCTCGATCAGGCAAGGCATTGGGACTATCAGCTGGCATCCGCATCTGGTAGAAATTGCACATTTCATGAAAAAAGTCATCTTTTGTTTTGTTTTATTTCATTTTATTTTATTTTATTTTTTAGCAAGAGTCTGGAAATTTTCAATTTGACAAAAAAAAACCCCCCAAAACCCTGAACATTTTTAATTTATTTTTTCCCTCAAACCCTTCCATGAAACCCTGTATCTTTATGCATTGTTGAACTGGTCATTAAATGTAGAATATTCCCTTTGCATTTAACAGCTTTTTGCTTTTTTTTTTCCTCTCCCCTCTTCCTCCCCCCACAATTTGTTAGGGTATAGAAGATCATGTGCTACTCCAGCCCCCACTCATTTATTGCCATTTTGCAAGTGGGATTGCAGAGCCTCTGTACATGCCTGTCAAGAATTGGGAAGTTCTGAGGAAGATGCTTACAGAGACCCTTGGAAGCTACAATGAGATATATGCTTCTATGAATCTAGTTTTATTTGAGGATGCTATGCAGCATGTGTAAGTAGACTTAAGAAGTCCCATAGGGAATGAACCTATTTATGCACAAGCCATATAGTCAGGGCTGGATGAAATGATGACATCAAGGAATTATTTAATAAGAAATTTGTTTTTGCTACTCAGAAGCACCTGCATTATGTAGTTGTGCTTATACTCAACATGCTTCAGTGATACCATAAAGGAGGTGTGGGTTGCAAGTATGTAGTTAAGGCTGAGTCCTCCTTTTACACATTGAGCAGGAATTTCTCTGTGCTGCATGAGAAATAAGCACTTCCTACCCACATTTACAGTGTTTACTCACCAAGCACAGAATGATTTTTCTGGGAACCCACAAGAAAATCCATGGAAGTGATTAGGTTATTAATTTAATTGGATTCTTTCAGGAATTGAATGCGTCATCCTTGTCATGCAGGAAGAGGAGACATGTGGTAACAATCCAGTCAGAATGATTGCAAGTTTGAAATTTGACAGACAGTCTTAAAAAAATGTTTTAAATCTTATGTTATTTTTTTCTCCGTGTTAGTAGATTTGCCTAGACTATTTTTGGCTGTCCATTTTTATCTTTAACTCTTAAGGGAACTGAGTTGTTAGTATAAAAGTAGCAAAATACTTTCAAGTGCATCATTATGAGACTAAGTCATAGCTGCCCTTGCCCAGATTCTCTTTGGACATAAATGGGAACTGCTCTGGCTTCAGTTGACAATTTGGTCTGCTTTCTGAAATCATCAGTTTACATTGTTTAATGACCACTTGAGTTCTTTCTTTTGTGGTGAACATTTTCTTTTATGGAGGTATAAAATTAAAGCTTGGAGTTCAGAAGGTCTCCAGGTACTGATTCTACATCAAAGTTTAGTTAAATTCTGGGTCATTTTAGTGTAGGCCTCCTGGGCATTTATACACATACATTTTCATGCTCCATCACATGCAGTTGTATAAGTGGCAAAATGCATGTCAGCACGCAGAAAATGGCAGCTTTGTGCTTTTAAACTAAAACACCTTCGATATGTTTTGGTTCAAAAGCATGCCGCTGCTATTTTCTCAGCACTGATGTGCATTTTGCCATTTATACAAATATGTGCCACAGTGCCGGGCACTGTGGCACAAGCATGTACAAATGCCCCCAATATGAAGTGCTGATGTGCTCTTAGAATGTGATCAATGCCCATTAAAGTTAATGGGAGTATTTCCACTGATTATAACTTAGTATTGATCAAATCTTTCAAGTAATGTTTAACAACAGGTTATCATAGAGCTTGTACATCCTGTAAAATCAGGTAGAGGAATGTTGCAGCATCTGAAGAGTTGTATGTCTACACTGCAGTGATAATATGCTACAATTGGGATGCAGCTGGACACCCCTGTGCCCACCTGATCACACTGTGATATCTTCCATATCTGTAAACATGCCAGTAAGGCCGCTCTGGGACACCCTTCTGTGGCTCCTCTTGAGACCAGGTCCTCACTGTGCTGCGCTTTCAGAGCAGCTATTATGGATGAATCTACAGGAGCAGCCTGCAGTTCTGGGTTTGGAGTATGACGATGGGCACAGCCTGTATGGGGCTGCCCCAGTGTAAATGTGCTCCATGGCCCCTGACACATGTTACACTTAAGACACGATTAACTGGTTAATTACCTCTTAAGTAGTGATATGGCCACATGTTCATTCAATTAATGCTGTGATAAAACCAGGAATAAGAGACAGAATTATTACACAAAATATGTGTAATAACTTTGTAGCTGGTTCCTATCATGCCTTTAATTAAACATATGGTCAGTGCTCCCCAGTTCCAGTGCTCCCCCGCACCACTCAGCTAATCAGAGCTCCAAAGTGAGGGAGCACAGTGAGCTCCTCTATCTGGGATTCCCCAGTCACTGATGGAGGTCCCAGCCACAAGAGCGCATAATGCACCCCCATGGCTGGGAGCTCTGATAAGACAGAGGTCCCAGCTGTGGGAGCTCATGGTGCACCCCTACAGCTGAGAGTTCCCAGCCACAAGAGTGAAGACGGCTGGTGCACTGGCACCCGCAGTATGGTGTGATAGGTTCTGATGCTCAATCCCACACTTGCATCACCTCCTGTCATGCATGTGTTGCATGACAGAAAGCACAGCTGTTGGGATTGCACATCAGATCCTATTGTACCTTCTCTTCACTGTTTGTCAGTAGCTTAAGATACTTTGACAAGGAGTATTAATCTGTGTGTTCTAATTTTGGAAAGCTGCCAGCATGAAGATGAGATGAGGGTAGCACATCTTGAGATGTCAGGGCCACATTAACATTGTAAAAAAGAATTCAAATTCAGAGAAATCCAGAAAAGTTAGAGAAATTGGGTTAATACAGTGCTTGTATTCTACATTATATAATTCCCTTTTTTCATCATCAGGTGCCGTATCAGCCGTATCTTAGAAGCACCTCGGGGTTATGCACTTCTGATTGGAGTGGGTGGTAGTGGAAAACAGAGCTTGTCTAGGCTAGCAGCATACATCTGTTCCCTTGAGGTGTTCCAAATCACTCTGAAGAAAAGCTATGGGATCCAAGACCTGAAGGTAAACTAACAGATATTATTTAACTCTTTTGGGAAAGCATGACTTCAGGAAGGCACTTTTGTTATTACATAGGCTTAATAAGAGTGCAGAAGAGGCAGTATTATGAGCAGCAGATGAGGCATTATCTGAAATATATATATTTATATATTCAATATTTGGTAGTTTCCCTTAAAACACTTGTCAATCTCTCCTCCCCCCACCTCTCATAATCAGTTTTGTAAGATGCATAGATTTGTGTAAAATTATAGTATAAAATTTATCCCTTGCATTATCAGTTTTAGTTGTCAGTTTTAAGCTGATTAATTAATTAGATAAAACTATTACTATGAGGCTCGCAAGGCAAAATTAGGTCTGAACAGCATGTAAGGAAACAAGCTGCTGCAAGGTAAGTGAGCTTAGCATGGCAGCTACTTTGCCATAATTGCCTATCTGCATGCTCTTACACCCCAGTAAACACAGGAAAGCTTACTTGATTTTCCCTTGCCATTGCAGTAGGGTTAGGGCTGTGTACAGACAGTTACCATCACAAAACAGCTAGCATATTCTAAGTTCACACTTTAGTTTATCTAATTCTAACTTATTCATGTGCCTATGTCCTGTCACTGGAGACTGCTCATATGTTCAAAATTAAGCAAGTGCTTATGTGATGTGCTGGATCAGGTCCAGAGTGCACAGGACCTCAGTGAATTGATTTCTGTACACATCAGTTGTGAAAGAGCTGTTTGGAACTTCTCCCCCATATACTTCGCAGGCAGGAAGCAGGGGTGCCAAACCTAGCTGTCAAAAAGCCAAAGAAGGGTCTGTGTATGAACCTCACTTCATGCATGATGACCTAAGATGCAGTTTCTGCCAGCTTATTCAAGCCACCAAAGAAAACGCTACATTGAATATCAGTTGTTAGCAGGAGATACATATGTAATGCATTATACCTTCAGTACATACAATAACAGACCCAGCAGATTTTTGCTTATAGTAAATAATATGCTTACATTTCAACTCTTCTTTTCCTCCATTAAAAACACTAATTTGCAACCATGTGGAAGATAAGGGAGGCAGAGACATTGACTTTGCAAAGGCAAAACTTGGCCCTTATAGAGTTTCTGCCACATAAAATCTTAGTAAAATATTCTAGTTAGGGGTAGTTCTGGCCATAGAGCCCTTTATATTTTCTTGTTCTTCAGTTCTGTAGTGCGAGAATGTATGATAGCTTTGTGTCCTGAAGCTTTCATCATCTCCTTGTGTTACTCCCAAGTTCTACAGTTAGTTTGAAGTTTCATGATGCTCCGGGTCAGAAGGGACCTAAGCAGATCATCAGGTCCGACCCTCTGCCCCGTTTGATTCAAAAGACAGTGATTTCAAATGAAAGTAAAGCTATAGAAGCAGAAGACCTTTTTCCCAGTTTAAGGACAACAAGGAAGGAAGGAATCCACTAACCTTTTTCAGTTCCTAATACCGGACCAGGTTGCAGACTTCACATAAACTTGCATTGGCCATTCTCTGTATCGTAAATGGAGTAAAATTGTACATGTAGTCAACGGCTTCTTTTTAAATTATTTAGTCACCGGTGCTAGACACTGTTAGTACACTGTTTAGCACAGTGAAGCCCCTGTCCATAACTGGGGAGCAGCAGTACAAATAATAAATACTAATAATACTTTCCTCTCTTAATGGAAAACAAACCAAAAAGATGGACTTGTCTTTCCAGTGTGATGCCTAGATACTATGAGCATGTTCCTGAAGGGAGTTACTTGACAAAGGAGTTAAAATATCAGTTTTACTATATTGCAAGGGAGTTCTTTTTTTGATAAGCAGTTTGCTTTCATCTTCAGCATGTGGTTTTGTCAACTGCAGTTCCTGTCAGCAGTTTTAAAAAATGGAAGTAACCTATTTTTTGCCTTTAGCTGTGATTTGGCAAGTTAAAGAGATGTAAATAAATTGAAAGAAGCAGGTAGAGTCAACAATGTATTGCCATCAAATTGCATGCATTTCATGGGGGTTTTTCTGTATCAACACTTTAACAAAGCATGACTGATTGCCTCCTTTTCTTACAGGTAGATCTTGCCAATTTGTACATCAAGACTGGAGCCAAGAACATGCCCACTGTGTTTTTGCTGACAGATGCCCAGGTTCCAGATGAACACTTTCTTGTGCTGATTAATGACTTGTTGGCATCAGGTGATTAGACCAACACATTTCTTGAAAGTTCTTCCCCAGTGACAAATGATCTGTGGTTTCAGTGAACTTTAAAGAGAGATTATTTGTCTTTGAGGTGTTTGTAGGGGGAGTCTTTTGGGAAAAAGCCACATAAACACAGCTAACTTGAGTTTTGTATCTAGTATACTTAAAAAGCAAAGTCCCCTGAGAAGGCTAAATAACAAGATCATGCAATTCATTTGTGCACCTGATTCTCCTCTTTACTTAATGCCACTTTTACGCTGGCCTAATTCTTTTGACTTAAGTGGATTAATTCATGATTACAGTAATGCCGTGGTTTTAAAACCATTCTGTGGAACCCTAGGGTCCCACAATAGGTCATCAAGGGTTCCTCAAAGAGAGTGGGGAGATGATGGTGGAGTGGGCCAGGAGGTGGTGCACTGTCATTGCCAGGATGGGCCACCTGGCTTGTCCTCAACTCACATGATAGGATTCAGGGTTTCATGGCAGAAGCAGTAATATGAAAGGGTTCCATGACTTGGGCAAGTTTGAAAATCACTGCATAAGGAGGAGAATTGGGCTCTGAATGTTAGATGATTCTGAATGCAGGTGACACAGACAGGTGCAGGAGGTGTTTTGACTGTTTTCTTTGGCTAGGTGGGAAGGAAGCACTGGAGGTCTTGTAACATGGTACAACAGTCTGGGGAAAAGCTGAAAACAAGTGATCCTAAGAGATTAGAAATGCAAAATAGGATTTCCTCCCTCAAAAAGAAAACTCTCTCTGCAGAAAATAAATGTTTGAGTAGCACTAGCTAATTTTTGTTGTTGTTGCTGTGTATCATTTACATTATGATGATGCCTAAGAGCTCCCTCTTTTTGGAACAGACCTGCATTGTGCTATACAGTAAAACTGTGATGCATTTTAGTTAGTTGCTCAGACTCTCTTTTTGGGGCCTCTCCTGATGCTTCTTATTTTGTCTATATGCAGGGGAAGTTCCAGATCTGTTCAGTGATGAAGATATAGATGGCATAATTGCAGGAATTAGGAATGAGGTGAGAGGTCTGGGTCTGATTGACACCAGAGAAAATTGCTGGAAGTTCTTCTTGGATAGAGTGCGACTACAGTTAAAAGTAAGAAAAATGACTACATGTAAGGTAAATGATTTAAATACAACTGCTGGCACTAGAGAATTGAATTATTTCCATGTACTGTGTAGTATATTTAAAATTTGTTATTTCTTTATACATGAAACTACATATAAAGATGTACATTTGACCTGGGTATTGACAGTGAGCTTATAAAGCGTTTCTAATGCAGACAGATCCCAAAGTAATGGGCCTAATTCTTCCTTGCGACTGTCCTGTTGAAGTTAGTGGGAGCCATTGCTCTGTGTGTTGTTGTCCTTTGCAGGCAAAGACAACCACGTCCAGTGGAGAGGAGGGCAGAGGGAAGAAAATAGAAAAGAAGTGGAAAATAAAAAGGGGAGGGGGAAAAAAGAGAAGGGAGAGAGAAAGTAAAAAGGAGACAAAAAGAGAAAGAAGAGGGGTGGGGGCTAGGTTGCATGGGTACATAGGTGGTTTATAAGCCCCATCTTAGCCTTGAACAGTATGCTGCAGCAGGGGCAGGAAAGCAATGAGGACTGGGTATGAGAGGTTCTCGTTTTCTTGTTTCTTCATTGCTGCTTCATTGCACATTTCGTCAACACATTTCATCATTGCTTCCACCATGCGTTGCTCTTCAAAGACCAGTGTTCTGTTCTGGATTGATGACCTCCAGGATGGACGGTTGTGAGCGATTTTACTCCCATGACCCCAGGTCAATGCCAAAACTCTTTAGGGACACCTTTAGGGTGTCTTTGTACCATTTCTTTGTGCACCATGAAAGCTTACTCCATTGAACAGTTCACCATAGAAGATCTTCTTTGGCAGGCAACTTCAGGCCTTCTTGAAAGGTGGCTAGCCCATCTCAGCTGCACCAGTTTCAGGAGGCTGACAAGAGTAGGTCCATGAACTGTTGCATGTCAGCCTGTGAGCCTGCGCATTAACAGTCATTCAGCGAAGAAGAAGTCACAAAGTGTAGCTGTCTGGACTTTGGAGCTCACTCGGAGCCTCCTCAGGTTGACGATGTCTTTGTCAAAATAGTACCTGATCCCCATACCAAGGTCATTGTCTTGGAAGCCATCCGCCAGCATGGCAGAGAATATCTAGAATACCATGCTAAAGAGGGTAGGTGCAAGCACAGAGCCCTGCTTGATGCCATTTGTTTCCATAATGGGGTCAGAGCATTCACCATTTGCAAGGACACATGCCGTCATGCCGTCGTGGAACTGTTGAACCATGTTGATGAATTTTCTGGGGCATCCGTACTTCATGATTTCCCAGAGGCCTTCACCATGTCAAAGGCTTTGGCTAGGTACGGCAAGGTCACCTTCCAGGACAAGGGAGGACTCCCATGCTGTCCAGCAAGGGGTTGCACCAAGGTGGTCAAGGGCCCCAAGGCCCGCTGCACCAAGGTCCTGGCCCGCTGGAGCTTTGCAACAGGTACGAACTTCTTGCAGCCCCAGCAGAGCCTGCTGAGCTGCCAGCTGCGGTAGGCAGCACAGGCTCAACTGTAGCTACCACCCCTGCTCCCCCTAAGACAAAATGCAAAGTGTTTGCTATGGGAAACTCCATCCTGAGGGGGACAGAAGGGGCAATCTGCCACCCCAATCCCTTCGCCCGGGAAGTCTGCTGCTTCCCAGGAGCCCGTATCCCAGACATTGTGGAGAAGATCCCTGAGCTCCTCCGGCCCACTGACCACTATCCTATGCTTCTTATCCATGTGGGCACAAATGACGTGGCTCGGAGCGCTCCCAGCTGGATCATGAAGCACTACAGGGATTTGGGAGTGGGGCTAAAGAGGTTGAGGGTGCAGGTGGTGTTTTCTTCGATTCTCCCAGTCTCAAGCTATGGGCTCAGGAGGGAGAGGAGGATTAAGGTAGTGAACCAAAAACTGCGGTGTTGATATCATCAGGAAGGCTTCAGCCTCCATGATCACAGTCTGCTCTTTGAGAGAGGCAGCGAGCTGCTGGGAAGGGACAGCCTCCACCTCTTTCCACTGGGGAGGAGGCTCTTCTCAGCCAGACTGGCTGACCTGCTCCACTGGGCTTTAAACTAAGCCCCCCAGGGGATGGGACTACTGCCACTGCTTATCTGCTGAGCAACCCTTGCAAAGCCAGCATATCAAGGCACTTAAGGGAGCCCACCCCTGCCTTAGCTGTGGAATGAGCTGTGGACAAGGCAAGGGCCCCTAAAGGCACACTTGCATGCCTGTTCACAAATGCCAGGAGCTTGGGGAATAAACAGGAGGAAATTGTCCTCCTGATTAATGCAAATAATTATGATGGCATAGGGATAACGGAGACATGGTGGGGCTCCACCCATGACTGGACCACAGGTATAGACAGCTATACTCTGTACAGGAGAGATCAAGTGGACAGAAGGGGTGGGGCTGTAACTCTCTAAGTCAAGGAAAGCTATGCATTCCTGCAAGGTGACATTGGTGCCCAGGGTGGATGACTGGAGACCCTCTGGGTTAAAATCCATGGGGAACAAGGCACAGGGGACACAAGGCTGGGAGTCTACTACTGACCTCCTACCCAAGATCACGAGCTTGACCAGGAGTTTGCCAGAGAATTGACTGAAGCTGCATGCTCCCAGTGCATGGTTGTCATGGGAGACTTCAACTACCCTGACATCTTGTGGGAAGAGCGCTTGGCCAAATCTGAGCGGTTGCAAAGCTTTCTCTCATGCGTGGATGAGCTCTATCTGATACAAGAAGTTGACTGGCTAATGAGAGGTAAAGCACTGCTCAACCTGGTACTGGCAACGGGGGACGACCTAATCAGCGACCTAATGATTGAAGGGAAGCTGGGTGACAGTGACCACGAGCTGATCACTTTCACCATCTGCTGTAAAGTGGCAAGTCAGTCAGCAATACAGAAGTCCTTGACTTCAGAAAAGCTGATTTTGACAAGATAAGGAGGCTTGTCAGTAAGGCTAAGGGACCATGACCCAAAAGGGAAGGGAGTTCAGGATAAGTGGTTGCTCCCCAAGGGAGCGATCCTGGATGCACAAGCAAAGTATATTCCGTCTCGGAGGAAAGGCAGCAGAAGGGCACAGCAGCCCCCTTGGCTCTGCAGGGAACTAGCTGACCTCCTACATCTAAAAAGACAGACCTACAAAGGATGGAGGACTGGATCCTTCTCCAAGGAGGAATACACTGCACTGGTCCGGACCTGCAGGGAGCGAACCAGGAAAACCAAGGCTGCAACTGAACTCCAATCAACTTCGAGCTTCAAGGACAGTAAAAAATCCTTTTTTAGATATGTGAGGAGCCGGAGGGAAAGCAAGGGCAACATCAGACCCCTGCTAAACCAGATGGGACAACTGACAACCGATGCGCAGGAAAAAGCCAACTTGCTTAATGGGTACTTTTACATCAGCTTTTCACCAGTCCCAAGGGGTGTCCCTGCCCTTTCCTGGCTGAGGGTGATTTCTTGGCCTCCATCAATGCTGACCTTGTGAAGGAACACCTTGAGAGGCTGGACACCTTCAAGTCAGCCGGCCCTGACAGTTTATACGCCACCATAGCTTAGCCTCTGGCACGGATCTTCAAGAGCTCCTGGCACTCCGGTGAAGTGCCCAAAGACTGGAAGAAGGCCATTGTGGTGCCTATCTTCAAGCAAGGGAGGAAAGTGGATCTGGCAAACTACAGGCCCATCAGCCTGACCTCTATCCTGGGGAAGGTCTTAGAAAAAATTAGCAAAGAGTCCATTCTTAACAGACTGGCCGATGGCAGCATCATGAGGGATAGCCAGCATGAGTTTGTTGCAGGTGGATCTTGCTTGACCAATCTTATTTCCTTTTATGACCAGGTGACCTATCACCTGGACAAGGGAGAAGAGACTGATGTTGTATATCTTGACTTTAAAAAAGCCTTCAATCTGGTATCCCATGATCACCTCCTAGCCAACTGCAGCCTCGGCTTCACCACGATGCGCTGGCTGGGGAATTGGCTTCGTGGTCAGACCCAGAGGGTGGTGGCTGACAGAAGTCAATCATCATGGTGTGCTGTAACCAGTGGGGTCCCTCAAGGCTCTGTCCTAGGGCCTATAGTATTTAACATCTTCATCAGTGATGTGGACATTGGTGTCAGAAGCGGACTGGCCAAGTTCGACAACGACACCAAACTCTGGGGTAAAGCATCCACACCTGAGGACAGTCGGGCAATCCAAGCTGACTTTGACAGGCTCATGAAATGGGCAGGTGAGAACCTGATTGTGTTTAACATCAAAAAATACAAGGATACCTTGGGAAGAAAAACCCACAGCATCCTTATAGGCTTGGCAGTGCTACGCTGGCTAGCACTACGGATGAAAAGGACTTGGTGGTCATGATTGACCACAAGATAAACATGAACCTTCAATGTGATGCTGTGGCTAGTAAAGCAAGCAAAACACTGGCTTGCATCCACAGATGCTTCTCAAGCAAATCCCGGGACATCATTCTCCCCTTGTACTCAGCCTTGGTGAGGCCGCAGTTGGGGTACTGCGTCAAGTTTTGGGCTCCACAATTCAAAAAGCATGTGAAGAAGCTTGAGAGGGTGCAGAGGAGAGCCACATGCATGATCAGAGGTCAGGAAAACAGAACTTATGATGAGAGTCTGAGAGCCATAGGACTCTTCAGCCTGGGAAAGCGCAGGCTCAGGGATGATCTGACGGCCACCTATAAGTTTATCGGGGTGACCACCAGTATCTGGGGGAACATTTGTTCACCAGAGCACCCCAAGGGATGACAAGGTTGAACGGTTATAAACTACTGCAAGACCATTTCAGGCTGGACATAAGAAAGAACTTATTTACTGTCTGAGCCCCCAAGGTCTGGAATAGACAGCCACCAGAGGTGGTTCAGGCACCTATTTTGAATGCCTTCAAGAGAAATTTGGATGCTTATCTTGTTGGGATCCTATGACCCCTGCTGACTTCCTACCCCTGGGGCAGGGGGTTGGACTCAGTGATCTTCTGAGGTCCCTTGCAGCCCTAATGTCTATGAAATCTATAAAATTTAGATCGATGAATATGAAGAGAAGGTCAGTGTTCTGTAGCCAGTTAAGGAGGACTCTCACGGGTATCTTGCTGGCAGTTGAGAGGAGGGAGATGCCCC
The DNA here is from genome assembly GCF_052110815.1 of Crocodylus siamensis. Lineage (NCBI taxonomy): Eukaryota > Metazoa > Chordata > Crocodylia > Crocodylidae > Crocodylus > Crocodylus siamensis. The sequence goes on along the minus strand of NC_143399.1, from coordinate 154,729,344 downwards.
TTTGATTGTCACAGAGTAGGCAATTTCCCTTCCTCTTATACAGGTGGATGATTGAGGCATTCTTGAATTCTTGAGGGACTACCTCCTGCACCCACATATTGCAGAAGATCTCGGTTAGTTTCTCCATGAGGCCGTGACTGCCTGATTTGTAGACCTCAGCTGGAATCACATCGGCTCCAGGAGTTTTGCCATTAGACATTTGCTGTATGGCCTTTTGGACTTCCATGATTGTAGGTGGAGCTTCAAACGAGGTGTTGATGGTGGTTTGAGGCAGCTTGCATATGGCATCTATGTTGATGGAGGATGTCCAATTGAGGATGGCACTGAAGTGTTCAACCCATCTCTGGAGGATCTGGACCTTTTCAGTTAGCAGTGTGGTCCCATCGGAAGACAGCAGGGGGGAAGATCCAAGGACCTGTGAACTATAGACAGCCTTTAGGGCGTTGAAGAACATTTTTGTGTCATTTCAATCAGCATAGTGCTGGATCTCATCTGCTTTGTTCTTCAGCCATGTGTCATGCATCCCTCACAGCTTGCGCTGAATGGTCTTCCATGTCAAGCTGTAGGTATGTTGCATTGATGCAGACTTATCATAGAGGAAGATTCTATGGAGACGTTATTTCTCTTGCAGCAGCTGTTGTATCTCCTCGTCATTTTCATCAAACCAGTCTTGATGTCAATGAACATTTGGTCTCAGGGTCTTGAGGGCTGCAGAGTATATAACTTGATGGAGCTGCTTCCAGTTGGCTTCAGAGTGGAGCAGTGTAGTGTGAAGCTGATCTTTCAGATGGTTCTCAAGAGACAGCCTAGTGCTGTCATTTATCAGCCCTGCAGTGTTGAGGTGCTTCAGTCCACTTCAGCCTTGTGGACACCATCTCGTTTGAATCATGATCTTTAGTGATATGATGAGTTCATGATCAGCCCAGCATGTTGTTTTGGTTACATAGACATCACATCTTTCCCTCCTTTGGACGATGACATAGTTGATAAGATGCCAATGCTTGGAGTGGGGGTGCATCCACAATGTCGTCTTCCATTTGGGGAGGTGGAACACACTGTTGGTAACTAGAAGCTCATGTTCAGCACATAATCTGAGCAGGAGAAGATCCTTGCTATTGTAGCTTCCAATCCCGTGCTTCCCAATTATGCCATTCCATGCTTGGCAGTCAGAGCCAATCCTAGTGTTGAAATTGCCCAGGAGAATGGGACAGTGAAACTTCGGTACAGCAACAATCATGGAGTGAAGGTCATCATAGAACTGGCTGTTGACTTCATCAGAATTGGTCATGGTAAAGGTATACACACTGATGATAGTGGCTCACTTTTTGTCAAGCAGGGGGAGCTTGGGCACCATCAGCTGGTCATTCACTTCCTTAGGCAGGTAGGTCAACTTGTTGATGAGGCTGTTTTGTATAGCAAAGCAGACACCTGCTTCCCATTTGGCTTCACTGCCATGACCACTCCAAAAGGAAGTGTAGCCAGCTTTTCCTTCTGTGAGCTGCCCTTCACCGGGTAGGCAAATCTTGCTGAGGGCAGTGATCTGGATGTTTTATCTGCCCAGTTCTCTCCCAATGAGGGCAGTTCTCCTTTCAGGTCTGTTGGTGTTTCCATTGGTCAGCATACGTATGTTCCATGTGCTCCACTTGAGGGGCATTGATTTCTTTCCTTTTCAGCTGCTGTAGTGGGCTCCCAGCCATGGGGTGAAGAAGGCAATGTTTGGGGCACCTTTTCTAGCCCCTTCCTCGCTTGAGGAGGTGACCAGTGCAATCCTGAATAGGACTGTTCAGTCACTCAAGGGGCTGCCGAGTTCTGCTGCTGCTTCTGTCCAGTAGAAAGTGACCTGATGTCTTGAGCCGCTTGTGTGCATGTTTGCGGCTACAGCTTCCAGTGTGTCCACACCTGCTACTTCATTGCTGGCCCATTGCCACAGGGCTTGTGCTGGATGTGAGTTGTGCAGGATTTGTATTTAAGTCAGGAAGAGTATCGGCCTCACTCTCACGTCCAAGCCAGCGGGTAACCAGCAGCAGGACAAGTGTCAAGATGGCTGGAGATTAGCCCAGATGCAGTGGATGATGTCTTTTGTGTCTTGTCCTGCTCTGCACGTTCCACAGTGCATTGCTGTACCACCATCATGATCGTTGGACTATATGAGGGTCTTATCTGCCCAGTCAGCTGGAGTCAGACTTTGCATGCAAGGATAGGCATCTCCCTGTCTCCCCAGAGGTCTGAAGGCCAACCAGGTACCCTCACCTAGTTTGGTCCACCCGTTGAGGCGGTTTACCGGGATGTGGCTGCTGTCACATGCAGACAGCTACTTGGAGCCAGAGGTGAGAATTGAGTGCTGGTGATGACCAACAGAGGACGAGTCACCAAGGTGAGCACAACATACCCTTTCTCTGGAGGTGCTACCTCTCCTAGACACCCCAGACACCCCACTGCTCTGTAAGAATTACTAAATGGCTTCCCAAAACCCTATGTACATAAAACAGACTACCCATGCTGGGATTTCAGCCATTGGTATACTGGTATAAACCAAGTCTGCACTTTAGGGCTTTTCTATATGGGGAATATACTCTGGTAAAAGAGCTATTCAAGTCAAATCCCCTGTGTCGATATTCTTAGGGCATGCTAAGTATGAGCTAGTTTATTCCATTTTCCATTTGAACTTGTGGCTGAAATTCCTGTATAAATATCACTTTTTTCCCCCTCCATATGCCTTTGTAATGTAGCTACATCATAGATCAAATATTACAATTATTTAATACACTATGTAACAGGGCAAGGGCAGCTCTGTTCCTTTAGTGTTACAAAGTTGCGAGTTGGGGTTGGGGTTGGGGAGAGAGGCGGGTCAGGGACAGGGCAAGGATAATTACTTAGTAGACACAGTTGAGAAGGGGATCGCACCTGTGGTGAATGTTGACTGATTGGGAACCAGCAGCTATTAAAGTCTGTGACAGAGGAGGGTTTCTTTACCCCCGTTGCATGACATGAGGAGATTCAGCGGGGATGCCAGGAGCGGCAAACCGAGTGCTGGAACAGGTTACTGATAAGACCAGCTGACCAGGAGAAGGTAACCACAGCGACCAGCAAAGCAAGGAGGTGAGGGAGAGAGAGAGAGACTTACCAAACGGGTCCTCCGGCTGAGAGAAGGTCCCACAGACAAAGGATCCACTGGTACCTGTGAGAGAGAGAAAAAAGAGTGGGATTGGAGTCAAGCTGACTGACTCAGGGGAGCAGGTTGCATGGTGGTGGACGGTGAAAGGAAGACCGTGAGCTGTAAGAACAGCCGGGGTTCTCCACAAACTGTGGGGAATTCACTAATAAACCAATTTTCTGTTAACCTGCTTCTGGGGTGATTTACTACACCCTCTCTCATTAGAGAATTAACTTCTTACTCTTCTATCATTCCGAAGCGTGGCAGATGAGCCCCAGGGAAAGAGATTTTGTTATTCACCCCCACATGGCCACACACTACACAATAATTTAAAACAGGAAGTGAAAAATAAAGCCATCCCCTCCAGAAACTTATTGTATGGAAACTTATTGTAGGGAGAATATAGTTATCCATGTGGGAAATGGGAAAATTGATGTCAGATACTAATCTTTCAAAGTTTACAATGATACCAGCCCTAGTTTTACACCTCTTGTGAAATATATTTATACAGAATAAGTCTCATGGTTCAGAAACAAACTAATTTCAAACTACTGGTAGGGTGGAAGAAAGAGACTTTCAACACTAGATTAGGTTAGGTACAGCTATTTGGGGAGATTAGATCAAGTTAAAAATGGCCACCCAATCTAAGGTAAATTGGGATGGGAGGGGGCTGGGGGGGATCAGAGGGGCAAACAGGGTCTGCAAAGGGCTTGGGGAGACTGGATGGGCAGGTGCAGTTCATGGAGGGGCTCAGAGGGAACAGGGGGTCTAGCAAGGTCTGTGGAAGGTGGTAGGGTCTGGGAGGGTTTGGCAGGATTGAAGGGGCAAGCAGGGTCTGCAGGGTTAGGGGTTGGCAGGATTGGGGTGGGCAAGCATTATGGAGGTTGGTAGAGTCTGGAAGGGTTTGGTGAGATCAGGGGATTGCAGAGCCTGCAGGGGGGGAATGGGGGGGACTCTTCATACCCTGGGACCAGGGGCTATTTTTAGCCCCTCCACCTCCCCCCTGGCAAACCAACCACTACCCCAATCCATCCCACACCTCCCCCCCACCCTGACTTGTTTTCTTCTTCCTGGAACTGGTGAACAACAGTAAAACTGGCACTGAGAGCAGCTCAAAGTTTGAGGGGTTTGGCAGGCTCTGGAGGGGCTGACTGGTCCATGTGTAGGGCAGGGTGTTGTCAATCTGGGGGTAGGGTGAGGGGCTAGAGGGGCTACAAATAGCCTGGTGCCAGGGGAAAGGTAGGAATAGCATAACCTTGGGACTGGGGTCAGCAACTGGGCTTTCCCAGCTCTGGAGCTGCACTGTTGCCTGTATAGAAGTTCAATTAGATCAGTCTTGCCAGACCTGATTTAAACTGGACTAACTCTGAGGTGCAGTTAACTTTGATCTGGTCCGCCATTTTTAGACTGATCTAACCTTCCTGAACTTCTGTACAGTTTGCACATAAATCAGCCTATCTAAGGATTGAGTGTAAGATCTGCATTTTGGCAAGCTAAGTTAGATCAGGTGGCCTTTTTTAACGCAATCTAACCTCTCCTAAACTTCCTGAATATCGGTATGTACTGTCTCCTGGGATTGGGGAGGTGTATGACTGATGGCAAAGTATTAGTCATCAAATCCACTGTCCCTGTGCATGTGAGTCATGTAAAAATTGTGCATTTGCAGAAATGAGGAATAAAATGTTGTGGTTTAAGTGGGGGGTGCGAGTGACTGATTTTACTGCGGTGGGACATAAACCCAGAAAGTTTGGGAAATGCTGTTCTATGGTATTTGATGACTCATGGGCCTCATCCAGAATGACCACTCCCATTTTGTTTTAGGACCTGCAATAGCATATCTCCAAACATCACACTGTGGCATTTTACTTTCCCACTTTTTCACCTATTTCCCTTTTTCTCCTCTCTTGACATCCATCTGTTCTCTTTACTACACATTTGTTTCTTCTCTTATTTCTGTTTTGTTGGCATCATTTCTGTCCTTCACTGGTGATTCCTTCTTTAACTCATGGCTAAACAGAATATTTGGTATGACTGGCATCCTCTGCTATTTTATCTTGTCTGAGCTGAGTATCAGTAAAGATGAATGGGAAAAGTATTTGTGCACCTTTTATTTAGCTCTAGTCAATAGTGTATGTATCAATTTCATGAGCACTGAATTCATATACAGGTTTTTAAGAATGGGGGAGAAAAAGCTGTAAATCCTAATGTCTTTGCATTTTCTCCTCCCTCTTCCCTCCTTTTGTGCAACTCTGATTTCCTCTATGATTTCATTATATTTTAAAGGGCTTTTTTTAAAAACTACTTTCAAATGCCTCTTACCTTGCCACCATTTTGCAGGCCACCCACTCTGCAAATTAGCACTTCTAGAAACAGGGAACAGGAGGTATCTATTCACACCGCATAGACTGCAAGGTAGAGGCATTGTAATACTTCAGGAGACATAGATTTAATGAGTTAACACACTGGCAGGTATCGCATGTACTTAGTTCTTGGTAACCCACCTCTTTTCCCCACATTTGCAGTGTAAAATAAGGGATTTCAAGCAATTCCTCACCTCAAGCTTAATGATGCGGGCTATTAAACTAAAAAAAAATCTTATTCTTTATTATTCACCGTTTTACTAAAGTTAGCATTGTAGCTTAAACCCATTTTTGTTTTCTTCACAATTCATCCACAAGGTGGCAGAGAGCAGGAAAGGCAGCCAGCTCCATTACACAGGGCTCCCTTACACAGGGCTTCCCTGGTGGTGTGCAAGTTCTGACCCATGGGGAACGCCATGCAGTAGAGGCAGGCCAGCCTGGAGCCGCTCCTTGCCACCATAAGCAGCTCCCAGAACTGGCTGGAACCACATGCTACCAGGCAGCAGCACCTGTGTGGGCCATAAACAGGCAGAGACCCAGCAGGGTATTAAGGGAGACTTCCCAAGTAACCAGGGAGCAAGCAAACAAGGAGAGCAAGCCGGGCAAGCTGTTTGCAGGCAGTTTGCTGGGATCACGAGAGGGGAAGAGAAGCCAGGCACCACATCTTGCCCAGGGAAGGTAATTGATTCTGTGCTGCCTGTGCCTTTGGCTGGCTGGGTGTCTCTTTGGGCTGTCTGTGTTTGGGGCATGCTCTGAGAAGCTGGGAGTGTTGCTAGCTGAGTGAATGCTGAGTGATTGCTGCCTGTGCCTGACAGAAGCCCTAATGAGAGGGTGAAGCCAGTCCAGGTCCAGCAGAGTATAAAAGGAGACTTCTTTTGAAGGGGAGAGCCTTTCACCTTGGGGTGAAGAAGCAGACAAAAAGAAGCTCTTTATGGCCAAGGAACAGTAAGCAGGCCAGCTTTCAGGCGAGTTTCCTAGGGAAGGTGTGCTTAGAAGAAAGACAGTAAGAGAGAAGAGGCAGATTAAGAGATCCAGGGAAATGGCTGGAGGATGTTGCAGTCCCAGAACCACTGCCTCTGTTTGCATCTGTGAAGTTTCTGTCCAGGCAGGACCACTCACCATCGAGGTTTCCACCCAGGTCCAGTCTGGCTCTGTGTGGACTGCAGCTTGCAGGTTCATTCATGTGACAACCAGGTTGGGGAATGCTTGTTGTATAAGTGGTGCCTCCTGGTGGTGTCTGCCAGGGAAAAGGCAAGAGAGCTACAAGGGGAGGTGGGGAGGCTCTGAAGCATTCTCTGCATCAGTGCTGGCAGAGATCTCCAGGACTGTGGAGGAAGAACTGCCAGAGGCAGCACTCGAGAAGGTAAGAGGACATAAACTCCCAGGAGGGCGGACCCTGGAAGCTTGTGACCTCTGGCAGCAAGCAGAAATCTTCATCTCCACCTACAGCAATTCATATGGAAAATAGATACAGAGCCCTAGCAACAGAGGGTGAGGAGTATGTTCCATCGGTGGAGGAGGCCAGGCCAGGCCTTCCCAAGGTGGGAAGGATCGAGACCACTGCCACCAAGAAGTGACTGGTGGTGGTTGGAGACTCCCTTCTGTGAGGGACAGAGGGATCCATCTGCTGACCTGACCTGTCATCTCGGGAAGTCTGCTGCTTGCCCAAGTCCAGATCCAAGCTATCATGGAGGGATTACCGGGAGCTATCTGGCCCTATGACTACTACCCTGTGCTGCTTATCCATGTGGGCACCAACGATGCTGCCAGGGGAGACCCTAAGCAGATCAAAAATGACTACAGGGCTCTTGGTGCAATGGTGAAGGGAACTGGCACTCAAATGGTGTTCTTTTCAATCTTTCTGGTCAAAGGAAAGGATCTGGGCAGGAGTGGGCGTGTCCTGCAGATCAATGGCTGGCTGTGCAAGTCATGTTGCCAGCCAGGTTTTGGCTTCTTTGACCACAGGATGATGTTCCAAGAGGAAGGATTGCTAGGAAGAGATGGGATCCATCTGATGAAGAGGGGGAAGAGCATCTTTGCAGACAGGCTCACTAACCTATTGAGGAGGGCTTTAAATTAGGTCCACTGAGGGATGGAGACTAAAGCCTTGAAAGAAGTGGGGAAGTGGGTGACTTGGAAGCAAGCAGGAGGGGGCACCAGGGGAGGTGTTCTCATTCTTCATGAGAAATCAGAGAAATTGACTAGTTACATCAGGTGCCTATACATGAATGCACAGAGCCTGGGAAACAAGCAGGAAGAAGTGGAAGTCCTTGCACAGTCATGGAACTATGACACGATTGAAATAACAGAGACTTAGTAGTATAGCTTTCATGACTGGAGCACTGTCATAGAAAGACAGGCAGGGAAGAAGAGTAGGAGGAGTTGCACTTTATGTAAAAGAGCTATTTGATTGCTCAGAGCTCAAGTATGAAACTGGAGATGGGCCTATCAAACGTCTCTCGGTTAAGGTCAGAAAAGAGGGGAACAAAGGTGATGTCGTGGTGGTGGTCTGTTATAAACCACCAGACCAGGAGGAGGGTGGTGAATGAGGGTTTCTTCAAACAGTGATCACAGGCCCTGGTTCTCATGAGGGACTTCAACACATCTGCCGTGAGGGCAGTACAGCAAGGCATGAGCAATCCAAGAAGATATTGGAGAGTTTTGGGGACAACTTCCCTGTGCAAGTATTGGAGTGGCCAACTAGGTGCCATGCTGTTCTTGACCTGCTGCTCACAAACAGGGAAGAAATTGGTGAGGGATATATACTAGTAGATGGCAACTTGGGCAGCAGACATCATGAAATGATTTAAGTTCAGGATCCTGAGAAGAAAGGATGGACAGGAGCAAAATAAGAACCCTAGACTTCAGAAGAGCAGACTTGACTCACTCAGGAAACTCATGGGCAGGATTTTCTGGGAAGCCAGTCTGATGGGAAGAGGAATACAGGAGAGCTGGCTGCATTTTAAAGAACCTTACTGAGAGTGCAGGAAAAATCACCCTGATGTGCAGGAAGACTAGCAAATATGACAGAAGACCAGCTTGGCTTAGCAGGGAACTCTTCAGTAAACTAAATCACAAAAAGGAAGCTTATAAAAAGTGGAAACTTGGACAAACAACTAGGGAGGAGTATAAGAGTATTGCTCGGGCATTCAGGGATGAAGTCAGGAAGACCAAAGCACAACTGGAGTTGCAGCTAGCAAAGGATGTGAAGGGTAACAAGAATGGTTTCTATAAGTATGTCAGTAACAAGAGGGAGATCAGGGAAAGTGTGGGTCCCGTACTGAATGGGAGAGGCAACCTAGTGACAGAGGATGAAGAAAAGGTTGAAGTGCTCAATGTGCCTTTTTCACTTCAGTCTTCACAGGCAAGGTCAGCTTCCAGACTACTGCACCTGGCAGCACAGTTTGGGAAGAAAGTAAGTAGCCAACAGTGGTGAAAGAACAGGTTAGGGACTGTTTAGAAAATCTGGACATATACAAGTCCCTGGGGCTGGATGAGATGCACCTAAGGGTGCTGAGGGAATTGGCTGATGTGATTGCAGAGCCGCTGGCCATCATCTTTGAAAACTCATGGTGATTGAGAGAGATTAGAAAAGGGCATACATCATGCCCGTATTTAGAAAGGGGAAAGGAGGATCCAGGGAACTACAGACCAGTCAGCCTCACCTCAGTCCTCAGAAAAATCATGGAGCAGGTCCTCAAAGAATCCATTTGTAAGCACTTGGAGGAGAAGATGGTGATTAGGAACAGTCAACTTGGATTTACCAAGGGCAAGTCATGCTTGACCAACCTGATTGCCTTCTGTGATGGGATAACTGGCTCTGGATTCAGGGAAACCAGTGAATATAATATGTCTTGACTTTAGCAAGGCTTGTGATACTGTCTCCCACAGTGTTCTTGCAAGGAAGCTGGGGAAGTATGGGTTGGATGAATGGATTGTAAGATGGATAGAAAACTGGCTGGAGAATCGGGCTTAGAGGGCTGTAATCAATGGCTCAATATCCAGTTGGCAGCCAGTATCAAGTGGAGTGCTCCAGGGGTCAGTCCTGGGGCTTTTTTTGTTTAATGTCTTCATCAGTGACCATAAAGATGGCACAGAGTGCACCCTGAGCACATGACACCAAGCTGAGTGGAGTAGTAGACACACTGAAGGGTAGGGCTAGGAGTGACTTAGACAAATTGGAGGATTGGGCCAAAAGAAATCTCATGAGGCTCAACAAGGACAAGTGCAAAGTCCTGCACTTAGGATGGAACAATCTCATGTACCTGGTAGAAGCTGGGGGCTGACTGGTTGGGCAGCAGCTCTGCAGAAAAGGACCTGGGGGTTACAGTGGGTAATAACATGGATATGCATCAAGAGTTCACCCTTGTTGCCAATACTGGGCTGCATCTGTAAGAGTGTTGCCAGCAGGTCAAGGGAAGTGCTTATTCCCTTCTATTTGGCACTGGTGAGGCCACATTGAGTACTGTGTTCAGTTTTGGGGCCCCTACTACAGAAATGATGTGGACAAATTGGAGAGAGTCCAGCAGAGGGCAGCGAAAATGGTGAGGGGGCTGGGGGACATGACTTATGAGGAGACGCTGAGAGAACTGGACTTGTTTAGCCTAGAAAAGAGAAGACTGAGGGGATTTCATAGCAGCCTTCAACTATTTGATAGGCCCTTGCTCTGCCACCTGCAGGGGTAGATCGCCCCTGAGCCTACTCGCCTACCACAACTTTAGGTGTTATACCTCTCTGATGCTGCTCAGTGGTTCTTACCAGCTCCGGGACATCTCCTTGGTCCATCTTCACCCCTTTCCATTAGGGAAAGAGTTGTCAACCAGGGGTACGTTGAGAAGGCCCTAGGGGGTACACACGGGTGGGCAGGGATAGAGTGCTGCCACACGCTATCCTGCACTGCACGCAGGCGCTGAACGCACAAGGTGGGGGAAGTTCTCATGCAGCAGCTGCTGCCACTCTGCATTTGGCTGCTCACTACCCCAGTCTCCCCTCCCACTTCCCCCTCCCCCCTGGGCCTTCTGGGATACACTGATCCAAAAAGGTTGAAAATCCCTGTGCTAGGGTGTTATCGTAGATCCTAAGCTGTGCCTTGATGTCACTACAGGTTGTTTGATGCACCAGTGGGATGATAATCCAGTGTTATGGGAGTTTGCTGTGACTTGTTACACTTTGTGAAAAAATGCTAACACAAAAGAGAAAGTGATGTGGTTCAGACTGAGCAGTGGGCAGAGCACTGTTACTTCTGTGCTGAGCTGCACACTTCCAACATTAGAGCTTAAGGGTCTGCTTCCCTGACCCTTTGTTCCCCTTTTTCCATCTAGCCCCCTTTTCCCCAGGACTTTTCTTTACTGCCACTTGTCCAGGTGTCCCAAGGGCTCTGCATGATCCCTGCTGGGCTTACTCATGGCCAGAAATGGTGGGAGTCCCCTAATGGCACACTTTGGTTGAGTGGTTGAACTGCCAGGAGGCTAAGGCATCAAGGACAGTCCCTCCAGGGTTCACCCTTGTCAGGTGCCTTCTGAGCCTACCGGGCCATCCTCTCTCATCCCCAGCTGATCTTAGTTGTAGCAGGCTCCTGTCTTGCAGAGGCTGTCTGGCTCTGCTGCTTCAGTGTAGGTTGCAAGTGGGTCTAGCACTAGGCCAGCTACCGGAGCTGCACCTAGCTCCCTCTGGGCAGTCTTTTGTTTGGGGCCTTGATGCCCCTCTGTTTTGGCCCCCTTTTTGGCTCAGGCAGACCCAGGCCAGTTCCCTTGGCTCACTGGCTGGCAAAGGTGGCGGCAGCTGGGCACCTGAAATGTATGGGAGAGAGGAACCTGGCTTGGAGTTATACATTGTAAGGAAGAAGGTACTTCAGAAACCATCCTAAGTTTTGAAAGTCTTTAAACAGAACTTTGGGTTTTGTTCATTGACTCTGCTTCAAAGCTTATTATTGCTGACACATTTTCAAGTGCTTTCTAGGATAAATGTACAAGTGAGTTATGGGTAAAGAAATTTGAGGTAAATGTGAGAAAGGTATTCCCTCTGCCTGAAAACAAACTAGATCAACTAGGGAAACAGAATGACAACAGCAATTCAAATCTCCATTATAACATGAAATACAGTCCCCCTGTGCCACACAAAGAAATAAACGCTGTGAGATCAGAGCTAAAGGAAACTAAAACATTGCAACAAGCATACTCGAGCAACATTGCTGCAAGTGAGTCACAATAATTTAGGAATTTAAAAAAAGATAATCTGATTTTAAAATAGCACAGTGGGCAATGCAAACCCAGAATCAGATGTGGAGATTAAATTTGCCCATCGTATATAGGGTTTTTCTCCTCTTTACAAGTTCAGTTACCCCCTTCTTAATTTGTTTCCACTTTGCACTTTAGTCTTCAATTATCTCTTCCCTCCTTTTTCTTGTTCCCTCCATTCTTTCCCCCAGTCACCCTTAACTGTCTTTTTTTCTTTCATAGTACCTGTTTTTCACTCTCTTCTCTCCTCCTCAGTCCCATCATGGTCTCCAGCAAAAGTTGTGTTCTTTAAGGTGACCTTGTGGACAATAGCATTCCCTTCTGAAGAGGGCATTAGCAGCAGTATATAATTGTCAGGCCAGGCTTGATCACTTTTAGCAAGTACCACTTTGAGGGCTACAGCTTAAATCATCCCAATTCTGAATTCATGCGGCATAATCTCCATTATTAGAATAATAAAAGATTTCTTTGTTTTGGGTACTTCCTGCTAACATTTATTCACCTTTGCCCATAAAGAGAAGTAGTTTGGTGTCATCAGCAAACTTGGTCAGTCCACTTCTGACTCCAGTGTCCACATTGAAGATGTGGAATAATATGGGTCCAAGGACAGAGCCTTGGGGGACCCCACTGGTCACAGGGCACTATGACGATTGACTTCCATCAATTACTACCCTCTGGGTCCAGCCACAGAGCCAATTTCCCAGCCAGCAGATCGTGGTGGACCCAAGGCCGCAATCTGCCAGTTTCGCCAAGAGGTGATCATGGGATACCAGATCAAAGGCTTTTTTGAAGTCAAGATATATGACATCAATCTCTTCTCCCTTGTCCAGGTGATAGGTCACCTGGTCGTAAAAGGAAATGAGATTGGTCAAGCAAGACCTACCCGCAACAAACCCGTGCTGGCTATCCCTCTGGCTTCAGCCAGTCCATTAAGGATGGTCTCTTTAATAAACTTTTCTAAGACCTTCCCTGGGATAGAAGTCAGGCTGATGGGCCTATAGTTAGCCGGATCCACTTTCCTCCCTTTCTTGAAGATCAGCACCACACTGGCCTTCTTCCAATCTTCGGGCACTACACTAGAGCACCAGGAGTTTTCAAAGATCTGTGCCAGGGGCTGGGCTATGATGCTTGCCAGCTCCTTGAGTACCCTAGGGTGTAGATTGTCAGGGCCAGCTGACTTGAAGGTATCCAGTCTCTCTAGGTGTTTCTTCACAAGGTCAGCATTAATGGAGGGCAGGGGATCTCCCTGACCCAGACCTCCCTATCCCGTAGTGGGCATGGGCGTAATATGTTTCATTAGAAGTGCATAGAACCAGGTAGAAGGGAAAGACTCCATCTTCTAACAGTGTAATAGAGTTGGAGCATTGTAGCCATGTTGCTTCAAGACATTTAGAAGAGGCAAAGATTTTTTTTTTGGTGATTTTTAATAAATTTTAATGGGACGTACTGTGTGGTTGGCAGAGATGTTAAACCAGCTTTTGGCATGGAATGACCTGAAAATTGGCACTTTGTGCCTGAAACCTTGTCTAACAATTCTCCCAGCTGTAGTGTTGGCCCAATAAAAGGTATCACCAAAAAAAAGTCTCACCTTTCTAACAGTTTCATACTTGATATTCATCTGGTTATCCCAAGGGCCATGCAACTGTCTCAAGCCATACATAATACTCCCTAAAAGATATTAGTTACACTAGCCCCTCACCCCCTCCTCAATAAATTGCATACTTCGGGATGGTTTTGCTTTGGTTTAGAAACCATATTTAGCCTTTCACAAAAAATACATGATCCCTTTTCATTCCTCAAAGTATATTTCATGACAGTACAGAGGGCTATTAAAATGTCAATAAATAATTGTGCCAGATTCAGAAATGAGGAATTAGTGTTATATCACACTGCCTACCTGAATGGGTAGATTTTGGCTTTTTGTGTTGACAAGCCTATATCTCAACACACAAGGTTGCATTGTTTATACAGTATGCAATATATGGGGTGAAAGACCTACTTGCAGAAATTAAAATTCCAGTTTAACTGTGTTCAATTAACCGCTAGATTGATTGGAATTTCAGCTTGTGAACTCACTTGAAATGGCTCAATGCCATGGCTTGCTACGTTCCTTCCTTTGATCGCTTCCACTTGCCATGTAATTCTTTACTCTCTCTTTTCCCTCTTCATCTCCGCAGATCATTTTGTGCTTCTCTCCAGTTGGCTCCATGCTGAGAGTTAGAGCTCGGAAGTTCCCAGCCATAGTTAACTGCACAGCTATTGACTGGTTTCATGAGTGGCCGCAGGAGGCCCTGCACTCCGTCAGCAGGAGGTTCATTGAAGAAACAGAGGGGATTGAGGTACAGAGTTTCAAGCTCGTCAGTCATATGGGAAAGCAACAGAGATCTCTGAAAGATCAATAACTGAATAAGCTAGAAAAACAATTTCCTTTTTATGCCTTTGCATATTTGTCTTCCTTTAAAGGTTATAAAGCTCACCCCAGCTACTGACTGCATTTCTGTGACATGTCACTGCCCATTCCCTCAGCAGAAGTTAGAGAGCAATCCAGCAAGAGAGGGGGTAGCAAAGAAAAACAAATCATGCAAGTCACTGTTCTGCATTCCTCACAGAATCTGGACTATTTGAGATCCTATAGGCATAGGATTCCCCCATGTAATGGGATTATTTAACCCTATAAACCGTATAGTTTAACCCTATAGTTGTAGTTACTGCCATCAGTAATTTGGTCCAAATATTGAACTTTTCAACTTGAATTTTTATCTCATCCAAGTTTCCAGTTTTCTCCTCTCCGAATTTTTGGACAGGTTGAAATCTTCCTAGCAGCTGCATATGCAGTGCAGTCACCAGTTTAAAATAACAGTACTGAAAGTATCCAACCAACAGAAGTTAGCATTTGAAACTTTCCTGGAAAATAAATCACATTCCAATATAGGTTCTTGTAAGCTTTCAGTCCAAAAAGAGGTTAAAAATTATTCCTGTGGCGGGCGATTACTCCTGTGGCGGTTTTTTTGTTTGTTTGCATGTTCCAGTTTTTCCCCAGTATTTTCTCTGGGGATTAATAGAAAAAGGAAGAAGCTGCTAAATAAAAGACTTTCAAAGGACACTGATAGTCCCCTTTGGGGGCTGGCTTGTTTACATCCCTCCTTCAGCTTGATCATGACCTGATGGCATATAGCTGTCTAACAACATTACTGGTACCAATGGCAGAAACCGCTGTGAAAAAATAGATAACCTAATACCAATTAAATTCCTATTATTAAAAGTTCTTGTTACTGTACAGTTCTCATTAAACCAGTAAAGATGATTATGCTTGCCTAGAAATTCTGAAAATATTCCACTTTAAATGTAGGGGTGGAGGGAGGAACTGGGTTTTTGTACAGTGATCCTCTCGCTGTTCACCTTGACAGGTTTGTGATTCTCACTTCTTTTCTTTTTTTTTAATGCCATTTAAGTGCATTTTCTCACTATGAAGGTAAGGGACTTTCAGCAGAGTCAAGGACAGGTGTACCGGTTTCTACATGCAGCTCTGTCAAGATAGAATTAGACAGGATTCTGTCACCCCACACAAGTGAATAGCTTTAACAGGTAGAAACTAATGTGTGTTGAAAGTTAGTATGGAGAGAACAGTAATATATAGTTTCATTTAAAAACCATTAAGACGTAAGGAAATTTTGGTTTTAGGTCTGTCTAGTGTGGCAACCAGCATGTAGCAACCCTGACTTTGAGGGAATTGTAGTTTTATCACTGCTGGGGTGGTGTAGATTGAAGGATCTGCAGTGATTAGAACTGGCACAAGATTTCAAAAGTGCCAGACGAAGAGCTTTGCATCTTGAGTCAGTTCTCCCTTGGCAGAAAGAAAAACCTCATAGAGAGGGTTTGTTTCTAAGCAACTGAACCCGGTGGGGATGACGAAAGTTGCAACTGAAGGTTGGGCAGTGGCAACAGGTAAGAAACCTCTTTGAAAAGATCTTGTAGAAGTAGTTATATGTAATTGAGGTAATACTTTTGGGAAAGAGGCAACGATTTTGCACAGGATTCATTCTGTGATAGTAACAGATACCTGCTTTCTGTGATGAACTTTAATGATCAGTTCAAAAGCCTGAAGGAGGAATAATCTCTTCCTTTAGTGTAAGAGGCTGATATATTCACAGCATTCATGTTCTAATAAAAAAATTACAACACAGAATTATTAAAAATAATAACAGTCTTTACCTCTCACACCATTGACAGAGATCAGTGACAAGCCTGCTTTGATATCAAGAGTGACCAATGACATCTACTGGTCATAGAGGGACTTGCTTCAGTTCTAGTCTTAATGTCTCACATCACTGTTTGCTGTGCCCTGCTCTCCAGTGGTATACTGATGCCTCCTATAGGATTCTGACAGCAAGAGAGAGATACACTTAGAAATCCTTCCTGCTTTATAATTATCACACCCAAAATAAACATTCTGTATTTTAATACTTTGTGAAATATTTAGAGTAGTGTGGAAATCTTGAACGTGTGGGGTTTTTTTATTGCATTAGCAACTTGCATATTCCCATTTAGTTCAAAGGAGTAAAAATGGTTATATGAAGAACTGTTCATTAAATTTTTGAACTTACTTCATTGAGAATACAACTGAAGCAATTTCGGCATTTTAATATTAAGGCTTTTAACTGACTCTGTGTTAAAAATACTGTTGTTACAGGTTGTGTCTTGGAGATGTAGGAAAAATTCATAATTCATTGACATATGAAAATGTACATGTATGTGTGATTCCCTTCTCCACATGTGTACAAGAGTGCATAACTGGCCCTAAATAAATATTTTTCCTGTTTAGTTGTCTAATACTGAAATAAATAGAAACTACCAAAATAGACAAAATAATTTGACACTTTATTGTAATCAGACTTCAGATTCTGTGTTTTCTCACTGTCATCTCAGAGCAATATTTGTCATATGAGACAATCTAGATCACTGATTATTTTTATAGGGGCTGTGGATTAAGACTAGCATGGAAAGAGTGCAAAAAGACCAACAGCAGAATGAGAGGAGGATTTGTAGGTGGACTTGGAACAGAGGTGATCCTGTAAAAGAAAGGAGAATATAACACAATTATGATTAACCCCCCTCACCCCCCCCAAAAAAAAAAGACAAGTAAGGAAGAAAAAAGCAAAACAGAGCTGAATCAGAAAGACAAGCAAGGTATACAGAAAAGTCAGCAAAGAGTGTCAGAGGAGAAGTAGAAAAAATGAAGCAAGAATGATCAGGAGGAATAGAAAGTAAAAGGCACAGCAAAGGTGTTTTAGGATATCAAGAGAACAAGGGAAACACGATAGTAGAGGACCACCCTAAAAAATGAAGATTCTGAGCTACTGTCTGTCTGTCATCCTCTTTTGTTAGCTGAAGATTTATGGGTGGGTTATTTTCTTTGTAGCACTTCTGTGTTACATGGATAATTTCATTTTAGATATTTAAGTATTCTTTTTCCATTTAGTAGAAGGAAGTGTTTAGCCACAGCTCATTTGTGCCCAGACTTTTAGTATAGAATCTGACAATACCATCCAATACTTTATGAAGAGGAATACCGCATCTACAGTTAAGTGATTATCTTATTAGTATAGCTTATGCTCTACTTTTTAATCACCTCAGATGGTTTTAAGAATTACAAAAGCTTTAGTAATGAAAAACACCCATAAAACCAAAGGCTTTAATGTGAAAGTGAATTGGAAAAAGCACCATAAAACATTTGAAAGAAGGGAAAAAATCATACCGGTAGAATATCACAGCCCCTGTAAAAATAATCTGCTGGGTTTACTGCTCAAATTCCCTTAGAAAAATGAAACAGGAAACAATTCAGACTGAGTTGGTGAAAAAATGGATTATGGCAACAATTTAAAGTTTAGACTGTATCTACAGGTTGAGAGAAAACAAGATTTTTATTCACTGCTAGAGAGAAATCCTGGACCCACTGAAGCCAATGAAAGTTTGAACCCAAAGGCAGATAGGGTCAGAATTTTACCCCAAGAAGGTAGTAAGGGTGAAATTACATGTTAGGCATTTAAAACACCAGTGTCCACATGTTAAAGCCTGTTGACTCATGCCCTCTGAGTGTCTCAGAGTTTATGCCATTTCAGGTGAGGGTTAACTCCTGGGCTGTCCTACCTAGCTCATGTTATGGTAACTTCAGTCTACAGCATAGAGATAAAATGAGCAATTTACATTCTACAGTTATCCCAGGATGTACCACTCCCAGCCCCTCACCCCACCAACACCCGCAGCATGTTCAGTCACGTTGGAAGCGTAAGCACAGAACTTCATATGAACTAAGCCTGGACTTACACTAACCCTTCTCTCAAGCCACAGCCTTTCAGCCTTTCTCTGTATTTTGAATTATGATTTTCATCCATTATGGGTACTCCACCGGTTGTCGAGGAAGCTAGGCCCATTTAGATAAAATGTGCTTTAACACACTTAAGTGTACACATTTTTGGCAACAAACCTGCAGATTATGCTCAAGTCCTGGAAAGTGATTTAAAAGGGGGGGATGACAATGGGCAAACAACTGAGCATGAGTTCTGAGTATGACATTAGCACACAGGGCTTCTGGGAACCTTGGCTGCATAAACAGAAGTAGAGTAGGGAGGCAGTTATACCTCTCTATACAGCATTGGTGAGACTGCCACTGGAATATTGCGTACAGTTTAGCATTTTTATAAAGCATCTTAAGTACTATAGAGAGCTTCAAAAGTTTAGGGGAGAACATCCCTGACAATAAAAGACTTAAAAAACTATTTAATTTATTAAAGGAAAACAGAATGGTGACTTGTAATGGCTTATAGAAACCTTAAAGGTAAGAAAATAGTGGATACTGAACAGTTCTTTAATGTAGCAGAAAAAGGCATCACAAGAACCAGTAGATAAAAGGTGAACCCAGACAAACTCAGATTAGAGAGAAAGCACATTTTTAAGACTGTGAGAGATTTTCAGTGGACCAACCACCAGGGGAAATGGTCACTTCCTTACCTCTTAAAGTCTTTGCATCCAGTCTGGATGCTTTCCTGGAAGTTGCTGTAACCAATCACAAATTATTTGGCTTTTCAGCTGGAAGATGTTGGTCATGCTATACAATAACGAAGGATAAAAGAGATTAAAATTCACAATCCTCTTCTATGCATCTCTCAAGTGTATTATAACAAACAACTTCCTCTCTTTGCAGTGGCAGGACACTGACAGTGCCCTTGTTCCCATGATTTATCTGTGGCACGTTAGGGTGTTCTTGGTGTCTTTGTGTACTGTGCCTGGAAGTTGTGGATAAGAGTTGTTCATGCAGTTTTAAAAATAGTTTAGAGAAACACTTCTATAGGATGGCTTAGATAGGGATGGTCCTGCCTTGAGCAGAGGTATAGATGACCTCCTGAGGTCCCTTCTAACCTTACTTTTCTAGGATTCTAGTAGTACCATGAATTTTGGTGGGCATTATTTTCCCTTTAAAAAAATTAAACACAAATTGATGCACGTGCTTTCACACACAATCTGTAAGAAGATCCCTGTGTAACAATATTGATATTTAAATGCTTAGTATTGGGCTTGATTTGTACAACTTTTGGGTGCGTCTTTATGATAGAATGCAATAAGCTATTTTGGATACTGGAAGCAGTATGGCTGTGTTAACACCGCACTCTGGTTGCACTTAGCTATTATACACTGCCTCTCAGGGTATCTCTTGACAACAGGGTATTATGTTATGTAAATATACCCTTCATTTGGGACTGGAATAATACTCTAAAACTCACACCTTAGAACCATATAATATGTATACCCTATTTAAAGGGTTTAACCGCCATCTGATACCTAATCTTTGCTTCCTACAACCAACTGTATTCACATCTTAACAGACAACATGGAGTAAGAGAATCAGTAATTGGTGAACAAAACAAATTTCTGCTCTCTTCTGAAGTTCTACTGCTGTGAACTCTTGTACCTTAGTACTAGAGGCTCCATACTAAAGTATACACTTTAAGAAAATATGCTGCCGTTCTTTAATGTACTCACTGTATTTAAGAGATACAGTGAAACTCAATTTAATGTATGATGAAATGCAGCTGGAAATAACTGTCCTGCCTGGTTCCAAAAACTAACAAAGGGTAGGTTTCCCTCTCTGTTTTGATAACTGCCTCAATTACACAATCAAGCAGTTCTGGGGCATCTCTTATTTCTGCTGTTTGCTTGATGTAATTTCAGCTAATGGTGCTTGTTGCCAAAAGCTGAGTTCTATAGTCAGAAGGCTGAATAGCTGGTTTGGCAATGAAGGATTTAGAATCTAAGGAAAGCAATACATGGACTTATTTGTGGAAAACTCCTCTTAACTTCAGTAGAAACCATGCATGAATGAAAGCCAGTACTCTACAGTCTGAAGTAAAGTGGTTTTCTCGATGCACTGGGAGTAAAGAGGGTTAAAAAACCAACAACCCTAAACTGGTCCTTTTTTCTTTATTTTAATTGGATGCAAACTCACAGTCCAGTCTTCTTTAGGCATATGGAATATATTTGACTTAAAACAAACTTATCTGAAGCATAGGTTCATTCCCTCTTTATATTTCCGAGAGCTTGGCAGTTAAATCAGTTTTTTTCATGGTATTAACTGTGGTTTTTTAAATAAAGAAGGCCAAATTAGCAATAATAATTTTCTTTGGCTGCATCCTTGAATGGGCTTATATTGAAAAATACAATGTAGTATTACAAAAAAAACCTGGAGATAAATGAATGGCAGAATAAATAATTTATGCTAATGAAATTACTGCAATTAGTAGTTCCACAATGACCCTTTTAAAAGCCACAGCTGTTAATGTCAGGAAGTGCTGTCACTGCTGACCTTATCATAAGAGAAAGTGACAAATTGAAAATGCAGGGAAGACCAATCATCAAAGAGGTCTGTTCGGGAACGATTAGTGTTTTCTGAAAAACAGTGTGAATTACAACCAGCTGCTCTCTGGCTCGGCATGTCTCCCATGCTGTGCCATTTTGTTAAGCTTGATAACAATAGTTATTTTGCCCCATTGAGACAAGTTGTCTCAGGCCACTTCCAGCTCTACCGGAACCCACTTCTTCCCTCACAGATTTACAAATGAAACTGTTGTTAGAGTGCTTTTCAGTATTGCTGAGTAGAGACTTCTCATAAGGATCATGACTGGGTACCAGCCAGTTCGAATGTAAGAAGGGTGTCTTTGGCCAGGAAGGTCACCTCTACTGTAAAGTTCGTGGGCATAATAGACATTTAAAAAGAAAGAGACTGAAACAAATTTCTGTTTGAGGCTGTATTGTTCAAATGTGCCTAAAATGTTTATTTCTGCTGTCCAGCCTCCCTTTAAAACAGATTTGTCTTTTACTTGATATTGGCTGGATTGTGCCACCTTTATGCTAACAAAGGATGTCCAAGTTGTTATTCACTTACAATTTTTAAAGACAGTATAGTTCAGCTCTCCCCCTTTGCAGTAATTTCTGTATTAGGTCCTTACTTCTAATGTCTGTTGTTGCAGTCAGTAATGAAGCTGGTATTTTTTTAAGCCTGCTTTAAAAGCCTTGAAAAGTAATGAGGTTTCTTACTGAGAAAAATTGTAAGTCTATCTGCACCAGCCTGATTGTAATATTAATGATGTAGGCTTGAAACGTTTAACTGCATCAACAACTACTCATGAGCAATTTTCCAAAAGATCTCTAAGCATTATTGACAATGCTTTGGTAAATTATGTGTGACTTTCCTAAGAGTTGGTGTAGCTCATTTAATTCATATTAATTGATTTTTAGGCTTCCCTTGATTAATTGAACTGGGTTCATCTTGTATAGAATGCAATAAATAATCATTAAAATGAGGGAGATGTGACTCCACAAATTATAAAGTTAAGTATGTTAGAAGTCATAGAGGACAAAATGGAAGTTAGTTACAACAATGGACTTAAGTCATCTTAGCAGCATTTTTATCTGTTCATTTTTATATGTAATAGAGGGGAGTAAGTTTAAACAGTGAAATACTTTTCCTTAGTCTTATACATGAGTGTACAGGCAGTCCTCAACTTACAACGTTTTGAGTTGCAATGTTTTGCACTTACAACATTTATAACTTGACCCTGTTTCAACTTTGACGTCAGTTTTGACTTTACAATGCTTGATCCGATGCAACACCACGCAAGCGAACAAGTTCGCTGTGTCGCTCATCTCCCTGGAGAACATCTGTGTAAACTTCCTTGGACACTTTACTTAAGAAAGCAGACAAGACAACAGAAAAATCTGCAGCCAAGACCCCTGAAAAGACTGCAGCCAAGAGCCCTTCAAAAAGTCCAACCAAGAGCCTTTCAAAAAGTCCAGCAAAATCACCTCAAAGAAGTCCTTCCAAATCAATGACTGCTATTTACAATATAAATACATTAATGTAGCTATGTTACTCATCTATAATTGATAAATACAAGATTCTGGGGTATTTTTGGTGAAAATAGGGTATCAGGCCTTGGTTCAGGACCCAATCCCCCATTTATAACCTTGTTTCCTATGAGAAAATTGGTTCCGAGTTACGACGTTTCGACTTAATAATGCGGTTTTCAGGAACCAATTGTGTCATAAGTCCGGGAACTGCCTGTATTCATGCATGTGTACACTTCATATTCTTAAATTTTGTATTTAAAAAAAAATAAAGCTCGTGACTAATTCTCATGAGCTTTCTATTCCTGGCTTTCTCCCGGTGAACAGTGTTCTAAATCAAAGTAAGACTGTTATGAGCAGGTTTTATTTTGAAACAGTAGGAATTAAATGAACTCAAAGACTTTCCTTTGAAACTTCCTTTGAAATCCTCCCTTCTTCTCCACTTAACACCAAGTGGGTGAAGACAACACACTCCAGCCAAACTAATGAAGCTGACTTCAACATACATGAAATAATTGATTGAATATCTAATATAGTACCAACTGAAATCAGTGAAAAAGTTCCTTTGACTTCAGTAGGCATTGGGTGGGGCTTTAAGGACCTGGACACATGGCATATTTGCTCTGGTATAATTTACATAGTTTTCACTGGTCCAGAAAAACAATGTCAGGATCCAGAGTAGAAAGAACTATACTGTTGGTCCTGTAACAAGTATTACCAAAAAACCTTGCTTCTTCCACAAATCTTTATAGTAGTTTTAATGCAGACACATAGCATGCGATTTTTAAGCTTCTCAGCATTGTCTAACCTGATTCCTGCTCCAGTAAATGTGAGTATTATCACTGGCCTTCAGCAAATCAGTGACATAAGAACTGAGAGCTTCTGAAGTACTCCCTCATGAACCCCAATCCTATTTGATTCAAGTCAGTGGTGTAATTCCTTTTGCTTTGAGTAGGAATAAGATTCTGGATGATGGCAGTGGGGCTTTTAGGGATCAGTGGGGTGAAAGCAAGACTATGACATGCCTTCTATTTTAATTTTGACCTGAAACTAGGTTTTTAGGATTGCCAAATTAAAATGTCCAAATCCTAGAACATTAACTCTAGATTTAAGGAAACAATAGTGTTCATCTCTTACGACTTTTAGCTTTTTGGAATACTTAAAAATCATTTAAATATGTTGTGAAATATGTAGTGTGCAGCTTCTACGGGAGTGAAAACATACATTGACTTGCCAGCTAATTGAATAAATTGAATTTATTACATTTTTAAAAAAACTGGAGGAGGAGAATCATTTAGCTTATTTTAATATTATGCACTGGCAGAGTTATGTTATGAATTCAGATCTGAAAATTATTCTCAGTGGTGATGCTTGCTTAGTTTTGTAATTTAACCTGATGTATACAGCTGTGTTTAAAGTGTTTATGTTTTGTCACAATAGGGTTTACATGTGTTTCTTTTCCTCTCAATATTTCATTAAGCCACACATTCAGGATTCCATTTGCCATTTCATGGCATATTCCCACACCACTGTGAATGACCTGAGTGCAAAATATCATCAGAATGAGAGGCAATATAACTATACCACTCCTAAAAGTTTTCTGGAGCAAATAACATTGTATAAGATCTTTCTGGAGAAGAAACGTGAGCAGATATCCAAACGCATGGAACACCTGATGAATGGCATTAAGAAGCTAAAAACAACAGCTTCTCAGGTAAGCTGTCACATTAAGAAAGATACTTACATTATTTCTCTCTGTGACCCCTCTGCCCATACATCTTCCCTTTTTTAAGGAAACTATTTTTTTTTCAGTCCTACACAATAATTGCTGCTAACTTTATATACAAATGTCTCAACACTTTTTCATTAGACTAGTTAGCTCTGGGATATAAAGTCAGTGCTATACAGGAGTTCCCTAATGTTTGAAAATGTCTTCAGTTGTATTTAGTATCTTTCCAGTTCAAAGTGTCTCAAGGTATTTTTTAAGAGAAATGGGTTTACGTGCATCTGCTGTGGGATTGCCATAATCTTGCAATGTATTTATTAAAAACAAAAGTGTTCTATATATAAAATAGAAGTATTTCAAATCCCACAGGTACAGTATTTGCACAGCATTGTTGGGAGACCAAATGGTATATAGGTGTCCTGGTGCCTCAGGAGCTTTAAGTGTAAAGGTTCTCTGAGTTATAACACAGGGAAGTCAGCAAGTTTTGTAACTACCAGGAATTGTCAAGAAGTGTGGGATGGTTTCAGGGTTCCTCCTAAACAATTTTTAGCAAACAAAAAGAATCTTCCAACCTTCTGCTGGCTTGGAGTTTTAGTCCCACTAATAATTTTCTTTCTCAAATTTGGCATCAGTCTCCATATCAGGTTAGGCAGAATCTCTTTTTGCTTAATGGTGTATCCCATCATATCAACCATATAAGATGCTTGGAGGGGTAGGAAAAACTGAAAGTGTGTGTTTAAAAACATTTTCCTTACCCATGGAAAATATGTTCCTGGATATATTTATATGACCTGTCAGGTGATAAATTGCTCTTACAGCAAACTGGTGGCCTTTGTTAACCAATACCTGAATTTCTCTAAACCCCTTGGCAAGGCTCCATTGGAGTTATTGCTTCAAAGTGATTGCTGAGCATTTTCCAACATGTCCTGTTGCTGCTACTTATATTGTTGCATTAGTGCCAGGCCCTGCAGCAAGGAGTTGAGACATCTGGTTTTGGGCTCTCGGAAACTGGACGACTTAGTGTTTGGGCACAGTTCTGGTGGGTGTAGTTAGATTGCTTTGTATAATGTGTTAGATCAACAAACTTCTTCGAGCCAGAAAAATTGAGCTACTGTATGGAAACAAACCGCAACAGGTAAATATGGAAAATAAGGCGTGGCTACTGTTGAACTTTGAAATGTTATTTGATCTTTGTTTTCAATGCCAGTTTTTATCCAAGTATCATACATTTATAGAACGGGGACATACATGTTTTATAAGCTTTTAGAAATACACCTAATAACAATGGCTCCAAAATAATGTGTCTTTATTTTACTATAGGTAGAGGACCTAAAATCCAAACTTGCCTCTCAAGAGGCAGAACTGCAACTGAGAAATCAAGATGCTGAAGCTTTAATTGCTAAGATAGGGCTTCAGACTGAGAAAGTGAGCCAGGAAAAGGCCATTGCTGATGCTGAAGAGCAGAAGGTCAGCCTAATTCCACCATTTAGTGCTGTTGAGCTATATTTAGCACAAAATAAACCTTTGTAGGTGAAGAGTTTTGAACAACTTCCTCTCCAGGGAGCATAAAATCTAAAGAATTATTATACTTACACATGTAACAGCATTTCACACCATGATTACCACTTGACCTTTCTTTACATTATGCATTTTCCCAACCTTTTAGCTCTTTTAATGATATGAAAGAACAATAAATACTGAGCTCATTCAAGCATATAATGGATGTGGATCTTGAGAATCAGGCCTATTTGTAATATAGGAAAGGTCATAGAGCCATCTCTGAGCACTTCAGGTTTATAAAGGCTTTGGGGTTTTAGGTAAATTAGAGGACTTAATTATTATAGACATCCATTCCACTGCCTTCCTATATTAAAATTATTTTAGAATACAAAATTTGGAAATAAAGTCTGTATAAAAGATGTGTTGTCCAAATGCAGCATCTAAATTGCTTTTTTCTCTATTCAGCTTAGCTTTAAGAAAGTAACTAATTTAACTATTAAAAAGATAGAATTGCTTCTGCTGTTAACCTTCAGTGATGAATAGGTTTCATGAAGGGTTTCATTCTGAATCAAAACCACAAACCATCAAATAGGCCACCCTGTTTATAGTAAAAATATCACTAGTATATTTTAATATCATGTGGCAACTACAGATGTATTTAAGTTCCCCCAGACTTTAGGGAAGGACAAGCAAATTTCCATTATCAGCACCAGAAAGAGGAGTTTTCTAATATTTCAGAACACTTGATTATTTTGACGTTTTTGTGTCAGGCCATGAAAACTTCAAGTTGTAACTGTGTCAGGTGAGGTGTCAAACCTTTCACTTTTTTGTGATGATGAGTTAGCTGTTTCACCCTCAAACTTTCAGCCTTATTCTGCTTTCACTGAAGACAAAGGAATGGATACACTATTAGGACTTTTGTATTGCCCCAGATTCTGTTAATTGACATGCCAATTTACATGCCAATGTTACATGCCAATTTTTATACAACAATAAGCTTAAAGTCAAATAGTGGTGTTTTATTTGTGTATATTGGACTAGAAAGCTCAGGATCTCATCAATCATTTTTCAAGGGTCGTTTTCCTGAATGCTTCCAATGAATGTAGTAGGATCATCAGGGAATATCCTTAACATAATTGCCTAATGAAGTAATTTTAATTAAGTACAATACATGGCATGATTATCCTGGGATAATCGCACCTCTAGGCAATTTTTTCAGGCTTGAGGCACGACTTCATGCCTTTAACAATGACTATACTCTCTTTAGTTGCTTTATTGCTCTTCCAAACAATTTTAATTGGGCTGATGGCATCTTTCTAGGTTATGTCAGTCTATAAATCATCTACTTTTTAAAATAGCTTTAAACATTAATACGAGCCTTTAATTTTGTTTAATATAAAAAGGGTTCTGCAAATAAGGATTCATTTTCTAGCTAAGTAGACCATGAATATTTTTCATAATTGATAATGCTTCTTTTAATTAGTTTAGCTTTCCTTCTGTATTGGTTTTTAATTAGAAGTTTGGAGAATTTGCTAAGTTTTAAAGCTTTTCCCAGATGCTGCCTTGAGTGATACCCTGCCCATAAAGAAGTGAATAAGTAGGTCATCTAGTCTAGATGCCCAGACCTATGGCATAACTCTTAAGTTTGCATAAAAGGCTAGAAGAATTTGCTTATGGCCGTTGCTTATATTGAGTTTTAAAGATTGGTAACACAGTTGCTGCTGGCTTGTGGGTTATTGCAGTTACTCTCTGGTGACATCAGTCTGTCATATCAGACTGGTCTTATAGATGTATGCATATTGTGATATGCTTTGCCTTCTGCTAAAGGAGCCAATCAAAGCAAAGAAAATAGGGTCACCATGCTAGTCCAACATAGTGCCGGTACTGCGAACAGCAAAATCTCTTTGGTAGAATGAGAGGGTGAAACCAGACTGACTGGCTATTCCACCCCACACCTCCCAGCTGATACAATGATCTGTATTTATATGGTTTTCCTCAGTCATCGCATTCACAAGTCCAATTTTCTTGTGCATAGGACTGTACTGCTTATTTCTAGCTTTCCTAGCAATTTAGCCTTGGCTCAGAAGCCCTCAGGTGTTGACTAACTAAATCAAATGCATAAGCTTTTGTGAGCAACAGCTCATTTCATCAGATGGAGTTGCTCACCTCTACCTGCCTTCTGCCTGGCTTCAGACTAACAAAGCTAAGTACTTCTTTCCAGTCAATTAGTGTGCCTTGTCTACTGTAGAACATATAGTCTGTTCCCATATATTAACATCAGTATCAGTAGCTTACTTGGACAGTTCAGCATGATTCAGAGAGGCAATGTGAACACAGTAAGATCTACCATCACATATTCAGTCTAAAATCCAGCCTAAAAACTCTGACCACTGTTAGACTTTACTTTGAATAGTGGCTGGCAGCATGTTGTATGCCATTTATTTCTGTTTTGCTAGTTTCTTCAGTTTTCTATGCATGTGTGGAAATATCTATAATAAATGGAAATACTGGGTTGCTGCCAGTGCAAACTGTTGTAAAAACAACTGCTTTAGTTAAGTCTTTAGATTCTTACTGCTACTGTAGTGCAAATATTAGTATCTTGATTGTTCTAGTACTGTCTTTCTCTGTAATTAGATGTCATTTAAGCAAGACCTAACAGGAAATATGTGTGAGAAGCTATTTCCCATGAGTTACAAGGCACCAAACTACATATAACTGACTTTAAACCTAGGCAATGTATCCTTAAAAATAAGTACAAATAATCTCCCAAATATGTAAATGCAAGTGATATAGAAACCCTTCATAGAGGCTTGTTGGCATGAGAAATTTTCAGTAATATAACCTGAGTGATTTGATTAGTTATATCAGTGACAAAGTTTGTATGGACACTTATTTCAATTTATAGTGGCTTATTCTTGTTCTTAGCTCAAACCAGAATAAGAACATCCACAGAGAAGGTTGCTCCAATTGAACTAAATTTAAAAATTAACAACTGAAATTAAATAAACACAGCTGTCTTGTGCATCAGCACAACTGTCTCTTCCTCCCTTTTCTTCCTTTCTAGAAGCATATTGTACTCTGTATCAGGCTTCAGACTGGTGTTTTTTCCCCCTCAAAACCTTAAATGTACTGAAAAATGCAATTTGATGCTTGTATTTGTGAGTTCAGATCAAATTTGGCAAGAAACTTTTTTGGGGGGGGGGGAGGAAAAATATTTGAAAATAATCAGAATGCTCCAATATTTAGGGGTTTTGTTTTGGAAGCAGCACTTCGCAGGTCAAATTAAATGTTTTGCATCTACCTAAAATCATTTTTTTTTTTTTCAATTTTTTCAAAATACCCAAAACTGATGCTTTTTAAAAAATTAATTTCTTTGTCCAGGGTGGGATTGAAACCAAAAAGAAACCCCCGTTATTTGCAGAGATCCAGTCTAGGGGAGGTATAGAAGAAGCCTGCAGTGTGAAAGAGCTGTACATGATTACTATAAAAATCAAAACAAAAAAAACCCCTTGCTAGTTGATATAAACAAGCATATACCAACATTAGAAACCTCTGTCTCAGGGTTAAACAACTATGACCAGATTTGGATCCTTAAGTCCATGTAAAACTTTAAGAATCTTTGTTTGAATAGGTAGCAGCAATCCAAGCAGAAGTATCTCTGAAACAGAGAGAATGTGAGGATGACCTGAGGAAAGCTGAACCTGCTTTAGTGGCTGCAACAGCAGCCCTAAATACACTTAATAAGGTAAGAGCGAGAAGACAGTTTAATCACTATGAACAACTTTTCCACATTTTAATGCATATAAACAAACTAAGTTGCTCAGCCAATTGATTATATATTACATGGTATTACATTTTCTATAAAAATAAAGGGAAGATCAGGAATGAGTTTGAAGACCCTGGGATTGTTGAAGCAGTTTAGATAGGAAGGAGAAGCACCTGCATCTTTTGAGTTGTTCTGAATGTCTGGAAGTGTGGCAGTACTATGACACTCCTGTGTGACACCACTGTGACATGGGAGTTGTGTGTTTTGGGATTGAGAAGTGCATGTGTCCAGAAGAAAAACAGAAGTATTGATGTGTAGATTTTTTGCTTCTATTCTAAAAAAATAGTGTAATAGTCTTCAGCTTCAACAAATATATAGGGCTTTAAACTAGGTTCGTCACGGGATGGGTATGTATACGGGAATGCCAGCTGGGGGACAGCCAAGCAGGAAGGACATGGAGAGCATGGTTAGAGAGGTGTCAAAAGGCTGGAATGACACTGGGGCAGTAGGGAACCGGGGATTACCAACGGGGGACTTAATACTAGGAGTATGAGGAATAAGCAGGAGGAACTAGCACTCCTGGTAGCAAATAGGGAATATGATCTCATCGGAATAGCGGAGACCTGGTGGGATGCCAGGCATGACTGGGCTGTATGCATAGAGGACTATAAGCTGCACAGAATGTGTTGGGTAGGGAAGAAGGCAGGAGGTGTAGCTCTCTATGTAAAGGAGTGGTATGTCTCTTCAGAGATCCAAATTTGTTCAAGAGAAGCTCAACCTGAGACCCTGTAGGTCAAGATAGAGGAGGGACAAGAAGGGGACTTGATGGCTCTCCACACCAAGAAGAGCTGGATCTGAAATTTTCCAGAGAACTGATGCAGGCTGCATGTTCAGGGGACATGGTTGTCATGGGTAACCTCAATTACCCTGACATCTGCTGGAAGGAGCACTTGACCAGATCTGACCGGTCACATAGCTTTTTGACCTGTGTGGAAGTACTTTATTTAGTACAGAAGGTAAACAGGCCAAGCAGGGAGAAGGCTTTGCTGGATTTGGTCTTAGCCAAAGGGGACAACCTGGTGGGAGATCTGAGGATTGAAAGTAATCTGGGAGATACGGTGATTGTAAGATTATAGAATTCACTATCTGTCATAGGGCAGGGAAGTCAGCCAATAGGGCAGAGGTGCTTGACTTCAGAAAGGCTAACTTCAGTGAGCTTAGGAAAATAGTGGAAAAGACCCTAAGGGAAGAGGGACTGGAAGGGAAGGGAGTTCAGGAAGGGTGGTCATTCCTCAAAGGAGTGATCCTCAGAGCACAGAAAAGGTCCATTTCTATATGCAGGAAAGGTGGTAAAGGGGCCAGGAAGCCTTCTTGGCTTACCACAGTCAAGGAGTGTTTAAAAAAGAAAAAAGGATGCTTACGGAGTGTGAAAACAAGTAGTAGTCACCAAGGAGGACTGCACAAAGTATAACCTGTATGTGTAGGGAGAGGGTAAGGAAGTCAAGGGCAGTGACTGAGATCAGGTTGGCAACCAGAATCAAAGACCATAAGTCCTTCTTTAGGTACACAGGGATAAGGAGAAAAATGAGCAGAAATGTGCGGCCCTTGCAGAATGGGACAGGACAGCTCGTAACAGACAGTCATGAGAAAACTGAACTCTTTAATGAATACTTTGCATCGGTGTTCCTGCATACAAATGGTGGTCACCCACCTGGTCGAATACTGGATGGATATGGGGAAGGGGGAAGGCAATTGCTAACCAATGGTCAGTGTCAAAGTGGTGAGAAAGCACTTAGAGCAGCTGAATGTCTTCAGGTCAGCAGGACTGGCTGGACTATAGCCAAGAGTGCTGAGAGAATTGGCTGGAGTCATTGCAGGACCATTGGCGAAGATATTTAAAGACTCATGGTGCTCGGGAGAGGTCCTGGAAGACTGGAAAAGGGCCAATGTGGTGCCAGTCTTTAAGAAGGGGAAGAAAGATCTGGGAAACTAAAGGCTGGTCAGTTTCACCTCAATAATGGGTAAAATTTTTGGAAAAATTATCAAGAAGTCCATTTGAGAGACTGGCAGAAGGCATGATGTTGAAGGATAGGTAACA
Organism: Crocodylus siamensis; assembly: GCF_052110815.1. Taxonomy (NCBI): domain Eukaryota; kingdom Metazoa; phylum Chordata; order Crocodylia; family Crocodylidae; genus Crocodylus; species Crocodylus siamensis. Next base: position 154,698,106 of record NC_143399.1, on the reverse strand, counting down.
TGACTTTGTTGTGGGCAGGTCATGTCTGACCAATCTCATCTCATTCTATGATCAAGTAACACACTGCCTAGATGTGGAAGAAATGTTTCATGTCCTATACTTGGATTTTAAAAAGTCCTTTGATATGGTCTCCCATGATGCTCTTACAAAAAAAACAAAAACAAACTGGGGGATTGTGGGCTGGGAGCTGAATAAGGGGTTGAACCCAGAGAGTACTAGTGGACAGATCTGTATCATCTTGGCGGGAGGTGGTCAGCAGTGTCCTGCAGGGTTCAGTTCTTGGCCTTGTGCTGTTAAGCATCTTTATCAATGATTTAGATGAGGGTGTGGAAAGTATGCTGGCCAAATTTGCAGATGATACTAAGTTATGAGGAAAAGTGTCATGCTAGGGAATAGGATGTGGATCTAAGTGGATCTGGACAAACTGGAAAGGTGGGCAGAGCGGAACCGGATGCAGTTCGATAAGGATAAATGCAGAGTGCTTCATCTGAAGAGAAGAAACCAGTGACATAAATATAGGTTAGGAGGAGATGTCCTGGCCAGCATGGTGGCTGAAAGAGACCTCGGGATTATGATTGATCACAAGATGAACATGAGCTGCCAGTGTAACGCTGTAGTCAGCAGAGCTAATAGCATAGTGGGATACATTAGCCAGTGCATTACGAGTAGGGCTAAGGAAGTGTTACTTCCTCTGTACTCGGCGCTGATGAGACCCAAACTGGAGTACTGTGTCCACTCCATGCCACACTTCAAAAAAGATGTGGAGAATCTTGAAAGGGTCCAGAGAAAGGACACAAGAACGATTAAGGGCCTGCAGGACAAACCTCATGAAGAAAGACAAAGAGATCTGGGAGTGTCCAGCCTGGGGAGGAGAACCATCAGAGAGGACTTGGTGGCTGTCTGTAAGTATGTAAGGGGTGAATATTGGGAGCTGGGGGAAAAAACTGTTCACTAGGGCATTCCAAATTATCAAGAAGTCCATTTGAGAGACTGGCAGAAGGCATGATGTTGAAGGATAGGTAACATGACTTTGTTGTGGGCAGGTCATGTCTGACCAATCTCATCTCATTCTATGATCAAGTAACACACTGACTAGATGTGGAAGAAATGTTTCATGTCCTATACTTGGATTTTAAAAAGTCCTTTGATATGGTCTCCCATGATGCTCTTATAAAAAAACAAAAACAAACAAACAAAAACAATGGCCATAAACTGTTAAAGGATGACTTCAGGTTGGATGTAAGGAAGAACTTTACAGTAACAGTGACAAGAATCTGGAATAGGCTTCCCAAGGAGGTGGTACAGTCCCCAACCTTGGAAGTCTTCAAGAGGAGACTGGGCCAACACCGTGCTGGGATCATTTGATGTCAGCAGTATTCCTGCCCAGAGCAGGGGTGTTGGACATGATCTTTCGAGGTCCCTTCCAGCCCTTAATTTCTATGATAATTCAGTTAATTAATTTGAATCCAATATGAACTTCAAGAGAAAAGTAGCTTTTTCACTATCTGCAGTAGAAAACTGTAGAATCAATTCCACAGGCTAGATATCAGGAGGCGCTACTTCACTGTCAGGGCGGCTAGGATCCAGAACCAACTTCCAAGGGAAGTGGTGCTGGCTCCTACCCTGGGTGTCTTTAAGAGGAGGCTTGATGAACATCTCGCTGGGGTTGTTTGACCCCAGTAGTCTTTCCTGCCATGGCAGGGGTCCGGACTTGATGATCTGCTTAGGTCCGGACTTGATGATCTGCTTAGGTCCCTTCCAACCCTACCATCTATGAAACAATGTAAATCAGTGATTCTCAAGCAGGGTGCTAAGGGATGCCATGCAAAATTAGCATTGTTAAATGTGCAAACATCTGTGTACAATTCACAAGATAAATGCAGAGATTCAAATAGGAACTCATAGTGTTTAGTTCTGATGACAGTTTTAAATGAAGACATGGTTGTACATTTCATATAGTTGCTGCTCTATTTACTAAATAAAATAAGAAGCAGTGGGATCATAAGTAACCAATAGTCTTCAGAGAGCACAGCGGTAGGCAAGGCCAGTGTAACTGGCCAGGCAGCAGGGACAGCCTCCTAGGGCAACAAATTGAAGGGGGAGGCAAAAATGGTGTGCAGACACCTCACACATAGAATCACAGAAATTTAGGGTTGGAAGGGGACCTCAGGAGATCTAGTCCTCCTGCTCAGAGCAGGACCATCCCCAACTACATCATCCCAGCTAAAGCTTTATCTAGCCAAGGATGGAGATTCTACCACCTTCCTGGGTAACCTGTTCCAGTGTTTTAGTACCCTCCTAGTGAGAATTTTTTTCCTAATACCTAAACTAAACTTCCCTTGCTGCAACTTGAGACCATTCTGTCATCTGCCACCACTGAGAACATCCTCAGTAGAGACTACCTCAGGAGTCTCTGACAAAGGGAACAGTGCAGCTCTGGCACTGCCAAACTGCTGCTCTGGGCCTCTGTGTGGCATACTCTCACCAAGTTCCAGGTACATTACAAGAGAGAGCAGCAAAGTTGTTTCCTATGATGGCAAAATCCTTGCACTGCTCCCAATTGTAGGTTCTTAATCTCTTTATCCAAATGTTCTATAGCACCTCTCTTGCATCAGCAGATGCATTGTTTCTTTGTAGACATCTCTTGCTACATAGGTGTTTAACTGTATGCATGGCAACTTTCTGGAGATTTTTTTGCGTTTATTTTTTAGGTTAACCTCACAGAACTGAAAGCCTTCCCCAATCCACCGATTGCAGTAACCAATGTTACTGCTGCAGTGATGGTGTTACTGGCTTCTAAAGGCAAAGTGCCCAAAGACCGAAGTTGGAAAGCTGCAAAAGTCTTCATGGGAAAGGTACTGACCTGTAGGAAGAAGAGACAGGAAATAAAGTAGTTAATTAGATATGAGAGCCAAAGGAAGTTTATTTCAAATATAATATCAACAAAAACAGATAAATCATTTCTCCATGTGACTTCCTTGGTAAACTCAAGTCAATATGTGCATCAGTTGTGGGCTATTAACAATTTCAAAAAATATAGAAACAGTCAAGGAGAGGAAGACTTGTATCATTTTGTCTCATATCAGACATTCCCCAAATGAATCCTGAAAAGAGACACAAAGATGTTTTGAATTGTTATGTAAAAGTAAATTATGCTTTAGGTTTTTCTTTGTCCCTTTGGCAGATTTTCCATTCAATTTTACACCCAAAGCAGTAAAACATATGCAATGCAGTTTTTGATTTCATGCAGTTAAGTCGATAAAACAAGAGATAACTTGTGATCCTTGAATGTTCCCTGCAAGGGATTTGCTAAAATAGGTCTCCTATTTTTGCAGGTTGATGACTTCTTACAAGCTTTAATTAAGTATGATAAAGAACATATACCTGAAAATTGTTTGAAAGTGGTCAAGGAACTTTACCTGAAAGATCCTGAATTCAACCCAAACTTGGTTCACACTAAGTCCTTTGCAGCAGCTGGTCTCTGTGCCTGGGTTATCAACATAGTAAAATTCTATGAGGTACCGTTTACCAATATATTTTGTTGCTTACCAGAACAACAGCCAGATTCTTATCAGAGCAGCTTATGATTCTTGAAGACATGAGCTCCTTTCTTTAGTGGAAATATAATGCTAAAGGCAGGCAAAGATTGAAGGTGGAAATATTGTTGGTGTTGAAGTCTCAGGAGCTGTAGTACTAGCAAAAGTTGAAGCCAGCAGATTCCAACACTAATCTTGTCATAAAGAATGACCACAGGTTCAGTTTGGTGACAGAGATTCAGCCAGGTTTATTGTCTACAACCAAAGCCCTAACACATTTTAGCCTAATAAGTACATCAGACCAGGTGTTAATGCATTTGTGCCTATGGCAAGGTAGTTGGCACAACAACATGCAGGCTCTCCTAGGCTACTGTAAAGTTCCTATGCTTCCAACCTGCCTTTTATACAGTGATCAAATTACATATTACATTCCAGCTGTATCTTTGCTTTGTGGGCATCCTGTTCTGGGTACTCCTACCCTAGTCTTATCACACAGGTACTGGACCATCTTGTGCCTAGAACAACCATCCTTTCCACGTATCTCATGATAAGATTGAGCATCTTGTGCCATCATCCTGACCATGCTTGCACATTGCAACTTCTGTTTGTGTAAGGGGTTCATACATTGGTCAGGTTTGCTGGTCAAGCCTACTCCATTAATGCTTTAGCAAAGCCTTTATGTGAGTAGTATCTATATTTATATATATGTTGATTAGTGCTCCAGTGAAGCCCACATTCCCCTCCTTTTTGTCTTATAGAGGAGGATGTCTATCATCCTGGAAAAGCATAATGTACAGACAGAAGGCAACCCAGTGGGCTAGAAACAGTTTTGATTTATGCAGTGGTAATAAGCTATATATGATGATAATAGATAAGATACTGATAACATACTGATGCTGATAAATGATACTACTACAACCTAAATGTACATGAGTATATGTAACATGCATAAAGCCTCAAAGTTAGCAACCCAAGAAACCCAGAGGTTTTAGTGTTGCTGTTACATCAATTTCATCTTCATGCATTCCTGTAGCATTCCAATCACTGATTATTTCTACAGTTTCCCCTGGTTCATAGTCTTTCCAGAAGTACTCCCTGTACTGAGGCTCTTCTGGTATTAGAGCACTGAATTAATCCACAAGAACAGTGGGCCACATGGATTCTAGTTTCTTTTTTTTAATGTTCCACGATGATTATATCTCCAGAGTAATACCACCATTGTTCTCTGCAAGTTGTTTCCACTAAAATTCCAGTTCTGGGCCAGCTGTCCAATGTGAAATCCATAACAGCCACCTTTGCAAATATATTAGTTTCCCTGGTTTTGGCATAGCTGATACCTTCAGAAAAAGAGGAAAAACTTCATCTATACATATAATTCAACCGAGTAATAATTAATGAGGGATAAATTTAAGAGGACCCTCCAATAACTAGATTCTAGACATGGAGAATTAAAACAAATTATTTTCCATAACTATAATCTAATAATTGGGAGGTCATCTTAAATTCAGGGTCATCTTGAATAAATACAGTGTATGTATATGGCTATAGTTATACATTTAATATAAGGTTTTGATGTTTCATAACTGTATGAGAAGTTGTGAGGTAAAATAAATATGACCTGCTGGTTCATCGCACAGTTTAGAAGCTCTTACATGACCAATTTCAGTAGTGAGTTTAGAGCCTAACTTGTGTCTCAATAAAACTGCCTTGTTTGTATTTCTGAAGGTTTTTTGTGAAGTGGAGCCAAAACGTCATGCATTAGCTCAGGCAAATGCTGATCTAGCAGCAGCCACTGAAAAGCTGGAAGCAATCCGGAAAAAGCTTATTGTAAGTATTACAAGAATGATGTGATGATAGTCCTCTTCTCATACCTTGAGCTGTTTTAGTGGCCTGCAACCATCTCTATGGCAAAGCACAGAATCTGGCCAGAAAGATGATTTTATTTCTTCCCAGCTCTGCAATGGCATGCAGGCTTTATTTTAACACCAAAGAGATGGTAGTATTAAGCATTATACTGCTTTTGCTATAAGCCTATTGAAAGGCCTTCTGCATTTTCAGCTATAGTGTGTTAGGCAGTTAATGAGAAGTGATAGAATTTCTTCAGAGCCATTCAGGCACAGGATAAGGAATAGACTTAATAAACAAATATGACAATCAGTATAAATAACTGACTGCGATTTGTGCCAGCTATATATTTTCAGAGTCTGTAGTTTGTATAGATATTGACCTGTTGGACTGTAGGAATAACTTCCAGAAAGGAGTTGGTAAGTTCAAGCCTATCTGTGTTTATGCTTGGTAACAATTACACCATAAAAATTATATTAGCTATTCTCTAAATCTTTGAAGAAAAGAAAAACACCCAAGAAACTTGGAGATGGAAACCATAAACTCATCTTTTTTCAGCCCTGCCTGTCTTTTGAGTTAATGGTTCTACCAAAGAGTGTATACATAAAATATTAATTGAAAAGCATTGTTTACTATCACTTATTTATTTTTTGGACTAGTGCACTACTCACAGTATGTTAGGCAATCTTTGAACATCAATGAAAATGCTCAAAACAGGAAGCATCCTCATCACAATTGGCTAAAATGGGTTAATTAGTTAGAGTTAAAGTATTAGTGGAGTCATTTGCTTATTTAGTGCTAGCACTAAATGTTCATGTTCAACTTCAATTTCCGCAAAAGCTTGAGCTTAAGTTTCTAATTCAAGTTACTACCCAAATAACTTTGTCCTTCTTACTCTTTTAAACTGAGACCCACCATAAAGACTTCATAACCTAAGATGACAAACAACATACAAAGGATGCACAGACTGCATGTAACACAAAATATGGGGATTTTTTGTTTGTTTTTTTGAGGTGTTCCTAGGTACTTTAAGTCAAATTCCTTGTTAATGTAACTCTTCTGATGTCACTGCATTATGACATCAGATAATTTGTCTCTTAATTTAAAATATTTGCTATTTTATTTAGGCTTAGTCTTTCATTCTATCAATATATTGTCCAGCTTTCCTCATTCTGAGGCATAGTTATACTTTGAAAAGTTACCTCAGGGAAATAACACTGTGGCAGGGTGTCTCTCCAGGGGTGGCCGGCCAGCCTCTGGAGTCCCTGCTGCCCTTACTTTGTGGGTTGTCACCCTTTCTAGTCACCCACTGTACCTTGATGTTGATAATTTGTATTGAGGGAGGCTTCCCCCAGGCCTGCTAAACTGTTCTCCCAAGTAGCCACCAGGTGCATATGGTCTCTGCCTTATGGGCAAATTGCATAGCTCCGTTCCTTCCCTACACCATGCTCTATGCCTCACAGATGGCATTCTCATTGATGTTTTCTTTCACTTAAGTTCCCTTCTAGGGTTCCTGGACCCTTGCTGGTCCCACACTCTCAGCAGGCTCTGGACCCCTCCCTGGGTCTCGAGGAACCTCCTCCCCACTTAGTTCCTCCCCAGCCTCCAGACTGCTTCAGCTGTCTTCTCTGTGGTGGTGCTCCAGAGTTGCAGTCTTCCTGCTGAGGTGGTGTTCTCTCAGCAGGCTCCAGATGTTACTGCCAACTTCTCTGAGGCCCTAGTCTTATACCTGCCGGCTCCCCAGGTCAGCTGACCTCCCCCCTCCCCCCAGCTAGCCCTGGCTCACATCTGCCAGCAGCTTTGCAGGCTGCCTGGCCTCTTAAAGTGGCAGGCACCCCAAGTGCCCTGCCACAAGCACCTATTTATTTTCATGTCTACTGTTGTAATTATTCAGAATCCCATATGCTTGTTTTCTCAGCCAAAGTCAGATCCCACCCCCTACCTCCCACCAGACATGTTTTTTTTACCCTCAGCCCTGAAGGATCAGCACAGCTATGAGAAAGCAAGCTGGATGCAAAGATATGTCTTAGGATGGAATACAGGCTTTCTGTTGGGGCACTGCTACTCCAATAGAAGCACTGAGATGTACCTGTGGAACTCCACATCTGTCTGGGTAAAATTTAGCCTGCAGAATCCTTAGTACTGAAAAAAAAAAATCAAAAAGAAAAAGAGCCCATCTTAACATTGTCATTCTAGTGTTAATTTGCAGGACTGTCAAATAGGGGTGAAGTGCTACTGAGGAAATGTAATGATCCAGAAGTAACTGAGAGGTCACAAATGTGGGACCTCACATGGTCAGCTTTTATTCACTTTTCAGAAAAGAATGCTTGCCTCATTGGTCTACACTTGATATTAGCTCAGAGGATTTCTCTGATGCTTCTTACAGTTCATTCAGATCCAGTGCGACTTCATTTCTGCCCTACTAAATGCAGGCACCTTCCCCTTTTTGCGGATTTCTCTTAAGTGTTCATTTTGCGCTGGTTCTGCTAAGTTCCCTTTAAAGGTGTCCTATACCATGCACTGAGTTACAGTTCTTACAGCTATCTGTCTCTTGTATATGGCTTTTTTTACCTTCATATTTAATATTAATATGTTTCTCAACCATCATGTCAAATACACAATAGATCTTCAGACAAATTTTCTTGTACAAAGAGGATGGATCTAGTGGGGGGCCGTGGTGGTGTGGGTGCAAAGGTGCACAGTTGTTAGTCCAGAGGTCACAAGTTCAAGGCCAGAGCAGAAGCACCAATCATGGTCTGCTAAATACTTTAATACAAGAAGAAAGGAAGGAGTGACATGGTGAGTTAACTGCCTTTCACTCCTAATGCCATATAAATTATATTTTAAAATGACAAATTAAATCTGTCATGTGCATACAATTTCATAATTAATGTTATTGTATTAATGTTTTTAAATGTCAGAGCTATACCAAATGTTACATATGCTACATATTGTTAATATTTATTGCATTTTAAAATCAATTAAACTTACTAAAGGAAGTGGTTTCTCTGTAAAACTAAGTACACTGAACTTTTCTCACATATTAAATCTTTAGTGCATACATGTACACATTGTCATCATTGCACTATCATTGCCAGAGTGCTCCTTTCTGCAAGTTTTTCCTTTCAGTGAATATCCTCATTGTCTTCACTACAATACTCATGCTGCTTACTTTGTTGTAAATGTGTGAAGGAGCATGCCCATGTTAAGTGCCTGTGAGAAAATACAGCAGACAAATTGATGGGTTTTTCTAAATAAAACTAATTCATAAATATTTGATGTAGCAGCATTTAACAACCTCTCTTTAGAGACTTTGCTATTACTTCACTGCTGTTGAATATGTACCATACTATGAGTGCAATGATAATATTGCATACTAAAAATCTTGTGACAGATGTACACACACACACACACACACAGGGTTCTTAGGATTCCACCAAGTTCATACTGGGGAGAGGCAGGGAGAGACCTTGTTGTTTTTATAATGTATCACTAAAGTGACATAATGCATGTATAGACCACTTTGTAGAAACACTGTAAAAATACAAGAGGATATAATCCAGCAATGCTGAGCTATGCTGCCATCAGATTGCATAATATTGTTCCATGGCACTACAAATATTAATGTATAATTTGTTCAATACTGTTGAAGAATAAGTGTGCTTTAGGATGAAAGGCTTTAGGTAAGTTCAGTGTTATTAGAGTTATGAACTTACAAATAATTTATTGAGAGGTTAAATAGGACAGCGCTTTATCACATAGCAACTACTCAGCAGTAACTGCCTATATCCATGCTCTAACACAGCACTAAGAAGCAGCAAAACTGTTAAAGATTACTTGTCTTTCAGGTGTTAGGGCTAAGTAGCCATGTATTAGGTCTACTTAACCCCAGGATATGCGTATGCACTCGGGCAGTTCCTATGGAACACCTGATGTGCATAATGCCCTGATCCCCTTTACCTCACAGTAGAACTTGCATCTCACAGGGTGCATATACACTTGCAGTTCATGCAAAACAATAAACTCCAGAGCAGTTTGAGCCAGCGTGAACTGTTCCCAGGCACAGTGTTTACATGTGTGTATGGGACAGCAGCAATTTGAGCTGAGGTGGAGCAGGCCACCGGTGTGCTGGATTGACCAGGCACAGTTTACGTCTGCAGTCAACATCTACATATGTGTTGCAGCACAATGAATTACCCCGTGTAAGATACTACTGTCCCCAGAAGGTAAGTAAATGCAATGTTAGTTGAGCCAGTTTCAAAAGGAGGGCTGGAATGTGCTATGGACAAACAAAATGCATGTCTTCTTGGACCTGTCCTCAATTTTATTTCTTCTATATAAATTTTGGATGCATTCTTTTTCTACCCAAACATCCCTAGAAAGTGACAGCCCATGTAGCACTCTCTGTCCATCAGAGACTCCTCTCCAGCTGATGCCACCCACTCAACTATTTTTCTAGCTAATCCTGAGGACGTTAATGGTTTAGTGTCCCTTTGATCCAAGACTCAAGCCTTTTACCAGGAATTCTCTGATTGCTTGTTTGCAGTCCCCGTGGATTTGCATGTGCAAACAGCTGATCTTGGTCTTTAGCCTAAGACTTTTCTGCCAGAGAAATCATAGAACCTTGTTTTTTGTGAGCAATTCTTCCATTATCTCCAGGAGAGTCATTTCTGTTCTGAACCAGAAGATAACTCAACAGTTTCTGAAACTGCTGTGGGAGAGCAAAATGGCTTTAGCAGATTTGTTGAACAGTCATCTTAAAAAGTTGGGTTTTATTATATCTCTTCCTGCATCAAGAGTTTTGTTTACAAAAATGACATTTTTTCAGCTGGTTAGCATTTCAGTTTGTTAAGCTTGACATGGTATATTTTCTGGGTTTTTGGTTATAGCCGTGTTGGTCTAAGGACATAGGCATGCAAGGTTCTTTGAGTAGATGTAATATCTTTTATTGGACCAACTGAGTAGTTGGGGGGGAAAAGGTCTTAGCAAGCTTTTGGGTTTAGTCACCCTTCTTCAGGCATAGGGAGTCTCTGCCGGTCTGAGACTCCTAGGAGTGAGATAAGCTAAAGACGACATTGGACTTACAATGCAATACAACCTGCCTGACATCTGATTCACCAGGTACCTGCCTGACTTGACCTCTTACTCTTTTTTTCCCCCCCACCTTTTCTTCCTTCCCCTCCCCTACTTTTCCACCCTTTGTCTTCCTGTTTTCCAACTATTTCCTTTTTCATTGACGGTCTCTTTTTTTGCCCGGTTGTCACGGTGTGGGGCTTAGGAGCGGTCGTGATCCCTCTAGCACCCCCCTACCATGTCAATTAGGCAATCCAGCACCCTCTATCCTCGCCCACCATGTCTTTGCTGTTATATGGTTCAATAAGGGAGGCTGCCTTTTATCTCCTAATACACGGTATATGCTGAACTATCCCGTTCCATATGGGGTGACTCGGTACACCCCAGCCCTAAGGGCTATGCGTGCCTCCTACCTCCCCTTTAACATGCCCCAAGCCTCGCTGCTCATCCGGACGTTGTCAGGTCCTTCTCTTCTCTGCCCCTCGCCTGGCGCCCCCTGGGCTTGTCACGCAACCGACGCCCCTCTACTCATTAGCCCTATCGGGCTTACTGGTGGTGCTTTTACCCACTGGGGTCGGCAGCCTAAGCCTTTCCTGGTCCCTCTGGGTTCTTGTCAATAATAAAAAAAGTGTCTAATTAGGCTCAGGCGACCTAAGCCTTACCTGGCCTCTCTGGCCCTTTTGGGTCCTGTCAATGATGTATGTCCAGTTAGGCTCAGGCAGCCAGAGCCTTACCTGGCCCCTATGGGTTTCTATTACTGCGGAAACCCTCCGGAACACCTTCTAGGCTGCACCCCTCCTGGGGTGACTGTCAATCATACATGCCCCTCTTGGGGTTGCTTCTTGCTACCAGTGCCCCGCCTGGGGCCTCTCTTCAACACGTGCCCGCTCCCATGGCTTCTCGGCACCTTCCCCAGGCTCTATATGGCCACAGATTTGCCCTCACTGGGCTAGTCACCTTTACAGCACCCACCCTAGGCTTTCACTCATGTGGCTCCCACACCTGGAGCCCAACACAAGTCCCTACAGGCTTCACTCTGGTGGTAGGACCCTCAGGCAGGGTCCTCTGCCCTGCTCAGGTCTCTCACTATCACCCATGCAGGGCTACCCCCTGTGCCACCTAGGCACTGAACAGCTGTGCCATCCCAGTTACCACTCGTTTGCCCACACAGGGCACTGGGAACCCCCAAGCAACTGGGGAGCTCCCGTGAGGCCCCCTTGCACCCCTACAGACTCACCCAGTCCTCCAGTGTTAGCAATATCAAACAGGGAACACAAAAGCCATGAACCAACCAGCTGCAACACAACAATAAACCTTCTGGCTATAACATAAGGTCCAGGTCCCACCTGGCTTTCCAGTAAAGCCTCCTGGTCAGGGTTCTCTCCACCCACGCCATGATGCAGCTGCTCACTCTAGCAATCTGCTCACCTCAGCTCAACTCCCCTGCAGAGCTCAAGCTCCTGCTCCTGCAGCTGCCAGAAGAGAACTGCTAGCTGGGCTTCAGCCTGGGCTGTTTATAAAGGCCTGGTCCTGCCCCCTTCTGGTCACCTGACCAGCATGGTTGCCCCAGCAACCATCACCTGAGCTGCCCCCTGTGATTGGCAGCTGCCCTCATCCCTTCAGGAACAGGGCACCTGTGTTACCCTGTGACACTGGTATTATTACCATTGTAATGTTTCCCTTTGGCCTTTTTCCCCCCTGCTTGCTGCCCCCTCCCTTCCCTGCTTTACTTTTTTTTTCTAATTTCTACCTATGTATATTTTCGCTGACATCCTGTCACACTCATAGCTTCTTTCGTTCCTTGGAATCTCAGACCAGCAGAGACTCCCCATGCCTGAAGAAGGGTGACTGAACCCAAAAGCTTGCTAGGAACTTTTTTCCAACTACTCAGTTGGTCTAATAAAAGATATCACATCTACCCAAAGAACCTTGCCTGACATGGTGTGTTTGTCACTCAAGCATCTGACCCTACTGTCATCTTCCTCCTATGTTTGGTGTTTTTTAACCAGTGATAAATACTGTAGCCTTCTTTGCTTTCATCTCCCATTTGTAAAATGGGGGTGATATTTCTTAGGCTCTTTATGCCATCAATTTAAATTTTAAACTCTTTGAAGTGGGACTGACCACTTAGCATCTGTTTGTAGAGACTATAGACATATGTGTTAATGGCCTCAATCAAGTTGGGGCCCCCAAGAACTACTCTAATAAACTTCAGTACTTAATCATATTGAAACAGAAGCACTATCCTTTTAAAACAAAATAACTTTGGGCTTTCTCCTTTCATTGCTGTCATTATATGTCTTCTAAGGTACTCTGGGAACTATTATTATTACAAAATATGTAAATGTGCCAGGAACTGCATAGACCAGTAAGAAGTCTCAATCCCTGTCCCAAAGAGCTTAAATCCTTCAGGACAGAAGATATACATATACCAAATATTATTACTGAAGTACAGAAAGATACCTGAGATAACAAAATCTAAACCTGACTATTTGTGCAGGACCTGGATAGAAATCTATGCAGACACACGGCTTCATTTGAAAAAGCAATAGCTGAGAAAGTTCGATGTCAAGAAGATGTGAACCGAACCAGCAGAACTATTGAGCTAGCTAGCAGACTTGTCAAGGGACTCGAGGCAAGTAGGCTACTTCTTAATGCCGTTTCTACAATTAGTAATTACAATATTCCAAATATTTGTTAAGTATACGAGTTATTTTTTTTAAATCTTTAGTAGAATGCATAAAATACCTATGTGAGAGAGAAACTTAGAATCAGTATAGTAAAAGAAAACCCCCTAAAACATGCAAGAAGTTTACATGTAATACAGCCAAAATCTGAGAATGTGATCGGTGATGCCATGCATTTAATTAAAATTACATGCCATTACCTTGCTTGTATTTGTATGGCCACTGGGGAATGACAAAGTCACCACATTTACACAATTGTGAACACATTGTGACAGCCTGGGCAGTCTCTGGCTAATAAGCAGAGAGACTGAATAATCTTCTAGGTCAGAAATGAGTCGCATTATATCCACTCTCATTGCACCTAAATTTTAAATAAGTGGAATATGCCAATTAGATTGTTTTGTTTTGTTTTCTTTGCAAACCATTCATTTTAAAAACACAGGTGGTCACTGAGATTTTTTTGCAGGCAGGTGTAAACAGGTGTAAACAGATGCCCTGTCAATTTGCTAGTCAATTTCTAGAAAGCCACTCAAGTAAGTGGTAGTATATAATTAAGTTCCCCTCAGTTCACAGAGATAAAATTTTGACACACATCTTGACACAATATGTGAAATGTATTACATCCCCTATAGTAGATAATTTGATGCATCTTATATTCCTAAAATATTCCAGATCATTTTAAATAGATTTTTAAAAATACATTAAATTTTATTTGGATTCCCATAAAGTTTTGCTTTACTTAATCTCAAAGAACTCAACTCTCTTTTGACTAATGACTTCATTTCTACAAATCAATCCATAGAAGCCTGCAGTCAAATTAATTATGTTAGGTTGGACTACAGGAAAAGAGTTTTAACTTATTAAAGCTACCTGAAACAATTGAAATAGACCAGTTTTTTGTCATCTGCAACTAGTTAATTTCTCGTTGTTCATTTTAACTTCAGTGTTATTCAGAAACTTAAAGAATAACATTTAGTATTTGGCTTGTTCCAAACCAAAGTGTGCCATGTGTGTTGTTATGAGTTATTACCAGGGATCCTGATTTAAAAAAAAAAATTGCAAATTCTCTGATAAAACCACAAGTTCTCTGATATAAACCCCAGGATCTGCAATGAAATTGAAACACCATCCTATCTATCTATCTATATCTATATATCTATAGATACATATATCATGGTGTTTCTATATATATAGCTATATATTCTATAGATATATATAGGTATCAATTGCAAATAAAACATTGTGTTCAATTTTATAGCAATGTGGAAGCCTACCAGTACCTCAATAACAATAATAAAACAAATTTTAAAGACCTATAAAGGTTGGTATTTGATTTTGGGATTTTTATCATGGAAAATCAGAGCTCCCTCTACCCGCTTAGCTCACAGAACTCAGGTCCTGACCCCTGCAGCAATGCCCAAGCCCTGGCTGCTACCTGTGGGAGGCAGCAGATGCTTCAGCATAGCAGAGTGCGGAGCCCAGCTCCCCTTCCCCCACAGGCAGCATGGCTGGAGCGGAGCCCGCCAAGGGATGGGGACAGGCTGCCTGCTGCAGACTCTGGTGGGGTGAGGGGGGAATGGCTACACACACTCCTGAGGAGTAGGGAGACCCATCTGTGTGCAGGGCAGGGGCAGGCTGCCCACTGCAGGCTCAGGCTCCCCACCCTGCTGCCCTCTGCCAGGGCCTCCACAACCCAGTGGATGGGACCCAGCATGGCAGGCCAAGCAGGGCCAGGCAAGGAAGCTCCTTGCTGCTGCAGGCTCTGTGCTGCCCTGGCGATGCACCCCCTGCCCACTCCAGAAGAGCAAGGGGCACAACCCCACACTGCTGCCCCTGCTGCTGTTAGGCAGGGGACACCTTGCCAGGGCAACATGGGACTTGCAGCACGAGGGAGTTTCTCCACCCGGCCCCACTGTGCCCTGCCACGCTGAGTCACACCTGTTGGGCTGCAGAGGCCCTGGGGAGGGTGACAGGGTAGGGAGCCTGAGCCCACAGTGGGCAGCCCACCCCTGCCCCACACAGATCTGGGGGGCACAGGTCCCCCTGGCCCCCCCAGGAGTGTGTGCAGCAGCGGGAAGCCAGCCCTACCTCTCCCCTATTCCCTGGATGAGCCACCCAAGGCTCAGTCCCACTTCTCACCAGGGCTCTGCAGCTGTGCATGCCAGCCCCAGGTCCCAAGCCCCATGCATTGCTTAGCTGGGCAGCAGTTCCAGCCCCACCCCTGTCCATCTCTCTCCCTCCCTCACTAGGGGCCTCAATCTCCCCACCCTCCCCCCCAGACTTACCTGCTTTCCAAGCTGCCTGGCAGCTATGTGCATATACATGCACATGGCACCCTCTGCCTGACCACCTTCCTTCCACTTCCTTGCAGGCTGGAACTCTGTGAGCCCACAGAAAGCAAAAGCGAAAAATCCGCATGTTTCGTTGTTAAAATGAGAAATCCATGTTTTTCTCCATTTTTCCATGAGAAATGGAAAACCTGGATCCCTGGTTATTATCTACATAGGAGAGGTTTTTGTTGGACCCAGACAAAACTAAGACCACCGTAAGCTGGCAGAGTCTTACTATCTTGTGTAATCCCATCAAGTTCTGTTGGTCTATGCCCAGAGGTAGCAATGAAGTCTTGCTTTTAACAGTTTATATTGAATCCGGAAAGGGTTGTTTCTACAGGCTAAGGGTCATCTTTAGTAATGTTTTTATATAAGCTAAAGAAAAATATTTAAAAGGATTAATTGAGAATGTCAAGTCTTTTCCTCCAAGAATAAATTCTTTTTTACTAGAACAGGAGACAGTTAACTTCTGAAAAGCATCAAGACTGATGATTTTGTCTATATAGCATTGACCTGGAAGCTCAACCATTCAGACTAATAAATCAGGCAATTTATATTTAATCATTAACTAACTCCCGAGCTGAACAGCTGTTCAAAATTAGAAATGGGTCACCTCGGCCAGGATGACATTACAGGCAATCTATAATGCATTAGAATAAAATTATAGTGATTTTTAACTGTCTGGAAATTTATTACACTGCATGTTCCAACTCTTAAACCCTTGTTAGCCAATGTCACTAGTGATTTATGGTGGTTGGGTGGTATAGTAAAATTACTGAAGATTTAAATAGACGATCACTCTATGTTTAGTAAATCTTCAAATTTCAAAGCTATTTTGCAGAATGAGGTGGGTGCACTTTATTGTTTATGACTTACCAACTAGTGACAATAGGGAGAGATAATGGATAAATCAAAAGGCTTTCTTGTAAATTAATGGATTTATTGTCTGGTTGCCTTCAGTAAATGATTTAAGGAAGAATCTAATGAGTTCTGCAGAAAGTACTGCAAATCTAAAACACTTCAAATGAACAGTGCTAAATTTCAGAGGTAATTGTTAGTGATTTAAACAAAAACAGTCTCTATCCCACCATTTGTTGGCTGTCTTATACCTGAGACACAAACACTGTCACGCACATCAAGTTCTGCTTCGTGAGTTTGCATGGTGACATTTCAAAAGGATGTTCAACTAAGCATTTTGTTTTACATGAGAATATTTGAAGTGCCATTCACTGGGGACATAGCCACTTCACCTAAACACCGGTGGGGGGACCGCCAGCCCAGTAAAGGCCCTCTCTGACGTGACTGCAGTTGCCTCATCGATCAGTAGAGAGGAAAAGAAAAGTGGGGGAGAGGTAACTGCCTTGCCTGAACACCAGTGGGGGGACCGCCATCCCCCTCTCAGCAGCAGGGCACAAAACTTGGGTTTGGCCCTTGGGTGCAGCATGGTTCTGCCCTGGAAGTCTCTCTGACTGCCCTTTTGGAACCAAAGATAGGCATTTAGGGTCCTGAAAACCATGTTCCTGAAAATCTCTGTGAACATTTTTGAGTTCAAGTAGGGTTTTATGAATGTGGCACCTGGCCCCACCACCGGGCTGAGGCACCAAAAGTGTTTGCCCACCTGGATCAAATGGTCAGGCAACACGCTCACAATGACCCCTTACAGACTTTCGGGCCGCGCCAGGGAGCCCATGTCAACCGCTTGCAACACAGGAGAGCAAAATTTTTCTAAGACCCATGGCAGACACAAGGTCAACCAGTTCTCCCACAGGCTCCTGGAACTGCCTCCCAACCTGGCACTCCGGATCGGTCCCCTTCCGGACCTCCAGGTTGACATGGCCTCGTGGAGGGCTGCCCAGTCCCCTGCTGCTCCGGCCCAGGCCAGCCGCCACCTGGAGGGGTCGCTGGGCGCCGACCCCGGGGCCCCACGTACCTGCTGGGACCCTTCAAGATGGCCTCGGCCTGGCCGGCGCTCAGGCAGGTCACCAGGGTGAAGCCAGAATTGTGGCCAAGCCCCTGGAACTGTCACCCAGCCTGGTCCACCGGATTGGTCCCCTTCCAGACCTCCGGGTTGACACGGCCTCGTGTAGGGCTGCCCTGGCCCCGGCTTCCCCGGCCTGGGTCAGGCGCCACCTGGAGGCATCACTGGGCACCATAAGTCCAGCTAGCCCAGTGTCCTGTCTCTCATACTTGCAGAGCATGAATGCTGAGGAAGAGGGTAAAGATGGGTATATCCAGAGTCTTCCACCGCTTGCTCGTCTCCCATTGCAGCTTCCATCATTTAGAGGTTTAGCAAATTCTGATTCAGAGACTGCACTCAGAGACTGCCACGTTCAACGCTGATGGATCTTGCCTCCAGGAATTTGCCCAATCCTCTTTTGAACTGGGTTAAGCTACCAGCTCCACAACATCTTATGGCAATGAGTTCCACAGGTTAATTTCATGCAGCATGAAAAACAACGTTCTCTTATTTTAGATAAAAATACTTAGAATCTTTTTCTGGATAATTTGGATTTACATATTTAAAGCAGAAATGATTAGAAATGGAAAATCTGACTTTTATCTTCGTGGAACTCATGTTCTACATAATGTCAAATTTTAACAATTGAAGTGAGCATTTCTGATCTGTTGCCACTAAATTGAAAATACTTCGTAAACAACCAATGTTCAGTTAACATATTTTTCTAGTTATAAGTGTCCCTGTATGTTTCAGGTTTTCAGGTTCAATTTGACAAAAAACAACATTTCCCCCAAATATAAATTGATATTTCTGTGATGGTTAACTAAAAATTGGGCACTGTGGTGTGACTGAGAGTCCAGTCATAGGTCAGCCCTTTGTAATTTGCTGTAGATATCAGGAAATCCAGACTGTACAAGAATACATGCATAAAATGGACCAAAAGTGCCCTGACACCATCCCTTTGCTCTTTCAGCCCCAAGACTATCATCTGAGTACTTGCATCTGTTACCTTTTACGGGACCGCTGTGCCATAAAGAAAGAGTCAGTCTCTTAATAGCCTTGCTTTATGTTAACTTTTCTGCCAACTTCAAGTTTAAAGCTATGATTAATATGTTTGTTTATGACATTTTATAATTGTGGTTTGCAGTCTGAAAACATTCGTTGGAGCCAGTCTATTAAACACTTGGAAGCACAAGAAAAGACATTATGTGGTGACGTCCTGTTAACAGCAGCATTTGTGTCTTATGTTGGATCCTTTATGAAACAGTATCGTCAAGAACTGGTAGAGCATCTGTGGATCCCTTTCCTTAGATCACAGGAGGTAAAACACCTTGTAGGAAATGGCAGTGCATGCTTGAAGCTTAAAACCCCCCAATTGAAGACTTAAGAGTACAGTTCTGTGCTTAAGTAACTAAAACAACTTTGCAGAGTTGGCATACGAGACACATACACCTTTCAGCAAAAACGTTTTTCTCAGATTGTAGGTACTGATTTTTTTGTTGTTTATTTGTTTTTCTACTTGGGATATGCACACTTGAGTGAGTTCCTTTTCCTTTCCTACATCATCTGTCGTAGGCCAAATTACCTATGTAATAGCAGCTATTACTGATTGTGATGTGTAAAGATAAACTCTGCTTAACTTTCAGGTTCCTAGAAGAGTCTGTAAGGATGGCAGCTAGAGGCATTTTACTTGTAAAATGAATATTTGATAGGAGTCTTTGATATAATATACATAGAGCCTTAAAATACATCTCCCGGCACCCAGCAGTTCATAAAACATGGCCATAAATTGATCTCTCTTGCTTACTGAGTTTGTCACACAACTTTTTAAAGGAGCAAGATGCAACATGCAAGCATCTGAACCCCTGGATGGCTTTCTTGTCTATATCACTTTAATCTTAAAAGCCCTGTATCGCTCTACCTATGTCTATTTTTACTCCCCTGCAAAGCTTTGTGTTGATTCCATCCCCTCCACTCTGTGAATGCTGCCTAACTTTGTCTGTCTACTTTGCTTTGTGACCCAAATCACTGTAATAACTTGGCACCTCACACTTCTTAAAGCATTTTACCTTGCATCTTCCAAGGAAAGAAGGGAAGTGGTATCCCTATTTTTAAAATGGATAACTAAGGCACAGAGTAGATTAACTGGTGCCAAGCAAACATTGGAGGTATATGACTAAGCTGTCCTGGTTTCCTGCATCCATGGGTCCAGTGTTCTAGCCACTGGGATGTCCTCCTACCCTCATAAGAACATAAAAACTGTCATTTACTGGATCAGACTCTAGGTCCATCTTGCCCAGTATCCATGGGTATGTATCTGGTGCACTTCACAGATGTCTTGTCTCTTCTGTGAGCAGAGGGAGATCTTGGCACACAGCTGCCTAGAGTGCATCAGGCTATAGCCCCTTCACTGCTTCCTCCAGAACCTCTCACTGAGGTTCTGGCTGCATTATTCCCCTCACCTTTTTGTTTATGCACTCCCCATCCACTTATTTCACTGTACCTGGGTGGGGCAGTCCCCAGTAACTGCACGGCCACTTCCCTATGCCTGGTCTGATCCTGTTGCCAAGCATAGTTTCACTGAGCAGTATCCATGGACTCCTTGAACTCATTCAAAGGCCTATGGACACTGTCTGATGTGCTTTGCTCAGTGTTCCCTCCCTTTGCTCCCCTTGGTGAATTCGTTTTAAATCTACACCCTCAATCCCTTCCCTTTTTATATTTTGTTTTGTCCCAAGGAATCATTTGCTTACTCAGCGGTCTTCCTTCTAAGGGAGGCTTACAGCGTTTCTTAGTCGTCCTTAGCCCACAGTCCCTTAAACAACAAATAGGCCTGTGTCACATAGTGGCAGAGAGTGGATGATGAAAAGGAAAGTGAACAGGGTATGACCAGAGGTTTTTCTACCGTTCATCTTTTAGATTTGTGATCACTACTGTGTATGATCTCCCAGTCTCTGCTGAAAGACCTGATCTGTCCACATTGAAGTGCCTCTTAAAAACCTACTTCCACTTTGCTATCTATATTTGTTTAAAAACTGTATAAATTATCTATTTTATTTCCTTTCTTCAGACATCTTTGTACTTACTTGTCTTTAGATAACATTTCCATGAAGCTACAAACATCTTTAGCTCATTGGAAGGCCCTTAGAATCTGGTGACCATTACCATGAAAAATCATCATCTTCAGAGTACAGTTTTTTAATAGATGCTTTCACTGAAAGGCAGCTGGCAAAATTGCTTGTTTCAGTTTTGACAATTCTCCCAGTGTGAGAGAGAGATATGATTAATAAATTCTGTTTTAAAAATATAGTGAGGTCCTTGCTAAATGCTCTTCTTTCTAAAGGCCAATAGTGAAGGTAGTGCACTCTCTTAGTTTTGTACAGGTATGGGAACAAAAGATACAATTGTGCATTAAAATGCATACCTTCCTTTGTCACAGAACACTAACACCACCACAAAGTTGTATCAGCTATGCAGACCTATTTATTTCAGCTCTCTAACTTAAAGAGACTGCTTGTTTTATGGCCTATCAGTAAAAGAATTTTATTCTTAGTCGTCCTAAGTGTTTAAATAAATGCGTTTATCTGCTATCTGTCTATATACACTCATAGGTATGTCTGCTGTATGCAGGGAAGTGTACACATACCGATGTGTTTGTATTTTGAGTGCATTGGTTACATGGTAGTTTACATTGTGAAGTTGGCAGCTATGTGATTAGAATCATGATTTAGGCCATTTTAAACAAATACATCCTTTGTTACAAAACAGAAACAGTTTTGTCTAACAACAAAATTGTTGTCACAGTAACTAAACTGGAGATATGGTGCCTTCCATCTTGGTGTTAATTTTGTACAAATTTGACTCACCTAAAATACATGCAGTTATTTCTTGAGTAAATAACTACCAAAATGACATGCTTCTTGATCTGACTCTATGCTTTTAAAAAGAAACTGAAGTATTAATTCAACACCTAGATATTGTATATATGGTAGGGAGGAATAGTATGCTAAAAATCACAATGCGAAGACAACTTTGGAGTGGTTAGGGAATTAGAAGGCTTAGATCGATGGTTTTCAGACTGTTCTGTGGAGCACTGGGGTTCCACAGGAGGTCGTCAGGGGGTCATCAGAGATTGGGGGTAATGGAAAGGCAGGCCAGGGAGCTCCATGCCAACTCACATGGTCCATGGAGCCAGTGGAAGGGGTTCTATGGCAGAAGAAGTGATATGAAAGAATTCAGTGATTTGGGTAAGTTTGAAAACCACTGGCTTATAGGATTGATAATGTGGAGTAGTTCTCATCTAACTTAGAGTTTTGACATTCAGATCAGGCTGGTATTCACCAAAAATAAAAACCTGAGATAAAATTGTAAGTTGATGGAATCAGTAGGAATTTCACATTTTTTCACCAGCCATAGAGTATACTGCCTATTTGGAGGTTTCCTTAAAATACTTGGAATTTTTTAATTTAATTGTTCTTCCTATCCTTTTTTTGTCTCTCACTGCATCTATAGCACCACTGCACACACCTTCACTAAGTACTGTTTTGAGATTTCTGATTTTATTAAAACACACAATGGCAGAATAACAGTTAGAGAAAGTGTGACTACTTGCTGGTGCTTTGACTTAAATGAAGTGCACTGGAAACCACAATCCAATTTACAGTGAAGAAGTGTCCATATAACAAAAGAACATTGTTATGCTTGATTTGTTACCTAGTTGGCTGCCTCTGCAGAGAACAGATATATATGGGGAATCTTATGTAGTAGATGAGCTCTTAAGAAAGCTGGTGTGAGAATCCTGTTATGCAGCTACCTATGTTGCACATAATCTGTAAAGAAACAGTAAACTTTTTTCTCTAGAAAATCTTTATTCTCTGCCCATTATGTACTATTCATGATCACTATATCTGTACCAATATAATCTGCTCTAAAGGTTAACACTATATATGCATCAGTTTGTGATATACAACATGTACTTTCTTTTAACAAAATCATAGTTTTTGAAGTTGGTTTCTTAAAAGACTATTCCATTTACACTAGTCCCATGAAATAGTGTTTGTCTTCTACACATTACATATTCTGATGCTTCTGTTGACATCTGATAGTCTACAGGGCCTTGCCTTCGTTTCCATACAATATACATCTGTTTCTAGTGACCCTTGTTACCTTGTGCCTCACACAGAGTCTCATCTCGCTATTTTGTAACCTTGCTAGATCATTATATTCCACTCTGATTCAAAGGTTCCTATTCCAATAACTGAAGGCCTGGACCTGATTGCCATGTTGACTGATGATGCTACAATTGCAGCATGGAATAACGAAGGCCTACCTGGTGATAGAATGTCAGCAGAAAATGCTGCTATTCTAACGAACTGTGAGCGCTGGCCTCTGATCATAGATCCGCAGCAACAAGGAATTAAATGGATAAAGAATAAATATGGAACTGACCTTAAAGTCATACATCTAGGACAGAAAGGGTATGTGTAGACTGAAGAATTTGCTTTCCCATTTCACTGTTTTAAAGTTTATCCTAATTTTTACCAGGGCTTTGGTTTATTGTGATGTATTCTCTTTTAAATGTGAAGCATTACATTACTGCTGCCTATTTTTTCATAGTATCATTTTCCACTTAAAAAGCTCTACTTTTTCTGCTGTGTTGTTTTCAAGTTAGAGAAAAAATATAGATTGATATGCATTCCACAAGATAGTAAAATCAGTTTTTCCAAAACTAAGATCCTAACATACTGGCTTTTGTTCAGAGTCCTGATTACAGTACAACTTAGCCAATAGGATGGCGACATATATGTAGCCATTGCAGAGTGAGAGATTCAGTCTAATGTTTTCACAAATGACTTTAGCCAATATTAGGTATTCTCCTGGTTATCAAAGATGTTTTGAATTCTAATAGTGAAGTTTAAATTGCATTTAAATGGGTATCACTCCTTTGGAATGGATCAGATTTATCCCTTCTCAAGATGATTCTGATTTATGGAGAGGGTTGTAGTAGGTTTTCAGCTGAATGTTATTTTTCATGCTACCATGTGGCTCTCTAATAACTTTATAAACCTTTGAAGACTGTTATCATCAAAGAGACTTCGTTTTATTGATATCCAGGAACAGCAGGCATTTGCATAGCCTAGAACAGCATGTGGTCTCAATAATACCACTTTTTAAAACCTCTGAATCAGTGAGGAGCTTTTCAGCTCGCTGTCTGCTTTTCAGCATTTTTCTCTTCCTCCTTGGGTGCATCTACAAGTGCCATTAATGCGAAGCAATAAACTGCAGAGGTGATTGATCTGCAGTTTATTGCTCACGGGAAGCTCCTGGGCATGCCATTTACACACTTAGGACCACAGCACATTGAGCTGAGTGGCAGCAGCCCCAGCTGTCAGGGAGTCTGAGTGGGTCAGCCTGTCAGCCCGGGACTGCTCCAACTGGGCTCAGTATGCTGCAGACAGGCTGGCTGGGGCACGAGCATGCTTCAGCAGACAGCCCCCACACTGAAGCATCCTCATGCCCCAGCCAGCTGGGTCAGCTTCTACATGTGTGTTGCTGCGTATGAAAATACTCTGCAGCAGGGTAGTGCTTGTATTAGTTTTGTGCACCCTAACAGGTGCACACATATAGATGTTTAGACATTTAATGGGCAGTTAATTAGTCAAATGCACAGTAAACATCTCACATAGACACACCTCTTGACTTCTTTTACTTGACTATTATATGACCTGCTGCCTGTGATTTCTAGGGTCTGGACTCAGGGAGGTCTCTTCCAGACCCGAGTTCCTCTGTGTCAGTCTCTTTGCCATATCTACCTTGCAGTCACATTGGCTGCTTACAGACATCGGGGAAAAAAACCAGTGCTTTAAGCTTGGTGCACCCCCACAGCAAGCACAGAGCACACCCAGACAAAGCATTGCATTAGCTGGACTCACTATGTATCTAAGAAATTCTCTTATTTCTAACTATTTATAAAATCTCATTAGGATAGGATTTTTAAAAGAGACAAAGACAGACTTGTATTTTCAGTTAGTATTTCTTTTCCTAACAGAAGAACCTTGGCTGCTTGCAGACATTAAAAAAAGCCAACACACCCACAATGGTGCTTTAAACTCAGTGCACCTCTGTGCCAAGCTCAGCACATGCCCAGAACAGGCAACCTGTTACTTCAACCCAGTTTGCCCAACATCTGTATAGATCAGGCACTTCAGTGGGGCTTTTTGACACTTGTATCAAAAGCTGACACTGGGGAGCCAGGTTAAACTAATGCTGCTTCTTCCAGTAAAGTGCTGTTGTATTTTTTTTCCATGTCTGTCAGTGCCTAATATGCCTCTTTATACTTGGCTTTGAAGACCTAGCCCACTATGTGTTACCCTCGCTATGGATTACAGTTCTTCCAGGAGCCTGTATGAGTTCTAATACCACTTTCAAGGCAGCATGACATTTATAAATAATGGACCCAGCAAGGCATGCTAAAATCTCCTAACATTTATTTTGCGGCATTCCATCCTACACTTGTTTATAATGTTTATATAAAGACTTGGAAACTCCTTCAGGCAGAGACCTGGTCTTCTTATTTCATTAAAAAAATTAGAATGCCTTTTTATATGAGTAGAAAATAAAGCACAGAAGTAGACTATTACTCAAAACCACTAAAATATTAACTATTAGGAGATATATCTGTGTGTAATATGACAGGTTATAACTGAGCCCTTAAACAAATATTTTCTCCAGTTTATAATATATGTCACAGATGCAGCTTATTACATAATTAGAAAACTGTCTTATTCCTGGATTTTATTTTCATACTAAGGTTTCTGAAAACCATTGAAAGAGCTTTGGCCTGTGGAGACACCGTCCTAATTGAAAACTTGGGTGAAACAATAGATCCAGTACTTGATCATCTACTTGGAAGAAACACAACTAAAAAGGGGAGGTAAGTATTTTTGAATGATCAGGATTTTTACATGAGGCTTAGTGCCACGTTATTCCTATTGTTTTTTCTGTTCCTTATCAGCTCAAAGCTTGGTATACAACTATTAAAAAAAAGAGAGAGAGAGGTACTGGTTTACAACTGGTAATGAATCCATATCAAAAATTGAGAACCTGGGTATAAACACCTCAAATTTTTTATGATTTCAAAATGTAGAACTACTGATTTTTCCTGTCTTCAAGGCTACCCATGCAATCTTATACAAACTTTGCTATAAATTCTCTCTTTTTTACTAGTAAAAACTGGAAAAAAATAAGTGCAGAGGCATCTGAAATTGCGGGAGGTGGGGGGGAGAGTAAATCAATTTCTGTGAACATTTACAAATTTTTTATTTTTGGAAAATGACTTTCCACTTTTAGTGACTCTCATATGTTCAGAAGAGCATTTATACTGTAACCTATATGTAAAGCAAATATTCTTATTATGGTTGACATATTATAACAATGTGATAAATCAGAAGAAATTAATGAAAAAATAATTGTTCTACCACAACATAATGTATTTATGGCAAATTCTTACTGGCTTTACATTATTTTTCCTCTCTCTTAATGTAGTAAATGTCTTACCCTTAGATAATAGCTGGTCCCAAAGACCAATTAAAATAAATAAATGCTTTTTTATCTAGTTCTGTGGGCTTTGGTCCAGGAAAATTCAGTTTGTCATGACTGACAAAAAAGGAAAATGTCTTTGTGAGAATCTTTCATTTTGGGAGTGAGAGACAAAATGATTCACCTGACCTGGAACAAAAGATTATGTTTCCATTTCAGTCATTTGTAACAAAGCCAAATTCATGAAAGAGAGAGGCTCAACTTCAGTGAGGCAGAGTGTTCATGTGCCAGTTTTACCTATTGCTCTGCAGTCGGGACACTCAGCAAGGCTGCAGAAGATTCAGGGTTCAATTTTTTTCCACTGCCTGGGGGCACCTAAACCTACATCTCCCACTGATATATTATAACTGATATTCTGGTACAGGGGTGGGCAAAATACGGCCCACAAGCCGGATCTGGCCCGCGAGGCCGTTCTGTCTGGTCCGCAGGGCCCCTAAAAAAATTCGGAAAATTAATATTTCTCTGCCCTTGGTTCCTGTCAGAAATGACCCCGGGGAAGCCCAGTGGGCTCCAACAACAGCGGGGTCCAGTCTGCCCCACCCCCTAGCCGGAAGCCCCAGCTGAGGTTTCTGGCCTGGGAGCATGTGGCTGCCCTGGCACAGGAAGCTCAGGTAAGTGGGGGGTTGGGACCCTGGGCAGGGAATGAGTGCGGCGGGGGGGGAGAAGCGGTCCCTCCCCACCCCACGCCTGATGCCCTGCACTGCAGCTGCTTGCAGCCCACGTGGGGCTGCCTGTGCCTGCTCTGGACAGCCCTATGCAGGCTGCAAGTGCCTGCAGCATGGGGCAACAGCCGTGGGGTGGGGGAGGAGCCGCTTCCCCCCCCCACACACACACACTCAGCTTTTCCCTGGGCTCCTTCCCTACATGGAGAAAAGTGGTCCCTCGCCCACCCGGTGCCCTGCGCTGCAGGCACTTGCAGCCTGTGCAGGGCTGTCTGGAGCAGGCACAGGCAGCCTGTGAGTGCAGGGCACCAGGCCTGGGGCAGGGAGGGGTTGCTTTCTCCACACACCCCATGCGCTCAGCACCACCTTGTAACCCAGCTCCCCTGGCAGGCTGGCAATGGGGCGGTTACAAGCTGGTGCTGAGCATGGGGAAAAGTGGCCCCTTGCCTGCCCCATGGCCAGCACCCCGCACTGCAGCCACTCGCAGCCCACGCGGGGCTGTCCAGAGTAGGCACAAGCAGCCCCAGGCAGGCTGCGAGCTCTGCAGCATGGAGCACCAGTCATGGGGCAGGTGAGGGGCCACTTTTCCCCATGGTCAGCACCAGCTTCTTCCCTGCTGGCAAGCAGGGGGTTGGGGCTGTGTGCTGCCCCCTGCCTGTACTGTGGGACTGGGGGGGCACTGGGTGTGAGTGGGTGGGGGGCCAGTGGGAGCACATTGACCGCACCGGTGTCCCGGGGCCAGTGCTGGTGGGGCCCAGTGCAGGGTGGCAGGAGTACAGGGTCCCAGCTGGCAGGGGCTCCATGGAGCCGGGCCAGCTCCCCACACCCTGCTGGTGCAGCCCAGCCCAACTCCACGGACCCCTGCCAGCCTACACCCCACTTTGATCCCCACCGGTGTTGGCCCTGGATCATTGGTCCCAAGATGGTGACCGAGGGGCAGGGCACCTGTCAAGGGGTGGGGCTACCCATGCAGCCTTTAACAGTCTGTAAAAACTGGGTAAGCGGCCCTCCGCTCAAAATAATTGCCCGCCCCTGTTCTGTTGGGTAGTTTTCTCAGTCTTTCATGTTGAAGCTGTTCCAGTTTGTATTTCTGGGTATAACAAACTATATGAAACAAGGACTGAAACCCAGGTGTTCAGTTTTTCAAAAGAATACCCTAACTTCCTAGATATAGAGATTATCCTAGTTTCTCTCTGGTATAACATATGTTTAAGAACTTCATATAAAATAACACCTGTGACTAGAGCTGGAAAAAACCCAACGCAGAATAACATGTAGCCTTGTGATTAGGGTTTGGGTGATACAGATCCAAATTCCAGCTCTGAATCAATCAGAGGGGGAGAGCCTTTAAACCCATATCTTCCACCTTTCAGAAGAGTACTCTAACCAGTGTGCCCAGGCATTAAGGAGACAGTGATCTTCTTCTCTTCTTTTTCCTTCACTTTGCAAATCTAACTCTTTTTTTTTTCAAACTGAATTTTTAGCAAACTGTTTACTTAAAAATTTGCTTAAGTTTAATTAGGATACCTCTAAACATAGGCTTTCAAGAGCTTGGGATGAAATTGTAGAGGGGCCATGGTGGGGAACTTATACTGCTACCCATGCTGGGGGCAATTAGTGAAGATCCATCTCTAGTGCCTGTATCATTTGAGTATGTGACCAGTGGTCAGATTTCAGTGTCTGCAAACACTGTGAGCAGACTGGAAAGAAATGTTTAGTCTGGTTATGTCAGTGTACACCTAAAATGAGTATTATCAACTGGTTCATTCTGGGGGCTCAAACTTGGCCCCACAAATTTCTCTCTTATCAGAGGTGAATTTTTGTTCTTTCCTTAGACTAGGAAATTCTTTGCTGCTGTTTTACAAAAGAAAAATACCTTCAGTTCTGAGAGTAAAAGAGATACAATACTGAAGACACACTCTTATCACATGTGCCAGGGGCTTTTTAAATTCTTTTTGCATAGCCAGTATTGCCATACAGAAGGAACTGCTTTCATATGTACTTCAAGAAGTTATGGCCAGTTAAGTAGGCTGGCTTTATTAGCTCCAAATTAAGGGAGACAATGCATCTGTTACTCGCATTTGCCAAAATACATGTCTGTTATTGTCAAGTTATACTCAACTTTTCTCCTTTTTATATATATATTACTCAACTTTTCTCCTTTATATATACACACAAATATATTATCCCCTTTCTTGTAAGCCACCATAAGCCTTCAATGGGAGGGGTGGCGTATGAGTTGAATGAATGAATAAATAAAAGCCATGTGCTTAGTGCCTGCACACAAAAATGATAGGATTTACAAGAGTTCAAATCCTTTTTGAACCCACAACTGGTTTAAGACTAACAACATTTTATACAAAGCAAAACATTGCCCTGTGCTTTCCACCCTTAAAATGCTGTGTTTTCTTTTTCATTGTAAATAACTCAACTCTCTTAGGCTCCCTCGAACTAGTTAATTCTGCAATTACTCTAAGACCAGTTACACATGCAAAGTAGCTGTCACGCCATGGAAAGCTCTAACCAGTCCTAAAGTTAAATCTTGAAAATATGTGCTAACATTATAGCTTGTTGCTATTGAGCTTTAATTTGCACATGTAATGGGGGCTCCCAGCCATAGGGCTGCATCATGCCTAGCCGGTGCTGGGAGTCCTGCAACCAAGGAGACAGTCAGCCCCAGTAGCTGCTGACTCTGGGTCACAGCACCACAGGGACCGAGTCCCACAGCTATGGACACTGGATCCCGGCAGCATGGGTCCCAACAACTGGGTCCTGGCCTCCTGGTGCCAAGACCCAGTTGGGTGCCAGCAACCGCTTGGCAGGGCTGCAGTCTTCCAGTCCTGGGCATGCACAGAGCTCCCAGGGCTGGAAGATCACAATTTCTATGGTCTTCCAGCCTCAGGAAGTGTATGAAACTCCAAGGGAGGGAGACTGCAGCAGCTGCATCTTCCAGCTGCAAAGGTGCATGAGGCACCTCTGCAGCTGGGTGCCCCTCAACTGATGAAACCATTAATGCTCAACTGAGGGGGATCCCAGCTACAGGAGTTTGCTTCTTACCACTACACTGGCAGTAAAGTGCAATGGGATCTAATGCATGCATTAACCCCATTGCACCTTTCCTTTCGTATGTAGAGGAGCCCTCTGACCCACACTAAATACCCAAAGTTTGCTAAGTATGTGCTTGTAAAAGTAAGATAATGTGTGGCCTGATTTTGTTTACACTTACATCAGTATAAATCTGCAGTAACTCCACTGAGAATTGGGTTCCATGCTTTTGAAGTCTTATTGGCTAATTTTGGACATGATTCAAGAACACTAGTAGGAAGAGGTATGATAAAAATGATAGGAGTCACAGCAATATCATTGCACAGTTACCCTGCAAAGGCTTCTACACAGCAGAACAGAGGTGCATACACATGTCCACACACTCATCATTTTAATATCAAGTGACCAATCTAAGAGTTCTTTGCAAGTGCAAATAAAAGTTCCTCCAGTTAATATTTAATATTTTTGTATGGCCTTCTGTTCACTGCATGTTGAAAGATATACCACATTTTCATCCTGGAGCAGTGGAAATATACAGCCCTTCTCTACCAAGTGAACTGGGTTTTCATCATTCTGGGTTTTTGTATTACTATTATTTTAGTAATTTGTATTAGGCATTTTTGTTTTTCTCCTAATAAAGGAAGACTAGAAAGATGCTTGTGATAGATAAGGTACAGTCTAACAGTTGAAGTTCATTAATAATTGGAATGTTGTAGAGTATGAAGTAATGAATACTAATTACTCCTTTCATGTCTGACAGCACCCTGTGGACCAATACATCAGCCCAGACTTTAATTTGGTTCTAGTAATGGTTTCATCAATAGTACATTAATTCTGTGTTTGAAAAGATATACAGTTGAACCTGACCCACACAGTAGATACCACTGTCATAAAATGGCCACATACTGACAACAACTGGATAATTACAAATAATTAAATCCACTGAACTTCAGACAATCCTAATTTTAAGTAAAATATATCTTATGATATCAATCGACAGAAAGCATAGCCAGGGAAATTTATCAACTTGAACTTCTTCTAAAGCAAATTTACTAGCTTGCATACTAGAAAATGTGCTGATCTGTGAACAACTTCATAAAATTATATCCCCCTAGTTTACTGAGTTTAAGTCTTGGACATGGTATATTACCAGCTAATGATGGCGTTTCTGACTGAAGACTGCAGTAGAACTTCTCAACATCAGACAACCTTGCATAAATATTGCTCTTCTATTACCTGAGTGATTATACAGTGGGAGCTGTGCATAGTCAGTATTTCTCAAAACCAGTCTTAGGTTCTTAAAAACAGATTTAGGATCTCAACTTTAGATACCCAAGGTTAAAAATATGGGTGTCACATTTATTTTTTGTTGCCGGAGAACTACTTTAACAGAGAATATGCTTGGGAATATGATCTCTTGTTTTCACAGACAGTTTTTTTCGAACTATTATGTATGGGTTACAATGTAGAAAAAGCTGAGAATTTTATAAATTCACACCACTTGGAGCAGCTCAGATTTCCTTATTGTTTCTTTGATTGCAGCAGGATAAAAGGAGTAAAACATAATCAAAACTTTGCTGATAACATAAGCAGAAATAAGTCTAGATGCATGCACTTGAGTCCATCACAGCAGTAAGGAGTAAAATGATGCCATTTTTGTATAGTTGATTTTTTTTTTTTTTTTTGACAATAGCCTACTCTAAGAGAAATGGCAACCATTAAATAATCGGCTGAGAACAGCAATTCAAGATGATTTAACGTTTTCATAAGTCTTCATTCCCCTCTCCCCTCCCCTCCCCCCTCCACATTGTAGAGATCATTTGTATCCTGGTATCTATCATAAGCATCACTTTCTATAGGTCAATGTCATTTCAACTTGAAAGACTGGTATAAACACCTGAGGTGATAGAGGGACAGATTCATTGTTTATTAGGTCCCCAGTTGGGTCCACTTGAGTAGCTACTTATGCTTGCTCAGAGACTATGCATGTGGGCAAAGGACCATTCATGTGGATCCAATTGCAGGACTGGGGCACTCTGAAGTACAAATTGTACTTTAAGATAGCTCAAGGTTTGAGTGTTGTATACAAGCCTAGTGTTCATCTGGTCACATTTTTTCCATTCATTTGAGACTTGACTGTTACAGTTTTGTGTAAAGCCAAGATAATTAACTCAGTTTCTACACACAAATAGCCTTCCTCACTTTGCACATCTTTCCAGCTGGGAAACGTTAAGGCAGAATTTTTCTTCACTAAACTAGTTTGACCAACTTGTACAGTTTGCCTGCTGAGATTGCTAAGTAACAGCTCCACTCTATGCTTGTTTGCACCTGATTTGTTCAGCTTTTCTCTCTGGGTTAGTGGCTGGATTTCACAAGCCTGATGCAGAAGCTTTTAATTTTAAACAGCAGGGTTTGGAATAAGGCTCCATTGAAGTGTTTCTTTTTTCCCTTTGAAGTAGGAAAATATTGTTTCGCCTAGCATTCTTGTCCAAAAAAAATCTGCCTAGCAGTGCTCTTCATTTTGACTGAGCTGCTCCTAAATGCCTATTAGCTGGAACCTGTCATATTTTCTGCCATGTAGAGATGCTATTCTTCAGTGGAAACTGTGCACCCTGAAATATTGACCTTTTTAATTGTTATGTTGTTAATTTCTTAATTCTAGATTCTTAAACATGTTCCTACTATACTACTTCTCATTTTGAGTACTTCACATCCTTGTCAGCATCCTACTTCTGGGGTTCTGGACATAATCCTGCCTTTTCACTTGAGAAATGGAAGTGAAAGGCATTTCCTTTGCAGATTTACTTAGCTGGTGGTAATTGGTCTTCAATAAGTGAAGTTTCAGCTTCCAGAACTTTCAGAGTATCTGCCAGTGCAAGAGATTGTCTTCCTGAAAGTGGGTTGTTATGAGCATCATCCAAACTGCCTCCACTTCTGTCCTTCTCTTTTGATTCGAGAACCTTTGATCACTTTTGTGTTCAACTGGAAGAAAATAATGGAGTGTTGCTTTGTGTCTGGGGTCCTCTGGGAGAGAGAGTAGAAGGAAAGTGTAGCAGACAGGGTCCCAGTCCCTGCCATGCTCTCGCAGGACTGGCCATGCCAGCCAGGAACTCATCTGCCCGGATATGAACATGTGGGTCATCTCTGGAGCACAGGGAACCATAGCTGCCAGCAGTCCCAGGAGCATGAGAACATGTGCTTTCTGATTAGCCCACAGTGGGAAGTGGGCAATTTAAAAGGAGGACACTGACAGAACTTGGTGTTTGGTATACCCAGTGTGGGAAAATTTCACAGGAGCCTGCAGGAGGGAAAAATCCTGAAGAAGAAACCTGCATGCCAGACCCTTGGGAGCTGCTGGGACCAGGACAAGTCCACATGAGGATAATCTCCCTGAAAGATAAGTAGATGTAATTGGGGGGAGTGACAGCAAGGGTTGTCCCTGCAGAAGCCCCAAGCTGGGACCCCAGATGGAAAGAACATCCATGGGGAATAGCTAGTGAACAAGCTGAGTAAAAGAGTGAGAGGGAAAGAAAAGTGAACCAGCCTGTATGGGCGAGTGGGGACCAAGAAAGAAAATGAGGCAGATGGACTAAAGAAAAGGGTCAGACTGTCCTGCTGCTGAGAAGAACTGAGCAGGAACTCTAATTCTATGGCAGAGCATGCTCAGGAAGAGGGAGAAGAAATCTGAGGGAGAAGAAATCTGAGGGAATTGCTCATAAATTTTGATTTATAAAGGAACTAGAAGGTATTGAGGGCCATGGCTAAGAAGCCCTTTCTTTGAGTTAATTCCTCCATACAGGAGAATAAAGGGGGGGGGGAGGGAAGGGAAAATCCTTCCCCAAAGATTTGATTTACAGTCAAGGCAGAAGTTGGACTCGGTTCCCAAAAGGGGACAGTTGAGGAGGACAAAGTCAGAAGGCCTGGGACCAGCAGATGAAGAAATGTGAACGAGTTAATCGAAATAATTATTGTTTGATTTGATGAGAGTGGTTATATAGCGGCTGCCCTGGTGGAGAAGGAGAACAAGACACTGAGTTAAGGACCAAGGAGAAAGAGACCAGGAATAGTCTCCACTCACCGTCCATGGGGAATAGTGACCATCAACCTGAGAAGAAAGGGGCAGGGTGTAGGGAAGGTGGAGCCCTGTAGAAGAACCTCACGTGGGTCAGGTGGACCAGCAAGTCAAGAACATCCATCTTCCTAAACAACCATTTTCCATCAAGACTTGGCAGGCAAGTAGGAGGTAGAGATAGAAGTCAATATAACCTGACATGGTTCTGAAGCAGAAGACAACTGCCTGCTCACAGGAGGTAATTGTACAGGTCTCTACACAAGTCTTTGCTATTAAATATAATGTTTCTTGAATTGGACTGGCCCTAGAAATGCCTCTTTCCCAAATCTGCTGGTCCAGAGGCCAGGTCCTATTTGCCCACCTGCGATACCTTAAACTATTGCTTCATAGATGCAATGAGTGGTGATTAGTAGAAAAGTTGAAGCTAATCGTAGGCATGTGGTACTTTTAAAGAAATCAAGTCATGTATCTAGGTGCCAAAATTTGGATATAGGCACCTAAATGTAGGCCTCTGTTTCTGAAAATGTTGGCCTTTCATCAGCTATATTTTCCATTCATAAACCTATCAGAAGTTGTCTTCCTCGATTATAGTTTGATAGTCCTATAAAATTGTTCTCTTCTGTTACAAAGATCCCTCAGGGTTTCTCTTTGGTTGCACAGGTATTTGGGGTTGCACAGGCAATTCATCTTTTGAATTTCTAGGGCTGTCTCCCCTTTATTTCAAGGACTGTGTTAATTTCCACTAGAAAAGCAGGGTAGACATTTTTCAGTTCATTTTGGAAGTGTCTAACCGAAGGAAATGGAGATCCTGAAGCTTTTGTCACCCTTGTTTGAAAGAGATTTTGTCCCATTCGAGTGTTCCAAGGTAGGTACAATCTTAGTGAAGTCTGCACTGAAGGCTAGAAAAAAGTATTTTCCTTTTCTTGCACTGTTTTTTCCATTCTTGTAGTTTCACTAGTAGCACCCATAGACACTACACTCTTTCATAGTCTAAGAGTAATTTCTAGATAAATTACCCCACTGTTTCAGTGAAAGCTATTCTGTGGTGTTTTCCCACCCCTCTGCTTATCATTTGTTGCTCATTTTCTTTAAGCTGAGAGAGAGCAATAACAAAATATTTATTTTTCCCAGCTGTGCAATTAACAAAAAAATTAGAATAGCTGCAGTGATAAAATCCAGTGAGTCATTAGGTAGTTTTTGTCTTTCATAGATGATAACCACACAAATTGATGAAAATTTATTACCTCTGCAAATTGAGAACCCATAAAATACTATTTCAGTACAAGATGCCCAAGCTCATTTTATAACCAGGCATCCTTTCATTTTCATAACATAGCATTTTTCCCTTGGTAATTTTTTTTAACGGACAAAGCAAACTGAAATGTCCTCTTTTGTCCAATACCTGGTTCTAATAACCTTTTGTCTGTGCTTTTAAGAATGGTATATCCCAGGGCTTCTGATGTACTGTGGGAAAACGTGTCTTACCTTCAGTGCCCCAAGTAAATAAGTGATTTCGGTTTGCCATTACATTTAGCTGAGGTTATTCTGGCTCTGCATTATCTCACTTCTGCCCCCATAACCCCTGGGTCAAGCCATAATTGAGCTCTGTTTGAGATGCTGCATGACTGTTCAGGAGGATTTTCTGAAATGTGGAGACCAGCAAGACTTTGAGGATAAAAACATGCATTCGTGGAAAATTGACTAGATGTGAGGAGCATTGCCTTCATAAACTGGTAATTTGGAGCAGCAGTAGCAGCATGAAGAAATAGGATCACATCATCTTGCAGATGTGAATGACCAGGAGTGTCTCCAGAACTTCAGCATGAGAAAGGGAAATCGTGGAGCTGCCTGAGGATCATGTCCTAACTCTCTGATGCTGTGGCACTCAGTTGAACAGACCCATACCAGTACCAAAGCATGTTTTTGTTGCTTCCAGGAATCTGACTAGCCCAGGCTGCTGCAGATCCCTGATCAGTCACTTTGCTGTGGACAGATCAACTATTATATAGGTCTGGGATAGTTTTGTGAGCTGATTCTTCCTATGATTTACCCACGTGGGCAGGACATAAGGAATGTGCCTACGAAGGAATAACCACTATCAAAGAAAATGGGGTTTCCAAACTACTCTAAGGCCACTAATGGAAGAGGTGCCCATAGTTTGCTTACCTAGAGGAGCTAACAGAAATATTAATGGAAAAAGTCTGGTTCCAAAAGCTAGACTCTTCAGGAAGCAGGTTCATGAATGCAAAGGTAGGCAATGCCAGGGTGCTGAGGAGATCTGGCTTTTACCGGCTGAGACTTCAGTTCCATTAGTGACTTTGCTATCAAAAGTGTGTTGGTGACAACCATTGTTTTGAGGAACCCTATTTACTGTCTTCTACTGTAATTCACAAAACAATAAAGCCTGAGTGCAGGGCCTGACAAATGATAATTAAGTTGCATGTGTAACAGTTGCAGGATGGTGGCTGAGTAAACATTCAGCTGTCTGAAGGAAAGATAGCACTGTGTAGAAAACTGGTTGTATCCATACGTTGGCAACTCAGTGCAATGCTGCTTAACTGTAAAGATACTTAATGAATATTTAATTGTATTTGCATGGGAATTATTGTATTCAATTCTTGATAAACTTTTATGTGTTTATTAGCTTTTATTTGTTTTTAAAAGTATGTAGTGGGGGTTGCTCCCCATATTATATTATTAAACGTATTATGATTGCTTTTATTTATTTTAATTCTTTGTTAGCTATTGGCTTTTATTTTGGAGGGGAAAGGCCTTTTTAATCCATTTTAAAGTAGATTTCACAAGATCAATAAATGTTTTTTATGTGTTATAATGAGAAAATCTTGTGCTTTTGTGTTTTCAGTGATTTGGACATTGTGCAACTTTAATAAAATCTTGTTACACAACTTTCAAGTCTAAGAACATGAAGGAGAATATAAGAAGTGCTATATTGGGTCAGATAACGGGTCCATCTATCCCACTATATTCTTTCTGACAGTGGCAGAAGTAGATGTTTTAGAGAGAGAGCTTATGAACAGGGTAGACCTAGAGTAGTTTATCCGCTATCAGACCTTCTCTAATATCCACTGTCATTGGTTTAGAGATGCCAGATATATTCCTGACTCTTCTGTTTAATAGTTATTAGTGGATCTATCATCCATGAATTTGTCTAGTTCATTTTTCAGCTTGGCTATACCATCTGCCTCTACAACCTCTTGTGGTCATGACAAGTTAACTATGTACTGCATAAAAAAGTACTTTTTCTTCTTAGTTTTCAACCTGTCTCCTGCTAATTTCAGTGGCTGCCCACTATTTTCTAGTATCCTGGAACTTGCTGAATAACAGTTCATTGTTCACTTCGTCCACACCCTTCATGATTGTGTATAGACCTGTGTTTTATCCCCTCCTCAGCCTTTCCAAACTATAGAGTCCTAGTCTTTATGGTCTCTCCTGGTATCTGGGAGCTGCTCCATCCCCTTGATCACCTTGGTTGT
This sequence comes from Crocodylus siamensis, assembly GCF_052110815.1. NCBI lineage: Eukaryota > Metazoa > Chordata > Crocodylia > Crocodylidae > Crocodylus > Crocodylus siamensis. The sequence goes on along the minus strand of NC_143399.1, from coordinate 154,660,807 downwards.
CCTTTTCTGTACCTTTTCTAATTCTACTACATATTTTTTGAGATGCAGAGACCACAATTGATAGTATTTAAGGTGTGGATGCAACATGTATTTGTAGAGTGGCCTGATGATCTTTTCCATTTTCAATTTTCTGTTTTCAGTTCCCTCGTAATGATTTTATTAGCTTTTTGGTTGCCATTGTGCATTAAACTGTTCTTTTTAGATAACTATCTACAGTGACTCCAAGGTGTCTTTCCTGAGTCATAATGGGTCAGAACTCACCATTGCAAGCATGTAATTGAGTTTATTTTTCCCCAGGTTCATTACCTTGTACTTGGCAATGTTCAAGTTCATCTCCCCAGTTTTTGCCCACTCAGTCTGGCAAGATATTTCTGCAGCTGCTGTCCATCAGCTTGGTATTTGACTACCTGGAGTGATTCAGTATCATCTGCAAATAGGAAGATTTCATGCTGCACCCCCATTCCCAGGTCATTGATGAAAATATTAAGCAAAACCAGGTCCAGTACAGATCCCTGCAGGACTCTACTTCTGACCTCCCTCTATCCTGAAAAGTGACCATTTAACCCTACTCTTTGCTTTGCTTTGAAAATACATTCAAAGCAACAGTCTCTATACAGAAAAACAAAAGCTGTTGTTAAACAAACAGTAGGGCCAGTATACAGCTGGAAAGTGACTAGTGTTCTTTGTGTGCTTCAGTACCGGTGGTTTGTGATTGTGTTAGTAGGTGGTCAGTGACTGTTCACTACATATTCAAAACCAGTAACTCAAGCATAGTTGACTTAATCAAAGCCAACAAACTAAACTGCTGTAACAATTACTGTCTCGGCTGCCTGTGATGTCCTTTTTTCTCTCTCTGACATCTTGTTTTGCCTATATTTCCCATTAATGAATAGTGGTATGGGTACCTACAGTCAGAGTGTGCAGCCAGCACCTGTCCACTCCAGTTCTTAGAACTGTCCATTGCCCAGGCAATTCCAGAGATTTCTAAATCCTGCACTGGCTGCATGACGTAATGACATGGTGAAGAATTTCAAGTCACAAGCACTGGCACAATTCCTAAGTCAACCACCAGAACCAGACGGATTCAATCACAGACTCTAGTCCTGGCAGAGGTGCTGTCACTTGCAAAGGAGGTAGATCTGGTGCTAGCACACTGAACAGCTGCTCCATAAGCATGCAGTCATACTCCTTTTGAGTCTGCTCCTTGAAGAATCAGTCTCTCTTCCTACTGTGTAGCATGATTTTCCTTTGCTCACTGGCAATCTGTACTCCTCATTTCCTTGGCAAAGATGGCATCGATGGCCCTTTCTTTCCTTACCCATCAACTAGATCCTTCAATTACCCACCTTCCTAGGCAGGCATAGTCAGCTCTTCAGCTGTTGAAGGACCTGCCAAGGAGATGAAAGACAGGCCACTATGATTTTTGCCATATAAGAGTACCCTTGCCTTATTGACTATGTGAATACAAAGCTAGAATTTACATTTGTCATATTTGGTATGCCAACATTTCTCATTTATGTGCTATACAACTCAGAAGCAACTAGTTCAAATGCTATGCAATAAGAGTTCAGTGCATCCTGGTAAGAACGTTCCACAGTCCTTTAAAAAAATTAAGTTTGCTGATGTGTAGTGAGGAAAGGGGTCAAATCAAAATAGGACCTCTGTTTACAGCACTGCTTTGTTTTTCAGATTTGGAGTCTGTTTGAAGACATAAATATTAAGAAATACAAGTTAGAAAAATGGTGTTTCAGGTCACTGGTAGAGCCCTATCAGGGTATATGAAGGAGCTTTCTAGAAGCGTGATGACATAACAGCTCATTAGTGAGTAGATGGGTTTAGTAAGTTACCAAAATGATTCTACAGAGTTTTTGCCCTATCAGCTAACCTGAATGCCTAACTAGAGATTGTGCTTCATGAAAAAAATTGTAAACACCACCTTCCAAGCAGGGTGATTGTTATAATATGCTTAACTAGTCAGGGGTTGTTGGCTACCAACAGATTGGCCAGTATTTTCCCCCTCACCTTATTGCATGCCTACGAGCACAAGAAAAGGAATGTAATAAACAATGTCTTTGTTAGCAATGATTTTATCACTTCCATAGGTTTCATAGGGGCTGGAAGGGATCATTGGGTCCAGCCTCCACCCCCTCCCCCCACCATAGGTGGGAAGTCAGCTGGGATCAAGAATTTTTAATCTATGCAGGTCAAAAATGTGCAAAGGAATAATAGCACTGGATTGCTACCCTCACCCTCACCACAGCTTCCTGTGTCTAATAAATGGACAAAATACAGTGGGCAGAAATCAATGCCTGGGGTGCTTAGTAGTAAGTGTTTTATCACATTAAATACACCAGTGAAGCTGTAAGCCAAGAAGTTGGGATGAGACTTTTACAACGAAGGTACAAATAAACAGTATTACATTAGTACAGTGTAATACAAGTAAGTGAAAAAAATTCACTTAAGCATGCTGCAACTGAAATCTTGTGAATGTATTTAAACATTGCAGAGGAAGTACTTTGAAACACCCAATACTTGTTTTTGGTTGTTTTTTTCAGTTGTTTTTCCCTGTTTGGTATCCATTTTGTAATACACATGAATTGAGCAGGAGAAGGAAACTGAATTATGGCTACCACCTAAAGCTAAGCACACTCCAGTACCCGCAAGAATCTTTCAAAACAGTAACTTCACTGGTCATAAACCAAGACATCTCTCCCTCTTTACACTGTACTTTCTCACATAGCAATAACAGACATGGCAAGCAGCACTTACCAGGAAACGAATCTATTCCCCATCCCTTTGAGGCAGCTGTACAGGCTGTTCTAGCTGACTATGAGATGATCCGAGTTAATCGCTCTTTGCTTCTGGAATTTGTCCTTGCTAGCATCCTATTCCTCTGTGCATTTAATCCCTATAGGTATATAATAGGAGTATAGCAGAGAGTGGAGTTTGTGCTTGGGGCAGCGGCATACTTGTAACAGGGGTATACTTACTGCTGACCTTTGATTTGATTCCTTAGTGTTGTGGTGCAGATGTTTTCAGTTTGCTTCAGTACTTCTGTCCAACTGGGTAGATGTTGAAAGCTTCCAGACACTTGGAGTTCATCTCGTAACGGCATGTATTCTTGCAAAATTGTTTACCTTGGAACAGTCCATCCACTAGCTAACAGAAATGTGCCTAGGCTCTTCTGGCCAGCTTCTGCAGGTTGGGAGCACACGTATGGCTTGGCAGATGCAGCAAAGGCTCTTGGTATCTAAACCCAAGCACACTGTGTAGAAAATGAAGGATCTGGTGCAAAGCAGAGTACAAAGTGTTTGGGAAATAGTGGACAAGCGGGTAGAAGGTGCAGGTACAGAAAACTGTGGGATTGGCAGCAGGGACTATATGTATGCAAACTCAGGACTTTGCTACATCCTACAAAGTGGGCCGGTAGGGCAACTTCATAGCTCAAGTATCTTCCACCACACCTGAAGCAAAACTTGGCAGCTCAAGCTATATGCATGTGGATGGGGAGAGTGGGCACTGACACATACCAGAAGGTGCAGCGCTCTTGCAATGTAGACATACCTAAAAATTCCAAATCATTTTTCAAACCTATGCAATGTTTTACCTTGCCTGTCTGCATATCCGAGCTTGATACTTCAGTAAGGTGCCCTGGCAGCAGTATAATCATAGCATAGTAAAGGAACAGCCAGTGAGAAGTCTCTTTATTAGGGGATCTGATTAATATAATAAAAGATCATTTATAATGTCTCTCAATTAGCAAGAAAGTAATTTTGAACCAACATTTTGTAAGTCATGTTAAAAATTCTCTTTGGTTTCTCAGTCCCTAGTCCTATGTCTCCTTTTCATGTTGCTGTGTGTTATAAGTATGAACTGTTTAGTTCCTTGCTTCAGCCTTTATGGCCAAGATATTTTTAAAAGATAGGAAAATATAAGATTTTAAAGACAGCATTGATAAGCATACAAATATCACTCTACAGTTGTTTGAAAATGTTTCATAATAAACACAAGGATGAAAAGTTTCCTGTGAACAGTGGACTCTTCTATATATTGGCCTATTTCCAGTAAGCCACAGGTAATGAACTTCAGTACCAGGTGAATCTCTCGTACTGAAAAGAGTGCAGGCCATTTGTTCCAAGTGAATTTTATCAGTCTCACTTTCCTCTCAGACTGTTTGGTTTGCATGTTCTTTGTGACATTAAAATTATGTAGCATTGATCTTGAGTGAAGTAAAATATTTTAAAATTGCTTTATTTTATGCCATTTCCATTGCCATATACCTATTCTCAGGTATATTAAGATTGAAGACAAAGAATGCGAGTTCAACAAGAATTTCCGTATCATCCTTCACACTAAGTTGGCTAACCCTCACTACAAGCCAGAACTGCAGGCTCAGACCACCCTCATTAATTTCACTGTCACAACGGATGGGTTGGAAGACCAGCTGTTGGCTGAAGTTGTTGCTGCTGAAAGACCCGACTTAGAAAAACTTAAGGTGAGCCCTTCTTTTGACTACTTTTGCTGTTCTTCCCAGGGTTTAAAGCCAGCCCCATGTCCTATGGAATCTACTGTGCAGTGACTGTCACTTATACGTGAAGTGGACATAAAGGGTCATTCTGAGAAGTGTATGTAAGAATCTGCTGCCCCCACAGATGCTCTGTTCTTCTGAGGCTCCAACCCTAATACAAAATACAGCTTGTAATGATTGCACCATGATAATCTTCCTTTCTCTCTTTCTGCACTGGTTTAAACCACCTCACAGTGTTTTCTGCTTCAATGAGCTTGAGCCAATAAGCAGAAATTAAATTTCATGCCAATTTGCAAGAGGATACAACTGCACCATTAAGCTCTAGGGCATTTGGCTAATTATGCTCGGAATTTATTCCTGCTAAAATGCAGAACTATATTTACTGCGTTATTAATCATTTTGCAGTAACTTGTGAACAGAAATATTTTTATAGATTTCTGGAAAAGGCTCTTTAGGAGAGTTGCCATGTTTTACCAGATGTTTAAAGATGAAAAATATATGTATAGGTGAACAGTCAATAATAAGGATGCTTCTACTTCTGTAACAACTTAATTCCAAGGATCTCCAAACACTACAAAATTGGAATTGGTATTATAATGCCCACCCCTCTGATCCTGCTATTATTTTACCAGTTTTACAGAAGGGCAGACTGAGAACACAGAAACTAAGTTACTTGCAAGTGTCGGGATCAGAGTTAGGAATAGGATCTGAAAGATTCTTGGCTATATTCCTCTGAGTCTGAGTGTTTGGTGCAGGATTGTGTGAAGAGTGGATATCAGCAGGGTAGTTTTACCTACCTCCTTGATCATCACTGGTGTTATTAGTTGCCAGGCAAGGGTTCTCCCTAAAGAGAGTCAGTGTAGCAGAGCAGACTTCTGCCATGGTCTTCTGAGCTGGAGTGAGCATAGCAGAGGGACTACAATCTTCAGCTTTCTAAGTTCTGGAATTGTCTAACACAATGAGAATTACCTTCCTGCTGTTTAGGGCTGGCTCCCGGCCTCTTTTTGCAATAAAGAAGTTAGAATAAGGCTAAGTCTGGCTCACTATCTTGGTGTTACATTCCAATGTCTGATCTTGCTGTCTTAATGTTTGGTTAATACCATTATACCATGCCTTTTTTGTTAGAAAAGAAGTTGCATTCTCTTTTTTTCTGAAACAGAGCTGAAATGTAATGATCTAAATAAATGGAGAATAAAGATTTCTAGACTGTGAAACAAACATTCACCTTTTGTTGCTGTTATTTGAATACAGTCTTTTCATTCTCCTTGTTAGTCTGCCCTAACCAAACAGCAGAATGACTTCAAGATTGAACTGAAACGTCTGGAAGATGATCTTCTCCTTCGTCTTTCAGCTGCTGAGGGTAGTTTCTTGGGTGACACTGAGTTGGTGAAGAAACTTGAATCAACGAAGAAAACAGCAGCAGAAATTGAATGCAAGGCAGTAACAATTTTATTGTTTTTCTTAATTTTTATTTTAAATTATCTGTAAAATGCAGATTCTCAATTATTTTAGATAGTATATTTAGTGGACATGACTTTCTTTTTAATGTATCCGTTATTCCTAGTTGCTCAGTAAGCACTTAAGAGCCATATATCCATAATTCCTTTTTGGCATCTTTATCATATATAGTTTCATAGTTAGTAGGGTCAGAAGGGACCTGAGCAGATCATCAAGTCCAACCCCCTGCCATGGCAGGAAAGAGTACTGGGGTCAAACGACCCCAGCAAGGTGATTGTCCAGCCTTGTCTTAAAGACGCCCAAGGTAGGAGCCAGCACCACTTCCCTTGGAAGTTGGTTCCAGATCCTAGCCGCCCTGACAGTGAAGTGGCTCCTCCTGATGTCTAATCTAAATCTACCCACTACCAGCTTGTGACCATTATTCCTGGTCACTCCTGGTAGTGCTTGGGGGAACAGGGACTCCCCCAATGCCTCCTGGTCCCCCCTGACTAGTTTATAAACAGCCACTAGATCCCCCCCTTAGACTTCTCTTGTGGAGGCTGAACAGGTTCAGGTTCTGCAGTCTCTCCTTGTAGTGTCTGCCCTGCTGCCCCCTGATCATGCGAGTGGCCCTCCCTCTCCATGTTGTCCACGTCCCTCTTGAAGTGCGGCACCCAGAACTGGAGGTAGTACCCTAGCTATTGCTTTTTGCTTCCTAAGTTGATGCCTGATAGCTAATAGAATGAATTGGAAATAAATGTATTGCCATGTGACTAATATTTGTCAAAAGCAAAAATAAATATTGTCCTGAAGAATATCTATTCTTTAACTGTTATGCAAGTAAAAGCCTCTTTGTGTGGGAGGTCGTATAGAGACATTAATGAAAAGGGATGCGACTGTGGCTGAATCCAATAATTCAGACTGTTGCTTACAAGTAATTTTCACACCATTGCCTTGCTTTATTTGAGACAGATAATTGATGGCAGCTAGAGAGAAGGTCCTTATTAAAATAAGTGCAAATTTACTTTGCTGTTATGCAACCAACTTCTCTGATAAGAAAATAAATATACAGCTCATCAATGTCAGTCTTAATTTTACTTAGAAAAGTATTATGGAGTAAATTAATGATCGGTAGTAAATAGTAATATATCAAAGAGGAGATTAAATTACTTTCATTTCTAGCCAGCAAGTAATGGAAACAGTGTCCAGTATAATCCTTCCGGGGCAAATAATATTATTGTCCAAAATATGTAAACTTTCCAGATTTGCAGTCACATTCTTACTTGAACTCATGGGAATTTGTCATTTATTTAGTCTCATGGGCTTGATAATTATGATAAATTTAAAAAGTAAACTGGGCAACTATCTTCCTACAGGTAGCTGAAGCAAAAGAAAATGAGGCTAAAATTAATGAGACGAGAGAGCATTACAGACCAGCAGCTGTAAGAGCATCTCTTCTTTACTTTGTTGTTAACAATCTGCGCAAAATCAACCCCATCTATCAGTTCTCACTGAAGGTAAAGCTTCATTTTTTGATAAGAAGTACAATTTCATCCCAGCAATAGTGATCTAGTATATTAATGCTTTGTATCTTTTTATTGGATGTTAAGATTTGCAGCGCAACGTGTCTGTGAGAAAAAGAAAAGGAGGGTTGTATGTTTTCCCCACTCATTCTTTAAAATATAATACTTCCCAATAACCTCTCTTTCTATTACATTCTAGTACGGCTAGTAAAGTTTACCTTACCATTGTTTAATGCTTCCTATAAAGCTAAGTGAAGAGAGATTTAAAGCTTTTGTTAAACAGTATGGTGCAGGAAATATACTAAGGGGAGATGTTAGAATGAGGAAGGAGTCTCTCCTCAAAAACCACCAGCTTTTCCAAGCTAAGAGAATGTGCTATTTTCAGAGTGTTTTATGGGTGGGGAAGCCTTTAGGAGTCTTCTGGAAAATATTGCCATTTGCTATCTCCCTTCCCCCAATCTTAGTAAAGTTTTGTTTAAAGGCCCACTTTTCTGAGAAGGGTGATTTTCCTCATAATGTCTGGTGTTTTGGACAAGTCATTTCCTCCTAAAACAGTTACCAAGTATACTGCTCTTTTAAAGGATTTTTATTAGTTTTTCTTTTTTAAACCCTAATGTTTAGGCCTTCAGCACAGTCTTCCACAAAGCAATAGAACAGGCTGATGCATCAGAGGATATCCAGGTTCACATCTCCAACATGACAGAAGCTATTACATATTCCACCTTTTTGTATACCAGCCAGGGACTTTTTGAAAAGGACAAACTCATATTTCTAGCCCAGACAGCCTTTCAGGTGAGAAAAAAATAATGCAAAAGGTGGTGATGGTAGTGCTGCTGTAGGTATTTCTCTGTTGGAAGAAGACACAGATTTTAGGACAATACAGCAGGCCATCCCATGTTTATTTACTACTTTACACACCTTTGATGCTCCTATAATAAATATTTACATAAAAATACAAGTACAATTTACTAGTGTTGTTATATAAGCATCTATGGTACATAAGGTACTGTTTCTTTAAGCATTTAAAATGTTGTAATATGCCTCTGAGTGTAGAAATGAATATTATGAAAGGTGCTATTTGAAGTTACATTGCATCTTATATTTAAAGGAGGGAACAAAAATCTGTTAGGGATTTAGAAATGTACAAAAAAAATGAGTTGTAATTTAAGCCCATTACTTCTTGTCCTATCCCTGGTGTGCATCAAGAACAATTGATCACCATCCTTTTTATAGCGAGCCTTTTAGTATTTAAAGACTGTTTTTAAATCCCTATTTACTCTTCTCCTGTCTCGACTATTAGGAAGGAGGGTAGTGCAGTGGTTCCCAAACTGTAGGTTGTAACATCAGCAGATAGAGTCGTAGGGGTGGAGGGCTGTGGGTTGTGAGTGAGGGGCTAAGGAAATGGGGTCATAAATGTGGAGTCAACCTAAGGAAAAATTTGGGAAACCTGGGCTTGTGAGTGTTTTGTGGGTTCCGAGTGGAGGAGGGGAAAGAGAGAGTGATGTAGGTACACTGTCCACCTTGCAGCATGGTATCCATGGAGGTACTCTTGCTGCCAGGGTGTAGCACACACCCCTGCAACTGCCCTTGTCCAGCTCCCCCCAGCTCTTCAGCCAGGGAGAGCTGGAGGCAGCACAAAGGCCTGCCTAGCAGCTAGTGTGTTCCCCTGGAGGGCCAGGCCTCCGTTTGTGTCGATGTACTTTTTTTGCAGGCTTCACACCACTTTTTTCCTTGGCTTTTTTTTTTACCACCACATACAAATTTGCCACTGCATGCAAATTCGCAGCACAGCACATATTTTAATGTTCACCATGTGCAGTTTGTGGTGTCACAAAGAGATTTGTTGTGCCACAAACTGCATCCCCCTGCTCATCTGGATGCGGCCTTGTGTTTAAGGCGGGGGCATAAAATGGGGAAGTTGTATGTAATTCAGATTCCCTTTCTCACTTCAGTGGTGCTGTGTGAAAGGATTCTGGGCCACAGCTGTGCAAGATTAACTATGATCTTTAAGGACTATGGTTTTAATTGCTTTTTTTACTATAGCTAAATTATCATAAACTGTAGCTGCTGTTGTTATCTAGCTATTTTCGAATATTCCAAGGATTCTGCTATCACTATCATGCAACATAACAGCAATTCTGCCTTGTACAGAATTTGTTCAGGAGTTGCTCTGGGTTTTTTTGAGCATCTAACAGCCTAAAATTGATCTCATTCTATTAATTGATTTATAGTGTATTTTTCCTCTTTATTTTAAAATCATTGGGAAATGGGAAATTCTTTTATTGGAGCTTCACAAGATTGTCACAGGATTCTCAGTACTTTGTGCTGCCTATTCAATAATTTCTATGGAGTGTTGAATACTTTAAGAGAAGTGACTGTGAAGTAAACCTGATGACCTTTTTCAATTTTGTATGCTGTCAAGATTCTGCTGAGAAGTAAAGAGATAGAGCTCCTTGAATTGGATTTCCTGCTTCGATTCACAGTAGAACACACTTACAAGAGTCCTGTTGACTTTTTAACTACTCAGTCATGGAGTGCCATTAGGGTAGGTTTGGAGAATTGCTTCTCAATTTGAAAGCTTATTTCATGTTATTTCTGGAGACATAATACTACAGCTAGGTAATGTCACAGAGAGTCATATATTCCATACTAAATTTGAATAGAACTAGCAATACTTTTGAATAAATTGTCCTTGCATTTTAAATGTATTGTTCCTGAGATGATAAAATAATGCATTTGTTTCATAGAAACATAGGAAAGTAGGGCTCAGAGGGATCTCAAAAGGTCATGTTGCCCAGCCCCCTGCTCATGGCAGGATCATCCCTTCATGAGGAAACCCTGGCCATCTGTGCATTCTTTTGTGAATATAATTTTGATATTTATGCTTATCCCTCACTCTAAAACCTAGTGTTACATTTTGCATGTATCATAATTTGATGTTTAACTCTAAACAGATCGGGTGGAGAAATCGAATGGAGTTCTGTTTAACAAATAAAGTTCTTCAGAAAGGACAAGAGGTGCAAATTATACTTTAAAATAGGTCAAGTATGGTTAATAATGTGACAAAATGTATTGGTATTATTCTAATTGTGGCAATGTATTTCTCTTTTATCTTAAAAACTGTGCGTGTGTGTGTGTGTGTGTGTGTGTGTGTGTGTGTGTGTCTTCATCCCAGGCCATTGCTCTAATGGAGGAGTTCCAAGGACTAGATCATGATATTGAAGGGTCTGCCAAGCGGTGGAAGAAATGGGTGGATTCAGAATGCCCAGAAAAGGAGAAGCTTCCTCAGGAGTGGAAAAACAAGAACTCTCTTCAGAAACTTATCATACTGAGGGCACTCCGCCCAGACAGAATGACATATGCCCTGAGGTAGGATCCTTGTTGTGGCAATGAAATCTTCATGAAGGCAGTTTAGGCATATAGCACACTATGGAGAAAGATCAAATTTTAAACAACAGGGATCCAACATTACGCAAACTGGTCAGCCAGAGCTTGAGATTTTGATTTTTGGCCCTTGGGCTTCATACAAGGCCTTTCTTTTCTTTGTCAGGTGCTTGAGAAGATGGTAGAATGAGATTGGCATGTTTGAATTTTGACTTATTTACAGGGATCTGACCTGTTTGTTTATAGTTTATATACGCATTCACCTTGCTGTGAGAAAAAGTTTATTTGTAAATCAAGTATATTCTTCTCTCCATTGTTTTTCTCATTGTTTTACTAGACCTAGCAGTTAGCTGGTAACTTTCTAGGTCTCACATCTTTAAATAACTGTAAATTTCAGAAATAAATAAGCAAATAATGAGGAAATCAAACAAAAAACCCTCAAACCCAACCCTCTAAGGTTATTTTTTAAATTCTTCACTTCTAGTAATAATACCCAGGTAACTTAATTATGCATATAAAACTCTGGCATGCATCAGCCAATGTGTGGCCAGTAGATCCAGGGAGATGCTCTTCCCTCTCTAGTTGGCATTGGTGAAGCCTCAGCTGGAGTACTGTGCCCAGTTCTGGGCACCGCACTTCAAGAAGGATGTGGAGAAGCTTGGGAGGGTACAAAGAAGGGCCGCCTGTCTGGTTAAGGGCATGGAGGGTAGGACCTATGAAGAGAAACTCTAGGAACTGGGCCTGTTAAGCCTGAAGAAGAGAAGACTGAGAGGTAATGATAGCTGCCTACAAGTACATTAGGGGAATATCCAGAACTAGGAGAGCAACTATTCAAGAGGCCACCTCAAGGGAAGATGAGGTTCAATGAATGGGCATAAATTAATAGAGGGTAAATTCTGGTTGGATAAAAGGAAAAACTTCTTCTCTGCAATGATCTCCAGAATCTGGAACACACTCCCAGCAGAGGTAGTGCAGTCACCCTTCTTGGAGGTGTTCAAGATGAGGCTGGACAAGCACCTTGTTGAGCTCATCTGATCCCAATAACTTCCTGCCCGGCATGGGACCAGACTTGATGATCTTACAGGTCCTTTCTGGTTCTGTTTCTACAATTCTATATAACTTATTAGGCTAGTATGTTTCCTTACCTGGTACTTTCTCTGCCCAGCTGTGCTTTCTTGATACATTTGTTTTGGGGTTGACTTGGGATTGTATGGTATAGTTTTTTTGAATAGCCGGGGACTGGATGCAGGAGACTTCCCTCCCCCAGTTCCTGTGTTTTTTTGTTACTCACTGTCCCCTTTCATGAAAAGAAGCATGGCAGATTGTTCTCTACCCTCTTCACCTTTATGCTGCCCTTTTCTCCATTAGAATTTTTCCCCAGCACCTTTCTTTTTAATAAAACTGCTGATAGTTCAGTACTAGCAGTGCCTACTTTGAGAACAGCCCTGGCCCAAAGTCTGTATCAATGGAAGTTCAGTATATGCTCAGTTTATGCTTTATATTTACACAGGAACTTTGTGGAGGAAAAACTAGGTTCAAAATATGTGGAGGGCACAAGGATAGACTTGGCAAAATCATATGAAGAGAGCAGTCCAGACATGCCTGTCTTTTTTATTCTCTCTCCAGGAGTAGACCCACTTAAAGATATGGAGACACTTGGTAAGTCTTATTTCCTTGGGAGCTTTGTTTGCATCCAAGGCAGTCAATCCTGCCCCCACTGAAGGCAAAGGATTAGGTCCTAAATTTTTTTAAAATCATAAGCAAACAAGAACAATAACATTTTTCCCTATAAAGAAATAGAAATTACCATGGCAAAGTTGGGCTGGATTTATCTTCACTGAGAGAGTTAAGTTCTGAAGTTTCTCTACCCCCTACCACCTATTTGTGGTAAATTAGGTGGATGAAAAGTGCAAAGCTATAAGCACTACAGTATGAAGAAATTCTGAGGCTGAACATTCCTCTGCTTGGCATAATGCAAGTTTCTTTTGTGCTGTTTTCTACCTTTTGACTAGATGAGGGCCAGAGGGCAATTTTCTCCATGCTCATGTAATCTTGTGCCCCCTGTGACTAAATAATGGTCATTATACAAACTATATTCAATTGTGTAAGGCACTGTCGCTTTATACGTAGGATTGCTATTCCCCACAGACTATACTGAGAATACCAGGTTAATACAGCTGTGACCTGACTGTGCTCAATTTAAACTCAGGCCTCACAAGGTGAGAGGCTTGTGCATTTACCCACTGAACCAATCAGTTAAAAAACTGATGTGATATCTACCACATGTTGCTCCTTTTTTATAAGGGAATTGCTTTGCACCCCCTGTAAGAGTTTCTAAAGCTCAGTAACAATGCCTAGCATCTATCAAAATGTCAAAAGGTTCATTATCTTAAAACCAAGGGAACAGATTTCTGCAGGCTTTTTCTAATACCAGCAATAAGGCCACTGTTGAGAGCTCGCAATTTTGCTTGTTGAAATTGTAAGGGTTTAGTGAAGTGCTTCAGAAGAACTAATATATATTGTGCCAGTGATAGTAAAATTAATGAGGCATTATCATTTTTTTTCCCTTTTATGCTCTGTTCATTTCCCTACCCCCATTGCTCCTTTTACAGGCAAAAAACTTGGATTTACTATTGACTCTGGAAAATTCCATAATATCTCACTCGGGCAAGGTCAAGAGATGGTTGCAGAGGGGGCACTAGAGAAAGCTGCTGCACATGGGCATTGGGTCATTCTCCAAGTACGTATTAAACAGAGCCAGAGATGTTGTTTTTGCACTTGGCTAGGAGTATGTTTTGAAAGTGAAATGACTGCAAAGTAAGGATGGTCCAGCAAAAAACAACTTATCTGCCTTTCAAATGAGGCTTAAAAAGCAAAGCGTTAATTTTCTCCGTTTGCGCTTAATTGTAGCAAAACAAACATTCAGGTGCGCTGAGTGTGTATTACGTTCTGTAAAACTGCCATCCTATTCCCACTGGGGACAGGAGAAATAATATAAGAAAGCTTGTGTGACTAGACAGGATTATGTCCTCAGGAATACGCTTCTGTGTAATTAAGAACTCTTGTTCCATTGACTGGGTCATAATGGAGGCTTTAATAAAATTAGAATGACTAGCCCTTGGGAAGCTGTATAATTAGCACTGGAGTGCTGCTCTTCAGAGATAGCAGTAGCAGGTTTGGCCAGCATTGTATGCAGTGAAGATCCACTCAGCAACAAACAAAGAGCTCTTTACATGGCCTACATGAACTGTCATCCTTGGCACAACCACAGAATTTGACAGGAGGATTGGGGGGTGCTGTAACCAGCAGTTTTATATTGTATTTGTAGTTTATACTAATATTTGTAAGGGTCACATTACACTAAAACTCTGCAAGTAATGTATGTCCTGGACTTTGCCAATGAACTGTAAGTACAAAAGTTATTACTATACTATCCAGTTTTATTTTTATTCCACCAGCATTACTGTTTGCTGTAGGCTTAAAGGAAATATATCTGATGGTATCTCCATGTACTCAGAATAAATAACCGTACTGGCTAAAAACCCAATTGTGCATGGCACTGTACAAACACAGTGTGATTTCTTTTTTAATTGATATTTCAGTTAATGGTTATTTTTATCATTTTATAACCAGCTTTACTTGTCAAGTTTATCTACCAATAAGTTAACATTGCTACATTTCTTATTAAGCATAGAAATGCTGTTGTCTAAAGAAAAACACAAATGAAGAGGCAGCACAATTTGAGGTTCTTCATTTCTTTCAGAGGTTATTTTAGGAGCCTATATTCAGCATGGTATTACATTTCTGGAAAGACCAATGACAAAAAGCCAGTGCTCACAGGCTTTTGGTGATGTGCAGCTTCCCACCCAGTGTCTAATGATTTTTATCATGGTGTATGCAGGGTATTATTTTTAACTAATTGAAAATTGTAGTTCTGGGGAAGCTGGAGAAGATCCTAATTTGGAGTCTTCTAAGATTTTTGGACTAAACCTGAGTAGTTCTGCATTCACTAATACTAATAATATAAGTTGCAAGTGCTTGAGATTTTCTCTAAGTTCTTGGGATTTCATCTTTTGCCTTTTCACTCCAAAATTCTGCAAGCCAAAATATTTTTAAGGTTAAGTTAAGTACATGAAAAGTAAAGACACTGAAAGGTCAGATAGGAGCAATGGCATTTTATAGCCAAGTACTGACTTCTTTATGTATATACGAAGTGAGTATTAAGCAAACCCACTGACGTTCTTAGTTTTTTGTCTACCACCTCTTATGTCTTGATTTATAAAGTGCAACAATTTAAAAACCTTTAGTCATTAGAAGCCAGATTCTATTCCACTGTGTTAGGTGTCTATATGTGGATTAGGTGCCTAAGTGTAAATCTATTCTACCCTGATCAAGACCTGAAAGTCTATTAACACATCTACATTTGTAACACCATCATCTTACTCTTAAAACTGAGTCCCAAAAAAACAGCTAAGGTGAGAAAGACCTACCCACTTTGGTAATTACTGTTTTTCAGGGACTCAAGGTGGAATAGAATTGTACTAAGGCACCTAAATCCTTTTACACAACTAATAATAGGTGAAATAGAATCTTGCCCTAAAAGCTCAGGTTTGTATATTTGAAGTCATTGCTGTGGGCTTCAGTGGAAGAAGGAATAGGTTAAAGTTGAGTAAGTAGGAGCAGAGGAAAATCCAAAGAATGTTGCTTGCAACTAATCAGTCAGAGTGGGGAAAAAAGATAGATAGAATGAGTGTGGGAGAGAAATAGACTCATAAAGTCACGTTTAGGTTTCTGATAGCAGTACCTGTTTTGCATGATAGCTAGTGGATGGCAGAATAAAGAGTGCCTGGAAATGTTTAGGGAAAATAATGCATATGATGCATCAAGATATTGCTTTAATTTTTGTATAGATATTGTAGTTATTAAACTAATATTAGTTGTTCTTTCAGACCCTGCACTGTTGGAAAAGCTTTGGCAAAGAGATTCTTTGTTATTAAAACAAATTTTAGTGGATAACCTGCCTAAATATTTATAATGTTCATAGTTTTACGGAATTATCACATCCTCAAATACTATGACCTATCTATCTCTGCAATTATAACTTTATACTGGTTCCTTTGTTTTGTGTCTCAGCTTTGACCTCAGTGTGGGCTGGAAATATATTGCCTCAAGGGCCCAAATTCCACAGAACACTTAAGCACAGGGTTAAGTGCTTTGTGGAATAGGAATAGAATTACTCACATGTTTAATTCTAAGTACATGCACTTGTGCTTTGCTGAATCTGGACCTGAAATCTGCAGAAGCTAAAGGAAAATAACAGATTTCAAGAAATATCTTCTGCCTAGCGCTCTTAACATCTTTTCTGCTCTCTTGGCTCATTTAAAGAAGACATGCCATATGGACTTAAGAGTCTGTATTTTGTTGTGAAACCACTATGGTAATGTTTTGGTTAAGGTCTGTTTAATGTATGTGGTTACCTTAGTTCCAAAATAAGAACATTTTTGTCTCCCCATGAAATTTTTGGCTGTTTTCCAATAGAACATTCACCTAGTAGCCAGTTGGCTGGGGACTTTGGAGAAACTCCTCGAACATTACAGCAAAGGAAGTCATTCTGATTACCGAGTCTTCATTAGTTGTGAACCAGCTCCAACCCCAGAAGAGCACATCATCCCTCAAGGAATACTAGAAAACTCAATTAAAATTACTAATGAACCTCCTACTGGGATGCTGGCTAATTTGCATGCTGCTCTCTACAATTTTGACCAGGTATAAATATTTTTTTTAATTACTACACTATTTTGCAGCAATTGCTGTTGAACACTGGTCTTGGAATCCAGGAATTGCTACACTAAAACAAAATCACAACATGCAAACCAGCTCTGCCCTGTCCCATCTCCTCCCAGTGAATCAATTTCCCATCACCACAGGGCGTATGTTTCAAACACAAAGTTTTTATTGCATTTCCCTGTGTCTAGTAGGGCAACAGTGCGGGAATGACCAACAAGATGCTCCCCCTTTGTCTGTCAGAGATCAATATATCACATGTTAGCTGCATCAACAACCTCAGTATCAGAAAAGTGTTACTGTCCTGGTTAAGTATCTAATGCTGTTCCTCTCACCTGCTAAGTTGGGAGTGCTGTTTGTCAGCTCTTCCTTGACCTCCAAACAAATTTAATGCTCAGTTTTAGTGAGCTTCAGAATACAAGAAGCCATTTTTCCAGACTTTTTCCTAGGATGGATTTATTAAATGATTGAGGCTTCTTTGTGTAGTGTTGTGACCAGGAAAAGAGTCCGGAAGAGCTTTATTTTGTGAAAAAAGATGTCACTGTGTCTGGAGACAAAGGTTTGTTTTTAAGAAGTGAATTAGTGGTATTACATGTGGAGCAAAAAGCAACACTTAAAGATTCTGCCCATGTAGGAGAGCAGCCAGGATCTGGAGAGAGTTTTTAGCCACCATGCTACAAAATAGGCCGTTCCAAAAAAGCCCCTGCAGGTTGTTGACAACTTCAGTAATATAGATCAGCTTTGTAGTCTGAATCTGCCTTTAGACACACACAGTCATGTTGTCCAGATTGACCTGTGTATTAGAGCTGTGCGAAGCTTCAGTCCCTAATTTAATTTGGCAGAGATTTGGTCCAATTTGTTGGCTGAATCTCCGAATCCAAGTCGAATCAGGAGACCCTTTAATTTCTCTGAATCAAATCAGAAACACCCTTCTCCTCCCCCCCCTCCCCCGCCCGAATTGATTCAGAGAGATTCGGAAAGATTCAGAGATTTGGACATAGACACAACTTTAAATGTTTTTTCTACATACCCCTAGGTAGCAAGTGGCTTGGGAATGCTGTGACAGTGGGGCAGATGCAGCATGCCACAGGAGCATGCGCGGGGGGTCCCCAGCATGCTCAGCAGCAGACCTGGAAGTAAACCATAAGCACTCCCGGCCCAGGTCTGGCGGGGAATGCGCTGCCCCCCCCCCCCATGCCCCGCTGGCTCAGTAGCTGGTGCCTCCTGGGTCTGGGGGAGCACCCAGGGTCCTCCCATGGCCTATCGCCAAGCCGGGGGGGGCATGGGGAGGCCCCCAGCATGCTCAGCAGTGGACCCAAAAGTGGACTGGAAGTACTTCTGGTCCTCTTCTGGGTATGCCATCAAGCACGTGGGAGGGGCCCCCCATGTTCCTGTGGGACACTCCGTCTGCCCCACAATCACAACATTCATGAGCCATACCTGGTAACTCAAGGTACGTAGAAAAAATATGTAAAGCTGTGTCTATGTCTGAATCACTGATTCTCTGAATCAGCATTGAATCTTCAAATTTGGATTTCATAGTTTCATAGTTAGTAGGGTTGGAAGTGACCTGAGCAGATCATCAAGTCTGACCCCCTGCCATGGCAGGAAAGAGTACTGAGCTCAAACGACCCCAGCAAGGTGATTGTCTAGCCTTGTCTTAAAGACCCCCAAGGTAGGAGCCAGCACCACTTCGCTTGGAAGTTGGTTCCAGATCCTAGCCGCCCTGACAGTGAAGTAGCACCTCCTGATGTCTAGTCTGAATTTACCCTCTGCCAGCTTGTGACCATTATTTCTAGTCACTCCTGGTAGTGCACAGGGGAACAGGGACTCCCCCAATGCTTGCTGGTCCCCCCTGACTGGTTTGTAACAGGTCACCAGATCCCCACTCAGACTTCTCTTGTAGAAGCTGAACAGGTTCAGGTCCCTTAACTTCTCCTCATAGGGCCTGCCCTGCTGCCACCTGATCATGCAAATAGCCCTCCTCTGGACCCTCTCCACGTTGTCCACATCCCTCCTGAAGTGCGGCACCCAGAACTGGACGCAGTACTCCAACTGCGGCCTGACCAGTGCCGCATAGAGGGGGAGGATCACCTCCTTGGACCTGCCTGAGATGCATCTGTGGATGCATGACAAGGTATGGTTGGCCTTCCTGACCGTGTCCCCACACTGCCGGCCCATGTTCAATGAGAAGGGAGTTCCCCAGCCTGTAGATATGCTGCTGGTTCTTCCTTCCCAGATGCAGTGCCTTGCACTTGTCAGTGTTAAAACCCATCCTGTTCTCATCCACCCACCCCTGTAACCTGTCTAGATCTGATGGCAGGCTATTCCTCCCTTCTAGCGTGCCCACTTCTCCCCATATCTTAGTGTCATCTGCTGAATTGAACAGTGGGGACAGCAATCCAAATTAACAACTCAAATCACTGCCCCTGATTCTGTTCAACTTCTCAGCAGTATGATACCATGTGTAATGCCTCTACAGTTATGCATAGAACCATGGGTTGTAACTCAGTCATCCAGCACCCCAGGAGGCTTCACTCTCCAAACTTGAGCAGCAGTAATTCTCCATACCGTGAACAGAGCAATTCCTTCCTGCCCCAAAAAACCACGTCAGGAATCCGCTTCCCAAGCCTTCCTGCCACACAAAAAATATCTGTTCCTGTTAGGTCAGCATTTCTGGTGTTATCTACGTGGCATTATCTAAAGGCCATGGCTGGGCTGAAAGGAAGACTAAAGTGAATGGAACTTCAGAACCCTCCCCTGCTGCCAACCTCTTGCAAGTGGATGAGGCAGGTTCTAGCACCCACTTTCGATAGCCACGGATACCTCCACACTGCTTCTCCCACTGTGGGCTTGCCTATATTGAGCTGGTTGGAGAACGAGAGCCCGCATGGCCAGGGCCTCAGTTGTCTGCATGGTCATACATGGTTCTGCATGCCAGCCTATGTAGGAGCTCTCTGAAGCACCAGTATTCGGCCTTAGACTTTATACCAGCTGAAGTATGGCATACACTGACTTGTTGGCACTGCTGGATTGGAAGTACGGGCAGCAGGGATCTACTGTGGGCTGAAAGTAAGATAAGACTTTGGCAGTAGAGTATGTGCACTATGACTGTGCATTCCCTGTTTCTGGGTGTGATTTTCTGGGACGACAGCCAATCGCTGCTCTCCTCTGTGCTCTACTGTTTTCAGGAAGCTCCAGAGGCAAGGGACTACTGCAAAACATGCTGGGATCATTGCACACTGGCCCCTGGCTATAGAATACTTGGCAATACCTGTTTTTGTTGTGCTCTTTGGCATGTCAGACAACCAGGCATTTGAACAGCTGCCACCTGCATTTTATGCTATGATTTTGGTGCTGCAGATTGGAAATGCTTAGCATTTTAAATGAATACCTGTCCCTGCCCTTTCTTACTGGATGAGCAGCTTGCATTATATTGAAGCGTTCTTCATTAAATTTGTCTTAATTGAACCAGGTTATAGAAACTCGAAGTACCCAAACGAAGGGTGGTGTCCCACATCAAATTAATGCTTACTACATGCAGATACAAGTTTAAGCAGTTTATCATGTGTTAAGTGACCTCCTGGCATTGCAGAGTTGTTCCCTTTCAGTTCAGGGTTATCTCCTAACATGTACTAACTCACTATATTCCTATGATTTGCAACTGTTGCAAGTGTACTTGTGAGACCAAGTAGTAGCATGCATACATCAAGCACTAGCTTTGATACACAAAGAGTCCAACAGGTTGCAACTGTTGCAAATGAAAGTGTAACAAGGCACTAAGTGTGAAGACTAATCTCCAGAGATCCTCATTTTCCGTTTAAAAATCACAAATTCTCTGATTTAAAGGAGGGTGGGGAGAAGGAAAAATACCATACAGATTAAAACCTCTCAAATCTGTGTTTTTCCATGATTAAAATGAAACTTTTTAAAGCAATATGGAAGCCTACCAGTGCCTTAGACACTATAATAGAATAAATTCTAAAGACCTGTAAATTTTGGTGTTTGATTTTGGCTTTTTTATCATGGAAAATCTGAGCTCTCTCCCTACTCCCTTTGCTCACCAGGACATGGGTCCAGCTGTGGCTCTCTCTCACCCTTCCTCCACCCAACACTACTTTGCAGCACTGAGCAGCCCTAATATGCTGGTGGCCTGCCCATGCTATTGCCCCTCACTCCTGACCCACCAGCTGGTGCCCCCCACCAGCTGCCAGAGCTACAGAACCAGGGACCTGGGTCCACAGCCTCTTGCCGTCTGAGTAGCACCCAAGCCCTGGCTGTTGCCTGAGAGAGGTGGCAGCTACTGTGGCAGAACAAAGTGCAGAACACAGCTTCCCCTCCTACAAAGGTGGCATGGCTGGAGTGGAGCCCATCGGGGTTTGGATGCGAGCTGCCTGCTGTGGGCGCAGGGCTCCCTGCCCTGCTGCCGTCCCAGAGGGCCTCCACAGTCCAGCAGGTGGGACCCAGCATGACACAGAAAAGCAGGCCTGGGCAGGTAAGTTTGTTACTGCTGGGAGCTCCATGCTGCCCTGGCAAAGCACCCCCTTGCCTGACTGTCAGCAGCGAGGGGCACAATTCCATGCCACTGCTGCTGGTTGGGTAGGGGGCTCTTTGCCATGGTGACATGGGGCTCACAGCAGTAGCACCAAGCTTCCTTGCCCCACTCTTCCCTGCTGTACCTGGTCTTGCCCGCTGGATTGTAGAGGCCCCGGGGGGAAGGCAGCAGAGCAGGGAGCCCAAGCCCTCACCTGCACCCACCCCTGCCCCTGTCCCATGCAAAAATCTGGGGGACATATGCCTCCATGTCCCCCCAGGAGTGCACACAGTAGCAGGGAGTCAGCCCCAACACCCTGTCCTGCACCCGGTGCCTGTGGTTGCGCATTCCAGCCTCAGACCCCATGCAGTGCCCGTGCCGGGCATCAGCCCCAGCCTTGCCCAACTCTGTCCTTCACTGTGGGAGCCTCAATTCTTCCCAACCCTTGCCACCAGACTTACCTGCTGGGAGCTGCTCTCCAGGCTGCCAAGCGGTCATGTGCATGGGTACATGTGCACAAGCACATGGCGACTCCTGCCGACCACCCTCCTCCCACTCCCCCCAACCCCTTGCAGCCTGGAACTCTGCCAGCCTGCAAGGGGAAACCTATCATTTCCCATTATTTTCTCCTTTAAAGGAGAAAATCTGAGTTTTTCACCTTAAAATTAGGAAATCTGGGTTTTACCACATTTTTCCATGGTGAACAGAAAACACAGGTCCCTGCTAATCTCTACACATTTTTAAGTAGCTGTGAGTCTTTTCCTCTTCAAAGCACAGCAGATTTTGGTTTTTCATAATGACAAAGCAAAAAACCTTTCCTTCCTTGTGGATGAATTCTAAAGTTAATGAAGATTTGGGGGCTCAAGATAAATAAGTTAGCTCAGCCACCTTTTAATGTTTCTGTTTGTCTGGTACATTCTTTCACAATCTATAGGTACTATAAGTTAACAATTTAACACTGGATTTTTTGTTCCTCTTGAGCAACAGTTTTAGGCATTTTCTTGACTGTTACTGAGATATTATCTGTATTATTTATTAATTATCAGAGGTGTACTTTAGTGCTTTTTCAGTGTCTGGGGCAGAGGTAGTGGGGGAGGAAATATGCTGATCAGCAGAGTGGGGTGGTGCAGGGAGGAAAGGGATAGAGAGTGGAGTCTTACCTGCCCTTGCTTTCCATGCTTGAATAGCAGCCATTACTACTGCAGTGTGGGATTGTGCTATAGCAGTGTGGGATTAGGCTGCTGCAACGGAGACACAGGCAGTAACAAGGGCTCCCCAGGGGCCACTTCTGGTGTCCCATCCACTCCCCCACTCAGAAGGGCAATGATTTCTGGCCCCCTTCCCCCTCCCCCCTGGCACAGGGCAAAGCTTCCTTGGGATGGGGAGAAATCATTGTCCTTCCCACCACCCCCACCACAGACACAGGTACAGTATTAGGCATGGAGCTGTGCCTACCCAGTTCCTATGGCTGGGCAGCCAGGGCTCTGCCTGCCATGACAAAAACCCTTGGGGAGGTGGACCACCATGGCACTCCCCCTAAGTCAGCACTCAGGTGTGATGCCCCATTTCTTCCCCTCGAGTTATGCTGTTATTAATTATTTATCCAAGTCCTAGATGCCATTTTGTACAGACAGCTTTATTTTAAGTAGGAATGCTTGTTTGTAAAATGAGACTCCATTTTGCAAGCCAGCAGCTTTGTCTGTATTTTGACATTTTGGAAAATGGAATCAGGGAACATCTCTTCATTGCTAAACAAAACACAAACCAATAAAACCCAGTCTATTGGTTTCCCCATCTTCTCTCAAAGGAAAGGCCTCTGAAGATTTGACCTTGCCCTTTGACAGTTGATTGAATGGTCAGGATGGGCAATTATTTGGGCCCAGGGACCATATAGGGAGTTTTGATCAGCTGTTGCAGGCTGGGTCAGCACTCCCCGCCCCTGACAACTCAGCAATACTCCCTATGGGGCTGTAGGTGGGTGGGAACAGTATTCAACAGTTAGTGCCCGCTGATGCTACGTCACCATAGTGATGAGCTATATTGCCATAGCTCATTGCTACAGTCACACAGTATCTTGTACAGACAAGCCCATGATGTCTATTTTTGTATGTAAAAATAACTTATAGTGCTTGATGTTTTAACAAAAAGAAAACACAATGAGAAATAGTAACTTACTAAGCAAATAAGGAATAAATAATAACCAAACACTTACCTGTCTTAAATTCAAGTGTGGAAACCATCCTATTGGATCAAGTAAAGTAACTACAGCAGTAGATTAATGAGCATGCTGATACCCAGATAAATACATTGCCTTTGTTTTTTGGCAGGATACACTTGAACTGTGCACCAGGGAGCAGGAGTTTAAAAGCATTCTCTTTTCTCTCTGCTACTTTCATACATGCGTTGCTGGGAGACTCAAATTTGGTCCACAAGGTTGGAATCGAAGATACCCTTTCAACACTGGAGATCTGACCATTTGTGTCAATGTCCTCTACAACTACTTAGAGGCACATACTAAAGTAAGAGTTGCTGGTCAAATAACTCCTTCCCAAGGCTATAAATCTCTCATTTTCCTATGTTGAAAAATTAGGGCATATTTTTTTGCAGAAATTGTTAAAATAGCTGATATTCTATAATTCTGTTGCTGAGTTTGAAAATAAACCAGATCAAAGGTTTTTTAACACTGGATGTATGAACTTAGTAGCATAGGTCAAAGCAGTTCCACATCAGCAGCTTAACCAAAAAAAAATGTCCTTCATTATGTTAACAAAAACAGTGGTTTACATGTGCATATATGCCAAATTCATTAGGCAGGTAATGAAGCATTTGCACAAATGTAATTACATACAGCAATTCTGACAGTTCATAACACTGCATTAATAATCACTACAATTAGTTCTGATGATGGAAGCAATTTACAGCACGTCACATGTATAAATAATGGTGCATTTCCTGCATGTGTCATTATTATGTATTAAGGATGCCACCTTGTTGTGACTTTCTCAGTAATGTTCCCCTGGAGTCAAAGTTAAGGGTAGATGAGTGATTTTATTTCTGAACTACAGCATATTTTACAGTTGTGTGGTTTAAATACTTAGTTGAGGTCGTTTTTGTAAGTTCTGTAAATGCAATGCCTAAATAATAGCAATGATTGTTTGGCACTTAATGGGGTGGATAGTAAGCAGCTTCTCTGACACCAGCTGCTTCAGATAACTTAAAGATATGTGGGAGATCAGCATATGCTTCAAGAAAACCTATAATATTGCTGTTTATGATATGGTTTTACCTGTGTCCAATTGGTAGTCATTACCCTAGATTAATTCTTGTTTTCCTTTTTATTTTCACTGACAACTTTTGTTAATAGGAAATGAAGCTGAATTTCCTTCACGTGGTATTTGGTGTCACATTTAAATAATTGCTTAATTTTGTAGTGATGATTTAATAATGGTTTTCATTTAGAAAATGACTCTATAAAATAAGCTTATTCCAACCTTTTATTTTTCTTTACCAGTAAATTTCCTTCTTTCCTCTCGCTAGGCTGTGTTCTCAAACCACCGCTCACGAGCATAATAATTATTTATAATAGTTCTGGTAGGGAGTAGGAAATAGAGGGTCAATAGGAGAGACAATTAGTTCACCTTTCTTTCAACAATATTGTCCTTTTGCACTTTGGTGGTAAGCAGGTTGCATTGCAGCTTTATAGTAATTTTAAAATGTAGGTGATGCAAGCAGGAAAAAAGATGTTAATAGCTTCAAAATATGATACAGAGCTAAATTCTACTTGCCTGACCAGTTAGAACTTCTGAAATATGGGAAGAGACCTTCTAGTGAGGTAAATTAGTGTGCCTCTGTAGAGGTCAATAATACTAGCAATAGATGCTAATTTTTACCAACTTTGTCAGGAAAACTTTATTTTTTTTGTAGTTCCTAACTGACTTGGCTTCCACCCACTCTGGGTTATTGTTAAAATTTATGGAAGCATGATATCACCCCTTTCACACTTAATGTTTAGGGTACTCAGGCCACTTGTTCCCCTTCCCACCACATGGCATGTCACAGCAGCACATTCAAGATCCTGCTTGCCGCATGCAGGAATTGTGAGTGTACACTGTGCCGACGTTTAGTAGGCAGAGTAAATTTCATTTCATGAGCACATCAGTTAAATATCTTATAGAGTACAATATTTGTTATGCAAACCTGATATCCAATAAATCTCTTTTGTCCAAAACAATTCCTCATGTTTCCCATATTACCCTATTTTTTTTCTTTTATCAAAAGCTTTCGTTCTCCAAACTTAATTATTGTTGCATGTGTCTAATCGAGGTCACACAGAGTTAGAGAACTGTTATATGCTTCTATAGCTAAAAAGTCTAGAAACACTTTGAACAAGGGTATCTAACATGAGAGAGAGCGAGCAGTTTTCTTTCCAGCAAACACTGGTACTTGACATAAATATATATTTGACTGAAAAAAAATGCTAAATTGATTGACACAGTATACTCATTGAGTACAAAGAACACTTTTAAAATGCAAGAATGTTTTTATTCCAAACCAAAAGTTAATATTTGTCTGAGTTACACTGTTCAGCTTTCCCCGAGTCATTATGTAGCATAGCTTATTAAATTCTGTGACTTTTTTTAATTCAGTTCAAACCAG
Source organism: Crocodylus siamensis (assembly GCF_052110815.1). Lineage (NCBI taxonomy): Eukaryota > Metazoa > Chordata > Crocodylia > Crocodylidae > Crocodylus > Crocodylus siamensis. The sequence continues at coordinate 154,634,961 of NC_143399.1, read as the reverse complement.
TTTAAAAGAAAGGTGCATTAGAAGTTCATTTATGCAAATTCAAATAAACTTGTAGCAAGCATGCTGGAATAGTTTTACTTGTTCTGTTCTGTCACATCATGTAACGTACATAACCTATAATTAAGTTTTTACTTGAACCGTTGGGAGACAAATACTGCCCTAGAGGGTGTAAAATATTCCTGTCTGGAAAGTCTTCATCAGAAACTGGCATATTTTGCAAACCAAAGGTAGCAAAAAGAAGCTTCAAATCTTGCTAAGTCAAATAAGGTATATGAGACAATGGTTTCTTGAATGAAAAATTCAAGGAATGGCACTAGCACTATAGTCCTACAAAACACATAACAACTAAATGATTTGGTAGTGATGAGACGAATTTGGGATGAATTCAAGAAGAAACAGAAATTATATTCAAGTAATGGAGCATTTCTTTCTTGGCATTTCCTAGAGAGGATATATAAAAGACTGCAGTCAGATACAAGGTTTTATTTCCCCTGTAGTAAGAAAGACACAGTAAGTCACCTTTCTGTCACTCATGAGGATTTTATTTCCAAAGGTCTGAGGAAACGCATGCATTTGTTAATGAGTTATGTTCTTTTATATCACACCATGTTTTGAAATCCTGCATTGCTCCTTAAAAGCTTTTATAAGGGATAGGATGAACACTCCGACTTGCAGCTTAGTTGATATTTGTTTGCACAGTAAGTAAATTTTAGTTAAAGCCTAGGTATTTTAACCAGATATTTATAGATACCAAAAATTGGCATTGAAAAAATTAATCACAATGTAGATACTTTATAAACAACAACAAAATCCCAAGCACACTGGGTGGATCTAATTTTCAAGCTTTCTAAAAGTATTTTGTTTTTGTTTTTTTGTTCTGATGAAACATTGTTCATGCTAGTGTTATTCTGAGTGACTTTGGTTTGTCCGTTGGACACCAACTTGTTATTTATTTAATTATATATTCCATTATCTTTGGTAGGTTCCATGGGAAGATTTGCGATATCTCTTTGGTGAAATTATGTATGGTGGCCATATAACTGATGACTGGGACCGCAAGCTATGTCGGGCATATTTAGAAGAATTCATGAGTCCCGCTATGGTAGTATTTCTCTGCTACACATAAAAAGCCCTAAGAAATTAAATATTACAATGTCTTGTATCTTGCTTTAATACATTAAATTTAGTACACCAGATTACTAAAAAAAACTTAATCACTGAGAGAGAGTACCTTCTGAGGTGACTCCCAATTCTGTCCTGCTCTGCCCCTACAAAAATCTCATAAAGGTGTCTGGGAATAAACGACCCAGTTTGTAATGAGTGCAATTTATCCCCACAAAAGTACCTTTTCTGCAAGACTTTTGTGACTTAGCAGATTGCTTACAAGCATCTGTTCCTGTGGCAGCATCTCTTCCATGTTTTATAAAAACTCTACATAATGAAAAGAACAACCAGCTGAACTGCACACTGGACAGTGTGTTTGGGTAATGGTTTTTGTATTAAATCAGTCTTTTATGATTTTCTGGTATTTTGAAAATGTTGGATGAGGTAGAAAAACTTTTGTTTCTAAAGCACTTTTCATCTAACTAAAATATTACATCAGTTGTTACACCACAGAGCAACACAAACCCCAGACACCCCAAAATCTAGACTTACTGGTTGTATAGTTTATTTTCAGATTCAAGAAAAGCATTAGGGTGTGATGCCCTGTTCTCCTTTTCCTGTGTTTTCTAGATATGGGAAGCAGTAATAGACCGTCTCTCCCCCTTAGATACTCTTACTGAACTTGTATCTCTGTAGCAAACTGCCAGCAGAAGATACAAAAAGATGTAGGTTTAATCATAATTATGGAGTTGGACGGCATTGTGAGGAACATAACACTTCCATTAAATTGCAGTATTTCTTGGATGCCTTCTGAAATATGAGCGGAGTTAATCATTTTAGTATTGTATGCAACAGAAATTAAATATGAATAATAATTGGATTTGCCTAATTATCTTTTTAGGGACCCTACCAGCTGTGTTGGCATTACTTAATTCTTAAAAAAAGAAATCTTTGCCTAATTCTCTTAAACTTGTTAATTAATCAATTTAGAGAAGTGACTATAAAATGTACAGAAAATAGAAGGGACAGATTTTTACTATGTCCTGCCTAAACGTATTATTTTTCTTTGTCCAAGATAAAAGCTTATTTGGAGGGGAAAATGAGCGCATAATGTTTGAGCAGACCAGTTCTGGAGCTTGGATAACTTGGGGAAATGCACTTTTCACCCATGGCGATGCAGTTGGAGTCTATCTTGAGGTTCTAAGTAAAATGAGTTTCCTTGCATCTCCTCAGTCCCTAATGAGCAGGTTTTCATATGTCAAAAAGCCATACTCTGTTTAACACAATTGGAAGTCACTGCTCGAAGAGGCCCGAGAGTAGGTTACCATGGAGATGGGACGGATAAACACTACTGTACTTCTGACCTCAGCAGAGGCTGATTTCTCCAAATGACAGCTAAGGTCATGAGGGCAGCGTAGGAAGCTCATTTGGCTGTCCCCTGCTCTGTCTAGCCTGTGGATAAGTAAAGAATTACTGTTTCCAGTTTAGGCAGTCCATTAACCTTCATAAACCTGAACTTTCGTTCAGATAACTGTAAAATAAATATAGGTGGTGGAACCTGAGGAGAATCGCTGTTGTTTGGATGCCCTTTGGAAAGTTTAGGGACCCAGCCCTGAATGTAGATCTGCCGCAGTGTTGCATGAGAGGATAATAATATTTTCAGGCTTTGGCTGTAATTGGCCAATGATACTTCCCTAAATTACGAGAGATGGAAAAAAAAAATCATTCATCAGTTGGCAGCCAACTGAACACAGACAGGAATGGCGACACGCTCTCCATCAGCTTGCTCGGCTTTGGTGTTCATGTGACAAAGTAATAATGCCTGATGAGTTTACTTGTTTTTAATCCAGAAGATACAAGAAGGTGAGTTTTGCATTTACATACTTCTCTTGACATACTTCATTTGCAGTGTTTGGCATGTGGCCAAAGCCATAGTGGGTTCCCGATGTACCCCATGGCCTGCAGTGTCCTGCTATGCATACAAATCTACAGCAGTACAAGGGGAGCTCTTTTAAGTGCCCATCAAAGAGGCCAGTAAATACAGATTGAATAACAGAAATAACCTTCAACTGACGGTTGCATGGCAAATTACTGGGAACTTTGGGAGTACTTTAAAGTGATATCCAGAGACTGGTTATTGAAGATGAGGTTTGTAGTTTGGCTCTACTGTAAATGGCTAGCTCTGAGACCAGAATGGCTTCTCAGAAGTGCCTCTTGGTAGCAGCATCAGAAGCTGCTTGTTCTTCTTGACTTTGCTAAATACCAGAAGCCTTTGAAGTTTGTTGTGGCTCCATGAAAAAGAACCAGCATTAGAAATAAGTGGCTGTTGTGAAAAGAGCCACTTGTAGCCAGAAGAAAATATTTCAGCAACGACACTTAAGACTGGAATGAGTCTCATTTTGTCCCATGTCACTGAATTGAAAGAATTCTTTGAATCCAATAAAGTCCTTAAAGCTCAATAGTGGGAGGAGAGTTCAAAGCTAAGGCATTTGTACACATGTATTATTGCTTTTTTTACCCTGTTCTGCCACTGACAGATAAGGCAAAGAACACATCTCCTCAACACTTTGAGCTGCATGCAGGCTACTTATTCAAGTCTACATCTATTTCAGCATCCTGATTCTTAACTTTAAAGCCTTTAAGGGGCTTGAACCTGCTTACCTCAGTGACTTCCTCTCTGCAAGTGTTTGTGGCAGCTGGATTCTACCAGCATGTTGCAGCTGGTGCAGACTAGGTTCAGCCCTCCTCAGCAATAAGGAGCAAAAGGACTTTCCAAGCTCAAAAATGTATCTTTGTTGTATTACCCAATTAAGGCCAAGCCGTGCCACCTTTAGGGTGCAATACAAAATGACTCTCCCTCTGCAGGGTTCTAACTACTGGAGAGGTGGAAAAAATAGGAAATATAATCATCCTCTCCCTTCTACCTCTCCAACACTTAGAGCTAAGAGGAAAGATGCCATAAAAGCACGGAATAAAACAAAAAACCTGCCATTCAATGAGCAGGTGGTGAACTGATAACAATAATAGTGCTAAAAATGCTGGAGTCAGCATAATACATTTTGTCCAAATATACTGTTGTCACTTTAACCGACTCAAAGTAACTGAATTCAGTGTGATGCTGCAGCTAGTAAAGCGAGCAAAACGCTGGCTTGCATCCATAGATGCGTCTCAAGCAGAACCCAGGACATTATTCTCCCCTTGGACTCGGTCTTGGTGAGGCCACAGCTGGAGTATTGCATCCAGTTTTGGGCTCCGCAATTCAAAAGGGATGTGGAGAAGCTTGAGAGAGTGCAGAGGAGAGCCACGCACGTGATCAGAGAGCAGACCTTATGACGAGAGGCTGAAAGCAATGGGGCTATTCAGCCTGGAAAACCATAGGCTCGGGTGATCTGATGGCCACCTATAAGCTTATCAGGGGTGCTCATGAGGATCTGGGGGAACGATTGTTCACCAGAGCGCCCCAAGGGATGGCAGGATTGAACGATCACAAACTCCACTGTGACCGGTTCAGGCTGGACTTAAGAAAGAGCTTCACTGTCCGAGCCCCCAAGGTTTGGAACAGACTGCCACCTGAGGTGGCTCAAGCACCCCACTTTGAATGCCTTTAAAACACATTTGGATGCTTATCTTGCTGGGATCCTATGATCCCTGCTGACCTCCTGCCAGGGGCGGCAGGCGAGACTCAGTGATCCTCCAGGGTCCCTTCCAGCCCAAATGTCTATGAAATCTATGAAATTCCTGAAACACTGAAGATGCCAAAAAAAAAATAAATTGAAGAACTGACTGTAATATTGTTCATTCTCTTCTTAAAGCTGGAAGGAGAACTGGTACTGGTGCCAGGCTTCCTAGCCCCACCTAATCTGGATTACACTGGATACCACAAGTACATTGATGAAATACTTCCACCTGAGAGCCCGATTCTCTATGGACTCCATCCTAATGCAGAGATAGAATTCTTGACAGTGACATCGGATAACCTCTTCAAAACTCTTTTGGAAATGCAGCCTAAGAACTTATTTATAGGAGAGGAATCGGGACAGTCTGCAGAGGAAAAGGTAAGGTAGTTCTAACCATAGTTCCCACAGGGAATGCTGCTCAAAAAGCAGGAGGGAGCACATTAGAAATAGAGCATTGATTATGGTAGTGCACTGAGATACTAAGCTTAAGTTCTAGGAAAAAGAAATGTACTCAGTTTGCCAACATAAACTCTGCTATTATAAGTAATAATGGGCAAAATTGAAACTCAGTGTAATTTAGAATTTGCATCGGGAATGATTTGGGACCAGAAAACGAGAAAGGAAAAATGCTTAATTTGTTTTGGCAACAGTTGCCATTTTCAATTACAACTTATTCATTGCTAACCTATGTTGTATTCCATCTCTGGTTTTTCAAGAGACAAATTATGGCAATATTGATGTAGAAAAAAATACAGTGTTAAGATTCACCTGATTCTGGTTGTTTCTCCTTCTTCATTACTCTTTGTTCTAAAGCTGGTGAGTTAGGAAACAGGTAACCTTTCAGCTTTATCCACTTCTGTGTCCATGCTAAATGCTTGATGCTGATGGGGCCTCACATCCCATCTCCCCATGTGACTTTGAGTGGGAAATCACTTACAGGCAGATTCTCTGCTGCAGCAAGCTCCCATGGAGTGAGCAGGGCTTGGTGGAGAGGGAGCACAGTGTCAGGCAGTCACACCTGACTGCCAGACACCCAGGATAGTTTAAGCTGCACAGTCTGGCAGGTAGGGATAAAAGTGTGTGGCATTTTCCAGCATATCTCCTTCTCTTCCCCCAGTCTGATTGCAGGGAAGAGGACACAGGAGCCTCACTCCTGCCTCTGAGCTTGCTGGGGTCTTTCCTTTGCAAGAAGTGTTTCTTGCAGGACACTTGTAGGAAGCTTCTGTTCTCTGTTGTGCAAAGAAGACAAATCTCTCCAAGGAATCTTTCCATCAGACTTCTTAGGCCTCAGCTCCCCATCTGTACAAAATGTGTATGTTAATGGAACAGAAATACTTATTTCCCTTGCAGAGGTACTGGATGGATAAACCCATAAATCCTTAGCAAGCAATCAGATACTACCATGATGAGAACTAAATAGGCACATAGATAAAGCTCTCGCTGGTCTTTGTAAGTACTGATGCATTTTGCAGTTCTATTTAGTGTCAGGAATATTTCTATACAGCCAAAACTGATCCCAGTGATATTAAACTGACTAGATTTAGACATGGAAGCATATCAGAATGACATGGGGCTAAGATGAATACTTCTAACCATTTTGCTACCAAGAGGCTCCCTTCATTTCACTGTAGCTAAGCAAAGCAATACCTCTATTTTACTCAGGGTATTCAGAGTTCTAAGACTCCTGCCAGGCTACTGAGTGTGTGTGACCACTAGATCCTATGCACAATTTTCCATGTCCCATAAGCCATTCTACACTTGGCTTTTTTGGAAATTTCAGTGGAGATACCAAGGGCTGAATAGGCAAGCAAAGTTGTTTTTTCAGAAAAGCAGGGGGAAAAGTCCATTATAAATAGTTTGCAAAAAAGTCATCTTAATATCAATTACACTTGGTCTGGAGTCTCAGAGGGGAGAATATGGCCTGTGTTACATTTCCTGATCTGCTTAAGGGGTTTCAGTCTCTTCCACCTCCCTGGAGAGGGCCCTTCCCACCATGCAGTGCACTATTTTTTGAAAGAAATGTGAGCCCTGTTTTGGATCCTGAATTGTAAAGGTTTAGGCACACACCTTCAGGGGAGGCTTCTAGGTAGTGAATCCTGAGTGGAAGGAGGTGCCTTCCTACAGTACTGAGTAAAATACATCTGAGGAGATGTATGATTCAAGACAGGGGGTCCCAACCTTTTTTTACTGAGGACTGGCAAATGCATTTAAACTTAATTTATGTATTTACATTTAATTTACATATTTAAATTAAATTTTTACGTGGGTTGGGGGGGTTGTGAGGATCCAATCGGGTCGGGGCACCGCAGCTGCAGGCACCAGGGAACCCTGCAGGGGAGGGGGCTGTGCAGGCAGTTGCCTGGGGGACCCAGCTGGGGGCTGCATGGGAAGAGGGGGCTCCACTGCTTTCCTTAGAAGCAAGCAGCAGAGCCGCCTCCAGCAGGCAGGGGTTGGGGGTCCTGCCTGGCATGGGCCCCGGTACCTGCTACATGGGTACAGCTGGGCACAGCCATGGCAGTGGGAATGAGACAGGATGCACAGAACTGGCTGCCTCCCTCCTGGGGCTGCCCCACCACCCAGTTTTAACCCTGCCCATGATAGCCAGTGGCCTGGCAGCCAACCCTTTGTGGCCTGGTACTGGGCTGCAGCCCAGTGGTTGGGAACCTGTGCTTTAAGACTGACCCCCTGCCCTCAGTTTTTCTCTATTGGCAGTCTGAGGCCAATTCAGGTATATGACACAATTATTACAGAATAATTTATGCCAGGTTTTAATCTGTAGGCAATGTACTCTGTGGTAAAGAGCATGCACATAGCCAGTTCTCCCAACCAGGTTGTCTGAAGAAGGAATAATTACAGTGTCTGACCACTAGGTGGTAGAGAACCAGCTCCCCCAGAATGAAAAGTAGATATATGACACACACTGCATAGTAACTTTACTTCACACTGGGCATGTCTACACAAGCAATTTATGCAAAGCACTAAACTCCAGACTTTATTGTTCCAGAGTTTATTGCTTCTGGGCACACAATTTGAACATGAGCCCAGGAGCAACAAAGTCTAGAGCAATAAATTCTGGAGTTTATTGCCATTTGAACATGCACCCAGGAGCATGTAGGGGCTGGCTGGGGCATGAGGTGCTTCAGTGCAGGACTAGCCAGCAGGCAGCCTCTGCGCTGAAGCATCCTCATGCCCTAGCCAGCTGGGGCAGCATCTACACATGCACTGCTGTGGAGTTTTTTACTCCGCAGCAGAAGAGTACTTGTAAACTACACTCTCCTGCTGCAGATTACATTATTTTACTCCACTCTGACAGGGGCACACATTTAAATGCTAAGACATTTACTACACAGCTAATTAGTCTACTGCACAGTAAACATCTCGTGTAGATGTGCCCAGTTACTATGCATTTTTCAAGTAGTAACTTTATCCTTAAATTCAAGTGATTTACTATATGACAGGGCTGTGCGTTGTGCGTCTCCTCAACTGTTATTATTTGGTAAAGTCAAGTTCATGTGTTGGTTTTTATGGATCCTGATATGAGGTGCCTAGCTTTACCCCTGTATTGCATAGAATCCAGGTGCTTAACTCAGGCTGTAAACTATAGAGGCCAGGCATCTAAAAGTCGATGTGGAGAGGGAATTTCTTGGTTTTGATCATAGAGGAGTTATGCTCCTCTCCTATCCACTTCACTATTAGAGTACTGTCATAATCAAAAGAAACAACACGATTAAATCAATCACATGTTGGATAGCATTGTTGATCCTTATAGAAATATACTGGAATGGTAAAGTAGGGATTTATTCAGCAATAAAGTATTTTTTCCTATTAAAGTTAGCTTCCTGAATTCTTGACAGCCAGTAACCCACTGTTAAATGAGTTTAACTATGACTGTTTTAATGAGTCTGGCACATGCACAGTTTCGTAATTAACTTAAAATATAACTATCTGTTATGTGAAGGCAGCTAGTCATGCCTATTCAGGTCATGATCATTACCTGTTCTAATACAAATTATAGAGGGTGTCTATGATTTGTACTTGCCTCTGAGATTCACTCCTGTCGTCCTCTCCCAAATAAGAAGTTGCAAGCGAAAACATAGCCAGGAACCCACATGCCCATGGCTGCCCAGAAAATCTGCTGCAGCGTCCTTTCTAGGGGGATTGTTGCTTCTACCTCTTTTCTCTAGCCACTCACCATGTCCCAGGTTGCCAGTGGGCCCTGGACTCAGCAGGGAAACTGCAGCCACTATGCATGCAAGAGAAGAATGTGGCCCAGATCTGAGGATGGCTTATTGTAGCTTTTTAAGGCTTGCTCCTATTCACATTCTATGGCATTGGGAACTATATGATGCCTATACACATGTCCAATGCCTGCTCAGATGCATTCAAATTAGAATGAGTCGGAGCAGACTCAATTAATTGATACTGTAGCAGCCTCAGCATCACATGTATTCAGCATCCCTTCATTTCAAAATAGCTGTGGGGGTGCTTTAACAAAACCTCACTGAACTTTTGGAAGTGACTAGCCTTGCAAGATGCAAGGTGTTAGTTTTGTTTTCAGTCCCTACTGTTTTAGTTTATCAAGGAATGGTCAGAATTCGTTTTGTCTTGACCCTGGGGTTTGTTTAAAACAGCACTGAATTGTTTGTTCTCTGAGGCAGGGTCTGGGTTTTTTTATATTGAGTGTTTGTACAACGTCTAGGGCAATGGGACTCTGGCTCATGGCTAAGCAGAATAGGCATAACCTTGATTGGTCCTGATTGTTTATATAAGCACTAGTCATGACTAGTGCTAACCAGACCAAATCTCAGTGAACCTCTCTATATCTTCCCTTCCGCAGCTGTAGCAATAAGTGAAAGCCAAAGCATAGTCTAAGGGACTGACCTAAAAGCTAAACCCAGTAAAGATTTCCACTCACCCTGTTGGTTTTGGTATGCTCAGGTTAAGAATGTCCTGGATGAGATTCTGGAGAAACTTCCTGAGGAGTTTAACATGATTGAGGTCATACAGAAGGTCACTGGTCCCAGAAGTCCCTATACACTTGTTTGCTTCCAAGAGTGTGAAAGGATGAACCTCCTCATTTCAGAGATACGCAAATCACTTAAACAACTGGATCTTGGTTTGAAGGTAGGAGAAGTGACGCTCTTTTGCACACAAATAATTATTCCTTGTTGTCAAATAAACTGATTATCTTTCTCCAAACAAAGGGAGAGCTGACATTTTCACCTGAAATGGAAGCACAGCAGTCAGCATTGTTTTATGACGCTGTACCTGACACATGGACCAGACTAGCTTATCCTTCCACATATGGCCTTGCCCAGTGGTAAGTACACTGCATCACTTTACCAAATAAGCTTACATTGTTTCCTTGCCATTCATCACCTTATAAGCAGCATAATTCTTCCCCTTTTAAATATCAGCCTTAACAGAACGTGTTCACACCCTGGAATAAACAGGAAAGATTTCATGTTTCTAAACTTTTCCTTTTTAGAGGATGTGTCTACATGTGCATAAACCCAGGAGCAGTTTACTTGTAAGTAAACTACTTGCAAGTAAATGCTCCCAGACAGGTGTCTACATGTGTAGGGAAGAAGCAGCAGTTTGCTGCTAATGGCAACAAACTGCTGTTCCTTCCTGGGGCCCTGCAATTGGCTGCTGCCACCAACAGGGGTAGGATTGGTGGGGAATGTAGTAGTAGATGGCAGCTTGGGCAGTAGTGACCACGAGATGATTGAGTTCAGGATCCTGAGGAAAGAAAGGATACAGAGCAGCAGAGTAGAGACCTGGGACTTCAGAAAAGCAGACTTTGACTCGCTCAGGCAACTCATGGGCCGGATCCTCTGGGAGGCCAGTCTCACGGGGAGGGGAGTCCAGGAGAGCTGGCTGTACTTTAAGGAAACCCTACTGGGACTACAGGAACAACCAATCCTGATATGCAGGAAAACTAGCAAGTATGGCAGAAAACCAGCTTGGGCTGGCAGGGAACTCTTCAGTAAACTAAATCACAAAAACACAGCTTCTAAGAAGTGGAAACTTGAAGAAATAACTAGGGAAAAATGTAAGAGCATTGCTTGGGCATGCAGGGATGAAGTCAGGAAGGCTAAAGTGCAACTGGAGATGCAGCTGGCAAGGGATGTGAAGGGTTTTTACAAGTATGTGGGTAGCAAGAGGATAAGAGAGAGTGTGAGTTCCTTACTGAATGGAGGAGGCAACCTTGTGACAGAGGATGAAGAAAAGGCTGAAGTGCTCAATGCCACAGGCAAGGGCAGCTCCTAGACTATTGCACTGGGCAGCACAGTTTGGAGAGGAGGTGAGCAGTGAAAAAACAGGTTAGGGACTAGCTGGATGTGTACAAGCCCATGGGGCTGGATGGGATGTACCTGAGGGTGCTGAGGGAGTTGGCTGATGAGATTGCGGAGCCATTGGCTATCATCTTTGAAAACTCATGGCGATCAGGAGAGGTCCCAAATGATTTGAAAAGGGCAAACATAGTGCCCATATTTAAGAATGAGAAAAGGAAGATCCATGGAACTGCAGTCAGCCACACCTCAATCCCTGGAAAAATCATGGAGAAGATCCTCAAGGAATCCATTTCTAAGTATTTGGAGGAAGAAGAGGTGGTTAGGAACAGTCAGCATGGACTCACCAAGGGCAGTCATACCTGACCAACCTGATTGCCTTCTATGATGAGATGACTGGCTCTGTGGATGTGGTGTACCTTGTTTTTAGCAAGGCTTTTGATACGGTCTCCCATAATTTTCTTGCAGGAAAGCTAAGGAAGTATGGGCTGGATGAACGGACTGTAAGGTGAATAAAAAAATGGCTGAAGCATCAGGCTCAGACAGTAGTAATCAATGGCTTGATGTCTAGCTGGCAGCCAGTATTAAGTGGAGTGCCCCCGGACCAGTTTTGTTCAATGTCTTCATCAATGACTTGGAAGATGGCATAGAGTGCACCCTCAGCAAATCTGCAGAAGGCACCAAGCTGGGGGTAGTAGTAGATATGTTGGAGGGTAGGGCTAGGATTCAACGTGACGTAGACAAATTGGAGGATTGGGTGAAAAGAAATCTCGTGAAGTTCAGCAAGGACAAGTGCAAAGTCCTGCACTTAGGACAGAACAATCCCATGCACCAGCAGAATAGGAGCTGGGGGTGACAGTGGACAATAAGCTGAATATGAGCCAGTGGTGTGCCCTTGTTGCCAAGGCTAACAGCATACTGGGCTGCATTGGTAGGAGTGTTATCAGTAGGTCAAGGGAAGTGATTATTCCCCTCTATTCAGCATTGGCGAGGCCACATCTGGAGTACAGTGTTCAGGTTTGCCCCCCCCCCCGCCGAAAGCATGTGGACAAATTAGAGAGTCCACTGGAGGACAACAAAAATGGTGAGGGGGCTGGAGGAAATGACTTATGAGGAGAGGCTGAGAGAATTGGGATTATTTAGTCTAGAAGAGAGAAGACTGAGATGGGCTTAATAGCAGCCTTCAGCTACCTGAAGTGGGATTCAAAAGACAATGGAGCTAGGTAGTCTCAGTGGTGGCAAATGACAGAACAAAGAGCAACAGTCTCAAGTTGCAGCAAGGGAAGTTGAGGTTAGGTATTAGGCAGACTTTTCTCACTAAGAGGGTAGTAAAACACTGGAACAGGTTACCTGGAGAGGTGGTGGAAGGTCCATCCTTGGGGGTTTTGAAAACCTGGCTAGACAAAGCTTTGGCTAGGATGATCTAGTTGGGAATGGTCTTCATTGAGCAGGGGGTTGGACTAGATGACCTCCAAAGGGCCCTTCCAGCCCTAACTTTCTATGATTCTATGACCTGCCCCAACCCTCAATCACCTAATCAGGGCACCAGGCTGGGATCTGCACTTGTAAAACTAGTGACATTCCTGGACTTGTCTACATTAGTAACCAAGCAAATCCCACTCTAGCCTTGCTCTTCCATGATACTTGAGACATATCCCTTGTGGCTACAGCATCCCCATCTTTCCTTCTCATACAAAGACACTGCACAGCTCAGCTGTTACAAAGTACTTCTGTCCTTGATCAAAATTCCACTAAAACTAAGGTCCCTATTTCCCTGCTTCTTCTCTCTCAGGGTTAAAGACCTTCTCAAGCGCTATCGAGAACTTGATACCTGGATGCAAGATCTTGTGCTTCCAGCAGTGGTGTGGCTGTCTGGGTTCTTTAATCCCCAGTCCTTTTTGACTGGTAAGTAGTAAGGCAGATACCCCCATGAGGGAGCAGCGCTGGGGGAGTTGCTTCAGCCCCAAATTAAAGCTTTAGGGAAAAAAACTACATTTAGTTTTACATGTTTTCAACATAATCATGCCTTCTGGGGGTTTGCTGTATTGATGCCATGTTATGCTGCTGTATGAAAAGGGATTAAGGCAGTTTGCTTAAAGCAGTCCTGTCTATTTTAAACTACAGAACACACATGCAGAAAAGTAAAGAAATAACAAAATAAAAATGAAAAACTAAGATACTGAAATTTCTCATATTTAAACATCTTGTGTGAGAATAAAATACCGTATGATTCTGATTTGACACTGTTGCTTGAAAAATTGTTGGCAACCTTGTTTTAGGGTGTCAGTGCCACCCATGCAAGTTGTTCAGTTTTTAAAAACCCTTAAACCTTTATGAAGTAGTTCTTCCCCATGCAGTGTGTGTGAGCTCGATGCCGAATTATATAGGACTGAATTAAGCACAGGCTCAGACCTGTTCAATTTAAAACTTTTATTGTTTCACAAAGTCATAAACTAAAGGAGGTCTGTTGGTTCACGAGGTTCCCAAATCAAGCCCTTGCTCTCTAACCCGGAGGCTAGGTGCGGCTGCCTGATTCAGTAGTCTCAGAACTGGTCAACAGCTCATTTAAAAGGAGTCCCTTATCTTTTTTTAGGCAAAAGATACAAAACTGTCCCCATGGTGGAAGTGAGGCATCTAACATAACTTTACTATTAGTTATATATGATAACACTTACACATATGCATTTCTAATTCTTACTTCTATTGGTTATTTAGTTAACTTATCTAGATTATATCAGGTGATACGTTTTGTATTATAATCATTACGCTTCTTATGTTAATTCTTAATGACCTTTATATTTCTTATGCTAATTTTCTATAACCTAAATACATTATTCGTCTATATGTTTTGCTGGGTTTTGCAGGGTTAAAATGTCAAAACTGACATAATATGCGGTTGTTTTTTCATCATTGCAGTTTAGCCATGCAGTTTCCTATTCTTAACAATGTAAGCGGCATGTCTGCTATTTTTATCATTGTTTAAAGGTCAGAAGTTCAGTATTTTCATCTAAGGGTCAGAAAGTGATTACCAGAATGTCAATCGCTGACTCCTCAACCTCCTTGAAGCATTCTGGGAGTTTTAGTGCATTTTTTTTTAATGCTAGGCCTTGCTTAGCATAAGCACTCTCTCACACAGTGAGGCATCTAAAGACTGAAACTTGGAAGTGGAGGAAAATTATTAAACAGCCTTTTTCTGTCTCTTGTTACAGAAGATATGAAAGAAATACTATATTTAGAAATGTACATCTGCTAAAAGAAAAAAGAAGTCTTAAATTTGAACTGCTCATTTATTCCTAGGTTTCCTATTCCAGGTGTTTTAACCTGCAGATTCCTTCCTTAATGTACTATTTTGCCTCACATCTGTTACTTTGTAAAATATTGTCACTAGTGTAAGAAAAGAAACAAGTTTGTCTAGACCAGGGGTAGGCAACATTTTTAGGCAGTGCCAAAAATGCCTGCAACCTCAACTTATAAGATGTTGGCATGCTAGAGTGAATGGAGGGGGAGCCCAATCCTTGTTGTGGCAGTGCAGCCCTGGCTCCTCCCCTGCTGTCTGCATGCCAAGCAAAATGCTCTGGCACCCATGCTGGGGGTTGCCCATCCCTGATCTAGACCACACTGCCTTCATTTGTTTTTAAAAAAAGTTCAAATGCAGTTTTTCCAATGGATTTCTTGTGATTCATTTGTTTCAATGAAATGACTGAAAGGTATGATCCATGTGCCTTTTGGCTATGACATACCTGAGAAGAATAATATTAAAATGACTATTGCCTGCAGTGAATTAATCAGAAAAAAAATTTTCAGCTGTTATGCAGAGCATGGCACGCAAGAACAACTGGCCTTTGGATAAGATGTGCCTTACTGTCGATGTTACCAAAAAGAACAAAGATGATTATGGCCACACACCAAGAGAAGGAGCATATATTTGTGGACTTTTTATGGAGGGTAAGAAGCCTGTTCTTAAGTTGCTTGATATCAGAGCCATTAGTTACCCTCCTGGAGAAACTGGATGTTTGGTAAAGTCCCAGATGACTGGAAAAGGGTAATAATAGTGCCCATCTTTAAGAAAGGTAAGAAGGAGGATCCACAGACTTGCAGACCAGTCTGTCTGACCTCAATACCTTGAAAGATCATGGAGAAGGTCCATAAGGAATCTAGTTTGTGGCAGCAAGGTGATCAGGAGCAGCCAGCATGCATTCACCAAGAGCAAGTCACGCCTGACCAACCTGAGTTTCCTTTATGACCGGTGATGAGAGGGCAGTGGATGTGACAGACTTTGATTTTATCAAGGCAGTATTACAGTCTTCCAACCGTCTCATTAATAAACTAAGGAAATAGAGACTAGGTGAAAGTACTGCAAGGTGGATACATAACTGGTGGTAGTAGCAGTTTGTGAAAATACACTGAAGGGATCCAAGGATGAGGCTAACTGAATATTTCAGTTATTTGAGGAGCTACTTCAAGTGCCCTAAATTGGATGAATAACTCTACTCTGCACCCCCATGAAAAGAACAGACTCCTAGGTAATTAGAGCCAGCATTACAGCAGACTTTTAAATAATTTTAGATTTGGCAGACCTTAATGCTGGCTCAGTGGTAGATAGAGTGCATCAACCACTGTCTGTGCCTAAGATACTGAACCTCCACATATAAAATAATTTGGATGGGTTGAGAAAGGATAAGTAGTAGCATTAATCAGAAGCCAAGGTAACAGTTACAGTAATATAGGATGGAAGTCTAGTTTCCTTTGTGTGGCTAAATAGGAGGCTTTTAGTTATCCACTTGGCTATTTTTTGGCCCTCACATAAGCTTGTGCGTTCAAATGGAACATGTGCTGTAAAGCTGTGCACTGGCCAGGCACATATACAGTTAAGTGCAAGTCCTGGAAAAGTACATGTTGTAGACCAAAAAGCTGCCCCCCTACCATTTTCCAGGCATGTCTTAGACATGGGCAAATACAGATCCATGTACATAGTTATATACATACCCAACTGTATACAACCCACTGTGCCCCATCTACATGTGCACTTTCATGCACCAACACTGCAGCAGTAATAAAACTACCTGTCAGTGGCATTTATGCAGCTAAAAAGCTGCTATTTAGCTGTACAATGCTAATCCTTTGTGTGGCTAAATAGCAGGTTTCTAGTTACCCACTCAGCTATTTTTGGCCTCCACTTTTTTTTGGCCCTCAGTGGCATTTATGCAGCTAAAAAGCTGCCATTTAGCTGTACAACACTAATCAGAACTCACAGTGTTGATGTGCTTCCTGGGCAAATGGACTGTGTGATTAAATGAGAAGCCCTTAGATGAAGAGATTCTAATGCAGACCTTCACCCTGGTAAAAGGACTCAAACTCTACAGGTGCTTTGTGCACACACCAAGAAACAGTGCTGCTAAGTTTTTTTAGAAAGATGTTAAGGGTCTGTACATTTGACATATTACACCTATTTCACTGCTTTTAGGACCTAAGCTTCTGTGCTGATGAGCATGTTCACCACCCATTGAGGTCTATCCTATCTGAGACTTCTCAGCACGAGGCATGAATCTGGCCTTTCTGTTCTAAACACCTGCCACAGCAGGTGTTCTCTGATTGTAGCTAATTGAGTTTAAACCAGGTGGAAGGTTCCTAAGCTTTGTCTCCACTACAGTACTACAGAGATAATAAGCTGTAGTTAAGTTGTCTTGCTCCTTTTGGGCTGTGAAGACAAAGCCTCTCACTATGCTTTAATTCTATGGCTCCCGCAAAAGTTGCACTTGCTACAAACTGGCATAACGCCTCACACCTTGCTAGTGTCAGAAGTCTACACTTACAGCACCAAAGGCCACATTACAGCACCAAATTTCAGTTAAGCGCACTAAAGAACAGCCACTTCATCTATTAAAAGCTGTGCAACTGGAAGGACAGGTCCAAAACACAGCATTCTATCTTGTATGTCAATAGGAAGGCTCAAGACATAGCACACAGAGAAGTGCTAAGACATGTCCCACCACTTCTGCTTACTCTAGCTCCTACACAGCATGTACTGTAGGCATGGCATGTCTCAGCACTGTTGCTGCCTTGTGCCATAGACATCCTGCCTTTAGCTGCATGGTAGGATGCATTGGGTCGCACCTGGCCTACAACCTGAACTGCGCCTATCTTAGCTTTGTTTTTGGTACTCCTGAGGATATAGCAATCTACTACTAGTTGTGTACATTGTATGTTGCTAAACTGTTTGGGCATATTTTGTTACAGGAGCCAGATGGGATACCCAGTCAGGGGTCATAGCTGAAGCCCAGCTCAAGGATCTGACTCCAGCAATGCCAGTCATCTTTGTAAGAGCTAGACCAATGGATCAACAGGAAACCAGAAACATATACGAATGTCCCATATATAAAACTAAAAACCGAGGCTCCACATATGTTTGGACATTTAACCTGAGGAGCAAAGAAAAGTCAGCCAAGTGGGTGTTGGCAGGAGTAGCCTTACTCTTGGCAGTTTAGTACTGAGCCTCTGGTAACAGCTGCTCTTACAACCTTACTTTCAGACAGATATCACGTTCATCTCACTATGTTTATAGTACATCCTACATATCGCACCATGCTGTACAGCATATTATATGACAACCCCCTTCTATATCATGTGTGCATGTTTCTTCACCTAATAGATTGACGTGTGTTGACTGACATTATTCCCCACATGTATAGGTTAGCTGTGTTACATTATCAAGCCTCAAAACTCTCAGCACAGTTTTAACTCTCAGCGTTCCTCTCTGGATAATTCTTTATTTTCTCTACATAGAAAAAATACAGTATCTTACACAAATTTTAACATAAATCCAAGATTGCAATAAAAGCATTTTTAAACAATGTTGTCTGAAAAGCCTGCTCTTACCTAAGCAGGTATGCCGTCTCATACATATCAAAACAGTATCCAAAAACAGTTATTATAAAAGATTAAAAACTTTGCCATGTAAAATTAAACTGTAATATTGTTCTAAAGCAGCTGGCTCAGAAAGCAGGTGCATCATATAAAAAAAACCTGTAATTGGCAAGCATCATACCAAAGCCCTGCAATGTCTGTCTTTTACCATGATGGGTTTGTCAGTTTGTACCCTTTGCATTAAAAAAAATATTTCAGTGGAAGGATGCATGTTCATTCCAGCCAAAGCTGATGGAACTGCATTGAAACTAAGGAAACGGATACCTTTTTTACAAAGCTGAACCCCATGCTTGCCCACAAACTGAATGACTAAGCATGAAATTACTGGATTTGCTCATGCCCAGTGGGGAAAGCTTCAGAAAACTTATACTTGTTGTCAGGTCATTGGTGGGGGGAGAACCCTTGTGTGTCCTTGGATAGATTATATAAGCATACCCCATGCACACTGGAGTTAACAATGATTTCATATAAATAAAAAATACTGCTTTGACCAAAATAATATTAAGATCCAAATTCGTAAAACTCTTTAGGTTTACACAGTTCCCTACTATTATGTTTTCAGAAATACTGCAGAACCACCCATCCATGTTTTAAGAGCACTGTTCCACTTTAGATACAGGTGTTTATGCACAAAAAGAATGTATTTTACATAAATTCCTTTAACCAAGATATTTTTGGAGAGATCTTTGATTAAGATCAATCAATAAAAAAATCCTAACAGAAATGTTATGCTATATTCTACAATTCTATCTTGTATAAATTTTTAAACCTTGAACTAATTATTTTGAAGTAAATATCTGTCTACAAGTTATCCAGGTCAGGCAGCTATGTTCAGCATCCTCATTCATCTTCAGCAAGTTGTTTCTGTAAACTGGGAAAAAGATGGAAAAAACATTATATCTTAGGAGGATCTAAGACTTCTTCCTTAACCCAGAAGCTTCTATTTCAAATGGTCACTAACAACTGTTTTCGGAGTCCATTTAACAAAAGCAAACATCTGACAAAAAGCTACTTTTTTCAATATAAAACAGTGGCTGTTTTTAAGTTGTATTATTTGTTTGCCCAGTGAATGTGACTGGCTTCAAAAGTTTTTCCATCAATCTCTATAGGTCCAATATCTTCCACATTTTGAAACAATCACTGCTTTTAAGGTTTAGTGAGTTTCAAATTCCTGTGACTGATTTTGAATTTGGTTTAAGCTGCACACAGTAATGACTAGTGATCTTCCCCAGCTACACTAAGGTAAAAACTACCTATGCCTTCTCTATACAATTATCTTAAAATGAGATACTTAAGTTAACTATTTACTTTGACTTCTGATTGACTTGATTCAATATGAGAGGTGAATGAAGTCCACTAGCTGAAATGACAGAGAGGATGTTCTGAGATACCCTAATTAAAGCTCATGCAGCACACTGAAGTGTAGCTCAGCTCTACAGCAGCCACAACATTCCTCTTACCTTTCAAGATATTCTTTAACATTGTCATAGCCATAAAATTTTGCCAAGTGGATGAGCATTCCTGTGGCACAGCGGCCATCACGCTTACGGCAGTAACTGCAATTACACACACCGCGACAAGGAGGACAGATCCAATCCTGAAGAAAAGAAAAAGGCACATAGGGATAGTTATTAGAGGAAACTCAGTACCAAGCCTATAAGTCTTCTTCCTACTGCCTTTAAACAGAAAGCAATACCATATGTCCAGCAATGCATTTTACAGGGCTATATTTTATTTCAGCAACATTCTACCAGTGCATCTCGAGTAAGACCCATGATGTCATCCTCCCGCTCTACTCGGCCTTGGTGAGGCCACAGCTGGAGTACTGCATCCAATTCTGGGCTGCGCAATTTAGGAAGGATGTGGAGAAGCTTGAAAGAGTCCAGAGGAGAGCCAGATGCATGATCAGAGGGCATGAGAACAGGCCTTATGAAGAGAGGCTGCAAGCTATGCAACTTTTCAGCCTGGAGAAGTGTAGGATCAGGGGTGATTTGGTGGCAGCCTATAAGTACATAAGGGGTGTGCACAAAGATCTGGGGGAACACCTGTTCACCAGAGCACCAGAAGGGATGACAAGGTCCAATGATCACAAACACCTGCAAGACCTTTTTAAGCTACACATAAGGAAAAACTTCTTTACTGTCCAAGTCCCCAAGGCCTAGAACAAACTCCCCCAGAGGTGGTGCAAACACCTGCTCTGGACTCTTTCAAGAAACATTTGGGCATTTATCTTCCTGGGATCCTTTTGACCCTAGCTGACTTCCTGCCCTTTGGGCAAGGGGCTGAACCCAAAGACCTTACAAGGTCCCTTCCAGCCATAATGGCTATGAATCTATGAAATATTGATGACTAATGCCGACTAACCAGTCTTCTAAGGTGCTCAGAAGATCTGCAGAAACACACGCTTCTGTCTGCTTGATTCTTTGCCTTGCAAAACATGAAGTGCTAAGGATAACTTCCTCAAAATCAGCTTAAATTCATGTCTCCAACAAAAAAGGGGTACAACAGGAAAGGGGACCCTTCTGTTCCAGAACTGTATACACTTGGGTGACTAAGAACCTTATAGCATTAAGATTCTGGGTTAAGGTTGCTTGTCTCAAGGTATAAGGCTGGCCCAAGGAACTCCAACTCAAAGGTAAAGAAATGGAATGTCCAAGCCAGAGAACTAGGACAGAAGGTCTAAGATTGCATTTTATTCTTTAAACTTACTCCTAAAAAACAAGTACCAGGAAGGGATGGCTGTGCACACTAACTTAGAGGCTGTGTGATCTGTTGCAAGAGCCATGTGAAACATGCAGTTAAATCTAAACCAATAAAAACAAACATTTAAACTTAAGCATAGTCAAGCAGGGCAAGAGAAATTATCTGGTGGCAGCAACATAAACGGAGGAACTCGCCCTCAGAATAGCTAGTTCAAACCCAGATGTCATAGGGCTAACAGAAACGTGGTGGGATTCGTCCCATGACTGTGCAGTTAGCATTAGGGGCTATAGGCTTTACAGGCAGGATAGAGAAGGAAGGAAGGGGTGGGGTGGCGCTCTATGTCAAGGAGCACTACACCTCCTCTGCCAGCAGAATGGGGTCAGAGGAAGGGCAGGCTGAAGTGCTCTAGGTCAAGATTCAAGGGGGTCATGGGGAGAGCGATTTGACAGTGGGGGGTCTACTACAGACCCCCCAACCAAGGGGAAGAGCTGGACCGGGAATTTTCGGGCCAGCTTGCAGAGGCACTTAAGGCAAGGGATGTAGTTGTCATGGGTGATTTTAATTACCCGGACATCTGGGAGGAACAGTCAGCCAGGACGGACCGTTCCAGGAGGTTCCTGGCTGAGATACAGGACCTCCACTTAATCCAGGAGGTGCACAGTCCCACCAGAGGAAATGCCCTGTTGGACCTGGTCCTGGCCACAGGCGATGACCTGGTAAGGGGCCTCCAGGTTCTTGACCACCTGGGCGATAGTGATCATCGCTTGCTGGAATTCACCATCCAGCGCAGGGTGTCAAGGGCCTGCAGCAAGACGGTAGCCCTAGACTTTAGGAGGGCCAACTTCAACAAGTTGAGGAGACTAGTGGGTGAGGCGCTGGGGTCCTTGAGGGCAGGGGAACTCAGTGTCCAGGACGAGTGGTCGTTCCTTAAGGAAACAATACTCAGGGCCCAAGGGAAGTCCATCCCAACAAGAAGCAAGGGGGGCAAGAGTGCCCGGAAGCCCCACTGGCTCACCAAGGGCGTCCGGGAATGCCTGCTTGCCAAAAAGGCAGCGTACACCCAGTGGAAGGGGGGTGCTATCTCCAAAGAGGAGTATACCTCCTCTGCTTGGGCCTGTGGGGGGGCTGTCAGGAAAGCTAAGGCGGACATAGAGCTAGGAGTAGCATCCAAGATCAAGGATAATAAAAAGTCCTTTTTCAAATATATAGGGAGGATGAAGAAGGCACCAGGTAATGTGGGGCCCCTGCAAAGTACACTGGGCAATCTGGTGGTTGTGCCAGAGGAGAAAGCGGAACCCTTTAACCAATTCTTCACCTCCGTTTTCTTGTGCAGGGACCGGGACTTCCCCGCTGTGACGCCAGACGGACTCGAGGGGAATGCCTCCACACCTCAGGTTGGGGAAGACCAGGTTAGAGAGCTTCTGGAAGGGCTGGACATGTTCAAGTCAGCGGGTCCAGATGCTCTCCACCCCAGGGTGTTGAGGGAGCTAGCTGGGGTTATTGCACAGCCCTTGGCACGGCTTTACGAGCGCTCGTGGTACTCGGGCCAGGTACCAGATGACTGGAACATAGCCAACATGGTCCCCATCTTCAAAAAAGGGAAGAGAGAGGACCCAGGCAACTATAGGCCTGTCAGTCTTACCTCTATCCTTGGGAAACTCTTTGAGGAGATCCTCAAGGAGCACATCTGCGATGGGCCGGCTTCAGGGATGATGCTCAAGGGCAACAAGTTTCATTAGGGGCAGGTCATGTCAGACCAACCTGATTGCCTTTTATGATCAGGTCACAAAGGCAATGGATGCAGGTGTTGCCGTGAACGTAGTCTTTCTAGACTTCAGCAAGGCCTTTGACACCGTCTCCTACCCCATCCTCCTTAAAAAACTAGGTGACTGTGGCATTGATGCCTACACAGTCAGATGGATTGCAGATTGGCTCAATGGTCATACTCAGAGGGTGGTGGTGGACGGGTCATATTCAACCTGGGGGGAAGTGGGCAGCGGAGTCCCCCAGGGCTCGGTCCTTGGGCCTGCGCTGTTTAATTTCTTCATCAGCGATTTGGATGACAGGGTGAAATGCAACCTGTTTAAGTTCACTGATGATACCAAAATCTGGGGTGAGGTGAGCATGCTAGTAGGGAGGGAAAGACTGCAGCAAGATCTGGATAGGTTACAGGAGTGGGCTAACATAAACAGGATGCGTTTCAATACTGACAAGTGCAGGGTGCTGTACTTAGGCAGTAGAAACCAGCAGCACACTTAGAGAATGGGAAACTCCCTTCTTGAGAGCACGGTGGCAGAAAGGAATCTTGGAGTCATTATTGACTCCAAGATGAACATGGGCTGACAATGCGAAGTCATGGTTGGCAGGGCTTGCATCTCAAGTAGAGCCAGGGAGGTGATCCTCCCCCTTTATGCGACGCTGGTCAGGTCACAGCTGGAGTACTGCGTCCAGTTCTGTGCGCCCCATTTCAGGAGGGAGTTGGACAACACTGAAAGGGTCCAGAGGAGGGCCACCCGCATGATCCAGGAACAACCGGGCAGACCCTACATTGAAAGACTGCGGGACCTAAACCTGTTCAGCCTTCACAAGAGAAGGCTGAGGGGGGACCTGGTGACTGTCTATAAACTCACTAGGGGACGAGAAGGGTTTGGCGGAGACACTGTTTCCCCTAGCGTCCCCTGGCATGACAAGGAACAATGGACACAAATTTTTGGAGAGTAGGTTTAGATTAGACATCCACAAGAATTACTTCACAGTTAGGGTGGCTAGGATCTGGAACCAACTTCCAAGGGAAGTGGTGCTGGCTCCTACCCTGGGGATCTTTAAGAAGAGGCTTGATGCCTACCTGGCTGGACTCATTTGAGTCCAGTTTTTTTCTCCCGCCCAGGCAGGGGGTCGGACTTGAAGATCTACAAGGTCCCTTCCAACCCTACTTCTATGATTCCATGTGACAATAGAAATTGGGTTACATAGGAGTAAACAAAGCTGGAAATATCTTGGGCATTTCTGCAGGGACAAGGGACCGCAGGGAATATAACGTCTGTAAAAAATGTACAGCTCTTGATAGCAGATGCAGGGTCTAAAAACCTACTTCATATTATACATTAATTACTGCTCTGTCATGCTAGGAGGTGGAGTCAATTAGCTCCAAATAGGAAGAAAGGTGTGCTTCTTCATGAGAAAAGGTTCTAAAGAGGCAAGCTCAAAGAGGAAGCTCAAGGTTAGATGAAGGTTCATTATAAGTCAGTCAGGGGGCTGGCTGGACCCAATGATCCCCCAATAGGGAGAGGTTCACCCCCAAGGAGGGAGAGGTTACAACTCTTAAGGTCTTGTATATACAGTTTCTTTCCTGACCCTGGGTCTTCTGCTACCAACAAAATAAGCCCTGCCCACTCACACACACCAGACAGTGGCAAACAGCACAACAGATAGCTTGGAAGTGGCTGTGTGTGTCCATCTCTCATCCATGCGCTCTAAGGCGAGCACACCCTGGGAACATGCACTCAGAGCAGCTCTGGGCCATCTAATCTGCCTAACTGCTTGCCTCTAGTCTGAAGATGATGGAGATCGCGATGCAAGAAGTGGGTAAGACTTATATACTATCAGCAACAGGAAGTGAAGCCATACAGACATGCCCAAGGGCTAGATCCTTTCTACCTACCAGGTATATTCTACCCTCTTGAATCCCTAAAACATCTTTACTTTTGTAATGTGCCTGAGACTTAAAGACTTAGTTTTACAAAAAAACCAGGAAGACAATCTGCCCCTTATGCATCAATGATTCTTAAAGCAAGATGGAATACAATCACATTTAGATAGCCAAGTACCACTTAGACACCTAGTAGGTGCTGAAGACAGGATAGGGGCTCAGCTCATTTATGGAAGGTAAAGAAAAAGGAGAAAGGTATACTACATAAGTTCTTGTGAGTTTTTTCCTTTTCTATGTTTAAGTTTAGTATCTAAAACAAGGAGCCTGCCTTGTGGACCACAAAACATTTAGGAGGAAGACAAAAAGACCACAAACAAAAATGAAAAGAATGAGAAAGAAAGAATAAGTCTATTTCATTAATCTTCGGAAAGCCTGATTTCCTTTATTCTAAGCTCTTGAGTATTCTTCCCACTATCCAGAGGGCCTAAGAACAAGCTAAAGGGCTCCAACCTAGACCCAAGCTCTTGTACTCACGTCCCTACTCCAACAAGATCAGCATTAATCAATAATTACCACATCCCTCAGGCTTTTATGTGGCAGAAAGCATGAATTTCATATTATAGGAATCAGAGATGAGTGCACAGGAAACCACTTTAATCATTACACTATACTTTTTTAAACCAAAGAACCGAATACCTACTGGATTCAGAAGTGCCGATTTCACATCTTCACCATACCGATTTCGAAGACATGGTCCACAGAACTGTCCCCTTACACCGCCACAACCTTGATTACGACAGATTGTCTTCGTATCAATTGTCTTCTGTCGACACTGGTGACATGTACTACCCTGAAGTTGGAGAGGAGGGGGAAAGAGATGTATACAAATTCTGTGCATTCATCATGACATGCTGAACTTCCTGATGCCAGCTGCTGGAATTTCATAATAAATTTCTGTTAGCTGACAATGGCACTTGAATTCTCTCCAGACCTAGAACCAAAGGCGACTAGATCAATAAAAGAACATTAGTAAAAACATAACTTCCACTAGCATGATTACTTATACAGTGCCCTGCTGAATGCTAGGTATCCTGCAAGAGACAGGCATGAACTCTGCCTAGAACTGCTTTGGAATCTTGTCTAGTAGATCCCAATCCCACATCCTTGGCAAAGCCTAGAAACCTTCAGATGCATTTACAAAGGAATTCCAGTTCAGGTCTTCGTAGCATATAAGTTCACCGTTACAACATAGAGGGCAGAACTGACAGCTCCTTGCACCTCAGTCCTGCCAGAGGGTACACACACACACACACACACACACACACACACACACACACACACACACACACACACACACACACACTCTCTCTCTCTCTCTCTCTCTCTCTCTCTCTCTCTCTCTCTCTCTCTCTCTCTCTCTCTCTCTCCCCCCACCCTGCAACCCCCTGCTCTTCTAGTCTTTATTCCATCCTCCTTTCCCTTCTCCCCACTAAGCTATGTGGGGCTTCAAGAGCTACTCAGAGAGGAAACAAAACCATCATAGGAAAGCTTCTCCTACTGGCCATTTGCTGGGACTGCAGGCATCTCCAAAAGCAAACAGCAAAATGCTTGAAGCATTGACCCGCTGCCTACTTAGCACAACTCCATTTTAAAAACCAGCTTTTGTCTTTTATAGTTGCTATGTGTTTTATTTCTTTAATGTATTTATATATTTAGTTGCAACTGTTGGAGCTGACACCGGGGTTTGAGGATAAAAGCCAAGAAAAAGAACTGTTTAATCTTGAATATCATTCACATCTATGCTTACCTAACATTAATAATTATATTCATGAAAATTCTTTAAAATGTAATGTTATTGTTTCACAATAAGTTAACTAATTTGCAGGGTTTTTTTAAAGAACATAAGCAACCTATGGAAAATTAAAGTCAATGTTTGCTTTTATACTAAAATAATGCTTAAAATATTTGGCCATTATTTGAAAATATTTGATAATATTTAACCAGTCAATTGACCAAACATTTTTTGAGCTAACCCTAGCACAGACACTTATAAAGTAGTCTGCATTCTGGTAAGATGCACCGTAGGCATTCATTAAATTTCATAGAAACACAGAAGTAGAAGGGGCCTCCCAGGCCACTGAATGCAATCCCAATTTCCCTTTGAATGACCCTCTCTACTCCAGGTTTCAGCACTCCTCTCAAGTAACATAAATTACCATGAAGTGCTATTAAGTTGGAATGGAAGGCTAATGGGATCTGGACTCTCTTGTTTCTAACTTACTAGGTCTCAATGAGACCAGATCATTCATGGCAATGTCAATTACCATGTAACAGCTCTGCAGTAAAAAAATGATTTGGTGGTCTAAGCTAGTGGTCTCCAAAATTTTGATTGCGCAACCCTTTCAGTAAAAAATATTTGAGCATGCACCCCCAATAAATGTATATTTATATAAATATACATCTAAATAGAAGTTCTAATATTTTCTTCCCGCACCCCAATGGATCGTCTTGCGCACCCCACTTTGGAGACCAACTGGTCTAAGCAGCAAAATGCCCCCATCACAACTGCACCTCTGCTTGCAGAAAACAAGCAATGGCAGACTGCTCTACCTTTTCTCTTCAGAGGGGATTTCTCTAAACTGAAGACAAAGCAGTGTCACTGCAGGATGAAGGAGCTTTCACACTGTATCCATGACGTAGATAAAATACAGGACTTCAGTCTCCTGAACTCTTGATTTCATTTACCTTAAATGAGTCCTAAATTCACTTTGTAAAATAAAAATGTTTGCCTTAAGAAGTTAAAAGGAAAAGTAGGCACATACCAGGACTTTATCATAGATTTTATCTTTAACTGTAATTGCGATATTCTCCAAGTCCTCTTCAGTAATATCTTCGACAGGACGGTAAGAGGAATATTTAGACGATCTCCTTTTATGCACTCCACAACCACCCTATAAAACAAATTCATCTCACTACTTTTTGTCCTGTAACAGGAGTGTGTTTTTAATTCTAGGGATTAAACAGGCAATCCTGAAGGGCCTGATTGTGAAAATATTCAGCATCCCTTCCACCCAACCACTTGCCACCTGCCTCCACATTCTACTCTTCCTCATGCCTTGAAGGACATCTGCTTCCAGCTAGGACTCTTCTTCTGTCCTCAATTTTTCCTCTTCCTCTTCTCCTCTGTTCAGTTTTTCACATATGTCAAACCTACTGCCTACCTGCTTCCTCTTTCCCCAAGGATCCACTGAAATCTCCACAGCTAAACATAGCCTCTCCTCTTCCCCTCCTTAAATCATCCCTAAGAAATATTCTCTCTCATCCAGGTTATCTTTTCATTACTTTTATTTATGTTCCTGGCAAAATTCTGCTCTGCCTCTCTGAAGAGGGAAGAAGGAAGAGGAAGTGACAATCTGCATTATGGATCCTCTGCCCCTACAGCTGTCCAAGTGTGGCTACATAGGCAGAGCCCCCCTAGTGAATGCAAACTTTTTTCAGCTGATTTAGCTATAGCACCTGGAGCAACACAAGTTGACAGCTGTGTCCAGATGAGGGATTTTGTCAGCACAGCCAGACTGGTTAGGGAAAACTATTACTTCACATCTACCGCCAACAGAATTGTGCAGCATAAACCAGGCTTTAGTAATACCCCTTGCACCCCTCTAAATCTTCACATCTCCTCGCCATCTTCCTTTTTAACTTTGACACCAGATTCTTCTTTTCTCTCTCCTGGCAACCTCCTTGCTTCCTTCCTCAGTCTTTCACACTGATGCCCTCATCCACACCAGGTTTCTTAGCCTCTACACTCACATCCCCTTGTAGGTCCTTCACCCCTGGATCAATTCTGCCACCTAAAATTCCGCCCCCCCCGTCCCTCTCCATTTGATTTAGAACTCTTCCCTCTCCAATTTCACCGTAGCTGAGTTCCCTCTGCAATCATCTCTACTTCCCCTTTTGCCCCCTTTTTTTAAGCCATGACCTCATATCAATGTGACCATGGCTGCTCTGCTGCATTCAGGATGCCCTGCCCCGCTCATTGTTGTTTAGTCCTCTCTTTCCCCCTCCCCTCCCCAGCCCAAATCTATTCTCTTCCACTGTTGATTCTTTTGGCCTACTCAACTGAAAAACATCCCTCATGAGATTTCAACCCCAGTTCACCCCCAAATCCTGTTCTTCCTCTCCTGATTCACTGATCATCTGTAGAGAACCATCTCTACATTGATTTCCCCTGTGAAAAATCTTTCCTCGCTCAGGTCGGTCACATTCCTCACCTAGCAGTGCTACTCTCTCCACCCTTCCTGATACTGTGACTATAATGTACTGGCACCTAAAAAGTCAACCAAGGACTGATGCCTCACTGTGCTTAGACATCATACAAACATTACATGAGAATCCTCACCTCAGAGCTTAGAATTTAGTGTAAGACAGGAAGTAAGTGACTATGACAAGCAAAAAAAAAAAAAGTACGGAGGATAAAAGGTGAATGCACCAAAATAGGTTCATCTGGCTCCAAAACCACAAAACTGCGAGGAATCAGCTCATCAGTATTCACATGATATGCCATGCCAGTGCTAACATAGATTCTTTTGGGTAGATGTCCTATCAGACATTGGTATTGAGGTGGGATCTAATGAGATTTGATCCTTACCTCCTGTTGCTTATTTGCAAAACAATTATTTCCTGAAGCCTCTTCCCTACCTTCTCCACTCAGGTTCTTCATTTAAAGCAAAGCTGTCAAAGCTATATCCCATAGGCTGGATCCAATTTAAGCCCAATCACGTGGCCCACAACACTACTTGTGGTCTCAGACCACTCCACATGCAGCACAAACTGGCCCCAACCCCACAGGCTGCACATGGTTTGGGGGCTGGCACATGCACAGCACATAGCACGAGCTAGTCCAGGACATGCGCTGCACGTGATGGTTGTGCCAGACCAACCCTGCACGTTGAATCTGAGGCTGGGCTGGATTGGTCCCAGAGGCCAGCCACACGTGTCAGATACAGCTCACAGGACCAATCTGGTACAGGGACCACATGCAGAATAGCCCCATGTACTGCATGCTGCATGGCACTGGGGGCTGTCATGCACAGCATGCAGCACGTAGGGCCAGGCTGTGGCTCATACTGCACAAGTCATGAGGTGCTCACACTAGACTGACCCTACATGCTGGATCTGAGATTGGTCTGGGTCAGGCCCATACACCCCATGTGCCAGATCCAGCACGCAGACTCAATCTGGCACAGGCACCACATGCAGCATGCCCCCTGGATCCACTCCACCCACCACATGCAGGGTTGTTGCCAGTGCAGGCTGCACGCAATACCCAGCACACTGCAAGCAGCACTCAGGTTTCGTCCAGTTCATGCACTGGATGCAGTGCCCACTGGATCAGCCCTGCCTGCTGGATCCAATCTACAGGCTGGCTCCATGTCCCTCATCTGACCCAGGGAGCTGAATTAGTTTGACGCCCTTGATTTTCAGGTCAACATCTGCCTCTATTTTCCCTCCCTTACCATCATCATTCTAGTATTCTTCTCCCCTCCTTCCAGTCACCAGAAACAAAGGTGCTCACTTCTTCTCCAGCTGCTCCCAGAACCCCTACCTGTCTCCTTACAACCTCTCACCCATTTGTCCTTCTGCTTAGCACAGGTATCAGTAACCTACAGCCTGTGGGCTAGAACTGGCCTCCAAATAGGTCTGATTTGTCATGGGGGAAATCAGTGGCACAGAGCTGCCCTGCACCAGCCATCCCCCCCACAGGGCAAGATAGAATGGATAATGTATAAATTATCTGGGTTGTCATTTCTAATTTCCAGCTAACTGTTCCTAAATCAGTGTTGCTGGCCTGCACCAAGTTATTTAAGCACAGACTCAAATAACCAAGAGTTAGGAAACAAAGAAAATCTGGCAAATACCCCACTCAGTCTCCTCTTTAGGAGGTTTTGCTGTCTATAACTACGGAAGTGTTCTGCAAATCTAGCAGCAGATACTGTAAAGTTTTCCAAGGCAAATTTATCTGGAGGACGAGCATTTCTGGTTGGATTTGTACGACGTTGTATCTGGCCTTCAGAAAATGTCCTCCTGGGGGTTTTCTTCTGTTTCTAGAGAAAAGAAAATGTTTCCATTAGAAACTTCTGCTCATTTTTTTTTTACCATAGTTTCTTGCATGCCATACACCCCCAAATAAAATGTGCACTTTCTTTTAAGATGGCAGAACGTAGGAAAAATATGTTTCTTGCATCACAGTCTAGAGCTGTCTTTTTATGGAGAGGCAGTGTTGCGAGATGGCTGATAGCTTCTTCCTGGGACAACAAGCAAGACCAAGAGGGATGGACTCCACTGTTAACCCTTTCACAGCCACTCTCAAATTGGCGACAGCTTTTGGCTGCTCCTTTGGCTGTTCAGTTGTAAACTGTTACCAATTTGAGAGTGGCTGTGAAAAGGTTACCTCTGGACTTCATTCCTCTTGTCTGCTGCCCTAGAGAAGCTGGCAGCCATCTGGCAACCCTACTTCTCCATGCTTCTACTCCAGCAAAGAAAAATCAGCTTTTCTGCTTAAGACACACATACCAATTTTGAAGGGCTGATCTCTGGGGAAAAGGTGTGTGTGATATGCCGTTCAGTTTATGCCTAAGGGTGAGAAAACATGGGACATCTATACTGTCTATGACCCTTGTCTAATTCTTATTAGGTGGACTTCTTCCATCATTCATTTTCTGTCCTTTCAGACATGCATTAAAACTAATCTTGCAATTTCCTTTAAGCACACTTCATAGCTTCCACTACAAACCATACTTTCCTGTTTCTTTAAGAAGGACCGAGATTCCACATCCCTCTGAAAACTGTAATTCTTTATGAATTATATCCAAGGAAACCACGTTGTAATTTATGGGGTTTCACGGAGTATATGGTAAAGCAGAAGTTGTGCCCCACTGTACTCCAACATTTCAAAACCCTTACTCACTTTGGTCTTTCCACATCCAGCACAGCTCATTCAAGGAGTAACCCATGCTTCAAAGCTAAAATAATATATTGACATACTGGTAGATACTGTTCAGTAAACAGCACTAACAGATGAACTGATCTCCTTTCTACGTTCCCAGAAAACACAAGTTACCATCTCCATACCAACACATCTAATACACACACAAAAGATTTGCATGTGTTCAGCTACCATGAAATCATCCACAGGACATCATCTGAGAAATATGGTAACACGATTTGGTAGGGGATTGCTCAAGATGGTGGAATTTATCATCTATAATCAGTTTTTTAAAAAATGAAAAATGAGTGGACACATGCAAGAAAATGGGGAGACAACAGCATAACAGCAGGCACACCTGAATGGTTTTGTTCCAGATAAAAATACTAAATACATATAATAGACTAGACTCAAGAAACTTATTGAAGTTAATTTAACAGATTTGAATAAATGCTTGAAGTGCACACTAAACAACTTTTCATTTTTTTTTTTACAATTCAGTCTCAGTCTTAAAGGATGCAATTATCACAAGAACATTTTTACAAGGGCTTCCCAAAGTCATGGAAATGGGTACACAGTCCTTCCTATGACTATGCTCATTTAGAATATGTGCGAATTACCCACAGGAATCTCATAGAATTAGAAATTCTCTGCTGGTAGCCAGAAAGTATCATCACTTGAAACTAAGAGCATAAAATCATTGTGCTATTACGTGGGACTGGTTGAATGTTGCCATCCCATCTCTCATAAATACATGGCCTTTATCAGAACAGACAATTGAAGAAAAAAACCTAACAGAATCCAGACAAAAAGGGAAGATGCTTTAGTTTTTCAGCTCAAGAAGCTGTTCATCTTCCAGACATCTCATTCTTAAATGCACATATTTGTTTGTTCATTTGTGCCTTGTACCTTTCTGGGCCAAAGTGCTGAACTCTAGACCTTTTTTTTTTTTTTTTTAATGTAATGCATATATTTGTGCTTTTTCTTTACACGTATTTGTTGGTAGCCTACCTTTTGTCTTTTCATATATACTAGTAGCAGGTCAATACAAATAAAATTACCAAAAAATACAGATAAAACATTCATGAGAAAACACATCTTGAACAAGTTTAGCAACTATTTTTATTATATATAACCATATGCTGAAACTTACCGAAGGAGTTGAGGCGGGTGTTTTCACTGGAAACAATTCAGGTATGGAATTCAGTTCTGCTAATAACTGGGCAAGCTGAAATTAACAAAGATATCTTACTGACATCTCATTACAAACTTGCAGAAATTTAAACATAGTCAGTTCTTACCACGCTGTTTTCACACATACTCTCTGAGTTATTTCTAAATAGGTTAAAGCCCAGCATCAGTAGCCTCTCTCTAAACACTCAATTTACCCCTAAATAGTCAAAAGCTCCTCACAGGGTTTTAGCTCTATGACTCCCACTGATTTTTACTGAAGTCGTGCAGTTAAAATCACGTCCAATGCTGTCAAATGTGGCAACACAGAAGTGTGTTATATAGAGGTTATAGTATCCATGACCAATAATGACTGAAATTTGCAGTTAACATGGGGGGAGTTAATCCCTGACAACAAGAGGAGACCTAAATGCCTCAAAGGATTATATGAGGTAAGAGGTTTCTTGTGGGCTATCTTGGCACATACCTTTCTAACACAACACTGCTAGTATATTATAATTTATTTTGACAACACAGACCTAGTGACACCTGTGTGTGTTCTGATACTTGAAAGCAAAGAAATGTTCTTTTAGTCATTCTTTATCACTTTTGAATGAGGACGCTCATCAGCTTCCATCAATGCAGCACCAACCATGAGCTCCACTGTGGTTTTACACCTTCAGGAGATCCAAAACAGGGAGAAACTGGCTTATGCTCATCAGGCTTTTCATTCCTTTCCAAAACCATACACATTTGCCTCCTGGGTCTTCCCAAGCTACTAACACCACACATCAGGGCCAGTGTGATATCACTGGCACAGTGAAGACTTTCTGTTGTACCATAAGGGAGACCAAAATATAGGTCCTGGATCTTGTACATCTGGCTTCAAACATCACCTTGACTGGCAGTTTTGATGGAAGTCACATTTAGGCCTTCAACAGGAGCTGTTTGTCTTCCAGAGATCTCATTCTTAGATACACAAATGTGTGCATCAGATGGTATAGCTATAGCATTTAGAATACTATACCATTTGAGGACTAACAGCTCTCCAGTGTCTTTACCCAATTCCTCCCATGTGCCCAAGAAGCGCCAATTCAGAGTGGCTTAGATTACTGCACAACAAAGCATCACTGGCAATGGCTGCAAAAGTCCTAGTGGCATATATAGGTGAATGCTGTATCAGTGAAGTCGCAGCAAGTTGAATATGACTTTGTAGTGTGACTGCTCACACAACCTGGGCCAACCTGAATACTCACACCCAGATGCCAGTCACTCAAACTAGCTCTGCAGAGAAGGCATATCCTTAGTGAGGACTGGTATTTGCCTCCTTGGTCTTACCATGGCTTTATTTTCTTTGATGTTCATGGCTCTTTTAAGCAGAGCACTAGAACTTTCTTCCTTTTTCTCTTTAACATCTTCCTCAGACTCTGAAGCAGAGCCCTCTAAATTCTTCCACCTCTTGGCACTTTTCTCTCTTGCCAGAGTTGTAGGAGATTTACTGTCTTTCAAATGTAATTTGGAAAAAGTTGGTTTGGGCATTTTCTTCTCGGAAGACTTCCTTGTGGGGAATTGAAAAGCCACACGAAGGCCAAAGCTTCTTCTCTTGGGAGAAACCTTCTCCTCTTCCTCTTCCTCCTCGCTTCCCGGTAAAGATAAATTATCATTCTCTTCATCACTCAAATCTGATTCTACTGGCTAAAAGCAGAGAGAATCAACAAGTTACACCAGCAGCCATGATATGGGGGAAGACCACTTGAAATCATTATCAGCACAGATCATTTCTACATAACAGACACGTGAACAACTAAACACTTCCTCCTGCATTTATCATTCTGAACCAATATATTAAAAATATTTGTTTATCTGAGAGCATTTAGCTCTCAGAGACCAGCACACAAATACATATCACATGAGAGCACAGGGCTTACATAGCAGGAAGGCTTTGAGTCAGTTGTCCATATAGGAATGAATGTCATTCACTGTGATCAGTAACCAACCTTCTATTCTGCCCTAGAGGGGATTCTGCTACATGCATGCCAAGATATTGTCCATCACTGATTTATAATTAGGGACCTACTCTAGAGCAAACTCTGTGAAATTGGGGGGATGGAAGAACTTACTAAACATAAAAAGTTGGCTCCCCCGTGGGAACCAACAGTCCCCTGGCTGCACAGCCTCACACAAAGTAGGCTGCCGGCATGAAGGCTAGCAGGCCTTGCTGCCTCCACCCCTCATCACGGGCTGCCTGTCATGCAGTTCTGCCCCTCTCCACCAATCAGCAGTAAGGGGCAGGGCCACGTGAAGAGCACCCTCAGGCAATCAGCAGCAAGGGGCAGAGTCATATGACAGACAGCTCTCTCCACCAATTGGTGGGGGGCAGGAGCACCAGCCCCTTCGCCAGAGGTGACTGGGGGGGGGACGACCCACCACAATAAGCCCACGAAAATGGCAGCCAGCCCCAGAATCTGCCTGCAAAATTGGCCAGCTGCCTTTAGTTGAGTAGACCTCTATTTAGAATACATTAATAAAGGATTTTATGTTGATGACTATTTAGGATTGTTTTCACACAATGCATATTTATCTGCATCCTAAATATGGGACATAGTTATGCATTTCCACTACCTGAATAAATACAGGAATCCACAGAGAGAAGAGAGAGGTATGTTTCTCTTTGAACAGTGAAAATGCTTTCTTTACCATCATTGCTTTCTTGTTGGCTGCATCCAGCTCGCTTGGAGAAAAGCCTTCAAACACTTCAGTTTCTGAATCACTGTCTTCAGTGAAAATCTTCCTCAGCTCCTCTGTTAGGTACTTGGATGGAATATGACCATTCTGTTAAGAAGCATACAGAAAATGCAAGAGCTAAGAAACAGTTAACCATACACTAAGCATTTACACAGCTTTGCCAATCAAAAATCAGAAATGCTCAGTTTTAATCAGTTACTCACTAGCTATTAAGTCCCAGTCTAATAAAGCAAACCATGGCACTGGGTTTCAGTATTATCAGTTATTTGAAATGTAAAAATAGAAACTTTCTAGCTCAGTGTCGCTTTTAAAAGGTGACTGGTAAAGGATTATTTTATTTTTTGTCACTTTATAAGAAGGGGCATTTTGTTTAGAAGAAAACTGGGGGAGAGGGACCTCAAAAAGACCAGAAATATCTTCCATGGGTTTGTTGGAAAAGTGTCCCAGAAGAGGAATGTTGTTCTCACTCTCACTTTAA
This sequence comes from Crocodylus siamensis, assembly GCF_052110815.1. Classification (NCBI taxonomy): domain Eukaryota; kingdom Metazoa; phylum Chordata; order Crocodylia; family Crocodylidae; genus Crocodylus; species Crocodylus siamensis. The sequence continues at coordinate 154,599,230 of NC_143399.1, read as the reverse complement.
TAGAAGTGGAATAGGCACCAAATCTTCAACAAAAGGCTTCTTCAATGCCTAGTGTTGGGTGCAGGCTTCTTCAATGCCTAGTGTTGGGTGCATCACTGAAGTCAAATATGTGATGACAAAAATGAAAAGCCTATAAACATGCAACTAAAAATTACCTCCCCTTCCAACTACTCAAATGTTACCCTCTCTGTTTTTATGGTGTGATTCTGGTTAGCCTTCCAATCTTCATAAAGTCTTCCAGACTCCATAAAGCCCAAATTTCTAGTGTTAAAAACAAGTAGAAAAAAAAACACTTTGTACAAAAAAAAAACACCCAACACCCTGCAGGGCTTGGTGCATACCAACTTAAAAAAAAAAAAAAAAAGAAACAAGGACATAAGACCAATTTTTTTCCTTTATGAGTCACCTTCAAGAATAACGAGTTTACTACACATAAAAAAGTAAAAATATATTTTCAGCAATAAGGAAGGGAAAGGTGTAAAAGAAACAAAGAGCTGCAGAGCAGCTGGCAACTTATCCTTGTTGCTATCTTGAAAGACAGGATTGGATCATAGTAGGGGACAAGCACAAACTCACAACACGCGTGCTACTAAAACGTCAACAATGCTTACTCAAGATAGTTTGTTTCCCTGGTTTTCCTTTGCTGTTTCTTCCACCCACACAAGATGCAGAAATGACCTTTCATACAACTGCACTTGGCTAAATATCTTTATTCTCTCCCTTTAATTTCCTCCCTTCCCCAACTTTAATTATATACTTCTTTACGCTGAGATAATATCTGGTGAAAAATAGATATAATAGATGAGTGGAAAACTTGCAGGGGAATAGAGGGGAAAAAATCATTGCATATACTGTTTCTTTACGTTTAAAATGTCTCCAACAAATTATTATGGGTAACTGGAATGAGTTTTCTCTGAGAAAAATTACTTTGTTCTTTTGTTGATAGCTGTGGTACAGCTACTTGAGAAAGGAACATGTACAAAAGGGAAGTTACTTTAAAGTGTGAGAGAAGCTGAAGTTTGTGGGCACACTGTGTGCTTTCAAAAAACTTCCGTGCTAGCTAGAAAGACTGTCAATTTGCTAACTCTATTAATGTGACTGAAAATAGCAAACCAGGTCTGATGCTATGCAAAACCTGTGAAGTATGGCACAGCCTACACAAAGGTATCCCTAACAGTTATTTTACCACGTGGGAAAAAGGAATTAGTATAAATGAAACAAGCACAGAGATTATGGGAAGTTTTCCAGGAAGACAGATCTACAAAACTATGTATTCTAAGTTGCTGGGAACTAGTAAAGTGCAAATCTTATCCCAGCTTATACCATATTCCACCTCCCATTCATTACCCTTTTCTCCATCCATCACAGAGCTTTTCTTTCCCTCCCACCAATTTCTTCTTTCATAGCAGAATACCTCTTCTGTAGGTCTGCCTCATTCAAAGCAAGTGTGTATGGTCCTTCATAGCAAAGAACGCACAGTGTGGGCTTGGGGGTCACATTAGGCAAAATTCAGGGAAGAATCTGTCCTTTAACTGTATTGACCATGGAAGCAGGATCAATATTACCATGGATTTAAAATAATTCACAATTTAAGAAACGAAACAAGGAGAACCAAGCAACAGAGAATCAGAAAGAGGCAAGACAAACAAAGTGCTAGTTGCAAATTCTGACAAGATATCATGCTTATGAAAGGAAAACTGGAATTTCCCAGAATCTCATGTTGAGTTAATAAAAATATCTAGCTTTTTCAGCTTGCTCCTCACCAGTTGATCTCTACACATCTTACAAAATATAAAATGTATAATCAAATGTGTCACTAGAATGCAATATCCCCAGTTTACAGATAACAAAACTATCCATAGAGGCAACAGATATGTTCATGAGGCACAAGGTGACACTCTGTAGAGCTACTTGAGCTCAATCTAGAACAGGAAACTGAGCTGGTGTAGCCCGAGAAACAGGCTAAAGCGCCCTCACCAGAATCAACTAGCTCAGGCACAGTGCGATGTTAATGCAACTACAATACTTTCGGTTCTAGAGCCAGCATGTGTGGAGAAGCTTGGGCACTGCTGCCTTGCTCTGCATAGACTTCCATATATGTATACAAGCTAACCCATTCATAGCTGCTTCAAGGCACCTCCGCCCAGTACTGCTTTGTGCTGTGCACATGTGCTCACAGTCACTTGCTAGCAAGGGGCAAAGCCAGGAATATAATCCAAATCTGAATCAGGCGGAACCAGGAGTCAGCAATCTGCAGTCTCCAGGCTGGATCTGGCCTGTGGATGTAGGGATTCAGCAGTGTTTGGCAGCAGAGGGGCTTCAGCCACAGGAGCTCATCCTGTGTCACCACAGAGGGAAGCCCCAGCTGCAAGCAGGCCCCAGCACCCACCTTCCTCTGACCTGAGGGGGTCCAAACCACAGTAAAAAAAGGTTTCCTACCACAGCACTATATCACTCATTTCTCTGCACCAGTAACTCAGTGTAAGGAACAAAACCTGGAAATGTTGCTCCATAAATCTCTTCTTTTAAAAAGATACCACTAAGACTGTTAAGAAACAAGGCCAACAAAAGTGATTTAGAAAAAACTGTTTTTTTTTAAACTGACCATTCCCCCTACCATTGACCAAGCCCCTGCTTCCATACTTTACAGTCCTCTAAGACAGACCTTCCAAAGATTATTTTTCCACCCCAAGTCATAAGAGCATTAAGATTTTTTTTTTATTTTTCCTGATTGCTACCTTCAACAACAGTGATCTTGCCATCAGGAGCTCTAGATTCTGAGGGGTACAGTTTTAAATTGGGTCACCTTAACTGAACAAAGAAGTCTCATACACAATACCACTATACTGAATACACTCCAAACATGTTACACCCTACATCTCACTAAACTTCAAAAGTGTTAAGCTAAAGAGATTAAAAACTACAGAGGACTGTTTTTCCTCCCTCCTTGCTAAAGGGCTACTCTTTCACTACCTTCCCTGACATAGGCAACTGGTGCCTCCTGAGTCAGGGGGAACACTTGCCCCCCCAGTGGCTAGACACTACTGATCGTGCCGACCGGGGTTGGGGGGGCCTCCCCACAGCTGATCACACTGACTCACTGGCTTTTACTGGTTGGTGTGACCGGCTGCGGGGGGGAACGTGGGGATCGCGTCTCCTGGGACCTCCACTCCCCGACCAGCGCTCTCAGGGGAGACACCAATGCTCCTGCCTCCCTCTCCTCCCCTGTCACATAAGCAGGAAATGCTGGCTGTCAGGGGGTGCACATGCACCCCCGTGTATCCCCTACACATTGCCACATCCCTGATGTTCATTTATTCCATATTCTTCCCTTAGAGCTGTGCTAGCAACTCTCGGGACTGTATCCTATACCTGTTCCACCCCTTCGCTCATATATACATTCTCTCTCTGTCAGCTACATCATTAAATGAATTCCCACTAAACTACCTTCTCATTTCCTTCCTGCCCTCTAGAAATGTCTCACATCAGCTGTCTCCAGATCAGCCTCCCAAAAAAATAAAAAACAAACAAACAAAAAAACCCAACAGACATCTTTTCTTCCACATACCGGTCTACTGTCCTTTTTCCTATCATCACTGAAAACTCCAGTATCTTTCCCAAACTCTACCCTTGTATTTGATACTACTTACTCTCTCTTTGTCCTCAGCATCTGTTTTCTTAGTTCTGTGCTTAGAAACAAAAAATAATATCTACTCCTTTTTAGCCAGGCTTGCTATTAAGGCCTCTTGTCCAAGTATTAGTCATTTCTTAATGTTTTCTATAACTAGCTCTCCTCCTCCAACCTCCCAAATATAGTCTTAAAACCATTGGCACAAAAACTATTTTCCTCTTTCACTGTGCTAGCCCTCTCTTGAATTCCTCTATTAAACTGATGATCCTTACAACATACATTTAAACTAATCACCTCTCAGCCCTGTAAGCCTCACTCTCATATAACCCAAGTGTTTATACTTGTTCTGAACTCTCCTTCCAGCACCCTGTCATAGATTCATAGATGTTAGGGTCAGAAGGGACCTCAATAGATCATCGAGTCTGATCCCCTGCATAGGCAGGAAAGAGTGCTGGGTTCAGATGACCCCAGCCAGATGCTCATCTAACCTCCTCTTGAAGTCCCCCATGGTAGGGGAGAACACTGCCTCCCTTGGAAGCCCATTCCAGATTTTGGCCATTCTAACTGAAGAAGTTCCTCACAATGTCCAGTCTAAATCTGCTCTCTCCTAGCTTATGGCCATTATGTCTTATAAGCCCCAGGGATGCCTTGGTGAGTAAAGCCTCACCAATTCCCTTCTGTGCCCCCATGATGAATTTTTGGGCAGCCACAAGGTCGCCTCTCAACCTTCTCTTGCGGAGGCTAAAGAGGTCCAGGTGCCCTAGTCTCTCCTCATAGGGCTTGGCCTGCAAGCCCTTAACCATACGAGTGGACTTTCTCTGGACCTTCTTCAAGTTATCCACATTCCTCTTGAAGTGCAGCGCCCACAACTGCACGCAGTATTCCAACTGTGGTCTGACCAGTGCCGGATAGAGGGGAAGTATCACCACCTTGGTTCTGTTTGTCATGTATCTGCCGATGCATGATAAAAGTGCAGTTAGCTTTTCTAATGAGTTCATCATACTGATGACTCATGTTCATCTTGGAGTCCACTAGGACTCTGAGATCCCTTTCCGCTTCTGTGCTACCAAGCAAGTCATTTCCTAGGCAGCAGGTGTACTGGACATTTTTCCTCCCTAGGTGCAGCACTTTGCATTTCGCCTTGCTAAATTGTATTCTGTTGTTTTCTGCCCATTTGTCTAACCCGTCCAGGTCTGCCTGTAGTTGCTCCCTGCCCTCCGGTGTGTCTGCTTCTTTCCACAGTTTTGTATCATCCACAAACTTGGACAAGTCACTGATGAAGACATTGAAGAGTATCGGTCCAAAGACCGAGCCTGTGGGACCCTACCCACACCCTTCCAGGTTGATACCGACCCATCCACTACCATTCTTTGGGTACAACCCTCTAGCCAATTTGCCACCCACCGGACTGTGTAATCATCCAGGTCACAGCCTCTTAACTTGTTCACCAGTATGGGGTGGGATACCATATCGAAGGCCTTCCTGAAGTCTAAGTAAATGATGTCAACCCCTACTGTGTTCAGGTGTTTTGTAACCTGGTCATAAAAAGAGAATAGATTAGTTAGGCATGATCTACCTGCTACAAACCTGTGCTGGTTTCCCCTCAGCATAATTTTTCATGCTGGGCTCTCACATATATGAGCCTTAATAATCTTTTCAAAGACTTTGCCAAGGATGGAGGTGAGACTGACTGGCCTATAGTTGCCTGGATCCTCCTTCCTCCCATTCTTGAAAATAGGGACCACGTTGGCCCTTTTCCAAGGCCAATGTGTCCTATTGGCCCTCCAAAAGGGCCAATGTCCTATTCCCTTCCTCTCCTGGTATCCCCCACTTCTGGCCACTACTAAACTGCCAATTCAAAGAATTAACAATATCAATTATAAATCAAGCCACTGTGCTGGCTGGCTATTTGGCTGCTGAATCATCTCTGAATGGTTCTTGCTGTTAGACCTGGTAGTTTTTACAGAGCAAAGTAACTAAAATAACAGCTAGGACTGTGGTACTGAAATAGCAGCTGAAGGTGCAAAGCTCCAACAAAATCACACTTCAACACTGCAGAGATGCAACTGACTCCTGTTAGTACACACGAGAGGAAAAAGCAACTCAGTGATAGCTTATAAGATATGTGGCTATGTGAGAGAGTTAAACAGAGCAAATTCTAAACTCACTTTAGGTTCTTTCCTGATGCAAAAAGAAAAATGGATTTCATTATGCAAGCCATTTTTTCAAAGTTCATTAAAAGTGACTAGGGGTGAAAATGGATTTAAGCTTGTTTGCTCCTAGGATTATAGATTTTGGTTTCTGCCAGGAGTTGAGATCAATTTTGTGCCAAAACAGATTCTAAGAAACTATACTGTTCCAAACCAATATCCTAGGATCACAATAAAATGTTCCTACCTTTTTTCCAGACCCCAATGAATCAAAACTATTACAGCCGTCCTCTGATGACATCATTTGCCTAGGATCATCATGTCCAAACCCAAGAAAGTCTTCATCATCACTGGGGGCATTAAAAATGTCAGCCACTTCCTTGGGTATCTGTTTTCAATTCGAAATAAAATAAATATAAGGTCAGTCACTGCAATAATCATTTACTAAATACTTTCATGGGAATAACAGCCCCTTATTAATCTGTCACACACTTATTCAGTTACTAGTATACATTATACAGTGCATGCGCAGCAGAACTCTCTCTCAGTAAGCCAACTCCAAAAAACGCAGTGTTTGTTATTTTCATATATATACATATATTTCATATATACACAATCCTATGAAGGTTTATGCAAGTATTTAAACTCATACAATAAAGCAGCTCATGGAAGCACAGATTAAGCATAAACACAAGTGCTTGCAGGACTGGGAACAAGGATTTTTTTTATAGGAGCACACTACGAGAAATATATATCAAAATACATATATCATAACATATATCAAAATCACTACCACGTTCAATCCAATGAAACACCAATGGTTCAGAAATGAAGTCACAAAGATTTCATTAATTTCAAAACGGTCTATCTGTATAAAGAAACTATATTGTGTGTACTTATATTTTAAAGCAACTATAACATTAGTTTGCTATTTTAAAACTGTAATTAATAAGACTCATTTACTGGATGTCCCTCACTATAAAAGTCTTGCAAAGAAAAACCATCTAATAGAAACCCAAGATTCAATCAGCTGAGAAAACATGGGAAGAGACATCTTGCAGATCTCTCCAGAAGTAATCAGAATTGCATTTAATAACACTTCTGCAAGGAGCAGACTTCAAAGTCAAAACCCTAATACTAAGGAAGCCTTGGCCACCAACACCAACGGCTGCATCTTTGTGACATTATATCGAACATTCCAAATAAACCTGCACTGCACTTGCCTTAACCTTAGAAACTGGGGTAAAGGGTGTCTTGTGTTACTCAGATCAGTCTATTTGATACTATTTTCCTACCCTGGTGCTTCAGAATATATGCTTCTACATTGATCCCAGATTAGAAGCATTTAAATGGGAGAATATTTTTGGAAATAATTGCTCAGCTGGAGTGCATTCACTCCAGTGCCTAAATGGTTCACCAATGACCAGGGTCAGAATTCTATTTCTCTTTATGAACCTCAATGGCACTTTTCCAGCTGTGTAAGAGGCATTTTTGACACTTACACACAATTTGCAATTCTTATGTGGACACATAAGCTTATACAAGGCTACTGTACATGCTCAGTAACCTGTACACTAGCCACGTACCTGAATGTAAGTCCCAGAAAAAAAACAAAAAAGGGGACTGAATAATACCTAACCTGTGGCACAAAAGGTTAGAGCACTGTTCTGGGAGTCAGAGGGACAGGTTCAAACCCCTTCTAGGTGAAGGGGGACCTAGAACCTAATTTTCCTACTTCCTGGACAAGTGCCCTAACCACTCAGCTACTGGAGCTTTGACCCAGAAGAGTCCTCTTGCTCCTGTATCCAACACCTGTTAGTCATGGGGTTTGCCACAGACTTAGAAGCATGCACACTTGATATACATGTGTATCCCTATACATGAGTACTGGTCCAGCCAGTGCTTAGCCTACTGAGCAGTAGCTGTGTTGAAACTTGCGTATCCACACTATACCAGAAACAGAATTGTAAACAGTGTACAAGTGTCAAAAATGGCATATACATGGTTAAAAAAACTTCTCTTTCTGCACAGAGCAGTTAACAGAATTTGGGACTGGGTATTTACTGCAGCTCTGAGGCACTTCAGGCAAACTTCTCTCAAGCACAGTACTCACTTCTCTGCATTCTGCACTCTACACACACCACAACCACTGCAATTGATCAAATTGCAAGGATATGCAAGAGAGCCCCACAGCTCACTGATGAGAATGATGTGGTCTTAGACAAAGGTTCACGAGCCTGTATACGGTAAGAGAATGTCTCCAAAGTAAACTCTTGACATGCAGAACACCACAGTATTACCACCATTAACAGACAAAAAACAAAGCACGCCTACACCACCTCAAACAACATGCAATTTCTGCATCTTTTATCTGTGTCAAGAACAAAGTCTTTCCAAAAGGCAGATGACATTTTCTAAACTCAACAAAATATACAAGCAAATTCTACTTCCTTCAAAGGACCAAACACCATTTTCGCAGGCATGGATCACACTCAAATAATTACTACAAAAGCACCTAAAGGTCTAATATTAACATCTTTAATTTCATGCCACTGACTTCCATGGATAGAATACTGATTTGCCGTGGCTAAATCAAGATACATATCAGTCCCCAAATAGGTGGAAGATATAAAACAGCTCAATCCACTGCACCACAGCTGGAACAGCACTGAGTATGCTGGAATTCTTTTGGATTTCTATGCAATCCCATTCCTACAGATGGGTAGTCAGAATTTCATTTTGTTGCTGCGAAGGAATTTCTTCACTCAGCACAGACAAGGGTTAAAAATGGAGCATTATACATTTTAATGACTTAATGGAAAAACATACAAGGAGCTGTGAGCCTTGTTGCTATGAATAAATTGCTTCCAAAAGCAACTAAAGCAACTGCATTAGTTCTTGTGCTATTGTACAGCTGAGCTAGCCACTGCTGCGATTACTGTATGCCTAACTAATTTCTTCTTCGTCGTCTATTACTTCTACATCTGCACCAGAGGAGCCATTATGGGGGTGTAATTACCGATTATGAACAAAGAAAAAAAAACATACTTTCCCAGTAGAGGACCTTTTTTTCATCTCCATGCATTCCCAGATACTGAGGGGCTCTGATTAAAGTAACTTGCTGCAGAACTTCAAAAGACTTTCAGTTTGTGACCCCCTCCCCCTGTCTGATTTTCAAGAGTCTCATTAAAATGTTCAGAAGTCCCTATTCCGGCTAAATGGCTTAATTTAATAGGAATAGCAAAGAAGGCATGATTTATAAGGTGGACATAGTCAATGAGTTTGCACAGGACACCCGCTAGTGCACCATAAAAGTTGTGTTCCTGGCACCAAGAACTTGTCATTTTCTTGTCCATCTCCTTTAAGTAATTCTGTTCAGTTCATCAATGATTTACTGCCTAACTACTGAACAGTCTAGACACAATGCACAACTGATTATTTCTTTTAAAGCCTGTGGTCCAAATGAATCAAAAATCCAAAATAGGAAAACCCCACACACAATTTGTAAGGAAAAAAAAGATGATTTCGGGGCACAGAGAGAAGGGATGGAAACAATGGGTTGCGAAACTTGGTGTAATTACAGCTCATCAATTTTACACTTTGTTAGCTTCTAAGCAGAAATTTTAAATGCATCAACTGCTGTTTTTCCCAATGTTATAAAAACTCTTTGTGCGGCATAGCTGTGTCAGGTCTCAAAGCCCCTGCTCCCTGAATGGAACTGAGCAATGTGACCAACACAAGTTGAGTCTCAAACAGCTCCTTAAAGCTGCACAGAATTTGGGTAAAAGAATAGAACTGTAGGGTGCATAATGAACTATCAGATTGTGCCGGTGTTTAAAAAAGCCTCAACAATTATAAGTTATAAGGGAAAAATATTAACTTTTATACACACAAAAGTAAAAAGCAGACTTTTTAAGCACCACAGAGAGGAAACGAACCCTTTGGCAATTTACCTAAGTGTAACAACACCTAGATGGTCTGTCTATCAAACAATATAGGTAAAGCTCAGATGTGCTGCAGGCAAAAAGCTCGCATATTTGCTCACTTCTCACAGGCTAGCTTATTTATTCCAACATTCCAAGACCTGGGACAAGCCGAATTTATTCCTCGCCTGAATCCAGCAGATATCAACAGACAAAAGGTAGGAGCGGGGTGGAACCTTAGCAACTAACTAGGTCAGAGAGGCATGAGCTTTCACAGACAGTTGGAAGGGCAGGGTGAACAACTTCAACAATGTTACAGAATTAATACAGAAGACACTATTGCTAGTTCATTCCTGATGTTGCTCTGTTGATATCAGAGGTGGTTAGTCATGTAAGTCTGAAATCAGGCCAAGGTGGCAGACTACAGACTAACTGGTTCAGAAGCATGAGCTTTTGTAGGCAACAATCTACTTCATCAGAGGCTATGAAAAAGCATCTGACAGTTTTTGTAGCTTTCTGCCTACAAAAAAATTAAGATAGAGCTGCATAACCAATGTACTTGTACACCACAGAAAGTCTGTAAAATGTTCATGAGATGCCAGTGGGAAAAAGTAAGGTGGGGGAGGGGGAAGGCACTAAACATTCAAAATTTACTCAAGCAGAATTACAGCAGGTGGTTTAAGTCAGCATTTCTCAAACTGGAGGTCGCAACCCAAAACTAGGTCACAAGAATATATGAAAGGGTTACAAACAAACTTTAAAATGGATCAACAAACTTCAAAAATGGGTTCTTCTTTAAAGGAACAAGATGTAGGGGAAAGGTGGCTTTTCCCTTGCAAGCTGTCAGACTTCCAGCCTGCAAGGGGCTGCTTGGAGCTCCCCATGCCCCACACACTGGAGGGCTGGGGCTTGGGAGCAAGGGCCACTGGCCATCGATGTTTACAAATGGATCTGGGTACAAAAAAGGTTGAGAACCACTGGGTTAAGTGACATAAGTCTGCAGGAATGCACCAGAGATCTAACCAAATATTTTCTTTCAAGGACATTAGTTACAAAAACGCAAATGCTGAAAATGCAGGAAAAGCTTTTAACACAAAACCTTTTAAACACTGGCTTGGAATGGAACACTACCCTAAAACCGAATCCAAATCTGAACATCATCTCTTCAGATCATCTCTGATAGCATTTTAAGATTCATATTTGTATTTAGTATTTTACAGCCACTGAACACCCAGAATTTCTAGGGTCTTTTCAAAGACAGAAAACAAGCAAACACAACCCATAACCTCCACCTTAAATGGTTCCCCTACATGCAATTTCCAGAATGACTACATTAACTGGGTTGTTAGAATCGCAAAGTAATATCCTTAGATAAGGGCAGTGTAGTGGACCTAATCTCTAGCAAAGTAGTTGCAAAGTATTTGATACTTATGTCAAATTATTAACTAAAATGGAAAAGACGGGGACATAAACTGTAGTTGTAACGTGGAGAAGCAGGTGTCTGAAAAGCAGATAACTCCCCTTTCAATATAACCTTTTTCATCTGATTGGAAAGAGGTTAGTTACTACGGGTGTGCCTGAGGGAACAGTTTTGAGGCCCATCCTGTTTAATGTTTTCATCACAGACCAGGACACAAAATCAAAATCTATGCATATAGCATGGATAACAGGGAAAAGGGTGGCTTAGCCAACAGAAGGGAGGACTGGATAATCATATGAGCAAATTCAGATAATCTTGTGAGTGGAATAATAGTAATGACATGAAGTTCATGAGTATTAAGTGCAAAATTATGCACTAAGGGGCTGGTAGCAGAAGTTTATGCTATAAAATGGGGAGATGCCAGAAGAAGAGAAAAACTGGTCGTATGACCATAAGCCATCATAGTAAAGGCTAATGCAATTCTGTGCATGGTATTTTTTCAAATATATGAAATGCTAGCATCACTACACTAGTAAGACCCCATTCAGAATAATGTTCACAGCGCTTGTCCCCTGTGTTACAAAAGATTAATTTAAACTGAAACAAATGCTGAGAAGGGCTACCAGATTAGAGGAACAGAGAACTTTTCTTATTAGAGGAGATCAGCAGAGCTTGGCTTGTTTAGTTTGGAAAAAATGAAAGCCCAGAGAGTATATGATTACTCTTTACAAGTTCATAGGGGTGAATATCAGGAAAGGAGAAGAACTATTTAAGTGAAAAAACAGGATCATGTGGGGATACAAGATCAAATGGATACAAACAAATTTAGATTGGAATTTGAAAGGTTTCCAATCATTAGGCGAGTGAAGTTCAACGGTATCCAAACAAAGCAAAGTGGGCAAAGGACCAAAATTCCTCCACAATGGAATTTGGTAAGTTTATGGAAGGGACTGTATGATAAGAAGATACAGGTGTCTCTGGAGTAGGTGCAAGGCCAGGAAGTCATTTTCCCCCAGATAAGCCTGGCAAAAACCACTGCATTCACTTTGCAGCACGTGGCACGGTTCACTTCTTTTGATCATCTAAGCAGCATAGTTTACCTAGCAAATTCTGCAGTGGTGCCATCTTCCGTCTTTCGTACTCACTTCCTGTGGCACAAAACATGCTTTCTTTTATCAAGTGCTTTTGGACTGCAACACAGAAGAAGAGCCCAAGTAGATACTCTTGTAGACCCTTTTGGACAGTTGCTGCAAACAAAGGAGACTGGGCCTGATAGACTTCCCTGGCTATATTCCTATATCAGTCCCTCACTTTTTGTCTCATTCTTGAATGTGCAAAGAAGAGTCCTTTTAATCCTTCATCTAACATCTGCTGGTCATGGGGTTTAGCCAAATACATTGAGAATAATGTGTTTGTCTCATTCTTGAAAGCATGTCCAAAGCACACATGTACATAACACTACCCCCAGTTTCCCCATCTCTAAATTGGAAATAAAAATACCTTATGCATCTTCTTCAAGAAAGCTGAGATCAGTAATTCTAAGTGTAGCTAAAGTAGATGAAACATACACACAATAGAATTAACAGCATTGCATTGGTGTAACTGACAGGATCTGGCTTGTTTGTAATCATGCAAATCCTTTTGATCCTATAGTAAAGGACGTTTGAGAATGACAAAAGGGGGAATGGGGGATTTTAACATTCCCCCCAGCTTAAGCGGGGCATTAAAACTACATCAAAAGTAAGAAAACTCATAGTTTTAGTGACATCTTTGTATTCAATACAAGACCAATGGAGAAAATAGATGACATCTGGTGCTTCAACAAGTCAAAACAAGATTTTTCTTACTATAATCCTTACATATTACACTTGCCTTGACAGCAAATAAAAACGAACCACATACCCAAGTGGGCTCCTTACAATTTTGCTTCATCAATAGTAAAAATTTTGAGGTAAGAATTTAATGGTCAGCTTGGCCAATGTGAGAAAGACAAAATGAAATATGGCTTACAATTCTGCAGCTCTGTTATGAAGGGCTGGACCATTTAAAGAGATGTACATTGTTTACATCTGAGCCCTATTCAGTGGAAATCTTGAAAAAATAATACATAGTCCACCTGTTTTATTAAATATGTATGCAAGTTATATTTAAAAAGTTTTAATAAATCAGTATCAGCCATATGCTACCTGTGACCGCATGCTCGTCCACAGAAAAAGATGCCTATTATATAATTGAAAGCAACCTCTTCTTTATTTTTGCAGTTTTTGATACAGTAAACAGTCAATTTCACTGTTTTTGCTGTAAATTCATTCTGTTTCCTTGTTTGTTTAGGACCTTTAGACAACAGGAAATCAAATCAAAACAAACCCTCAAGAAACCCGAATACAAAATCTGGGAAAGAGAACTGAAGAGCTGAGCCTGAATCTATTCTTGGTGCATTTACAGTACAACCTCACAACCAACCAGGAAGACAGGGCATTTAAAAAAGGGTGTTTGCTATACTAGGGTTATGCCATAATAATGGGAAAAGTTATCAGTTCCTGCTGGTGGGAATGTTAAAAGAAAGCGCTTGTTATGAACAGGGTTTATTATAATGAGGTTGTACTGCATTTAAAAATTAAGAAGACGTCCTTTTATTTAAACTGGCATATCTAGGAAGATGCTATTAATTTTTATGGTGTTCAACAACCTCTGCAAATCTGTATGTGGACACACATATCAGTTGACCTGAAGCCTCCATTTTTTAGGGCCTGAACATAGAAAAATACATAAAAATTACAGTGAAGTAAGCTAGGATGTGAACTTACAGTCCATTAGCTTCTCCTCCATAACTTCCTGCATGGATGCTGTGACCCTAAGGTAAAGCCAAGGTAGCCTGACTCTCAATTATCACAGCAAGCAGTTACCATGAAACAGACAGCGGATGCTGAATTCAAACCCTAGCTTACCTCACGGAAATGTGTTTGTGTTAGTCAAACCAAATAATCCTGACTGAAGGAAATGTTAAAGCAAAGTAAATTCATTTAAAATCATAATGTAGAGTGGTCCAAGTAAATCTATTGGCATGTCCAGCACTATCTGAATGTGTCTGAATAACGAAATTTCATTCACAGATGCTGTATCAAAAGGGAAAGGCTCTCTCATACCTCTCGATATATAAACAAATACCTTAACTGCTCTACCTGCCCTGACTAGCTATTGCTAGTTACTTAGATGATTTTGCCTGAATTAAGAACGCTTGTCTTATTTGAGGTCTCTAACCTATTCCTGAATCTTGGTTTTCCAAACAGCATACATGTATGATGCCACTGCATCCTGAGTTTGCCACCATATAAACTACTGTAGTACAGAAACAACTTCAACATAAATTGTGCGAGTGACTCTGCTCAATTACTGACTTCAAAAGAGTTTCATGCAAGCACATGGGTTTATCTGTATGAAATCACTTGCAGACCTGGAACCTTAGGATTTTATGGCTGCGTTTTTGTGGCAAAATTTCAGTTAATTAGTAAATGCCAGTTTTAAAACTTCAAATGCCTGGATTTCTGCCATATCTGACATTCATACCAGGCCCCATAGGTGAAGTACATGTAAAAAGCAACATTTGCTTTCATATAACTCCAATTTTACCCTGAAGACTTCTATAGAACTGGGACCAGACTAACATATTCCTATCTTTGCCAAAGAGTGCATAAATTGTATTGTCTGCCAACTGAAACACCTAGAAAACCAAGTAGGTATTGTGACTAAAGTAGTTTATGATTATCAACTTGGCTAGTAATTGTCCACAGTATATCATGAGTATCTTATCAAACTAGTTTAAAACCTTTGCACCTGCAGACAAGGAAGCTCTGGGACACATTTAAAATCCTGAAGGTATTGGCTCCATGAGGCTCAGCAGGAAATAACATTGCTATCAGCTCTACAGGAAGAAGGAATACACAAGACAGAGGGCAGAACTGCAGTCTCTTTTGCTCCCATCAAAACCCCCCCAAGAACTCCCATGAGAATGAAGAGGAAGATTAGAAAAGATAGCTATTTTCTCTCCCTTTCACTTCCCCTTGAAAGTCTACATTTATGTATCAGCATTTAATTTTATAGAAAAAAATGCTTTCCTTCAGGTAAAAATGCTCCCCCATTGTAACACCAGGCATTGTAAATACTTTGCACTTCCATTAAATGTTTTTGGCCAAAACATCTCAAAATGTTTTGCAAGCACCAATAGCCTCACAGCATCCCTAGTAATACTGCTATGTCACTTTATAGACAGGGATGGTTATACTGCTATAGCAGAACCAGACACAGAGCTGTCCACCAGGCTTCAGTAAGCATGCAAGTCAATGTGCTATTTTAACATCTGAAATGTTCCATAAAAGGGCACTACTCCGTGTTCAACTGCAAACCGCATAAAGCTACCCATAACTTAAGTTAGAGCCACTATAACTAGCTCTGACTGGTGTCATGACACGAGGGTACAATCCTGCAACAACGCTTTGAGGAGGTTGTGATTTGGCAAACACTTAAACAAGTAACTCTGCATGCCCAAGTAGCCTCGCGCAATGTCATCTGAAGCAAGTGAAGCTCAACAGCCTCGCGCAATGTCAAACTGAACCAACACACCTATTCCCAAGGCCTCAATTCTCCCAGCATTTACAGAGACTTGAAGTTACAGGTGTCTGCAGAACCTGGGTCCAAACTAACAGCTTGTCCATAAGTGAGGAGAGACAGAAGAAGAGAATTATCATTACTATTAAAAGTGTTACAAGTTGAGCCTTCCCAGAACCTCTTTTCAAAAGATGGCCTTTTGCAAAGCAGTGACTCTGGTAATTCCTACCCAACGTCTTTGGATTTGTTAAAACCATGATAGCATCTACTGCTGCAGCATGCTTTTACCAAATCCAAATTACAATGAAAGCCCTCTTGACCACTCCACAGAGAGGCAAAGTATAAGGGGCAGTAACACTGTCTTCCCCAACGACATACAGCACAAAAGGTCGAGGAAGGGCACTTCACCACATGAGTTAAATACTTTATTTGCAGGCCCTAAGCTCACATCAGTACCATGGGTGTGATGGGGGGAGAATGTTTTACTTTTTGACATGCAAGAGCATAGGTTTAAACGTAGCTCTAAAACCCCCCAGTTTTGATTTTTTTCCCCGATTTTTGCAGCCTGTTGAGCAGCAGCAGGATGGAGGGGGTGGAGCATGGCTCCTGCCACATTTCCTTTGCCAGCCACTCAGGCTCCCGAGTTGTGCACCAGAAGGACTCTGGCTTTTACTTCAAATCTGAGATGTCCAAAAAAAACCCCAAACGGAATATATCTGTATTTAAGTGTCAAACAGACACGCTATGTCCGGGCAAAAGTGAGACCAGACTGCCCCGAAGGGGAGGAAAAGTTGCCTCCCGCCCTCACAGCTCCAGGCCACAGCAAACGGAGGCGGTCTTTCAAACTTCTCAGAAAAAACTTCCTGCAGTTTTTGCTCGGAGAGAGGGAAGAGGGAAGAGGAAGGAGGGAGGCGGGCGGGTGAGGATACACCGCGGCCCATCAGCGGGACAGACAGCACTTTAGCACCAAGCACCAGCGGCCACCCCCCCCCGCCCGCCCGCGAGCCCCTGCAGGCAGCCGGGGGGCTGAGAGGCGGCCCCGGGGCAAGGCAGGACAGGACCCGGCCGCGCTGCACGTGGTGGGCAGCGAGCCGGGCGGGCGCGCGGGAGCGAGGCTGCAGTTGGCGCCAAAGCCGCTGCGGGCCGCGCTAGGCGGGAAGGCAGAGGGGCCCTGCGCGGCGCGGCGCGGCCCGGCCTGCCCCGAGCCCCTCACCTGGTCGCGGGTCGGCGCGGCCATGGCCCAGCTCGGCCCGGCCGCTCGGCGCCACAACGCGGCTGCTCCGGGACTTGCGGGCGGCGGCGGCACGGGGCCCCTAGGCGCTCGCACGGCTCCGCCCGCAGCTGCGCGGGGTCCGCTGCGCCCCCTCCCGGCCTGCGCGCGGCGTCCGTCTGCCCGGGGCGGGGCGCGGGAGAGGCCGGGTCTGCCCGGGGCGGGGCGGCCGCTACCTGAGCCGCTGCTGCGGGCTCTGGCCGCTCCCTCGGCGCCGCCTCCTGCCTCCGGTGCCCGCAGCGGCCCCCAGCTCGTCCTACTGGCGTGGCTCTTCCAGTCAGGCCTCAGCCCCCCGCTCCCTCTCCGTCTACCTGCCGCGGGAGACAACCGCTCCCTGCCCCGACTGGCCCACACGTCTGACGGGGTGTGGGTTCGCTCAGCTCGGGTCCATTCCTCTCACTCCAGCGTCCTGCCGGCTATGCCTCTTCCCCTCAGGCTTCCTAAGTATTCAGCTACCAAAGTTAGGAAACGGCGATAAAAAGCAGGAAGGTTGGGGGTGGGTTTCCTTTTCGTTGGGAGGGGGGTTGTTTGGGTTTTTTTGTTGTTTCAACCCCGAGGCATCCTTTCTTACAAGCTTTTCCCCTGGACAAGGAGGGCTGCTGTGTCTTCCTTTGGTTGGAAAAAGTCATCAGGACAAGCCCTATCTTTTATTAGACCCATTGGCAACGCGTAGCGGGTGCACATGCACCCCCTGAGATTGGCACCTGCAGGGAGTCACTGCTCACAACCTCCCCTCCCCTGCCACCTCCACCACCGGTGGCATCTGTGGGCAGTTGCCACTGGCCACAGACACTGCCAGTGGTGTCTGCAGGTGGCCACCGGTTAGCATTGGCCACCTCACCACAAACACCCCTGCAGCTGCCTGCAGAAGCTCCCTACTTGCCACTGACACCACCGCTACTGCGGCCGCCTGCGGGAGGTCACCATGTCCTTCCTGGCCTCAGGAGTCACGCAATATTCATGATTAGACCAACAAGATATTTGCAAAAAAAAGTCTTTAATTGCAAGCTTCCAGGCACAAGCACCCTTCATCAGGCTTCCTTTGGTTGGGGAGCTTGGTTAATGGAAGCAGAGATCTGTGGCTGCAGGACACCAGTGATCACCACGTTGGTGATCGAAACCTCAGCCTCAGACCTTTCAGAGCCAGCAGCCAGCTCTTCATTTCCAGACAGCTTCTTGGTGAGCTTAAGAGTTGGAAGGCAGAGGCTGGGAAATGGTGGGTCTTGAAACTGCCTCTCTAGCCAGCTGATTCCTACCACAGCCCCCACTGCACCTGATGGGCTACATGCTGTATGAATACCACACAGCACCCTGATATGCACTGCCGGGGGATCCTCTGCTCTTGTTGGGGTTGCAGTTTAGGCAGTTCTCCTAAATTACATTTAGAAAGAGGCAGCTGAAACTATTACATTCCAATATGAAAAAAGTCTTTATTTCTTAGCCTACAGCCAGCATCATTTCTTATCCCTGCCCCCCAACAAATAAAAGTAAAATAAGTAGCCAGTGCTATTTAAAAGGACTCTGGTGGGTTAGGCCCCGATTTTACAGGTATAGTGCAACTGTGTTGATTTTGATTCACATAGAAAGTAGAGTACATACCAGTGCTTCTCAACCATTTTAGACCTTTTTAGACTCAAGAAAATGCCAGCTCTTAGCTTTTACTTATTTTGGGGTTTTTGGGTATAGAAGAATAACAGAACAATTCTTCTGTCACAAAGAACTTAGGAAGACCAAAAACACATCTGCATGTTTTTGAAACTATGGATTTCTATTTGAAACTTCTGGGTTTATCTTGTGCCTAACCTAGGTTAACACATGAACAATCCTAATACTGTGTGGCATCCTGGTTGAGAATCACTGGTGTATACACTTGTATTTTTAGGAAACAGGCCTTAAAATACATTCTTTGTTACTATATAACGTTTTGTAGAGAATAAAAACATTTTAATCTTTAAAAGTTTTATATTAATATCCCTGTATCTTTTTTTAGTCCTACTTCTGCAATATAGGGCTATAGCAAGTGAACCCAAAGGTGAAACTGATTAGCAGGGATCTTGGTTTTCTCTGTTTAAAAATCGCAAATTCTGCAAATAACCCTCCCCCCCCCAACCTGAAATCTGCAATTAAAATGAAATGCTGCTATACATATAGGTACCAACTGAACACAATGGTTTATCGTTATATTTACAATTTTAAAGCAATTTGGAAGTCTATCAGTACCTGTATCATTATAATAAAATACATTCTAAGTACCTATACATTTTGCTATTTGATTTTGGATTTTTTTATCATGGAAAACTTGAGGTTCCCCTGCCCCCTTCGCTCACCAGGACGCAGGTCCAGGCCCCTCACTCCCAAAACACAGCCACCTGCTGGTGCCCCTCACTCCGCACCCACAGCCCCCTACCTCCCACAGCCCTGCCAGAGGGGTTCCCCAGCTGCCAGGGCTACAGGGCCAGGGATCCAGGTCCACAGCCCCCTGCCCCCCTGCAGTAGCACCCAAGAACCGGCTGCTGCCCGCAGGAGGCAGCAGCTGCTGCAGCAAAGCAGAGTGCAGAGCCCAGATCCCCTCTCCCAAGGAGAGCATGGGCAGAGCTGAGCCTGTTCATGGGAGTGAATGAAGACTGCCCACTGTGGGTCTAGGGCTCTCCATCTTGGTGCCCTCCCCCAAGGCCTCTGTGGCCCAGTGAGCAGAACCCAGCATGGCTGGGCAGGGAAGCTTTTTGCTGCTGCAAGCTCCATGCTGCCCTGGTGAGATGCCCCCTGCCTAGCCGACAGCTGCAGGAGGGTAGCAAGGAATTGTGCCCCTCGCTGCTGCTGGGTAGGCAAGGGGCACCTTGCCACAGCAACACAGAGCTCCCAGTGGTAGCAATGACTTCGCTGCCTGGCCCTGCCAAGTCCCACCTGCTGGGCTGCAAAGCCCCCAGGGGGAAGGCAGCAGGGTGGGGAGCCCCAAGACTGCAGCAAACAGCCCACCCCGTGGACAATTCTGGGGGGGGCACATGCCCCTGGGAGTTTGACCAGCAGCGGGGAGCCAGCCCTCACCTTCCACACAAGCTGCTCCTGGCCCCGTCCCACTCTCTACTCAGGCCCTGCAGCCATACATTCCAGCCCTAGACCTCAAGCCCCACACATTGCCCAGGCTGGGCAGTTGCCCCAGCCCAACTCCCTCCCTCCAACTCTATGGGGGCCTCAATTGCCCCGTCCCCACCCTCACCACACTTACCTGTGGGAAGCTGCTCTCCAAGCTGCCTGGCAGACGTGTATGTGTATGGGTGCACGAGCACATGGCAACTCCTCCTTATATATATAAGAAGTACAAGAAGTGTAGAAGTACATATACATATATACATACATACATACATATATATATACACACATATACATACATACATATATCCAAAGCATTGATAAAGAAACTATCTTTGCATCTAATTGTACAAACTATTAATGATACCACATGTAGGTCTTGAGAAACTACAACATTAGTATCTAGAGGCATAGGCACCGGCTACAAGTGCCTACATACCACCCCTGAAGTTCTCTGGGCACCTAAAATTCAGATTCTGCTCATACCTAGTAACCAAACAGAGCAGCTCAGTGCCCCATTGCACATTTTAGATCCATTGGGATCCAAAAACTAGGCACTCCCCTCACCATATCCCTGAGGGACCCGACCCCCTCTTGAACTTGCTAACATACATCTACATAATTGGTTTCTATGCAGTGACGGCCACAGCTTTTGTTCAAAATCTTGGCCGGTGTGGATGTGGGCACCCGGTACGTGGAAGACCTAGGTTCAGTTTCCTCCTCTACCTGAGAGGGTTCAAATCATATATCCTGCTTCTCATAAGAGTGCTGTGATCACAAGGCAAGCACATCAGCCTGACCACCAACTCTTCCAAAAGCCATATTTTAAAAGAAAAAAAGGATGTTTTCTTCTTTTTTGAAAGAAAGGGCTTAGGTATGTAATTTCTAGAGAAGTCTCTGGGCCTTTTTCTGCAGCCTGACACTAGGCACTTCAGGCCTAGAGAGATGGAAGGCAAAAACATTTATTGTTGACCAGTTTAAGCATGTGCGCTGCATAATACCTATTGTGAATCCCATTATGAGGTACCTAACTCTCCCCAGGAAACTTAATCTTGGCCATGGGTTCTGCTGGGAAAGCTAGCAGCCCAGAAGTTAAATGTTCCAATAGTCACCTTTTTAAAACCTCAGTCTTTTTGTGGTTCTAACCCTCTGTGGATGCATAACCCAGAAAATAGTCCAATTTACCCTTCTTATGTTGGGAAGGTACTGTAAGGCTGACAAAAGTAAAATAGCATTTTTTTTCCAACTCAAGTAAAAACATAGAAAAAAACTGTTGAGTGAAATGTCGTTCTTATAAAGCCACTATTCAGAGTAACAGCATGCTTTAAATAGGCCTACAAGAATAAGACATGCAACTACAGAAAGGATTACTGAGTGAGCTTCCATAGATCTAGGAACACAGCAATGGGGGTGCAGCCACACACCCCTTCAGCAGCGTGGCACACACAGTGAAGAGAGCTCATTGTACATGTGTCACACAGCTGAATGAGGTGTGGCTGCACCTCCCTGTTCAGGAACCTGGATACCAGTAAGTGCTCTGAGCTCACAGCATGTCACAGTTCTTGCCCCAAACCCGACGTGTAATGAGCTCTATGATCTCACTGGCTGGTCAGCGTGGGGTCTGCACAGAGTTTTCGTTTTAAACAGTTCCAGAGCCCAGGGACTCACTGTGCATGCAACGCAGGGCTAAAGAAAGAACTACAACCACATTGCCACAACCCTCCTTATGCTACTGTCAGTCTTACAGTACCTACCCAACACTAGGAGGATAAATTGGACAATTTTCTGGGTTATGCCTCTGCAGAGGGTTAGAACCACAAAAAGGTCCCTGTCACCTGCTAATTGCCATCTCTACTTACCCAATTTTCCTTCCCTGTAATCTGGACCCATATTCTGAAGCCTCCAGCAACGAAGCTGGGCTGAAATAATCAGGAAATAAATGTTCTTATACACCTGAAAAAAGTGATAAAGCATCAAAATGCTTGTTTTTCCCCCTATTTTGAAAAAAATATATATATATTATCGTTACAGAGTTAGTAGTTATTGCTGGTTCTGTAGATTTGCAATGTGGCTATCATCTCCTCTCCCCATCAGCAGAGAAATATTTGTGTGGCTGAAAACTCTGTTTATGGAAGAACTGTTATGAAAGAATTAGTATTATGGAAGAACCAGTTGCAGCAACAGGGTTCACACTGGGTGTGTCTACACAAGACATTTACTGTGAAGCTGACTAATTAGCTCCACAGTAAAACATCACCATCTATACATGCCATGCTATTAGGCTTGAGCAAACTAATTAACTCTGCCAAAGTACTATCCTACAGTGGAGTTATTTACTCTGCCACAATGCACATGTAGATACTGACAGGGCTGGCTAGGGGACGAGGAATCTTCAATGCAGGGCCTACCTGCTGGCTAGCCCCTCGTGCCCTATAGCACTGTCATGCTCCAGCCAGCCCCTCTGCAACATGTTTTGCTGTTGGAGCAGCCCTGGGCCCCCTGCCAGCTGAGGCTGCTCTGCCCCAGCTCACCATACTGCAGTCCCAGGCACACATGTAAATGCGGCACCCAGGAGCAATAAAATCCAGCATGAACTGCGCAAATTTCAGATTTAGAAGCGCCCACTGAGTTTTGCACTTCCAGAAGGGATTCAACTTCAACACAATGCAGTTTCTTTCTGTACTGAACGGAGTTTTCTGATAATTTTTTGTAAATCTGTTAATTAAGGTGACTCAAATTTAATTCAAATGTGAGCCTTTTAAGAAATTCAATGCCTTCTTGTCAGATTCCCCACCCCACCCCGTTTTAATAACAGAATAATGCAGTCAGCTTCCAATATCTTATGTGTAGGGTACATATTAAGGTTATTTGGGATCAATAGTCATTTCCCCCCTATTTTCCATATTAGAAAGATTATTCTTCCACTGAGGCTGAGGAACAGTATTTTACTTCAGACAATTTCACATAGGACTGTTCTCTTTAAAAACGGTTGTCACCAATTACTGTTCTCTGTGGGACTGAACCTACAGTTGGATGTCAGCTAAGATGCTCCTTTCAAAATAGGCACCAGGGAATCCAGTTAATGTAATCTGTCCTAATTATAGATATGTATGTCCTTTCAAGCCCTTAAGTTGGCCTTAATGATTTTTATTTATTTGTTCTGGGAATTGAGCAAAAAGGCAAAAACATGCACCAGAAAGCCCACAGTGACTATCTGAATGGGTTTGCCTCAATAAAGAGAAGTGGATATGGCTGCCATTCTCCTCAATAGCATAATGTCAAATCTTATGCTGAATACACTAGTAACAAGCTGCTCAAAACACTAATAACATATTTTTTCAATGTTTTCAGACCACCACAAATTTACTTAAATATGCAAAGTTCTAATCTGGGGGCGGGGGGGATGGAAGGGAGATTGGATCTGACTAGCACAATGGGCCTTCAGTACTGATTAGACCTTCTAATAATTATAATATACACTTAAAACAACAACATATAGATAGCAAGAAAAAAAGGCCTTTTCTTTGTGGAGGTGATCAAAGAGAGAGAAATCTATTGTTTTCTTCTCTTGCTTGAGAAAAAGCTCAAATCCTGAATGTGTATCATACAACCAAGGGGTGGCTTCACATAATTTAGTATTTGATCATGCTCAATGTAACAAATACTAACTGATTCCCAACATGAACCTTCCAGTTGAGCAGCAAAATACTTCCATGCTTTTATAGTCCAGCCATATGGGGATTACTTATTAGAATCAAGTCTGAGGAAAGGGGTTACTAGCAAACAAAGAACCATTAAGTCAAAGCAGTACATTTAAATAATGGTTTGCATCGCAGCATCCAGTATGGAGAAACCTGCAGTTGTCACTCAGGGCACTGTTGTAAGGAGCTTTGCAGAGAGGGGAAGAAAGGAAAGTTGGAGATTCAACAGAAAACAAAGGTTGAGAATGATGTATTATATTAGCAAAATTGATATGTGGACATTTAAAATTATAACAGTCTCTTGTGTGATGGAAGGCTTATATATTCTTTGAAGATCTGTGCTTTATATATTCTATTGCCAACCCTCAGTTCCTGATCCTCTTGCTTCTCCCCCACAGTCTACATTATGAAGCACTTCATTCAGTTAAAAAGCTGTCAAGGAGCTAGCCTGGATTATGAACAACAGGTTTGAAATTATTGTGTTAGAATGTCCTGTGTTAAATTAGATTGAATTAAATTGCATTCCATTACAATACAAATGTGCGACTGTTATGCTGTTACCGATACATTATGAACTGTCTGATACCTAGTGCTATTTTACGCAATTTACTGCTTTGTTTCTCTGTTCATAATAAAAAAAAACTTTCCACTTACTTTAGTGTTTTTGCAATCATGCTCCTTCCCGGTATTTTTAAGCCTTTTATCTCTTCTACTGCTCTTTACATCCCTGCTTAGACACACTAGATTCTTTGCTCTTTTAGCTTTCTTGACTTTACTTGAATTAATCTGATAATCATCTCTCTGACTGTACCTCAAATACTTCTCACTTTACCACTATGCATTTCCTATGGATTACTGAATTTCTGCCAATTTTCTTTACCTCTTTTCACATTACTTCATTTTCTAAGCCCCAATAGTTTTTGTGTTATTGCCTTTTCTATAGACCCTCATCAGCATCTCAGACCTGATATAACTAGATCCAAGGTGCTCCAACTTCAACCTTAATGTATTAGACCTGAATTATTTTACAACTATTGGGTCCAGAGTGGCCTCTGACCTTTTCCATCATACTGTAAGAGCATTTCTGATATTCTCTCGGTTCAGACCTTAGACTTTTAAATCATGTAATGAATGTCATAACCATAAGTTCTGGCTGAGGCTATAATTGGACTTCAGTACTTTTGAACCGTAGCTTTCTGAACAATAAATATGTACTTGATGAAATCATTAGCGTGTGTGAATATATATCAAGTATAGCAAATCTATCAATTTATATGACTTCATCATCACTACAGTGTCATACTGAAACAGAATGTAATTAAGAAGCAGGGTTGCTGTCTCCCCAGAATCCCCTTGTAAATTCGAATAAATGTTTACCATCAGTTTTTAATTAGATAAATATAATTCTAAGTTAGAATAACAGTCCTTAATGTCTTCAGTTCACTAAGTGGGTGAATATTAAACCTGGTTCTCAATCCTGGGCTCCATTTTCACTGCTGCCTCCAATAGTTTCTAATTTGGGGGCCATTGTAATCATGACTCTAGGGATTTTTGCTCCTATCTTCCTGCCACCACATTTCTCCAAGACCTGTCAAGCATTTTAAGTAGAATGCACTTTCCCACACTTCTCAATGAATGCTGACATACCTAACTTAAAAGGATTACTTTCTGCTGAGAGGAATTGTAATCCTCTTTTCCTGCTCTGTAAATCCTCTAGTAAGTGAAAAAGAAAGGCCAAGATCTGTTCTGCTGTGCAGGGCAAATCACCATCTCAGAAGGTATAGCTGAAACCAACAAATCTAAAATTTACTTGTGGTCACACTTGTACAGGAACTGTGTCTATGTGTATTAATTTAGTAGTCTAGGCCATCACTTTTTGGTGCTTTCATATTTTCTGTTAATTTGTAATAACTATATACATAGCCGAGTGTGCGTGTGCACATGCGTGCGCGCACACACACAAATATTACATTAATTATATTCACAAGGGAACTAAGAAATGCTTGTGGTGCTTAGTAGAAGTCTCTGAAACTGAATTGCCTAAACATTAGTACAACTTCAAAAATTGTAATCATGAAGCCCATTAAAAGACCACCAGAAACACTTGTAACGTATTTTAAAATGAGTGACTTTCCATATCATCTAAAAATAAATATAATTCAGAAAAATTCACAATTTTCAAAACTTACAATAAAGAGATCTTCACATACTGGGGAAGGTCCTGAGTCCCAGAGCTTCTCCTCACTAGCAAGTTTAAACAAAATATCAGAGGCATAACAACGCAACCAGGTACCCAGGGCAGCTAACAGAGGCAGTGGCAACTTTCAGGTACTGCCATGCCGCCGGCTAGACTGTGTGTCTGCAGAAGCAGATGGGTTTTTTTGGCCCACAATGAGCTATGCTGGTACTAGTAAAATTGGTAAAACTCCCATTTAAGTGAAGCTTCATGCTAAATTTTCATGGAAGTTGATGGATAATTTGGCTGAGGAAGAAATATAGGGTTCAGTCCTTATTATGTAGTGAGGGTAAGCAAAAGACACGCTAAAAATTATATTGATTGGTCTACAGCACATAACTGTCAAAATCCATACAAATGTTAATTTGAGAGTGAAAAGGAGCTTAGTGTTAATAAGAATGTATGTGATATTATCTTGCTATGTGGATGGAGGCACAAATAAAGACAAAGAATATTTTAAGATGTTTCTACAACAGATGCTTTTTTGTTCTTAGCATTCTCCCCCAAAACCTGTATGTAAAACTGCATATAAAAACAAACAGATGATAAAGAAAAGAGATCAAGGGTAGAAACCCCCAAAACATACAAAGAAAGCCAGAAGATTTCAACCTTCAGGAACCCCAAGCAAATCTAAAATTGTTTTCCCCAAAATACTTCCCTAAGGATACATATTATTTCATGGTTTATAGAAGTCAGTAACCTTCAGCTTTCCTGAAATTGTCGTGTTGTTTATTAGCACAGATTTTAATCTCTGATAAAGGCATCCTACTTTGCAAGTTGTGCGTCTTGCTTGGTAATAACCTAAAAGAAATTTTAATATCCTATTATTATTATTTTGAGGAAGTTTTAGGAGTGGAGGGATAGAAAAAATAACAGGTATCAAACACGTTATAGACCAAAAGCAACAAAATCTGGTTAAGGCCTGAATGCATGAAGCTTAGAAAGAGGGTAAAATATAAGATAACATTTGGATTTCAGGTCTGAGTTACCAGAAGAGGCAGGTTCTAGCAATACTGAAAGAGAAAGGGGAAGATGGGACAATATTTGAGGCAAGTAAGAAGTTATATTTACCTATGCAATTATTTTCCTATATACTGCAAATGCCCCAGTAACAAGATCCTGCTTTAAGTTGCTGCCAGCCTGTCTGGCATGGCCCGTGACATACAGATCCTGCTTTTCTAAAACCAAGGAAGACCGTTAGTTAGTCTCTGCAGTCAACCCATGTCCTTGCGCAACCAGATAGCTGCTCCATACTGGAAGATGAGGAGCTCTGTCTTCCAGGTTTTGGTTGCAAGACATATACAAGGAGATCTAAGAAATGGTATTGAACAGGAATTAAAAATCTGTAGCTCTAGGGTCAAGCTCTTCTCAGGGTTTAAACCATATGTATTATTTTCCAGTTTCTGTTTCTCTAGGGTTGTATTTTTGACCAGCAAGTTGAGCAGGTCTAGCAGTTCTACTATCAGTATGATCATTCTTATTAATGACCTGGAAGACTGTTTCAGGCTCAACATTAGGAAAAACTACTTCACAACTAGGGTGTCCAGACTGTGGAATAAGTTCCCTGCAAAGGTGGTGCAATCGCCTACCCTGGAAATCTTCAAGAGGAGACTAGACAGTCACCTTGCTGGGGTCATCTGACCCCAGTTGTCTTTCCTGCTTGGTGCAGGAGACTGGACCAAATGATTTTCCGAGATCCCTTCCAGCCCCTTACAATCTATGAATCTATGAATTATTGTTTCTATACAATTAAGAATTAACAACTAAAAATGAAGGCAAGTTAGGCCTCTGGTTTTCATATGTTAACAGTCTCTCTCACTCTAATTAAGTTATTTAGATCAGCAGGTTTTCCCTTACTACTGAGAATTTGGGTCCATCCATTGGAATCAAGTATCTCTCTTAACAGTTTATATCCTTTCTTTTATTTTATTTGGATAATGGTCGAAACAAATCTCCAACACTTTTATCTCCCCAACTTTTATCCCTGAAGAAAACTAAATAATACTTAAAACAACCACTTTTCTCATCTTTGTGTTGTACATTCTGCAGAAGCAAATACAACTCTGACATCACAACCCTTTCAATAGACTGATACACTCCGAAAGCCAAGCAAAAAGTCAGACCTCAGCATTTAAACACCTGTCTCACTCCACACCCCAGACATTTTATGGCTATGGACTGTGGTCTCAATGTTGAGCTGTGCAAGTCAGCTCATACTTGGCACAGTTGGAATTATGGAAGAAATTTAATTCTAAAATCCAGTTTTAGTTTTCCTTAATCTGACTAAACACAGCTTACTAATGAGTTTACACTGCATATGTCTCTGTTGGAACACTCATGATGACATAAGATTTCTGTTGTTTATGCACAGCCTACAAAAGGAAGATGAGAAAGCTAGTTAACTTGCATACTGGTAACAGTCTAGCTGTGGTGGCATGGAGTTCAATGCAGACTGATCCCCTGAGTTTTCACTCTGGCTTGAGCAGGTTTTGCAACTTGAGCTGGGATCTGGGCTGCTGCAACTGCATTGCTACTGGTGTACAAGGTAGCTAGTTTAAAACTAGCTCAAATATGTCTCCTTGAGCTGCAGTCATAGCAATGGCTGTCACAGCCATGGAGAATACATGTACACTGGGGGTCTGACACAAGCAGTCAGGGCTTTACCTTGAGGGTCACAACCAAGATGTCAGGAACACTCAGGTTAGGGACAGAAATTAGACATAAATTGATATAAGTGATCAGAAACTGGTTCAAATCTATAACATAACAGAAGTTCAGTGCACATAAAATGTTTTCAAAATGGCCAAAACCAGTTTAAGATAAACCTGGAATGGATATAGTATCAGACATAACTGATTTAAGTTAAATTGGTTTATTCAACTTCTTTCCCACATCCCCTCCAGATTCAAGTTAACTCACAGTCCACCAATGTCCCAGGATGCACAGTCTGCCAGGATCCCTCACAGCATTGCCAGACTAGCCTTGGCTCAAGCTGTCCAGTCCAGCCAAACAGGGAGGTATACACTCTAGCACCCCCTGGCTTCTGGCCTGAGCCACTGCAGGCATGTAGCTGCATTTCCAGAATCAAAGGTGAATGTCTGTTCACTTGCTTATCTATTCAATCTGTGCAGCTTAGACTAACTTGCAAAGATTGAATCAATTTAACCTCAAGCTTTTTGACTGTTTGTACTTAGCCTCAAGATCAAGAATCAGGCGTTATGAGGCCAAGATCTGTAAAGGACTAAGATGTAGGTTATCACCCTGGGTAGAGCCATAAGCCAGAGGGGCAAAAACAGAAAGCTGGGACCTAGACTGAAGTCACTACCAGGGGGACCAGAGCAGGCAGAAATAGCTCTACAGGACTGGGACAGATATTTGGACTACAGTCAGGAACAAGGAGAGGAAAGTCTAGGAGTCAGCAAGCCTGGAGCAAGGGTTCAGCAGGCAGAAACCAGGAATAAAAATGAAGTCTAGAACCCAACAAGCAGGAAATAGGAATGTGGGAGCCCGAAGCCCTAAGGCCTCTGTCAGGGATGTGTCCTGTGATATCCCTAAAAGTATCTACTATTGCTACTATGCAAGACAGGATGGTTGGTTAGATGGGCTATTAGTCTGCTCAAGTATAGCACTTTTTATGTTCTTAAGGCTATACAGACAGGCATATGGGCACTGAAAGACCTGCTGCTTCTAAGCAGGCAGTTGTCACCATGCAGGTGATTGGGGGCCAGCTGCAAATAGATTGCTAACAGCCAGGCCCACTCAAGAAACCAGGGCCAGATGCAGGCAATTTAACTTGCCTGATGCCCTGACTCCAAACACTAAGCTGTGCTGGATGCAGTCATTCGTACAAGCCAAGGAGCAGCTCTGGCCAGTCCTAGCTCTATTGTCTCTTACTCTCATCATGGCCTTGTCCATGCCATAAGCCCTGAGAATTCCACTGTGCTGGGAAATACTTAGGTGCCTGCCTGAAGCAGCTTTGTGTGTCATTCTTCCATTAGTGGGACTAATCAAATACCTGTCAGTGTCGATGGCAAGGCTCCCACTATAATGATACAAATCAGATACTTAGTAAAAGATGACGTCCTTAGACTTTTCAAGGTTTTTTCTCCTCATACACTTTTTCCACACTGCTTATTATTATGTGTGTGTATATATCCTATATATACACAAACACACACACACACACACACACACACACACACAAATATAAAATCAAGTCAGGGAGAAGAGAATTTGGGCCATTTTGCTAAGTCTGAAGCCTCACAAATCTTTTCTACAGTTAAAATTTATGCCACAAAAAAAGCCCAAGTTTGCTGGCCCACTCATACAAGAAAGGATGGCAGAGTTGGCATCACAGTTACATTCATCAGAGGCAGCAGCAAAAGGAGAAGTTACACCATGTGAGTGAAGGCACTGTTTATTCAATCACAATTATCTGGAATAGTAGCAATAAAGATATCCAGCATTACAGGCCAAGCATTGGCTGTTTTTCTCCCAGTTTCCTCATGATTAAAACTAGCTTAGTGCTTTCCTACAAATCAAGTTTTCATCCAAAAAGGCCTATTTGTCAAATGCAAAAAATTCCACAAAGACTCACCTGTACTGATGAACTTCCACCAAAGCACAGGCAGGTTCCGTCAGAGAATCGCTAGGCTAGGGAACTTACCCGTCTCCTCAGCTGAAAGGCTACTGGAGGTCTCAGGTTTCCAAGGCCATAAGGAGTCCTACTATGCAGACTGAATGCCTTTGCACTGGGGTTTTCAAGTCATCTAGGCTCTAGTCATAGTCTAGGCATGCACTTTGGACCCTAAAAGCCCTAGGAGCTGTTGCTTCTCAGCTCTGGAACTCCCTCCCCCTTGAGGCCCACTAGAACCTGAGCCTGGCCATGTTTTGGAAGCACTGTAAAACCTTCTTACTTGGTCAGACATTTAGCAAACAAAGCTAGACTGAGATAGTTTTGAAGGGGGCTCTGTTTTAAATTGGTATTCGGTTGTTCTCTTATTGTCCTCCTATTTTATAAGTTACAGTGTTTTCTTATTGTAAACTACCCTGAGCCTTTGTTGAGAAGGGTAGGATATAAATCAAATGAATAAAATAAATAAATGATTAGAACAGTAGCATTTCACTGCTGAGGCTTAAATATTTTAGCTTTTTTCCATCGTAATTTTACGCTTTTGAGGTAATGAGTAAAATTTTCAAATGTGTCTAATTAACTTAAGAGCCTATGGTTCTGTCTATCTACAGGTTTTACAACATTAACTATTCAGGTGTAATTCAAGTGATACAACACTCTGTAGTATGGATGTAGTTGCATTGGTATAAATGTTCTTTGCCTAGTAGAGTTTATATCTGTACTCATGAGTGACTGGTGCCTCCTGAGACTGTGGGGGCACAGTTTGTGGGTGGCAGTGTCAGCGTGCAGCAACCACTAGCAGAAGCCAGCACTGGCGTTGGCGGCAGCGGGGAGGGAAATGGTGGTGAGTGGAAACCTCCTGCAGAAGCCAGCAGCGGTAGCCAGTCTCAGGGGAAGTGCATGCCCCCTAGTACCTCCCCTACCAGTCACC
Organism: Crocodylus siamensis; assembly: GCF_052110815.1. Classification (NCBI taxonomy): domain Eukaryota; kingdom Metazoa; phylum Chordata; order Crocodylia; family Crocodylidae; genus Crocodylus; species Crocodylus siamensis. The sequence continues at coordinate 154,567,640 of NC_143399.1, read as the reverse complement.
TATGTCTATACCCAAAGGGTGCACCTACACATGCAATTAATGCAACTGAATAAACTCAGCGCACTTTGAGCCAGAGTAAACTAATCTGGATGTCACCATCTACATGTGCTTTTAAGCACAGTAATTTTCTGTGCCATAAGATAGTACTTGTGTCTGACAGAACTATCTGACAGCACAGTAAATTAGTTTATACTGGCATAATTGCTGTGCACATGTAAATGGTGATGCTTTACCACATAGCAAATTAGTCTACTATGCAGTAAAGCACACATGTAGAGGTTCCCAAAGAGAATAAGTTGCACCCATATGAGCACTTTTATACCTATATAACCATGTAAACATCCAGGGTTTTACTAGCACAACTATGTCTTAAAAACAAAATCACAGCCCTACACCTCTACAGAATGTGTGTATACCGGCACTAATTCCTATTGCCTTCCAATGAGAAAACAGGCCTACCTTCGAAGCGACTTAGTTCTCAGCTAAGTTTTGCCAGTTACATGCATATAACCTCTCTTGTGGACATTCTTTAGTTCAGTTTAGCTACAGCTCTTTCAAAAGTGACATAAGCTACATGTCCACACAGGAAGTGAGACCAGTATATCCTTTATGTTCTCTTATAGTTCTCTTTAATGCAATCCCCATAACTTATAGTGAGCACAATGCTTTCATACTTCAGTGGGGAGTGGAAGCAGTGAATGGCTGCACCCCTCAGTTTCAGCTTCCTCTCCATCCCTACTGGGATGGGCAGAACTTGCTATGGGGACATCTAGTAGTGGATGATTTAGAACAGGGGTGTCAAACATATGGCATACCAACTGGATTAGGACAACAGAGGTGGGTCAGTCAGCACCAGGGGTGAATTGGGAGGGGGGATGCACTGGTGCACTTGCAATCCCTTTGACTCCTGATGCACACAAAGTTTAAAATCAACTGTCTGGCAGTGGCAGCAGCATTTCTAGTCAGGCAGTGTTGAGGGAGTCGCTTGATTCCCTGGCTCACTGTAATCTACCTGATCACTTCCAAATTGTTTGTTCCACAGTTGTTAACAACCCTCTCCTTTTTTAATGGACTTGAAGTTCCACCAATCAAGCCACCCTTTGTTCTGTAATTCTGCTGTCTGTTAGCTGCTCCCGGTAATGAAGCTCAAATTCCACAGTTCTGCAGACTGTTTTTAACTCATTCTCATTAAATTATATTTGTTTTTGCTTCAATCTTAAAATAAATAATACAGCTGTAAGCCCCTAGGATATTAGTAAAGCTTCTAGTTTATTTTTAACTGGAGAAGAATATGTGTTATTTCATATGTGATGATGCACCTCACCATCTGCATTCTCCCTCCCCCACCTCTCCCTGCTTTGAAAAATCCTGGACCTGCCCATGACCAGCAAGTCCTCTTTTCTAGAAATTCCCCCTTGGGATTTTCAGCACCCTCAAGTATGAGAACTATGGCATCAAGAATAACAAGTTTCCTGGGAAGTCACATGAAGACAAACTGAGTTAATTAGAAGTCATTAAGAATGCAGCAACCCATCTTCCCGCAAGCATGTTATATAAGTGACAGAGCAAAAAGTGCCAGCTATATCCTCTCTCAAGAAACAGCTGCTTCTTCAAAACCTTCTTCTGAGCTTGAAGAAATGTATGATAAAGGCTGCAGCTCATTGTGTACCTAGAGAAGTGGTAAGCTTTTACAAATATCAGCCCCACAAGAAACATAGTAGCTGATAGTACCTGTGATTTAGCTGATCATTTACAGAATTAACTCCAGAACAAGGCAAAGGCTTTTAATAGCAATTGATGAAAGCACAGATGCATAAGTGAATCTAGGAGACCTGCAAAGGTGGGGTGTAGCAGTGAGTGGCTGCACACCCTCAGTCCCAGCTTCTTCCTCATCCCCACTGGTGCAGGCAGAACACGCTACAGGAGCAGCAGCGGAAACTTTAATTTACCAAAGCAGGTAAGAATTCTACTTCTCTTTCCCTCCCTGCTAATAGGCATGTCCCCTTTCCCCCCTGCTGCTGCCACAGTGCCAGTGCTGAAGGGAGCTCCAGACACGCCAAGCTCAGCCTGGGAGAGCGGCAGTGATGGCAGCAGGTGATCATATTCCCCTTCCCATACATGCTCCTGAGCTCATAGGAAATATCTGGAGGGACAAGGCAAAGAGTGGAATCTTGCCCACCACTCCTACTGCTGCTGCTGTCCTAAGCTAAGCCCAGCCCCCACACAGCCCAGCTACAGCAGCTCTGGAGCTCTCCTTGCCTCTGGGAACACTGAAGCCAGCAGCAGTGAGAGATGGGGGAGAGGAGGGGAGGTGTCTCTGACCATGGAAAGGAAGGGAGGTGGAGAGGGGGCTAGAATTATTATTTTTTTTAGGAACTTAAAGTCCTCAGCTGCTGCATGGTCAGAAAGAAAGGTGCACCTGCACCCCCTGCACAGACGTGAGTGATGTTACTCAGCTAGCTGTATCCATTTAGAGTGTCGATCAAGATGAATTTGACAGTAAAGTCTGTGGAATTAGTGCTAATGAAAGACACTTACAGGAGAAGACAGCATGACCACAGCTTTGGATAACTTACGGTTGTACTGGAAAAGGGCTCATTCCATACTGGGAAGGCAAACTCAAAAAGCAAAGTGCAGAGTATTGATCCAGGCCATAAGCTTTGTGATTTTCATTGCACTCTGCATCTGGAGATTCTGCATGCTAAATCTCTGGGAAAGGACTATGTGATGATTTCTGTCATGAAAACCAGTGAATTTCCTCTGAGCCAAGGTTCTCAGCCATTAGTAATTCAGCCAACTCTTGAAGAAAGCCAACTGTCATTATGTACACTCATATTATGCTGAAGTGCACTGATTGGGCACATCTATACATTCAATTACTGCACACGAATACACTCCAGAGCTTATTGCTCCAGAGTTTTTTGCTCCCAGGCACACCATTTGAACATGCACCCAGGAACAAATAACTCCAGAGCAGTTGGCTCTTATTCATGTACAGCATGTGGAGCCTGGTCAGAGCAGCCTTGGATGGCAGAGGGGCCCAGGGGGCAAGCCTGAAGATGCTCCAACCAGGCTCAATGAGCTGTGGAGCAGCTGGCTGGAGCATGAGGATGCTTCCATGTGGGACTAGCTGGCAGGCAACCCTGGCACTGAAGACACCCATGTGCCCCAGCCAGCCAGTCAGTATCTACACATGCACTGCTGCACATGAAAAAGACTTGCTACAGAGTTTATTAGTTTCCTGCAGCCTGATAGGGCCTCACATGTAGATGCTGAGACATTTACTGCAGAGCTAATTAGGCAACTGCACAGTAAACATCATGTGTAGATGCACCGACTGAGTCATGGGATTGTCATGAAGTACTTCTTCAAACTGTGATATGAGACTGAAGTATTTATGAGTGACATAGTGTACATAATGGTGGACATAATAGGGGACTGAGTATTGCGATACTGTGAACATAAGAATGTAGGGTTGGAACAAGGTTGTGACTCAGTTTTATGACACTATACTTGCCTTTGAAATAAAGTGGTCTCTTTGGGAGAAACAGCTCTTTCTTCGGTCCAGTATAGCACATTTGGCCACTTTGAGTCACTGTTGAACACCACTGTGACTGAAGGTAGTGAGGACTTGTATAAGCAGGTAGGATTGTCAAGACTGCTCATCTCAGGCACACATTCTAGGACAGCTTCTCTGACTTTCAGAGTCATTGCAGAGTTCAGACTTTTGAGCACCGTGTTCTCCATCCCTGTGGAAGATGTCCTGCAGGAGCTTCAAATGAAACTCACTGATCTTTAGACTAATGCCATGCTGAAGGGTAAGTTCTCAACAGTTAGGGTTCACAAATTTTACTGATACCTAGGCAAAAACTATCCAACAATAACATTTTTCACATAAAGGATGTTATTTATGTAAGTAGGCACATGTCTGTACAAAAGTCTTCTTGATGACAAATATCAATAAGTCAAAACTCTGCTCAAGACTCAGGAAAAAGCATTTGAATGCCATTCTGAAAGTGGCCTTGGCATAGTCCTTGGAACCAAACACTGAGACACTGGCAGCAGCAAAAAGGTACCAGGTGTCTAGGAGCATTGTTAGCAGTTCATGCAAAGTTTGTGGGTGCAAAGAGGATTTGGGTATTTTGTTTGCTTTTTTTTTAATTCATTTTCCTGATAAAAGCTGTACCAAATGCTTTAAGAAAATAAAACATTTTCCCTGTGTATTTGGAGTTCTGTTGGTAACACATTTTTATACATCCACAAATTTAAAACTGACAGATGCCAAAAAACACTATTGATGTGCAAAACAAAGGTGTGTTATGAAGTGGAAATTGAGCTAACTGAGCAAATAACAAATGTTGGTGAAAAATTATGGGTGAAACTTTTAGGTACCCACTAGGTAGGGAATATGGCTCATCAACCGATTTAAGTTTGACATCCCCACTTTAGATCACTGTGGACATGCTCCATGCATATGCTCTCCCACAAAGTAAAGTAACGCATTAATACTACTTTTTTCTGACCACAAGTTTTCTTCTTAACAAAGCAGAAACAGCTGACTGATTGAGCCTTCAGATTATCAGCCCTGTGCTTCTGAAAGGCAGTTGGTCTGTAACAAGATGCAAACAGCTGAGTCTACCCCAAAATAGCTGTCATGTTAACATGGCTTAACATGTCTTTACCTCTGAAATCTACCAGAAGGAAAAATGGCCTTGGCTAGTTTCCTGATATAAATAGCTCTGACTTTAGCCATGGCCTTTTTATGTGGTGAGAACTGCATTTTAAACAAAACATAATTTGGTCTGTCTGGCTAGGGACAGACATTACACACAAACCAGTTTAGCTGATCAGAAACTTGTTTAAACCTGTAACAGAATGTAAATTTAGTGCACATAAAACAGTTTCAAAATGGCTGAAACTGGTTTAAGATAAAACTGGTTGAAAGTAACATCAGACTTAACTAATTTGGGTCAAACGGGTTTATGCAATGTCTGTCCCAGACCCCTTCCTGGTTTAAGTTAAATCAGAGTCCCACAGCATCCCAGATGCTCTGGGCTGAGCTAGGCTGCACTCCCTGCTCCAAAGAACAGGCTGGCCCCACCCCTCTCCCCACAGCCAGAGCTCCAGAGGAGACCGCAGGCACAGCAGAATCTACCTGGCTTCCCTCAAGCATGGAGTCCCCCTCCCTCCTTCCCATCTCCCACAGCACAGACCCCCAGCCCCACGGCCCCTAGGTATGTGGTATGCTAGCTAATGCTGAGAAGTGCATGTGTGCATGTGTGTTTCCAATTTCCCTAAGACAGGACAAAGGCAGAAGTAGTATATGGGCTCTCCACTCTTCAATGCAAATATGACAGGTGGGCGGGACCGGAAGTCCCGCCCCCTTGGCCCCGCCCCCTTTACCCATGTATGGTGTGTGACGTCACCAGCCCCGCCCCTGGGCCCAGTCACGTGAAGCATGATGTCACCGACCCTGGCCCCTGACCCCAGTCACGTGGTATGTGACATCAGCAACTCCGTCCCTGACCCCAGTCATGTGATGTGTGACATCACCAACACCACCCACTGACTCCAGTCACATGGTATGTGACATCAGCAACTCCGCCCCTACCCCCAGTCACATGGTGTGTGACATCACCAACCCCACCCCCAGCCCCCAGTCACATGGTGTGTGACATCAGCAACTCCACCCCCACCATCAGTCACATGGTATGTGACATCAGCAACACCGTCCCCACCTCCAGTCATGTGGTGTGTGGCCTCAACAACCCCGCCCCAACCCCCAGTCACGTACTGTGTGACACCAGCACCACATGGTCCATGACATCAGAAGGACAGCCCATGCAGACCCCCCAAGCCCCAACCCCACAGGCTGCAAGAACCACCCTAGATCACGTGATATAGTTATGGCCTATCAGGGCCCAGACTGATCTAGCCCCCCTGCCAGAGCACAGGTGTGGTCTATGGGGTGGCAGGGTGGTGGTGTGACCCCTCTAACAACCTGCCCCACCACCCCCAACCA